>NW_028318047.1:3784505-4415256 GCF_062004578.1 Staurois parvus | reverse complement strand
CCAGACTTAAAGTGGATCTAAAGCCTGGACATTTTTTTTACCTTAATGCATTCCCTGCATTAAAATAAAAAATGTCCCTATGTTGGTATCGTCCCTTCACCAAATCTGTCAGCAGAGTTGATGTTTACAGGACCTCTGTACGTTATTATAACCATTTTTTTCTTTTTCCCTTAGTTTGGATAAGCTACACACAGCACTTTCAGAGCTTTGTTTCTCCATTAATTATGCACCAAATATGGTGGTGTGGGAACATACGTTCACTCCAAGAGAGTATCTGACCTCGCACTTGGAAATTCGCTTTACCAAGTAAGTCAGTGCTTGCTATGCCATGCAACATTTTAATAAACTTCCCAAAAAGTGAAATCACAGAAATTTGGACTTGCTCAGTTAATATTAAAGAAAGTTTGAGGTAAAATAGTGTGGAATTCTTGAGCTATTAGTCATTTTGAAGTGTTAAAAGATGTGCTTTCATTGGAATGTGTTTTTGGAAAAAAAAGATAGTCCTAATCTTCTGCATCGTGGAACAGGCTTATGTCGTGCAGTGTAATGATTCTGGATTTATAAAAAATAGACAGATGTGTACATTGCCACTAATGAGAGCTGATGTTATATTAGAGATGGACTGCTTGTAAAAAAAAAAATTGCATGTTGAACATTTAGTTGATGAAGCAGGACACATCCCCCTTATATCTGTTGATTTTAAATTAGCAGCCTTAGCAATGTTTGCAGCATCTTATGGACATTAGTGGTGTGACATTTGGCTAAGTCAATGTGGAAAATATCATCATAGACTAGTTCCTTGTGCATATTTCTCCCCTTGCTTTTAAATGCACACACCTAAGTGAACCTGTTACCAGGCTATTGCCATTCAGGGTTTTTTTTTTTTTTTTTTTTAACATCCCTGAAGTTAGTCATGAGAAAAGAATGGGCAGAATGCTGATATTACCGATCTCTTTTATTTATATATATATATATATATATATATATATATATATATATATTAGGGTGATAGTTCTCTGGCTATCATGCAAATACTTTTGCTTCATTGCTTTCTGAATCTCTGGCCTAGCACAAATGTACAAATAAGGAACTCTGACACTTTTCAGACACTTCTTACAGCATTCTTGTTCTAGGTCAGTTACTGAAGTTTTAGTCAGCCAGGCAGCTAGCATTTTTAAGCAGGCAAGCTGTGGCAGCCCATACGTTTTATATCACAGAGTCACTTTAACAGTAAATGAACTTCAAAACAAGCCCTCACTGGCACCGATAGCTAAAGATTCTGTGGAGCAATTCATCCTCAAATTTCACCAAAGAAGCAATCAAGTCAGCATCTCAGCTCACCCTGCTCTTCCGTCCCAGCAGTCCCTGGGCATACTTCTATGCGCTCTAATCTTTAATGTAAATATAGAGCAGGTGTGGAGCATGGTGAGCTGAGCTGCAGAGAACAACTTGAACAACATCAATGCTTTTGCTTTGAACTTGAGGATGAAACAGTCCATGGCACCTCCAACTACAGAGGTCAGTGAAGGATGACGGTGCATGTGAATTACCCTGTCAGTTCATGGGTCCAGCAGTCAATTGCCAGGCAACATGACTTGATGTGATGTCTCCATTCTCTATAGTCACTGACACTGGCGATTTTCGTACCAGTTGTGAAAAAAGGAAGGAGCGCTGAAGGAGCACAAGATAGGCAAGGGTGGGAGCTAGAGGGAGGCAGTGTGCCTTGTCTTTGCAGGGACACACATTTTTCTTACCTGCTTGGTCAAGGTGATATTGCCTTTTTAAAGATATGTAAATGTATTGATGTCCATAGCCTATCCACAAGATCACGGTCAGCATTTATACCTTATGCACATCCTGCACAATTAAGTAAACTGCAAGGGGTACCTGTTTTGCTAATAATTGGTTGTTTCCTGCACTGGGACCTTCAGTCTAGAAGATTGTTGTTTACATCTTCTCTTTGCCATAGCAGATGCCCTCAGCCAACACTAGAGGTGGCTGGTAGCAGCTGTAGATCCCAATTTTTGTTTTTATTTACTATTGCAAATTGACTAAAGGGTTAACGTGGTCCACATGGTTAAATCAAGTGAAACTTAGGGGGAGCAGTTTTTAATAATGCAACCTTCTGAACAATAAGAGATGTCTTTTCCCTCCTGTTGTGTTTGGATTTTAGCATTCCTGCTGTAAGAATTAGCTAATATTTTCATTTATTGTGTGCCACACAGGTCTATTGTTGGCATGACCATGTACAATCAGGCCACACAAGAGATTGCAAAACCCTCAGAGCTATTAACTAGCGTAAGAGCCTACATGACTGTGCTCCAGTCAATAGAAAATTATGTGCAGATTGACATCACAAGGGTTTTCAACAATGTTCTGCTTCAACAAACACAACATCTAGACAGCCATGGAGAGCCAACAATCACCAGTTTGTACACTAATTGGTAAGTACTCACATTGACAGATTTTGAAGTCTGGAGATGCTTTTCTTGATGTGTAACTTTAATTGTGTATTCCTGTGCTGAGGTCTTTTCAACAGATGTCAACATTTCAACCTTTCCCAAAACCCTCAAAATTGGAATATTACGTGCAAAAGGCAGACGGGGGATGATTATTATTATTTTTTTTTTTTTGCAGTTTTTCTTCTTTACTTCCTCTGTTATTGTGGTGTTGTTTAATTGACAGTTCAAATTCTTGTTTCAACTGTTTTTTATTGAATGTATGTCAGTGTTAAATGGATTATTTGATATAGTAATGGCATAGATGTCTGATATTACATACATACATATGTTACCAAATGTGAATACAAGAAATGTGGGAAATATAAAACTGTAAAATGTAATATACGGTGCCTTGAAAAAGTATTCATACCCATTGAAATTTTCCACATTTAGTCATGTTACAGCCAAAAACGTAAATGTATTTTATTGGGATTTTATGTGATAGATCAACACAAAGTGGAAGAGAATTTTAAAGTGAAAGGAAAATGATAAATGGTTTTACATTTTTTTTTTTTCTTTTACAAATAAATATCCGAAAATTATGGCATGCATTTGTATTCAGTCCCCCTGAACCAGTACTATGTAGAACCACCTTTCGCTGCAATTACAGCTGCAAGTCTTTTTGGGAATGGCTCTATCAGCTTTGCACATCTATATTTATATTTTCTTCTAGGTATTTGGAAACACTACTGAGGCAAGTTAGCAATGGCCACATAGCTTATTTTCCAGCAATGAAAGCCTTTGTAAATCTGCCCACAGAGAATGAGCTAACCTTCAATGCGGAGGAGTATTCGGACATATCTGGTAAGTGAGATAAGATTGAAACAGCTGAGAGGAAGCTGGATTGTGTTTGTTTCATACCGGTTTTTGAGATGAGAGCGTGCTAACTTGGTGTGCAAGCAGCTCTAATTATTTACATATACCATTGCTGGCACTGCATGTGCACTAGGTGTAGTCATGGAAAAAACTAGCTAAAATAATTGAATTTTTAAAGGTTTTCTACTTGATCATCCTAATAGTTTATAGTGTTGGCTCCATTTTTGTCATGTTAATTTGTAATTCAGGGGGTTGGTTTGTAAATTTGACATGCTTCTGTCTCAAGATATTGACACAGGTCTCCCTTCACCAGCTTGCTGAAATATGCAGCGTAGGAGCATCTTCTGACTATATTCCCATGGTTTGTTCCAGCTCCAGTTGCACCTCCAGCAGATGTAGATATAAGGCCTTATTGTCATATGAATATTGTTAAAGGTTTGATGCAGTAAAGAGCTGAGGGATGTCTATACAGAGCTTGAAATGAAATTCTAGATTTAAAGTGAGCCTATTATATGGGAATATACTGTATATAGCACTGTCAATCTACACAGCTCTTTACATATTTAATGTCCATTCACATCACTTCCTGCCCTCAATGAGCTTACAATCTAAGGTCCCTAACTCATATTCATACACTTACTATGTCCAAATTAGACAGTAGCCAATTAACCTACCAGCATGTCTTTTGATTTATTTGTGTTATTTGCACAAATTGTATAGAACATCCCCATAAATTAAGGCCCATTGTTGTATGAAGTTTGAATTGTTTTTAATGTCTGCCAAACACCTCTAGCTGCAATTGGAAAATGGAACGTACTGTTAAGATTGAAGTATATTAAAAAGGAGTCCCTAAAATATATAAGCTTTTCACACATTAATGTAATTTCTAAAGACATGTTAAATCTGCATCTTTCATTAGAATAATAGCTGAAGGTCCTGCCATGCATGTCATTGTTATTGGTAAATGGTGAAAGTGCTCTATCTCTTACCCTACAATGGTACTCCTGCATTATCACCCTGTCACACAGGCTTCTGATGGAGACTGCAAGTACCCTCTCACGATACATTTCACAGGCACATTTCATTGTTGTTACCATCAGGAGAGCCACCTAGACTGGCAGTGTCGGAAAGAAAAAGAATGGCTGCTATAAGCAGGTATTACAGGCAGGTTTAATGCTCTTCAGCTACATCTTGAATGCATCACAGAGCAAAGCACCAGCACTGGCTTGTAGTGATTGAGATTGTCCACCTCTCATACATTCCTGTTGATAAAGGAGGCAGCCATTATGGGGATGAGGCAATAAATGTGTATGGTGGGTGGTGAGAGCAGCAAGCAAGCTCTCACGCAACCTGGAAGTTCAGCGTTATCCATTCTGCCATAGTAGACATAAATGAGAGATGATCCAGGTAAGTGCAGTCACCTCCTGGGAATAGTATTGCCTACTATATGTTCATTAAAATTTAGTTGGTTAAAACAGACCTAGAGAAGGACTCGGGAATACTAGTTAACAGTAAGCTAAGCAGCACTGCTATGTTCAAGCATCAGTTTCAAAAGCGAATAGTCTTTGTATGCATTTAAGAGGGCAATAAATACACAAAATGCAAGTATGTTTCACTTTCAATATTACACGTTTAAGATGTGGGCCTGTTTTGGACACCCCACACTAAAAAAGAAAAAAACAATGTTTTGGGATATTTCAATGAGCCATCATAGCAGTAACTCTATCCTTAGAGCCCCCTATCAACTTAGTCTAAGCTTTCTGTTAGACTAACTTCTGGTAGAAGTCTGCCATGCTTTCTCTTTAGCTGACTCATAGTGCTCTGA
This sequence comes from Staurois parvus, assembly GCF_062004578.1. Classification (NCBI taxonomy): domain Eukaryota; kingdom Metazoa; phylum Chordata; class Amphibia; order Anura; family Ranidae; genus Staurois; species Staurois parvus. The sequence continues at coordinate 4,410,114 of NW_028318047.1, read as the reverse complement.
GAATCATATGCCATGTATTAAAGATTAAGTTTAATCTGCTTATGTTTTGCTTTCCTGGTTACTCCTTCCCTCCCTCCCTCATCAACATGCCAATAAAAATTCTAATAAAACAAAACTTTTCACTCAATAATTTTAGATCCTTTTCTAGGTCACCATGCTTCTCATTGTAATGTAGGCAGATAATAGCAAGGAAAGAAAGCCCTCGGCCCTGATGCATGCCCACCCCTAGGAATAGCAGCCATCTAGGAACCTACTTATCTTCATCCCTGCTCCTGAGATCTTTACTGTGTGCCCCTGCTTGGCACTGCCTAGCCTTTTGTACCAAACAATCCTGATCGCCTCCTGCAGCTGCTGTACATGCATGCCACTCTGCCCATTCATTCCTTATGGCTTGGTCCATGCTACTGTAGAGGGCTGGGGTTTGGCATTATTCAGCCAAGTAATTGGAATGCGAAGTTGGAGCTGGAGGCACCTGGGAATTTTTGCTGCAATAGCAAAAATATGTTTTTAAGTAAATTGTGACTTTAATGGCTTTTTTTTTTAAACAAAAAAATAAATGCAGCATATATCTCATAGTTTTCAGTTAATGTAATAGTCTTTTCTGTATTGTGCTTTACTTGCAGAGATGAGAGCATTGTCGGAGCTGCTGGGACCATATGGCATGAAGTTCCTTAGTGAAAGTCTCATGTGGCATATTTCCTCCCAAGTGGCTGAACTTAAGGTACCAATTCAAAAGAAATCTTTTTCTTGCTGAACCATGTGATGTGTTTTTTTTTTTTTGTTTTTTTTTTATCCACTGCATGTTCTGTTCTGAGGCTTCGTTAAGCCCTAAACTGAATTGTAATATGTAACTTTGTGGAGGGTTTAAAATAGAACTAAAGGCAAAACATTTTTTTTTTCATTTAGTATATAGCAAGGGTGGGTTGTAACACCTGTAAGGTTCATTTTTGCCATTTGTTCTCATTGGGGGGGGAGTATATTCCTTTCACTTCCTTGCCCATAGCCAAAGCAGGGAGTGAGAGAAAATGCCTCTAAAGTAAGGGAATCCCTGGTTTTCTCAAGGGTCACCAAAGCTAGTGTCCACTCTTACTGTTCTGGGGACAACCCAAAATTTTTTTTTCTTTTTCCCATTTTAGGTGATAACGGTAAACGGGACTAATTGAGAGGGCGAAACTCTCTAATAGGGGCACAGACAGTTATACTTTTTAGTTATACAAAAGTGATTCCAAAACCTTAAGGTTTTTCACCTTAATGTATTCTCTACATTAGGGTGAAAAACCTTTTGAGCTGCAGAATCTTACAGAACCCCCCATCCCCGTCTTATTATTCTTACCTGAGCCTGATCCAGCGATGTGCAAGAGAGCAGTGGCTCTCACCGCTGTCTCCCTCCTCCCTAGACAGATTGATAGCAGTGGGAGCCATTGGTTCTCACTGCTGTCAAATGCTGTGCCAAGCGAGCAGAGGGTGGGGCCGAGCAGCACATTCTGTGTCCATGAACGCAGACAGGGCGGCTCAAGATTGAGCCCGCATGGGTGCCCGCATGGAAAGCAGCTTTCCATGGGGGCACTCGCCGAAGAGGAGGAGCCTGGAGTGCTGGCGGGGCACTTGAGAAGAGGATTGGGGCTGCTCTGTGCAAAACCGTTGCACAGAGTAGGTAAGTATGATATGTTTGTTATTTTAATAAAAATAAAAGGAAGCTTTATTGTCTGTTGCTTTTAGTGTTATTTTCTGTGGCTGGGAAAATACACTGTTCTAAGGTAAAGCAATTAGGAAGCTTTTGTATGTTTTAAAAATTCGTAGTTGCTTAACGAAATTTTGCGGGCAACAGAAATCCAACACAGAGAAACTCTTGAATAATTATTACTCCATGAGCAGTCGCCTGATGACTTCCATAGGGGGATGCAAACTGAAGAAAAGCAAAAAAGAAACACCTTGTAAGAGTATCTGCAAAAACCACAATTGATAATTTTTCAGTGTATAATGCTCGGCTCTTCAAATGGCCAAGAAAATGCAATACTGTGCATCATGGCAGTCATGCTTAGTGTTATTAATCCTAGGACCCTGCATTCACTATATCTGATCTCCCACAGTACACAGATCATGGAAATGCAATTATTTCAGTAAATACAAACTGCTAAATATCTTTTCTCATCAGCAGTTAAAACAGTCTTGTGACTTCTATCAGTGTCCAGCTGAGCACATGTTAAAGCTTGTAGGAGGAGTTTTTATTCTGCTCTAGGAGGATGCAGAACCCCTGACCTCTGTCTGGATAGTGCTGATTGGCCCTGTGCTGATCACATGCACTCTTCCACGGAAACAAAAACCTCTAGCAATACACACCAAACTGAGCATGTGCAGAGTGACTCCACACGATATGTCGTACACAGTGCAGAGGATTAACCCCTTAGGTTCCACAGTGCTTTTAGCAAGCATGCTTTACTGCATATACAGACTGATTTTACTGTTGTGGGTTTAGTAACACTTTTAAACAAAAAACATTCCCATCATAAAGACTGCAAGAGTTCAGATTTTTTTTTTTTTTTAAGCCTGAATCTTTTTTCTTTCCTTTGAGTTTTCAGGTAAAATTATGTCCTGCAGGCTGCCAGAGATGTAAAATGTTCTTTTGTATATTTTACAAAAGGCTGGGTAGCAGCAAATTCTTCAGCAGAAGACACGGGCCAAGATACTGTCATTTTAGGCTTAATTAAACAATTCCTCTGTCAATATTATAGTTAATCTTTGTTTCTGCTTCTAAAAGCCTCCATCTTTGGAGAGTGTCTTTCATTTGGACTATGCATATTCCTACTGTATATAATTCTCCTGATTCTGCTTGCTTGCCTGTTGCCTTGTGTGTCCCACTCTTTAAATTCATTAGTACAGATCTTGGACAGTGATTGTAGTACACGCAGGCTAGAGAAAGGAGATTGATTTCTCTTTAACCACGTTCTGTACATCCTCTGGAACAAGTAGTGATACCAGGATCATGGATGCAGTTGCAGTACCTGTCACTGCCCATACCCATGCTATCATGGGGGGGGGGGGGGGTGTTCAAAGCTGATCCAAAAAATGGAAATGTAGGTCTTGCACGCATATGGTAAACAGTGATTGCACCACATGTGTTCAATTGCCACAAACATCAGAGTGCAAGCAATACTTCTAATGGCAGAACTCCTGTTTATCTGGTACCTGTGAAGGCTTTTAAAAACTCACTTATGGATTTTTTTCAGTACCGTAGTTTGATGCTTATCCACAGGTGCTCATAATTTCAAAGCATGACTTGTAGGGTATCTATTTACTCATCTCATCCTTTATTTTTAGCAAAAACTTGGGTATTTTTATTACATTTGTGTGTGCACTAAAATTCATTAAAATGTTTTTTTTCCCCGAAAATTTGGAGTTTGATAAATGACTGCACAAATATTGTGTAACAAAAACATTGCAACAACCACTTTTTTATTCTCCAAGGCCTTTGGTTTCAGGAAATACATATTGTTTGGGGTTCTAAGCAAGTTTTTCTATCAAAAAATGTATGAGAGAAATGTTAGGACAACAAGTGGTTTAAGGTCTGCATGTTAAAGCAAGTCTTTCACTACATTTTATTGCAATATTTCAGTATATTCATATATGATTTCTTATTTTTTCCATAGTTCCCTTTTATTCCCTGCTCCATATGACAGATAGGCTGCATAGTGCTGTGTACTGGTCCACATTGGTCTTCTACCAATGTAATCAATGTAGATCTGTAATCAGTGTTGATTCGTTTATGTATTTTACATTCACGTTAGTCCCGATCGACAAGTTAGCTTGGAGCCCAGTGTCCCTTACACAGCCAGGGTGACAAACACACTAGCGCCTGTTTAGTAAAAAAAAACAAAACACTTTTTTTTTGAACTGTGGGAGGAAACTGAAACAACTGAGGGGTAAGGTACCCAAAGAATGGAAAATGTAAATTTCACTTTTGTAATGTACAGTACATGCTCCTAAAGTCCACTTTAGCCATCTTTGCTGGCTGGTTGGCTTTAAAGTAGGATAAATGATTCACACATATCTGATGCAAATACTGACCTGAATGAAGCTATCGGTGTCTTATACTGGATTTGAGAAAATCTTTAGTCTCAGTGCATTACTGTTTTGTTATTTTCTCTCTTCCTTATATTGTTGTTCATTCATACATTCACATATCTTTTCAGAAACTAGTGGTGGAGAATGTTGACGTCTTAACGCAGATGAGGACAAGTTTCGACAAACCAGAACAAATGCAAGCTCTTTTTAAACGACTATCTTGTAAGTAACTAGGATTCCAAAGCTGGAAATTTATAGTGTTTCTGTTCAGCATCTCCCTGGTCTATACATTGGTGTATGAAGGATTATTCAGTCCTTTGTGTATCTGTTGCCTAAATTATATTTAAATAAGTTAGATGTGAAGTAATGGTGGGATGTAGAATGGATGTAATGGTTCTTAGGTAGGCTGATTTCATAGAATTATGATATATTTAACCTATCTTGTTATAGCCCCCTAAAAATGATGGATTTTTGCAAAGTGGGGGTTATTTCCATTTTATATATTTTTTTATATTTACAGAGTCTCTTCATTTTTATATACTGTATTTTCCGGCGTATAAGACGACTGGGCGTATAAGACGACCCCCTACTTTTCCTGTTAAAATGTAGTGTTTGGGCTATACTCGCCGTATAAGACTACCCCTCTTCCAGTGCACACCAGTGGGAAGAATCGTGCCCCATCATTGGTGTCAGTGGGAGGAATAGTGCCCCATCATTGGTGTCAGTGGGAGGAATAGTGCCCCATCATTGGTGTCAGTGGGAGGAATAGTGCCCCATCATTGGTGTCAGTGGGAGGAATAGTGCCCCATCATTGGTGTCAGTGGGAGGAATAGTGCCCCATCATTGGTATCAGTGGGAGGAATAGTGCCCCATCATTGGTATCAGTGGGAGGAATAGTGCCCCATCATTGGTATCAGTGGGAGGAATAGTGCCCCATCATTGGTATCAGTGGGAGGAATAGTGCCCCATCATTGGTGTCAGTGGGAGGAATAGTGCCCCATCATTGGTGTCAGTGGGAGGAATAGTGCCCCATCATTGGTGTCCGTGGGAGGAATAGTGCCCCATCATTGGTGTCCGTGGGAGGAATAGTGCCCCATCATTGGTGTCGGTGGGAGGAATAGTGCCCCATCATTGGTATCAGTGGCAGGAATAGCGCCCCATCATTGGTGTCAGTGGGGGGAATAGCACCCCATCATTGGTGTCAGTGGGGGGAATAGCACCCCATCATTGGTGTCAGTGGAATAGTGCCCCATCTTTGGTGTCAGTGGGAGGAATAGTGTCCCATCATTGGTGTCAGTGGGAGGAATAGTATCCCATCATTGGTGTCAGTGGGGGGGGTCGGAGGAATAGTGCCCCATCGTTGGTGTCAGTGGGGGGGAGGAAAAGTGCCCCATCGTTGGTGTCAGTGGGGGGGAGGAATAGTATGCCATGATTGGTGTCAGTGGGGGGTGGAATAGTGCCCCATCATTGGTGTCAGTGGGGGGTGGAATAGTGCCCCATCATTGGTGTCAGTGGGGGGGGGGGGAATAGTGCCCAATCGTTGGTGTCAGTGGGGGGGAGGAAAAGTGCCCCATCGTTGGTGTCAGTGGGAGGAATAATGCCCCATCATTGGTATCAGTGACACCAATGATGGGGCACTATTCCTCCCACTGACACTTGCTGACCCCTGTTCCAGTATGGTGCTGCTGCAGCCAGCATATGTGGTTGCAGCAGCACCTAAGCACGGCACACTTGCCTGCATCTCCTTCACTCGATTTTTGCGGGGCCGCTCAGCTCCGCCTCCTCGCCGGTGATTGGCCGCCTGTGTGCCTTTCCTGAGCTACAGTTCTGGCGGCCAATCACCGGTGCGGAGGCGGAGCCGAGCAGCCGTGCGAACATCCAGTGGACGAACCGAATGAAGGCGCAGCCGCGCTTCCTGGACCGGATCGTCGTGGGACCGGAGCCAGGTAAGAGACAGCAGCCCCTGCCCACCCCTGTACTTAGTTTCCCTTCTGTTGGAAGGGGGGGGGCCGCGCCGCCCCCCTAAAAAGTGTCAGCATGCTGTTACCGGCGTATAAGCCGACCCCCGACTTTTGAGAAGATTTTCAAGGGGTAAAAAGTTGTCTTATACGCCGGAAAATACGGTAAATTTCAGCTTTGGTCCATTAATGTCGAATAACAAAAAGGCATATTCATAAAGCGGTAAAAGCAACCCTCACTAAGCATTCACAGTAGGTGTATCTTCCTGGTGCATGTGTTTAAATTGCTGTGTGTGTTTGAGTGTCACATTTACTGATTTATAAATATGCATCCTTATTGTGCTTGTGTTTTATATATTAAAACCTCCAGATTAACCACATTTTTTCTTTCATTGCCTGTAGCTGTGGACAGTGTCTTGAAGAGGATGACCATCATTGGAGTGATTTTGTCATTCCGCTCACTTGCACAGGAAGCTTTACGAGATGTAAGTAACTTAGAAACCTTTATTTTCTGTTTGTGAATGCTGCTTCTTTCTGTCAGTCTTGAAAATGCTGGCAATAATTACGATATATTGCAGTACAGCTATAGTACTTCACTGCAGTATAACTTTAATTGCAACTAGTGTCAGTTTTTCCATTTAAATTGATGTAAAATATCATTTTAAAAGAATTTTATCCCATTTTTTATATTTTTTTATATGTGCCTGCTTTACCATGTACTTGTGTTTAAAAAAAGTATCCTGTTGTCTTTGCATTGCTACCTTTCTATGAGATGCCTGGTGTTCCTGCCATCCCCCTTGCTTTCCTATTTCAAACTGACCACACTAGACATGAGAGCACATCCTTCCCAGTATTGGTTAAATGCTCATTTGGCTAGAGGTAAAGGGATAGATATATACTTGCCTTATGTCTTATTCTCACAGGCTTCCTTCTGTCCTTTCAACCGCCTTGTCACTTCCCTGCCATCCCGGTAACCGCTCTGATGTTGCCATGTGCAATGCATCGCATGGGTAAATTTAACAACAGTCTGGAAGCCTTTGTATTTTGTGAATGAGTTCACATAATACAAAAGCTTCTGTGATTGGGCAGGAGAAGGGGAGAGGCAGGCATAACAGCTGCATCAACGTTACTGTTCGACTCTACTAAAATGCCGAGACCAGAAGTTCCAGCCTCGGGCTCCTGGAACTGCAATGTTAGCTATCTTCCAGGGAGTTATAAAAACCTGTCAAATGTAAATAACAGAGATAATTCCAGAAGGTGTCATGAAGCTTGTTGAACTTAACTCATAGTTTGCCTTCACTTTCTACAAAGGACTTAAGTGGAGTTCAGCTTTAAGTCTCTGAGCCATTGAAGTATATCAGAATATCTTTCTTGCTACCGTGTGAAGCTGTGCCAGATATAAATTAGCTTTGTATTCCACCTGATTTTAGTTCACTATAATCCGGTAATGGCCTTTTCTTTATTCTTTTTACATTAGGACGTTAGCCAGGAATATCTCAGCCTGAATCTAATATGTAGATGTCACGTTCCCATCCAGGAAATTACTTTGAAAGCCACGCTGATGATATCTCCAGTGAAAGCATAGTTAGAAGTGAACTGCAAAATGCTGCTTCATAAGGAGAAATGTACACTTTTTCTCTTTCATTCATTGATGGACACAGCATCTTCCATTTTCGATCATAGAGTTTATAGCTCCACCTACAGGAGTAGGACACTAGGCAGAAAAAGAAACTGCACCGCCTATGGGCAGTCCTGGCTGATATAAACCCCTCTCTGCATAGGCAATCAATTTTTTTATGCCTAGTATTCAGGAGTAGTGACCTTGCTCCCTGCTGGGACCTGTAGTTCCGTATGATTATTTTCTTTTTTATGCCTTGCAGTGGTGCGTATGACTGGGTTCTGGACGTCTGTGTCAGAGAGCTACTTTGGCCGACAGCCCCCACTTTGGTGGAGAGGTCAGTTCTGTCTTTAGAGCATATTTGCAGCCACTTTGGATTAGCAAGTAGCGTTTCCCCTCTCCCATCCAGGTGGGGTGCGGATACTCCCTGGGATGGTCGGCTCTGTGGGGTCCCTGCCATCCTGTCAGGCTCCTTGTATTGACAAATGTGTCCCTGGGCTCCCCTCCACCCCCCATTCTTTTTCTGGGCTACCTTTTCTGGGTGCTAGCAGTTACCTTGGGGTTGTGAGCCATACTGTCCTCCAGTTCTGGCAAGTGGGGATGCCTGGTTTGCTGTGGAGGTGCCATGTGATGCTGCCTGGCGGTCCTGTGGCTGGTCAGCAGGCTTATTGTATCTTTTTCCTGGCAGCCATTTTCCTAAAGATCTTGCCATGAGCAGCAGCAATGTTCTTTTAGCCCGGCAGCAGCCTGTTCTAATGTATTGGGCCTTGCTGTGCCAGAGCTCCAGGAGCCATTGTCTTGGGGTCTGACTTTCCTACTCTAACTCTTCTAGCAGTCTTGTCTTACAACCCAGTGGCCATGTTTTTGGTGTCTGCATTGACCAATCGGGGCCTAGGCTTTGGTGGGTGGGGTTTCAGAGGCCTCCTTGCTACCTCCAACCCTTGTGGATCACATGGGTGACTGTTCCCAGGCGTCCTACTGTGCTTGATGTGTGTTCCACTTGGCTTCTCGACCTGCTTCCTTTGTAAGGGGGCTGCTGGCAGCTCTGCACATGCCTTGGTGGTGGTGAGTCCTGGGGCATATCCTTTCTCCGCATAGGCAATGTAATCCTTGGTTTGGAGTTGCTTGTGACTCCCTATCAGTGCCTTCCCTGTGGGCTCCCTCCCAGTGATGGCGTCTCAGGACCACTTTTCCTCACCTAACCCCCTCCTCCAAGCAAGAAGCGACCTCTGCTTCATCGGCCTCGTCAGATCCTGAGTCTGGCTGTACCACTGCAGACATGGGCCTGTCCGCAGGTCCTATTGATGAGATCCCTGGCTATTTTGACAGTGAGGATGAGTCCTCTGCTGCTGCCATTGCACACAGAAAGGTACAGGTGGACGCCCTTATTACCTGCAGAAAAGCTTTAAAATGGAAAAATGGAGGATGCTTCAGGGGCTGTTGTGGAGGCGTCTGTCCCCTTTGGCAAAAGCCGCATGTGGCGAAGGTGTTCCCTTATCCTCCACATTTTGACAAATCTGTTTACAAGGATTGGGAACGTCCTAAGAGGCACTTTGCCATTCGTTATCCCTTCGTTGAATCTTTTCTGAAGAAGTGGACCATGTCACCTGTCATGGACACCAAAGAAGACTCCCACGGATTTGCCCTTCTAGGGTGATCGTTTTTTCGGGGCCCACCTTGGACAAAAACATCAAAAATCTAACTGGGAGATGGAGTACTTTTCTACCACAGGCCCGACTGGGAAAGAACCACATCAAAAGCGCGGTCCTTCCTTTTCTGCACACAAGAAGCTTTTTCATCCCCACGGGTTCTACCCGGGTTTTACTTTTGGTGGTATTTACTCACCACTGTATTTTATTTATATATATATATATATATATATATATATATATATATATATATATATATATATATATATATATAATATACACACTTTATATGGGAACTGAGATCAAACATTTTTCTAAAAAAAAAAACAAAAAACTTTGTTTTAAAACTTCTACAATTAAACTTTCTTCATAAATTTTTGCCAAACCAGACCCACCCAACATATTTGCCAAGTAACATGGGGAGTCTTTTGATAACATTTTATGCCAGAAGTTTTTGTCAAATGAAAATTTATTTTTTATTGAAATATGTCCGTTAAGATACACACAACATGAGCATAGCTAGACTTGCTTCCCATTTTTCTACTCCTGAGTATAAGGATACCCAATACAGTTTGTGAGACTTTTTCACAGACTAGACACATAAAGGAGCCCAAAATCCAAGGAGCATAAATTCTAAATTCCTGTTTACTTATCACATTTTTGGAGCACTAGGACAGTAGAAACACCCACAAAATAACTTTAAAAAGCAGACACCCCAAAGGATTTTCTAAGAGGTATAGTGAGTCTCTCTTATGAAGATTAAATTTTTTTGCCACATTTTTGGAAAATTGGGAAAGCAAATATATATATTTTTTTTTTACACGAAGTTATTTTAATAAGCTACTTTATAGATATGACTTTCCAGAACACATTCCAGAACACAATCTGTACACCTTTTGAATACAGAGATTTCACGTGTGAAACTCGGTGAACTAATTATGTACTGGGCATTGAATCTTGTATGTCACAAAAATAAAAAACACACACACTGCATTGCTCACCTCTGTATGAGTGGTCAGAGGATTTAGCTTAAGATAGAAAAAAGAAAATTTTGCGCTAGCTCCTTATATAATATGGAGCAGCTAGCACAATACCCTGATACCAGATATTCCAACAATTACTCAAAAAGTGCAGCACGTACCTGTATATATTATGGCAAACAAAACCTCATCACAGAATTGTGAAATGATTACCCAACCATGTTACAACTTGTATGTAAAACAACAATTTTGAGTGTGAGTGCAAAATCAGATATTACCTGCTATAAAAGGAGGGGGAAGGTGTTGAAAGAGCGGTCAAATACAGCTTTGTGGACAGTCTTGTTGACTCCTGCTTTTTCCAAAGAGCACCAAGACACCACTGCAAAGAGTACTCCAGTCCACCATTTAGATCTTCCAGGTACAAAGATTTAGCCATCCAGAATGATCTCTCAGGAAGTTTCTCCTTCAGCTTCTTGTCTGTATATGACTACAGTTCCATGTGAATTTAGCATATTGTAGCTTTCCCTTTAGCAGTCACTGTTCCTATAAACCAAGCAGGCCTAACCTACTGGTTGAACAAAACAAGAACTGTGGTTCCAGGAGCACAGCTATCTGAAAAGAATAGCTGGGAATGGTGTTGTGCAGGAACATAATCAGTGGGATGTGCAGATGGGTTGGTACAGGCAGAGGTGTGGTCAGCAAACAGGCAAAGGTCCAGGTGGCAGGTAGAAATATGGTCAATTTAAATAGGCCAGGATAAGTTCAGGCAGCATGAGGAGTGATCAGTAGTCACGCAAAGGGTTAATACGGGCAGCAGTCAAAATCTTGGTAAACAAGCAAAGGTTCAGTATGTAGAAGATCAGATACAGGCAAATGGCAGCTTGTCAAGCACATGAGAAACCCCTTCACTATACCTGCACTAATATCGTAGTGAGACATAGTAGCGACGGAAGCATTTTTTTTATGCAGATTCCAAGTTGTAGGGGACAGTGGAGCAAACATAGCACTTTTGTGGGGAGTTCTAATTTGGGTAGAGGGGAGAAGATGATTGCATCAGATCGAAGGCTTCCAGGTGCAGGGTCTTCCTGAGTAAATTGGGCCTTCTTTATATTTTAGGAAGGGCTTCTTCTGAACTTATAGATGACATATGAGTTGTACGTATATGACCAATTGATATACTTAAATGAACTCCAATAACACCAGTAAATGTACCAATAAGCAGATCTTTGAGTTGCCAGGTAGAGCTTCATCATCTGGTTCGTTGAAATCTATACCTGCCATATGAAGATTATATTATTGAACACAATCAGGTTTTGGGACTAGACCTTCCCTTAGTTTGTACTGAGCAATCTTTGTGGCTACAAGTCTATGGAAAGCTGTTGTGACTTAGTCACAGTGTACCACAAGCCACAGTTTGCTGGAAAAAGATATCTGAAAAGGGCATGTTGAGAGAGAAATTGCCCACACAGAGATGATGTTCTTCATGGAATAAGGGTGACATAAGGTTTCAAGCTATACTTCTGCTCTTACCCATATAAGATGAGCATTGAGGGGGCTCCAGGTGGCTAGCTTTCTCTTCTTAAACAAGGAAGGCATATGTGTACCCTGTGACCCTCTCATAAATTTTATATAACTTCATCCGATACCTGGCACATTTACTAGGGAGATACTGTTTGTCTGTCTGAAATGTATGAGGGATTTATCAATGCAGACTTTGAATCCCCGCTGCTCTCATCAGGCCTAATCAGAATTTGAAAGACCTCCCCATTAGTGTAAATGTTTTTGGCAGTGACTTTACTGGTACCTGATCCCTGGTGTAGCCAGCGATTAGAACAGTGGTACTGACTTACATTGGCACTGGTGTGGCTAGCGATCAGGAACGCTTTTGAAGTTGCACGTTGTCTATCACCTGAAGAACATTTGTGGATCTTCTTTCTGTGCCAAGTCCATTAAAATTCCTTAATATCTTTGATATCTTGTGTCGTTTTATAAAATTGAGGTGCAGTCACAAGTACCATTTAAATATTGAAACAGTGTTTTCTGACCACCTCCCGGGTATATTTGTTTCCTGGCTATCTCTGGCTTAACTACTTTCAGTTGCTAACCTGGAACAATTACAATTCTAGAATTAAGTCACATCTTGATCCACAGTTAAAGCAGCCTCTATATAGTCTTTATGTGGGTTCCTTTAAAATAAAAAAAAAAAATAGATACTTTATTCTCAAACCTAGGGTTTTTCAACACACCACAAATGTCAGAACCATTTTAGCTACACTGTGATTTTAAACGCTAACATTCCAACATGCCAGTGTAATGGTTGCTTTTCGATATGGTCAGGTGTATAATTGAAGACTTTGCAAGTGCTTATTTTCTTACATGCAGCCAAAGTAGAACAGAGCGTTTGATGTTCCAGCTGTTCAGATTGACTCATCCTCCTAAATATTTCAGAGTGCTAAGTGTGAAAGGAGATAAAATTAATAATCCTTCATTTTAGCATGCCATTGTTCTGTCTTTTGAACCCTCTCCATTTACTCACTGTTCTAGCTGTAGTTTATACAAGAATACAGCAGATATATATGCTTCCCTTTTGAAAACCTATGCCTATGAAATGTTTTACTTCGTGTTCTCTAACTGAGAATGCTTTAACCTTTTACCCTCCATAGCCCCAATGTTGTTTGAATCCACTTGGTTTAGGCTCGGCATCTAGTGTCACACTGCTATACAGCTCAGGTCTCAGAGACACATTGCTTTTAGTGACTTTCTGAAGCGTGAGCTGCTTCACACTGTGAACTTTCCAACAGTCTTTCTTTTTCCACTGAAAAGAGAAACTGCTTTTCAAGTGGTTCTAAACCGCCGATATGAAATATGCACAAAGCATAACCTTCTATGGTGTGTACTTGTATCACTCAAAAACACTAAATGTCATTTCTGTCTGCTACTTTATTCCTCTGTTGTCAGCATGAATCACTTCTGTCAAATTTTCCTTACACCAAGAGAAAAATGGTGATGGGCAGGGACCTCCAGCAGATTGAAAGCCTCAACTCTGTACCTGTGTGCTGTGTAAAAGGGGGGTTGTGTCCCTTTCCTCCAATCAGCTCCTCACTGACCTCTGCAGAATGTAATTTCAACTCTGTCCCCTTTTTCTGAAAGCTCAGAATAGCTTTATAAATTCTGGACTTAGAACGTATGAAATGAATGTAGAGAAGAGAATACTTCAGCTAAACAGGTACAACGTGTGTAGGAGGGTTTGTTTCATCTGTGTATCATAGGCCAGTTATGTCATTGTGTATATGTTAGGGTTTACAATCACTTTGTGTTGCTAAAACTTAAGTCACCTTAACCAATTCAATACTGGGCAATTTTACACCTTCCTGCCCAGGCCATTTTTCAGGTTTCAGAGCTCTCACACTTTGAATGACAATTGCGCGGTCATACAACATTATACCCAAACTAAAATGTTATAATTTTCTTCACACAACTAGAGCTTTCTTTTGGTGGTATTTAATCACCACTGGGGTTTTTATTTTTTGCTAAATTAAGGAAAAAAAGACCAAAAATTTTGAAAAAAACAGATTTTTCTTTGTTTCTGTTATAAAAGTTTGCAAATAATTGTTCTTCATAAATTTAGGGTTTTTTTTTTTTTTTTTTTTTTTTTGTGCTTAGCTGTGATTTGGACACAGCTAATCAGATGACATGTGCATGTGATTAGCTGTGACCATTCACAGCTAGCCACTAGTATACAATGGATGGCATGAATGAAGCCATCCATTGTATACAACTGTCATGTGACCTGCTGTGATTGGTCACAGCAGGTCACATGGTACCGGCAACGGGGGCCGATACTCAGATCTGTCATCGGCCGTGTCCGAGGTACACGGCCGGTGACAGTTTGCGCGGCTCTGCAGGAGCGCAATCTGCGCATGTGCGGGAGGACGCCATATGGCGTCCACCCGGAACGCTGATGACATTTGCCGGCCGCCATTCGGCCATAGGGCGGGCGGCAAATGGTTAAAGACCTGTTCATACTATTGCGGTGCCGAAAAGCAAATACAAGACACACAAATTTTTTTTAAAAAGAGGTGCTCCTGGGTAGACGGCAAACTACATTTTAATTGTCAGTTTTGTTGTTTTTATGCATGCATTTTTTTTTTGTTACAGACATGTCATGCTTACCTGCTCTGTACAGTGGTTTTTAACAGAACGGCCAGGATCCTCCTCTTCTCTGGTCCTCCGCTGGCTCTCCTAGCCCCTCCCTCCTTCCAAGTGCCCCCACCGCAAGGAGCTTGCTATGGGGGTACCCGAGCCAGCTGTCTCTCAAGCCGCTGCTCTGTGTCCCTTCACACACAGACGCTTCTTGGCCCCATCTTCGCTGTCTACTCATTGACTCACTAGCTGTGATTGATAGTGGGAGCCAGTGGCTCCTGCTGCTGTCTTAGCCAATGAAAAGGGAGAGACCAAGGACAGCCGAGGCTCTCGTGTACATCGCTGGATTGAGATGGGGCTCAAGTAAGTATTGGGGGGCTAGGGGAGGGGGGGCTGTTGCACTCAGGTTTTTTTTTTAACCTTCATGCATTCAAACTTTTTCAACCACTTTAATTGCTGCATGTATAGGCACAATCAGAATTGTTTCCACCCATAGCGGGTGGTTTATTTTATTTTGAAGTCTATATCTTGTGCTACTTTGGTATTTTTTGATCATACCCAATTTTTATGAGATGACATTTAGGATCATAAGTGATTACTTCTATCTTAAAGGTGCCATTAACACTTTCACAAATGGATGGTTTTAATGTTTTAGAGAGTTCATTGAAAAATGACAGTATGTTTTCTGTTGTATTACTGCTTTTGATCTATTTGTTGTTCATGGTCTAATTCATGCCTGACATTTTAGCAGCAAACCTCTTGAACAACTTGTTTCAAAAGTGCATAGGGAATATCTTTTATCAGCTTTTTAGCGGATCAGAGAGACTGGTGTAATAACCGTTTTCAATCCTTCTTTTAGGTCTTATCTTACCACATTCCTTTCCTTGTAAGTTCTGTTGAAGACTTCAAGGATCACATTCCAAGGGAAACTGACATGAAGGTAAGAGTCTGTGCCATGAAGAGGTAACACCTATACAGAGGCGTCCATATCCTACTTTAAGCAAACTGTAAAAATTAGATCAACAACAGCAGCCCAATTTTTTCAAGGCGGGTGTACGTTATCTGGTCTCCTCATTAAAATGTTCGTTATCTGTCCAAATACAGAAATCAGAATGTTTTTTTCTGTATTTCTTATTTTTGTTCAGTGACTTGGGATGTATTCAAACCAAAGCTGCATCATGACAACCAGGCAGCTAGCACTTTTCACATGGTCATCAATGGCAGACTATATAGTTCCCCCATTACCAATTTCCTTAAAGCTAAAATTCATGCTAAACAAACATTTTCTAAATCTAAGAGACATTGCCTTTTGGTGTACTTATCAAGCAGCCCAGTAGCTAAGTGGTTAGCACTTCTGCCCAGCAGCACTAGGGTCGTTGGTTCGAATCCACAGCACTACCTGCCTGAAGTTTTCATGTTCTCCCTGTACCTGCACGGGTTTCTTTCAGGTACTTCAGTTTCCTCCCACACTCTAAAGACATGATGTTAGGATAATTTGCTCCTGTCTAAATTGGCCCTAGTATGTGTATGCATGAATGTGAGTTAGGGACCTTAGATTGTAAGCTGCTTGAGGGTTAGGGACTGATGTAAATGTTTTATTTATATATATATATATATATATATATATATTATATCTATAGTACTGCGTAAATGGATGGCGCTGCAGAACTACCTGTAATAAAGAAATTTAAGTTACTTTGTGCATTTCTACAATATCACTCTGAAAACATCTGCAAAATGAAGATATTTCCTATAATAAAGGCCAGTCACTGCTGCGCTCTCTCTGTGTAAAGGGTGACTAGTCATTTATACACCTCCCTGTTTTCTGCAAAAGCCTGTAGTGGGAAGACCATCTAGGTCTGTGCTGTCTTCACAGGCTATGTATAGGCAAGGGCATTTGGTGTACACCAAGCAGATTTTAGATTCTTTGTGACTATTGAGTAGTATATTTCAAGTTTTTGTGCCTGGAGTTTACCTATACCAAGGATGTAAATTCATATTGTGGAATGGTAAATTTGCCACATGGTAAGACATATCAATACAGTACAGTGAGTAACCAGCATTTATCCTTTACATGAGGACAACCTCATGCACACACATGGTCCCAAGCATTGATCAGCTAAAAAAAAGAAAAAAGTCCTACATATGGCTGCTCTAAAGTTTCTTGCAAGGTTACAGGAAAATGCATGTCACATGAAGGAACAAAAAAACCCAAATATTGTATTGTAAAAAGCTGTATATTGTAACTACACCAAGGCATAGTACACTTTCTTATAGGATTTTGTTACTTTGAAGCGGAGTGGAAGGGTAAGAACAAAGTTCTTGTGTTCCCCCACTGCCATTATTTAAGTTTTCAACATAAAGCCACTAGTTTCCCAATGAACTGAACAGAGTAAAGATCTATTTAAGTCTGTCAATTACTGGAGAGTCTCTTTTCTTCTAAGTCTTACATCTATCACACAATACAGGACAGAGCCTTGATATTCATAGACCATGGGTTATAAGCTAGTACTTTCAAGTGATTGGATGCTGGCAAAGGGCACATTACAAATCTCGGTCAGATCTGTTAAAGAGTACCTGTTACTGTCCAGGCTATCACAATGAATGTCATTCATCCCTTGTGGTAGCAATAAAGTTGATCACAAAAATAATAATAATAATAATAATTAAAAAAATAACTTTAAAGCTCCCCCCTCCCCTGTGCTAATGCAAATGCATACGTAGGTCACACACACATATGTAAACAGTGCTTGTTTTACTCCAAACTGGTAACCTGTAAAGGCTATTAAAATGTTTCCTATGGAGATTTTTAGGTACTGTATTTTGTCGCTGTTCCACAGGCATACACCATTTTAGAGCGTGACATGTTATTTACTTCCTTGGCATACCATCCTATATGATATATCAAAAGAAATGGGTATTGTATTGTGTTTGCCTGCACTAAAATTCAATGAAATGTTTTAGAAAAATTTTGTTTTAAAAAAGGCTGTAATTTTCTAACAAAAAATGCTCATTTTTACATGCATGTGGGAAGTGCCAGAATTGGCCCAGAGGTCAAGTGGTTAAAGTACAACTGAAACTGAGTCATTTTATAGTGCTAACGTTGGTCCAAAACTACGAAACTGGTCTCTAACATTTATTTGTTTGGGGGTTTTTTTTTTTTTTTCTTTTCTGTGAGTACCTTTTTTTGTGACATATACCTGCTCCTATTTTCTTAAACCTTGCCTAAGCGAGCAATGACATCGCCTTGGGTTGCATTCATCCTCTCCCTGCAACAATGTCACATGTCCAAGGAGACTACAGGACCCGTCTTCCTGCATCACGAGATGGGAGGTTGGCTGTGAATCATCAGAAATTCGCAGCTGCCTCCCAAATCTGGTGGCGCAGCCCTAATAAGAATCTGCCACGGGAAAGACAGAGCTGGACTCCATGGTCCAGCAAGTACTGTATGTTTTCTATTTTAAAAGACAATAGGTACAGTATTTGAAGGTGCTGACTGCATTTTTGAAAACCAGATTGAAGCTCCTCTTTAACATATGTAGGACAATATATCCTTGCACAGTGCAAACAATGAGACAGTTTATTTACTTGCATGCACAGTTGTTTGTGAAAGCTTGCTAATATTTTTTTTTTTTTATACATGCTGTAAAGAAAAGCCATTGCCACACAATTGGATATAGGCTGCCTGGAATAATAACTATATAAAACTTCTTCTGGTTTTTTTTTTGTTGTTTTTTTTTTGAAGGTTGCAATGAATGTGTATGAGTTGTCATCTGCAGCTGGCTTGCCCTGTGAAATTGATCCAGCCTTAGTCGTGGCATTATCATCTCAAAAATCTGGTATGTTTCATATATTTTTGGTGCTTTATTTAGTTTTCTTACCATAAAGGTTTTGTTTTTTTCATTGTAAATAATAATCTGAGACTGTGTGTGAGTTACACGCTTACTTTACATGCTTTACAAGCCTCCTAGCAGTTCAGCTTTGAAAAATTTGCTATAAATAAAACAAAAACAAACAAAAAAAATAGCTTTTCAGTGGAAAAAAAATGTAAATTTTCTTAGTCGTACATCACAGGGCATAGATATACATGACTACTTGGGTTATACTACCATCCTCTGATGTATGGATGCTGGCCAAAGAAGGCAGAATCACTTTGAGCTTAATTAAGCCTCAGTTTTTAGTTTTCATCCTTAAGTGATGAATGTGCCTCTGTGTCTCAAAATATTTCCTGCAGTGAGTCTGGTTCCCCCAATTCCTGGCTTGTTCCTAACACCCTTAATTGGGGTTTGATGGACTTCATCCAATTTTATCTCTATGGCCTAATAGCCAAGAGGCTACTGTACCTGAACCCTGCATACAATAGCGGGGAAGACCGTTTTCTTTGTGCTGCAAAAGGGGTGGTCATCAAGAGTCATTAGTCTGCTGAGCACCATTCTGCCTCCAAGCACTGCTCAGCAGCCATCTCTGTTTCCCACATAGACACCTCTTTCGGCTAAATGGTCTCTTTTCTGGGATTTAAAGGTCTGTTGAACCCTCAGCAAGCCATGGCCTTGGAGGGTGGGTGAAAAGTCAAATGGGTGAGCTTCCAAATCCCTCTGTGCTCTTCTCTTTGATTCTGAGGAATGCAAAAATAAAACCACAAAGCATGATCCAATTTGCTCCTGCAGGGGAAAAAATTCCTTCCTGATCCCCCATGAGGCAATTAGATATTCCTTGGATCAACTTTATAAAGCAATCTACTGAGCTGGCCAGCACCAACTCTTGAGGGAGTCTATTCCACATTTTACAGCTCTTACTGTGAAGAAACCTTTCCATATTTGGAAATGAAATCCCTTTTTCCTCCAAACGTAAAGAGTGCAACCTTGTCCTCTGTGATGACCTCAAGGTGAATAACTCTACACTGAGCTCACTATATGAACCACTGATGTGTTTATACATGTTGGTCATATCCCCCCTTAATTGAATAAATTCCATTCCTTTAATCTTTCCTCATAGCTGATCTCCTCCATGCCTCCTATCAGTTTGGTTGCCCTTTTCTGCACTTTCTCCAGTTCGCCAATATTCTTTTTGTGAATTGGTGCCCAAAACTGAACTGCGTATTCCAGATGAGGTGTTACTAATGATTTGTACAGGGGTAAAATGATATCGGTCTCTGGAGTCTATACCTCTTTTAATACAAGAGAGGATTTTGCTAGCTTTAGAAACCGTAGCTTGGCATTGCATGCCATTATTAAGCATGTGATCTACCAGAACTCCCAGATCGTTCTCCGCTATTGATTCCCCCAGTTGCTCTCCCTCCTAGTATGTATGATGCATGCATATTCTTAGGTAAAGGTCCCAACACTGAACCTTGGGGTACATAACTCTAGACCATTCAGAGTATGAATCATTAACCACTACTCTCTGAATATGATCTTTTTCCAGTTTTCTATCTATTTACATACAGATGTTTCCAAGGCTGTAGACTTTACATTACACATTAGCCGTGTGTGGGGAACTGTGTCAAACGCTTTTGCAAAATCCAAGTATACCACATCCACCACCACCCCCTGTCCAAGGTTTTGCTCACCTCTTCATAAAATCAGATTTGTTTGACAACTTCTCTCTGTCATGAATCCATGCTATCTGTTGCTTAAAATATTTTTTTTCCAGCAAGAACTCATCTACTGTATGTGGTCTTTTATTAAACTCTCCAGTATCTTCCCAACTATAGAAGCTAAACGAACAGGTCTCTAATTACTTGGTAAAGATTTTGATCCCTTTTTAAATATTGGCACCACATTGGCCTTACTCCAATCCAAGGTACTATGCCAGTCATTTGAAATGACAGAGTTCATTTCTTTTAAGGACCCCTTTTATTCTGTGTAAATATTACTGGATCATATCAATTGTGAGCCAATGTGGATCATCTGGGGCTGTGTCAATACCATGCCCATTATGGACAAGAGTTCCCCCCTGCTCCTTTGCATACACAGAGCTGAAGAAGGTGTTTACAAAATAATACAGATTGGTTGGCTGGGGACAAATAGAAGGCACATTTATTAAAGGGCCTACATGCTCGGACCTCACCTTTTTAATATTAATATATTTGAAGAATAGAATTTTGGGGGGTTTGTCCTGCTATCTTTTGCAATCTGTTGTTTGTTTTCAATTTTTGTTGCCTCGATTTCCTTTTTACATATTCTGTTATATTCTTTGTAACGTTTAAGTGATGATGGCATTCCTTCTTTTTTTTATTTTATAAAAGCTCTTTTCTTATTATTTATAGTTGTTTTAACTTGGCCATAAGCCACATAGGTTTTATTTTTAGCATTTTAAACTTGTTGCCCATGGGTCTATATTTTGCAGTGTGTTCACATATAGTCTTTTTGAAGAACTCCCATTTCTGTGTTGTGTTAATCGATGGCAATATTCCCTCCATGTCTAAGTCTTGGAGAGCAGCTCTCAGCCTTGGAAAATTAGCTCTCTTAAAGTTGAATGTTTTTTATTTTTCCTGTATGTGATTGTTGTTTACAGCTAACAATAAATTAAATCATGTTATGGTCACTGCTACCCAGATGTTTTTTTATATGGACATTAGTAATAAGCTTTGCATGGTTTGTGGTCCAGCAGAGCATCCTTTTTAGTTGGGGCCTCTATGAACTCTACCATAAATTGTCCTGTAGTAGGTTTATACATTTTTGCCCTGTTCCTGCAGTGCCATTACTACAGTCAATTTCCGGGTAATTAAAATCCCCCCATTATTATCACTGTCCCAGCTCTTGCAGCCCTGTCGATCTGTGCAAGATGCTAAGTCATTAACACTGGGTGGCCTATAACAAACTCCAATGATTACCTTTGTAGTGCGCACCCCCATGTGCAGTTCCACCCATAATGCTTCAGCCTCATCACACTCTCCATCAACTAGGTCCTCTTTCACACTTGCTTTCAGATCACTTATCACATAGAGACAGACACTACCACCTTTCCTTTTTACCCTGTCTCTCTGAAAGAGAACATAGCCAGGAATATTAATTTTCCCAGCCATATGAAGAATGAAGCCAAGTTTCAGCAATACCAATTAAAGCCTAGTTCTCTTCATGCACCAAAAATTCCAACCTACCTATTTTGCTTGCAGACTTCTAGCATTGATGAACAAACACTTTATTTCATCGACACCTTTTGCACACTTATTTTGCATATTTTTTATTTGCGTACAAATAGTAGCAATTCCACTGGTTGTTTGTAACAAGGGTACTTTCTTATCACCTGCCATAGACCTCCCCCCATCTTTCCCCATTCCACCCACCAATGAGAACTGATCCCTGTCTGATTTGTCTGCCCCATTATTATCTTTATTCCCCCCCCCCCCCCTCTCGATCCTAGTTTAAATACTCCTCCAGCCTTCCCATAAACCTCTCCCCAGCACAGTAGACCTCTTTCTAATTAGGTATAAATCATCTCGAACATATAGTTTGCACCTCAATGAAAAGTCAGCCCAGTGCTCTAGAAACCCTAGAAAGAATCTAGAAAGAATATCACCTTAGAGATCCTTCCCTTTAACTTGCAGCCTAGTTCTTTGAATTGATTCTTAAGGAGCCTCCACCTTCCTTATATTCTGTAATTGGTTCCAATATAGATCGAGGCAGCTGGCTCATGCCCAGCCCCTTCCAGCAATTTATCAACCTGGTCCACCACATACCAAACCATTCGGTTGAGGCGATCCTAGCGACAAATTATTCTATCAGTCCTTCTGATTATAGAATCCCCTATTACCAACAACCATCTAGGCCTTCTTACACTACCCCCACCACCCCTCCAAGATGGTCTGCTCACCCGAGCAGTGACATCCAGGGCTGCCACCCCTGAGCTTTCCGCCTCCACATCTTCATCCAACTTGGCAAATCTGTTTGGGTGCTCAAACCCAGGGCAGTCCTTCCTTTTCTGTGAGCCCCTACCAATCCCTCTCACTACAGTAACCCATCTTCCTACCTGATAATCCTAACTAGCCCCTTCACATAAATCCCATTATCTACCTGCTCAGAGAGCAAAAGACCCCTTGAAAGGTTGTCGGTTCTGCCCAGTATTGCAACTTGATTTTCCAGATCTTTAATGCGAGCTTTCAGAAGGGTAACCTGCTCACATCTGTCAAAGCGGTTTCCATCCTGGAGCTGTTGCTTTATTGTTGCATACATGCGGCACATTGTGCACTGCCTAAAACCTTCAACCCTGCTAGCACTCATTATCCCAGTTACAATATTATTATTACTAACAGGGAGTATCTGTTGTCACAGGTTAGAAGACTCCTGTTTTTAACTCCATTTTATCAAATGTCCAGCAAGCAAAATACAGGCAAGCTCAAGAATGAGCTCTACAGAAAGTTAAATAGCACCTGTAGCACTTGTGGCCAATTAACCCCTCCCCTTAGTTATCAGACTGAAGGAAGGAAAGGGAAAAAAAATGCTATTTAAAAAGTGACAGAAAAGGTGATTTTAAAAAAGTAAAGGCTGCTAACAAGACCCCAAAGTGGGGGTAAAAACACTACAAGCACCAGCAGTCGAAAGCAAAACTGTTTTTCACTCTCCAGTCAAATTTCCCACTCTTTTGTTATTTGTATTCAAATCGGCGACTACCATTAACACTCAATCCGCAGTCCCCCCCCCTCCAAAACTGACAATGCTGTGTCCTTTGCTCATTCCTTCAAAGTGATGTCTCTCTAATAAAGGAGGTGTGTTAATGATCCAATCAACAGGTGAAAACAGGGAAAGAAAACTGACACAGCCACCATATCTGATTGGTAAGCTGCAATATAATACATTTTTGGTTTTGGGTTTAATATATTTTTTTACCAGTTTGCTTTTTGTACATACTATGTACGCCCAAAGTGTGAACCTTTAATCACAAGCTTGTGTTGTTTTTGTTTAGCTACATAGCTGCCAATCAGGGAGGGAGAGCGCTGTTTGACTGAGTCAAAGCATGCAAACAATGAAAACCAGAGGTGATGTCACTTCTGGTTTCAGATGCACCATTTCCGGGCCAGTACAGCCAGGGCACACATCTAACCAATCTGATCTGTGCTTGGTTAGATGGTGTGAAAGGCAGGGGAGACATTGGGGTTTATTAGACCCAAAATGTCTTCATAAAGAGTCATTTGCCTAATGCTATCACATAGAGGTTTATTAACCCCTTTGAGATAGCAGTCAAGTATAAATAAATAAAAGAAAAAAGTTTAAAATTATAATAAAATATAATTATTTTTTTTTATATGCTGTAACCCTTGTTACCCAGCACACCTGCAAGCCGAGTGTGTTTGTAAACCGACATATTGCTGCGAACATCAGAGTGAGAACAAAAATTCTAGCACAAGAGCTTCTAGTTAACTCTAAACTGATGAGCTGTAAAGGTTTTTAAAGCGTCACCTATAGTGATCTTTGGACACCATAGTTTTTGGCGATATCTCGGGTGCATGCAATTTTAAGACATAGAATGTTTGCTATTTTATTTTCTCAATACAACCTCGTCTTTTATATTTTAACCAAATATGGGTATTCTATATTGTGTTTGCACGAACATTAATTTTAATTTTTTTCCCTGAAAATTTGCGTTTTCATAAACAGTTGCACAAATATCATGTGACATAAAAAATTGCAACTATCACCTTTTCATTATACAGGGACTCTGCTTTCAGAAAATATATAATATTCTGTGGGTTTAAGTAATTTTATTGCAAGAAATTAAGATTTTTACATGTATGCGAAAAATAAAAACAAATTGCTCTGGAGCCAAACTGGTTAAGTTACTACTGCCAGAATCTTTTTTTTTTTTTTCCCCTCGAAGCTCACTGTACAGGGGCGGACAGGCAAGTAACTAACTTTAATGCAGAAGAGACAAAGTCTGTCTCTTCTGCATTAAAAATCCTGTCTGTTTGCCCATTTTATATTTTTCCCATAAAGTTCAGCTTTAGCCTAAGAAGCCACATCAACCAGCATAGCCGTAGTTATACCAGACCACACACACTTTTGCTAAGCCACACCCCTTCAGTGACTGCAGTCGATTGGGAAGTATTTTTTATGCAGATCCGCTTCCTACTTTAAAATACTTTGTTAGGCACCTAAAATAGTAACCGATACTAAAGCAACTGGTGTAATGATTTCTGTTTGTGATGACAATATTCAACATTTTTACTTGCTCTTTACACAATCTTATGAACTGTATTTTAAATATTTACTCCTCAAATGTGTGGTTTTGCTTGTGAAATACATTGGGGGTAGTTTTGCGGTTTGCTCATTTTATTAGTTTTAGTCCACAATTTGTTTATCTCACTTGGATTTTCTTGTGGCGGAAACCACAGTTTTATTAGAAAGCCACAGATGAGTTTATTAGAAGTGCAGTGGTAAAACTAAGTGATGTTGACTTGTACTGAAAGCATCAGCGGTCCAGACTATCTATCTGGTTGATAAATACATACCGTGTATACATTTTAACTTTTTATAAAGATTTAGGAAACCTGTAATAAAGCTTTTTGAAGCCAGCTGTTGAACCAGTAACTTTAGAACTCTGAATAGTATTGGTTAGTACATTTGCGCAGGTCATAAAACAAAGCAGTTGAGATGCAATATAAATTATTTATCTGGAAAAATGGTGAACATATTTCTAATGTCCATATGACTGTTTAATTAGACATCCACTTTAATCACTTGCCTTCTGAAGGATTTACCCCCCCCCCCCCCTCCTGGCCATTTTTTGCAACACGCGCTGTTACTTTAACTGACAATTGTGCGGTCATGCAACGCTGTACGCAAATTAAATTTATGTATTTTTTTTTCCCCACAAATAGAGCTTTCTTTCATTGGTATTTGACATGTGCGGTTTTTATATTTTGTGCTATAAACAAATGACAATTTTGAAAAAAAATATATATTTTTGACTTTTTGCTATAAAACATATCCAGTAAAAAAAATTTAAAAAATCAAGTTTCATCATAAATTTAGGCCAAAATGTATTCTGCTAAATAAAAAAAAATCCCAATACATTAAATTAATTGGTTTACGCGAAAGTTAGTGTCTACAAATGGCGGTATATATACTGTAGTTTTTATTTTTTTTATACTAGTAATGGTGGCGATCAGCGACTTATAGCGGGACTGTGGTGGGCATTTTGACACTGGGTGGAAACTGACTGCTACTGACATCCCAATGACACTAATACAGTAATCAGTGCTAATAAAAAGCACTGACCCTGTACTAATGACACTGGGCAGGAAGGTGTTAATATTTGGGGCGATAAAAGGGTTAACTCTGTGCTGTTTTACATAATGTGCTGTGTGTGTTTTACTAGGGAAACATGCTGCTGTGTATTTCACTGCTGTGCAGAGAAATGCACAGCAGCATGTCCTTGCTAGCAGGAGAGAGACCTGTGTTTGCACACAGGTGTCTCCCCTGTCAGTGTTACTCGGCGATTGCCGGGACACGGTGATTGACATCTGTAGCCACCAATGGTGGCATGGGTTGGGCGGCGCACATGCTCCTACCCGGAAATGCAAATCATGTATATATTTGTGATTTTGCATAGCCCTGTAATAGTAGTTCTACTATAGGGCGGTGGGGAAGCAGTTGACTATCTTTGAAAGTAGCCTTTTTGAGTTGAATTGCAGGACACGATTTGGCCATCAGCATGCAATTTCCCAGAATTTGTCAAATACATCACGTCCATTGATATGTCCTTTTGTTTTTCTTTTTTAGGTTCTGTTAGGTAATTAAGAGCTAGCTGAACAAAAAAAAAACCCTGGTGCCACAGCTCATTTGGGATCATAGTTAATTTTCTTATGCAGAACCACATAAAACTACGCAGGGATTGCAGCAGCCTGTATGTACTCTCAGAGGGGACTGGCACAGATCCTTTAAAGCTGCCATCTAGTATAAAATTGGTAATTTAAATTCATATTCCTGACTTAAGTTGTGTATAGCTAAAGCAATTTTGTTTTTCATTGCAGAAACAATCAGTCCAGAGGAAGAGTACAAAATTGCCTGCCTTCTTATGGTCTTTGTGGCCGTGTCTTTGCCAACCTTGGCTAGCAACGTGATGTCTCAGTACAGCCCGGCCATAGAAGGTATTGTAATGTTGTTTGATAAGCCAGAAAGATGCTTTGTTGTACATAGCAACTGTGTATTTACTAACCCATTTTATTTTTTTTTTGGTTTAGGTCACTGCAATAATATTCACTGCCTGGCAAAGGCCATCAACCAGATTGCTGCAGCTTTATTCACCATTCACAAAGGAAGCATTGAGGATCGTCTTAAGGAGTTCTTGGCTGTACGTATAACTTGTCATGCAGTCATTTGGTATTTTTCTCCATTCAGTCAGAGCTTAATATATTATGCTCGTCTAAGTGAGGGCTGCCATCGGGCTTTCTGCCACTCCAAATGAATAAATGTGCAAATCTGGAAACAAATAGTTTCTATTAAATATTGGTTTGCTGGGTTCATATTTTTTTTTAAGATGTATGTGCAGTGTAGATTTTGTAGATGTAAAATATATCCCAGTTCTGCTATGTTGTAGAGAGATGTAATATGCCACTGTGTAGGGACGTACTTTAGATATGCAATTTAACTTTGAGCACTTGTTCAGAAAACATTCTGATTAACCCCTTCATGTCCAGGGGTTATTGAATCCTGTGTATCCAGACCAGTTTGCCATTTTGATGTGTGTCAGTTTACTGAACTTTTATTTGGTAGAATGTTTTAAAAAGCACTTGTAGGTTGTTTAATACATACTAATTCTTAACTAATATCTTGCAAATATTTCCATGAAAATCCAATCTCCTGTTTATCCTAATTAATCTAAAGTGTAGGTTTTGGTATATAAGATGCAGGTATATAGTTGAGGAAATCTTGAGCTGTAGCTCATGCCACCCTCAAGCCTATTAAATGCCCTCCAGCTATTACACTAGAAACCCCTAGATATTCAGTAAGTGGTATATTGTAAATTTTATTTCCTCCTCTGTTTTACACATTTTACTGGAGGATGTCAAAGGTGTAACTTTTTGGTAAATATTCCATATGTACAACAGTGACAGTGAGGGATGTGTATATGGGAGTAAACTCTGCGCTTAGGTGTAACCATAAATAAGCTTTGTGATACCAAATCTCCAACAAATATCACAAATATGCGTAGCACTAATTGTGCAAAATAAATATAACTTAGCCTAAAAATCATCAAATAAATAGTGCATACTTACATGCATACATTTTTTTGATATTCTGGCTAGGTTTATATTTATTTTGTACAATCAGCGCTGCACTTATTTTTTCATATTTCCAAGTGTATGCAGTGGCCAAGCAACACTAAAACAACAAAATTACCCCAAGAAAGGCACTACTAGGGAAAAACCGATTAATACATGACTTACTGTAAAACTGGCATTTTTCACTTTTTTTGCATTTTTTGGGAAGATAACTTTAAACCTCCTCAAAGTGAATTGGTTAATCTGATTATTTGTGCACCTTGTGTGCTCAGCCTGCTCATTCTGCACCTTGTAATTTGCTCATTTTTTGGAATGTTATTGCCTTTGTATTCAACGTGACCTCAAAAAAGACAAGTTTTGGTTTGCTTTATAACTTGGTTTTGATGGATAGCTTCCAACCTAATTAGCAGGGAAAGTACATTATCCAAGACCAATGCTGTAAGTCTGTCTGATGCTAACAACATTTCAAAAGTGTAATAAAATGGCTAACACAAGTTTAAAAAAAAAAAGAAAGTATGTGAACTAATACTAGAAGTCTGGCTAACAAGATGGAAGATCTAGAACGTCTGTTACTTAGAGAATTTTGACTTTGTGGAGTATCAGGAACCTGGTTAGACAGCTCACTGGGCAAGTTAGGAGGGAAATGGGTATGCCTGTGTGTCAAGAACTATTTGACTGTGAAAGTGAACAGTGACATTAATGAGACTTGTCATGCTGCAGAGTCCTTATGGTTGGGGCTTCAAGTGAATAAGAGAGGAAATTACTGGTCTTATTGACCCCAGATCCCTCCTTAAAGAGTACCTGTCACATGCCTATTGCTGTCACAAGGGATGTTTACATTCCTTGTGACAGAAATAAAAGTAATATATATTTTTTGGTTTTTTTTTACATTGTCTTTCAAAAAATGAAAAAGAAAAGTGCCCCTGTCCCACTGTGCTTGCAAGCAAAGGCGAACACAAGCATTGGTCCCACACATACAGAAAAAAAAAAAAGCGATGATCTTAGAGGTATCACCGCGAACGTCAGATCATGGGCAGTAATTCTAGCACCAGACCTGTAAATCTAAAGTGGTCTGTTCCCAAACAGTAACACTGACAGTGGACTTTTTGTGACTGACTTTACATACAGGTTCAAAACACACTAGAAAAACCTAATGCAAGTAGATCTCCAGGACCAGATGGCTTACACCCATGAGTCCTCAAGTAGCTTAGCCAAGTTATAGCTAGTCCATTGGTCTAATTTTTAAGAAGACCTTAACATGGTACCAACCAATTGGCAAAAAGGATATGTGTTACTGAAATCCCAAAAAAAGGTTTGAGATGTTTACCATGTACTACAGACAAGTTAGCTTTTCATCAACATTATGCAAGGTATGGGAATGAAAAGTAAAGGACCGTATTCAAGAATTTGCGCGCTAAAATCATATCATAAGTAACCACCAGTGTCGATATATGAAGGACGATTCTTGTCAGACCAACCTACCAACATTCTATGAGAAAAGTGAGTAGTAATTTAGATAGAAGGCAGGCCAGTGGACACAGTTTATTTGTATTTTGCTAAAGAATTTGATAAAGTTCCCTGCAAATTCTTAAGGTACAAGTTAAGTTCCATTGATATATAAGAACTTCTTTGTAATGTACAAGTTAAGGTCCATTGATATTGAAGAACTTCTTTGTACATGGATAGAAAACTGGTTACAGGGACACATCAAGAGGATTGATGTTCGGATGGCTTTTCTTCCTTTTTTTTTTTTTTTTTTTTCTTCTTTTCTAACAAACTTTTATATTTGAAAACACAGAATTGGTCCATCATGGGACCAAAGAAAAAAATGTAAAAATTACGTGGAAAAATGTATCTTCTTAACTCTCTGTGAAGGGGATAAAAAAGAAAAAAGAATGGGGGGGGGGAGTGCGGGAGAGACGAGAGAGAGAGGACGGAGTGGGGACTCACTGAGGGTACTGAAGGCAGATCTGGGGGGTGGAGGGGCAGAGTAGCACAAGGCTCCTTCTACTCCCCCCAAAGACCAGTCATAGGGTTCAACGTCTAACCTACAGAAGGTAATGTTGAAGAGGACTCAGTCACGCTCGGATGAAGCAGGCACCACATCCATATATTGCGCCGAGCAAATATACATCATCCAAGGCCATCAAGTCTCCCGAAATACATCTTCCTTATTGTTAAGGGAGGCAGTTATGCTTTCCATTGAATTCATTTCATTCAACTTCACAAACTAGTGACCCATAGTCGGGGCAGAGGTTTGCTTCCACAGATCTGGAATGCATGCTCGTGCCGCATTCAGAAGATGAACTGTCAGGGAGCGTCTATAGCGACATAATGGTACTGAGTTGAGATGGAGGTAGGTCAATGGGTCTGTTCCCAAATCAACGGAAGTCAGCTGTGAGACTTAAGTTCCTCATTCCCTTCCAGAACTGATTCAGCAAAGGACATTACCAGATGATATGCAGTGAAACTGGAGACTGAGGGGTAAAATTTACGATTAGCTATCAAGGATTTGGGAGCTAATTGAATGATCCGGTTCACTTCTTCCGAAAAGGACATCTGCAGGTCAGCCTCCCATTTCCACACGTAGGAAGGGACAAAAGTCTCCTATCAGTGTTTATACAAAATGTTGAACACGCCAGAGAAGGTGAGGAATGTATACTTTTAGACCATTCAGAAAGGAAGCCAGAGTGCCCCAGGGTTTGATCCTGGGACCAATTACTTTCAAATTGTTTATAAATTATATCAAAGTGGAAATAAGAAACTAAGTGTTTACTGGTAGCAAATTATGTATGGCAAAACTTTGCAAGACATATAATCAAGTATCTTGTTAAAATTGAGGGGTAGACAGCTACATGGCAGATGAGGTTCAGTGTTGAAAAATGAAACGTTATCTACTTAGCAGTTAAAAATGTGCATGCAATCTACTCATTGTGTTTCTTTGCGGAAATCAGGGATTAAAAAAAGATCTGGGGGTACACCATAGACTTGCAATAGCATGCAATTCTAGGTTGCAGCTAGCAAAGCAAACAGAATACTATCATGCATTAAAAGGGGTATTTACTCAGGAGACAAAACCATAATTTACCACTTTACAAAACTCTGGTTTGGCCTTATCTTGAGTTCAGTTTTAGTAACAATCTTCAGAAAAGATGCCCTTGAGCTAGAGAGAGTTCAAAGAACGGAAACACAATTAGTAAGACTGATGGAGGATCTAAGTTGTGAGCAAAAACTGCAGAATTTTAACTTTTCTTTTAGAAAGTTAATGCTTAAGAAGGGTTATGAAACATACAAATGTATTAATAGTGCCTACAGTATGGAGGGGAAAAAAAACGATTCAAATTAAGGACTCTGAAGAAGATGCACAGTGATAACATGAGGCTGAACAAAAATCTGTTTTGTTTCAAAATACATAAGGGGTCTTTTTACAGTCAAAGCCATAAAGATTTGGAACTCCCACAGTTAGTGGTTTCAGCAGGGAGTATTTATCTTAAAAATAAAAAACACAGTGACCACAATACTTAACTGAATGGACCTG
Organism: Staurois parvus; assembly: GCF_062004578.1. Lineage (NCBI taxonomy): Eukaryota > Metazoa > Chordata > Amphibia > Anura > Ranidae > Staurois > Staurois parvus. The sequence goes on along the minus strand of NW_028318047.1, from coordinate 4,378,944 downwards.
TGTCTTTATTCATCCTTACTATTTATTTATGTTAGTTAATATAGTAGTATTGAAGTGTTTTTTTTATTGTTGTCCAGAAAACTTGGGATCTATTCACACCTGTGCTTTAAATCTGCAGCATAAATACAGATCTGATCTTAAACTAACAACTTTAGGAAGTAACTGATGGTATACGTTCTTGGCATAAGCTGTACCTTTTTACTTGTTTCCTGCTTAACACTGCCTTGTGTGTTCCCGAAGTGTCTCCACTTATTAATAGTGTATATTGGGCACACACCTTGCTACTATTTCACAATACAGTACTCCTTGCCTGAGCAACTTAACAGTGGGTCTAGGCATATGATCATTTGGGGCGTGTTAATAGCTACGCAGATATAGTCAGTGTGTATTGGAATAGCCAATTTGGAAAGGTTTTAGGCAACACTGGAGGGAAAAACTATATCCACAGTACACAGTAATAACTAATTGTTAGCTGTCACCTACAGCTGTTAGCTATGTAGTCCATCACATGAGTTCACATTAAAAACTGCAGGTTGCAGTTTACAGCAAGTGTATCAGGGATGAATGGTAATGTTGTAAGATGCAGCATAAATGCAATGAATGTGCATTTGTAGTACCCTCCCTTTGAAATACACATATAGAAAACAAATGTAAAATGCCTTGCAAAAGCATCACAATGTAAACAAAGCACTCTAGAAAATGAATATTCAAAATCCACACAAAAGTAGACATATACACTATATTGCCAAAAGTATTGGGACACCCCTCCAATTCATTGGATTCAGGTGTTCCTATTACCTCCATGGTCACAGGTGTATAAAATCAAGCACCTAGGCATGCAAACTGCTTCTACAAACATTTGTGAAAGAATGGGTCGCTCTCAGGAGCTCAGTGAATTCAGGCGTAGTACCATGATAGGTTGCTTCCTGTGCAGTAAGTCCATCTGTGAAATTTCCTTGCTACTAAATATTCCACGGTCAACTGTTGGTGGTATAACAAAGTGGAAGAAACTAGGAACAGCAGCAACTCGGCCACAAAGTGGTAGGCCACGTAAAATGACAGAACGGGGGTCAGTGCATGCTGAAGTGCGCAGAAGTTGCCAACTGCCTGCAGAATCAATAGCTAAAGACCTACAAACTTCATGTGTCCTTAAGATTACCATTGCAATGTGTAGAGAGCTTAATGGAATGGGTTTCCATGGCCGAGCAGCTGCATCCAAGCCTTACATCACCAAGGGCAATGCAAAGCGTCGGCTGCAGTGGTGTAAAGCACGCCACCACTGGACTATAGAGCAGTGGAGATGTGTTCTCTGGAGTGATGAATCACGCTTCTCCGTCTGGCAATCCATTGGACATGTTTGGGTTTGGCAGTTGCCAGGAGAACGGTACTTGCCTGACTGCCAAGTGTAAAGTTTGGTGGAGGGGCATTATGGTGTGGGGTTGTTTTTTTTTCTCAGGGTTTGGGCTTGACCCCTTAGTTCCAATGAAGGGAACTCCTAAGTTATCAGCAGCATACCAGGACATTTTGGACAATTTCATGCTCCCAACTTTGTGGGAACAGTTTGGGGGTGGCCCCTTCCTGTTCCACATGACTGCACACCAGTGCACAAACCAAGGTCCATAAAGACATGAGTGAGTTTGGGGTGGAGGAACTTGACTGGCCTGCACAGAATCCTGACCTCAATCTGATAGAACACCTTTGGGATGAATTAGAGCCAGGCCTTCTCTTCCAACAGTTACTTTTGGCAATATAGTGTATATATAGGCTTTTCAGCTGTCTTGCCGATGTGTAAAGAAAATGTTGTCTAGTGACTTTTAGGGGATTCAAGATAAAAGGAGCCCATATTCATTCATTTGTATGTGTATCAACTTTTACCTGTTTAGTGAAACTGTGTACTTATGTTTCTGTGCACTGTGCTTTTTTTCCTTACAGCTGGCATCTTCTAGCCTCCTGAAAATTGGCCAAGAGACTGATAAAACAACAACAAGAAACAGAGAATCTGTTTATTTGCTGCTAGATATGGTAAGTTCAGCAAAGTAATTTCTTAAAATCTCATACAACTTAAGAGGGAGCCCAGTATCAGTTCAGCACTTGATTGCACCTTCAAACAGAAAATTTTCAGATACTTTGAACACCTGGAGCTTAGTGCTGGAGGTTTTTGGTAAGAGTACTACCTATAGTTCAGCTTTAATCATTGTGGGTGCCCCAGTGACCAATACTGAGGCATGGGGAGTAGAATGGAGAATGGCTGTGTTTGAATTTCTCTACAAAAATTGGCATTTGCGTAAAACATTGCTCTGGGTTTTGGGCTACCAGAAGACTTGGGTAGCTACAGCAGGTAAAATAAGTATTGAACACGTCACCATTTTTCTCAGTAAATGTATTTCTAAAGGTGCTATTGACATGAAATTTAAATCACATATCAGTAACAACCAATGCAATCGATACATACAAAGAAACCAAAATAAATAAGTTCAGAAATTAAGTTGTGTAATAAAATGAAATGACACAGAAAAAGTATTGAACACATGAAGAAAGGAAGGTGCAAAAAGGCATGGAAATCCAAGACACCAGCTGAAATCTATCAGTAATTAGAAAGCAGTTCTGCCCCTTGTCAGTACAAATTAATACCTTACCAATGTCTCATTACCAAGGTGTCACAGAAGAAACATTTCATGATGGGTAAAAGTAAAGGGCCCTCTCAACACCTTCACAAACATACTGCTGGTATTGGTTACAGAAGGATTTCTAAACTTCCGAATGTTCCAGTGAGCACTGTTAGGGCCATAATTCGGAAGTGGAAAGAACATCATTTCACCATAAACTGGCCACGACCAGGTGCTCCTCGCACGATTTCTGGCAGAGGAGTGAAAAGAATTATCAGAAGAGTTGTACAAGAGCCAAGGACCACTTGTGGAGAGCTTCAGAAAGACTTGGAATTGGCAGGTACAATTTTTTCAAAGAAAAGAAGAAGTAATACACTCAACCGCCCTGGCCTGTATGCACGCTCACCACACGACTCCATTGCTAAAGAAAAAAGCATGTAAAAGCTCATTTAAAGTTTTATATATATAAATATATGTCTGGTCAAATGAGACCAAAATTCAACTATTTGGATGCCATAATACACACCATGTTTGGAGGTCAAATAGCACTGTACATCACCCCAAAAACTCCATACCAACAGTGAAGTTTGGAGGTGGGAACATCATGGTGTGGGCTTGTTTTTTTAGCATACAGTACTGGACAACTTAATATCATTGATAGAAGGATGAATAGAAAAATATACCAAAACTTTCTTGATAAAAATCTGCTGCCATCTACCAGGATGATGAAGATGAAACGAGGGTGGACATTTCAGCAAGACAATGATCCCAAACACACAGCCAAGGAAATTCTCAATTGGTTTCAAAGAGAGAAAATAAAGCTGCTAGAATGGCCCAGCCAATCACCTGAGTTGAGTCCAATGGAGAATCTATGGAAAAAACTAAAGATTAGAATTCATAGAAGAGACCCACGGAGCCTTCAAGATTTGAAGACTCTTTTTGTGTGGAAGAATGAGCCAAAGTCACACCTGAGAAATGTATGCGACTAGTTTCTCCATACAGGAGGCATCTTGAAGCTGTCTTTACCAACAAAGAGTTTTGTACGAAGTATTAAAGTGTTACTAAACCCAGGACTCATTCACTGTCTGGTCTCCCCACAGTACAGAGAACATGGAAATACAATTATTTTAGTATATAAACTGCTAAATAGCTTTTCTCATCAGCAGTTGGAGCAGTCTTGTGACTATCTGTGTTCAGCAGAGCACTGGTTAAATCTTGTAAGAGTTTTCTTTCTGCTCTAGGAGGCTGCAGAACCTTTGACCTCTGTCTGCACAGTGCTGATTGACCTTGTGCTGATCACCTGCACTCTCCCAAGAGGAAAAAAAACCCTCTAGCAATACACACCAAACTGAGCATGTGCAGAGTGTCTCCACACAATATCTCTTATCAGGATATACGAGGGGGGCACTGGAAGAAGGGGAAGATCAGAGAAGTCAGGATCAAAGAGCATTTTATACACCATGCAGAGGATTAACCTCTCTACAATGAGTATATCAGGCATGCTTTACTGCATATACAGACTGTTTTTACTGTTGTGGGTTTAGTAACACTTGAAATAAATTTCAGTTAGTGTGTTCAGTACTTTTTCCCTGTCATTTCATTTTATTATACATAACTTAATAGCCAGAATAAATTCATATTCTGGCCAGTGGAATCAATGAGAGCCCAAGTGCTTGATGCGCCTAGGTGCCTGTGCAAAATATGGCTTTAGGCGTAGTTTTAAAAGAGATACTGAAGTCTTTTTTGTCTTTTTTTTTTTTTTTTTTTTTTTTTTTTTAAGTAACAAGCGTGTCATACTTACCTTCTCTGTGTAATGCTTTTGCACAGAGCAGCCCGGATCCTCCTCTTCACGGGTCCCCTGCTAGCATTCCTGGCCCCTCCCTCCTATCGGGTGCCCCACAGCAAGCGGCTTGCTATGGGTGCACCTGAACAGGCGTGCTCCCGAGCCACAGCTCTGCGTGTCCATTCACGCATAGAGCCATGTCTCGGCTCCACCCCTCCCTCTCCTGATTGGCTCACTGGCTGTGAACCATTCAGGAGTGAGAGTCCCCCGAGAACCGAGGCTCTCATGGATATTGCTGGATCAAGAGGGGGGCTCAGGGAAGTGTTGGGGAGGCTGCTACACACAGGTTTTTTACCTTCATACATACAGTGAAGGTTAAAAAAAACCCTTGAGCCTTTAGAACCACTTTTAAGCTGCTATTTTCCTGCCAGAAGCAAAGGCGTCCAGGGGAGGAGAAAACTGTCCTGCATGCATGAGGCCTCAAAGGTCAGTTTGTTTGAAAGCTGCTACAAATAACTGAAGGAGGGGTTTGCTTTGAAAAAGAACTCTGTATAGGATGCATGCTAAGAGTTAATAAAATAAATACAACTGGAATGCTTAGAAAATTCATTCACCCAACTTTTTCAAGCATAACTGTCTAAATTAGTGATTGTTCAAATGTCCAGCTTTTTTGTATAATGAATTGATTGATGTAATAAACACATTTGTTTATGCTCACACAGATTGTGCAAGAGTCACCATTCCTGACCATGGACTTGCTGGAATCTTGCTTCCCATACGTCTTACTGAGAAACGCTTACCACGCAGTTTACAAACAGAGTGTAACATCCTCTGCATAAACATTTACTTTGTGAAAACACGGCACAAGCTTGTTCAGCCTGAAAACTGTGGAGTACTTTTCTTGAATGATTGGAAAATTAAAATTGGTTTTGTGACTTAAATTCTTCCCCCATTCCATTGTACAAGTATTTTTGACAAGTGTTTTCTTTTTTTGCAGTTGTACTACCAGATAAGCTTGGTTGGTTGCACTACATTACAGGAAAAAAAAAATTTACAAAAAATGAAAAAAGTTTCTGAACAGTTTCATCCAGAGAATATAAAAAAAAATTGAAGGGACAAACTGAAACAAAACACTATTTTTTTGCTTTTTTTTGGTTTTGTTTGTTTTTGATAACTCATCATGCAGAAATATTATTGCTTGTTTATTATTTCAAAGAAATGTATTTAGTGATTATTTTAGATGGTGGTATAGGTGACATGTGTGTAAATTATTTCATATAGGAGAGTTATAATCTGTACCTTTTATGTTCTTATCGATAACGGTTTGGTTAGGTGATTCTGTGATTTTCTGTGAAGTAATTGCACCATTTACATCTTTTCTTTTTTTCCCCATTACATTCTGCAGTAAGTTCTAGAACAAAAAAAACTGAAAAAACTATAATCTCTCCACATTCTGTGACTACTCTTTATTTACAGTACAGACTTCCTTTCCGGTATTTTAAGCAGCAGATGTTTGTAAAAAGCATAGTATTTTTTTTTATTCAACTAACTTCCATAATACTCTGTTGGCATTAACATTACCATTGTAATCTGCTATATGGTATATGACATTCTCATGCATTTATCAAATGTTCATACATTGTTCTTTTTCCCTTAACCACTTTTATATGTTTTAACTTTTTGAAATTCAAGTGTACCTTCCATAACTTACAATAAACACTAGACTGTATCAAAACAAGGTGTGCAGTTCTTGAATTGAAACCCTATGATAGGGCCCATTCACACTATTGCACCCTGGTAATGCTTGCATTGCCGCAGCGTACTTTGGTGTGATGTGTCGATCAGTCTGAAAGACCGCAACACACTTTGCCGAAAGACTTGTAGGGCAGCGTGCCGCCAGAAATGCTATGTGCACATTTTTTAGTGCATAGGTAGACCGTTCAAATGAATTAACTGCCCTTATGCAATGCACATTAACATACATGTGCTGCCACAGTTCGGAAGTGTAAATGCACTCTTACGTTGAACTCTAGGTGAACAAATAATTATATACATTTAACAGTGGCTATTTTCCCTCATCACGTTTAAACACATTGTAGTTGTGATCTGCAGCGGGTTGGGATTGTTAAGATATTGACACCCCAAAGTACCATGTGATCTATGTGTTCTGCATTTTCTAAAATCATGCAAGCACTATGTTTGCTTTGTTCCAGTGCAATTCAGTGCATTCAAAATGAATGGGCTCGAATCACACCACATTGAACTGCATGTGAATCGCACAGGAACGTGTTCCTGGTGTAAACTGGACCTTACAAGCAACCTGTCAACAATTAATGTAGCGCAATGTGTGTCCTATCATTACTGTGAAAGTCTTGGATAAACAGTACGTCTACACAACTGTCATTACACAGTGAAAGCAAACTGCAAAAGCATGTAAACAGGCACAGACAGCATTGGCAGGATGAATGGAAATAAGCCAGCAGGTGAGTAAGGTGAAACACTTGGCAATATTCAGCTGCTTTCTGAGGCTTCTACTGACAGAGCAATGCCAAAATGTTAATTTCTTGTTATTTTTGCTCTGGTATATGCATGCTACCCTGCTTTAGATCCTTTCCTGCCATCCAGACTGCCATTTGGTGAGCAACAAGACTTGTTACTGCTAAGAGGAGCCTGGTACCCTTATAGAGGGTTTTCCAGCATCCCCTTCAAACGGGCAGACTGACAACTCATGGGGCCCCCGGGCAGTAGGGGATCATAGGGCCCCTGTGTCCTTGCCCAAACTCAAAAAAGCCTATGAAAAAGGTACCAGGGGTATCTCATGGGGCCCCCTACTGACCCCGGGCCCTAGGGAAGTGCCCGAATTTCCAAATGGTCAGTCCGTCCCTGCCTTCAAAGTTAATGTCTGTGCTGTGACTAATGTGTTGTAGACTCATGTTGACGTTCTAAAACAAATCACTGTGCAGAAAGGTCAAATAGTGCTTAAGAATGAAGCAGCAGCACATATAAAAGTGTAGGACACAAAACATAAAAAGTAAGATCCTAAAAAACCATGGTGAATATAAACATTTTGAAAAGAAAACCTTTTGAAACAGCGTCCAATATCCAAGGAAGTCCAGTGCAAATCTCACTTTTAAAGGAATACACCAGTGAAAATCAATCAATTGGTTAAAAATAGGGTTGCGCTGCTGCTAAGCATTTTCTTGATTATACCTGCAGGCTTGGTTCTTTCAGCCATCAGTTACTGGTTGTTAAAGCAGAGTTCCACCTGGAAAAAAAAAAAGTCAGCAGCTACAAAAACTGTAGCTGCTGACTTTTAAAATAGACACTTACCTGTCCCTCAGTCCAGCGGTGTCCTCGCAACTGCTGGTTTCACCGGCCGTCTTCTCTCCCTGGCGCCGGCATCTTCAGTGTGGGCACCCGACTGTGACAGTTTACGGCTTCACAGCCGGATGCCCTCTGCTCATGCGTGAGAAGCACTGCGCATTGTGAATGGCCCCTTAGCCTTCTGGGACCTGTCACGTGTCCCAGAAGACTATGGGGAGGGAGGTTAGAAGGACAACTCCCTCTTTCGATCACAGCGGAAGTGGGAGAGGGTACCTGTCAAATTCGGGTACCCACTCCCCAAAGGTGCCGATCCTTAATGGGGAGCGGGGAACAAAGGTTCAAAGTAGAACTTCTCCTTTTGGGTGGAGCTACACTTTAAGGAGCTGTAGGCGGGGTTCCCCTGCTGACAGCTGAAGTGTAAACAAGTCTAGGCAATTGGAACTATATAAAGAAAAAAAAGCAGCCTGACAGTTTATCAACAACATTGCTTAGCAGCTAAAACAGAAAGATAAAAAGAAACATTGTTTCATTTTGTATCTTTCTGTTTATTAATTTAAAGATCAAAGGGATGAACTTCATCTGAAGATAAGTGGTTAAAAGCAACCTGACAAAAAAAAATTATTTTTTTTTAACAAATAAAATGTTCCTCTGTTTAACCCCTTATTAACTCCTAATTTACTTTAATCAACTCATTCTTCTTTTGCATTTAATCATTTTTTTTTCTTGCTTACCTTTTTTTTCCATTTCTATTTTATAAAACTATTAATAGTTAGAATGTTTTTGTTTGCTTTGTTCATTAATATTTTAAACAGGATAAGTTCACCTTTTGAGCAAAAATAATAAATGCACATTTTCTGCAGGTAAAAAAATGTGCATTTTTTTATCTTTGGTTGCAGGAGCCTGTAAAGCATTGCACCAGCGATCAGCATCTCCTGCATACCTGTCAGTATATCTGCTTGCCTATACGTGATGTACGAGCAAGCAGATATATGGACAGTAAGAAACAATGCCATGGTAGTTCATTGAGAACTACAAGCCGACAGCTGCTAAAGCTGTCGGGACTTGTAGTTCATTCATTCACAGAACAATGTGAATGAATGACGTGGCTGTGTGGTGGAACTCGGCATGGCCGTGCTGTTTTTAAACAGTGACAACTAGTACGGGGAACTTCTCCTTGTACGTGTGTCACAGAGTGGGAGAAGATTGAGCAGCAGCTGCAGCATTGGGATGCTACATGTTCCACCATAAAAAAGGGTGTAATATGTTCTGAAAGTTGAACTTATCCTTTAAACCTTTAACATACATTTACATGTTTCACATAAAAAAAGTGCAAAATTAAAAAAAAAATTATTTCATTTGTGAATAACTTTTTAATGCTTTGTACCAGAATTATAAATGTTAGTGTCATTTTAAATAGGAAAGATTAAAGAATAAATCTTACTGTTTGTGCAGTAACACTATTTATTTTTAAACACTGCTTGAAAGAAGTGTAGGGTTCTTGGGGGCGGGTTATTAGTTTTGTTACATGTATTGTCTAAGGATTGAAAAATGATCATTGTTGAAAGACAATATTCATGGAAAGAAAGCCTTGTTTGTCCTTTTAAAAAAAAAAATTAAATATATATATATATGTATATGTATAATATAATTTTTAAAATTAATTATTTTTTCATTTGTATTATGTTGTCTTGGGTAATGACAAAGTTACCGCCAAATAAACAGGTCCATAGCAGAAATGTAAAAATTCCTTTGGTCCATGAGGGGTGAACAGGTGTTAGTGCTGTGGTTAAGGAGCAGGGCCGCCGCTTCCTTAAAAACCAATAACTCATTCATCTGTCAGTGGAGTGTCCTTGCTGACAGCCGAAGTGTAAACAAAACAGTTGTCTGCAGGTATCAGTGAGTATAAAGTATCGGTACTTGTACTTGCTGTAAAAAAGACAAAAAAAAAACCAAAGTATTCGTGCAAGAAGCTCTCCATATGTGATGCACATAACAAGCTGTCGCACAAAGAGAGAGCACCAGGCTCTCAGTGTAAAATCCTTATAGAAAAATGTATTACAACCTGTTAAAACCACTTACAAACACATGAGAAAAAAAAAATCAGCATATATAAACTACCAGAATCTTTTTGGCAGCTGCAAGTGCATGGTGACGTTGCTATTTCCGGCCCACTCTACATATGTTTAATCAAATATGACCTTATGAGTGCTCATGTTCATGTGGTAAATTGTTTTTATTCACAGAAATTTGTTTCAAATCATTTCACTTTTTTTTTTAATATTGGCACAGGATGTGTTTTTATGATTTTGACTTATGTTGACATTGCAACACTTTTTAAATTGTCACACATGCCTCAGTCTGGGAAACCCTCTAACTCTGAGGGTAAGAGGCTCTTTGTATTTTCTAAGGCCAAGCCTGGTTCCTTTACTGCAATTCTTGGACTATCAAGTTCTGCCTGTCACTCTCCATCGTTCTTTCTCTTCCCCCTCCCTCTGCTTATGCTCGATCCATGCCTGATGAAAGAGCCCACTGCTCCCTGCGCATGCTCAGAAACGCGTTGCATCCCAATGACGTCAGACGCTGACGCCACTTGCTCTGGACACACCAGGGACCCAGCCTAGCTCTGCCATCTACGCTTCTCCTCCTTGCAGCGCCTCCTGCTGATCAGCCGGGATGCTGTCCAAGAGCAGTCCTTACATCTGGTGATCGACATCCTACACTCCATCCCTATGAGCCTGTTTTTACTTTGCCAAATGTGAGTTGTTCAACTTACTTTTTAACAAATAAACTAAAAAAAGTCTACACTTAGAGGCGCTGTGTTTTGCTTTTATCAAGTCCTCTGAACCTTTGAATAAGTCCTCCTCACAGTGTTGTGATCCCCCAGTTATCAGTGTGAATGTTGTGTTTTAGTCTTTGCAGTCATTTGAGCCATTTCAGATACTGGGGTCCAAAATGCGTAAACTGTGCTTCAATGTTATCAGACCTGTCAATGTCTCCGAAAATTTAGATCACTGCTCTGGCACAGCACCTTTCTCAAAGGGTTAAAGCCATTCTGGAACAGGAATGGTTACTACAGAACCTGTTTAGTTCTCTAAATAAAAAGGGGATTTAACCCTGTACTGATCTAAAGGTTTTTAAAAAAAATTTCTGTGAGTACACAAATTCTGTATGGAATCTACAAGGCTGGTTATTGCTTCCTTTCATTTGTGAGACTTTTTGGACATCAAGGATGCATGCTTGCATATCCCCATCTATCTGGTGTATCAATGCTACATACATTTTGAGGTAGGTATGCAACATTTACAGTTTGTTGCTCTTCTTTTTTTGCCTGTCCACTGCCTCCCAGTTCTTCAGCAAGGTGCTAGCCCCTGCACTCGCTCTGCTTTATTCTTGGGGCAGTCCCATAGTGGGATACGTAGACAACCTTCTACAGAGGGAACAGTCAACAAAAATCTTTCACTTTAAATCCAGCAAACAGTTTAAACCCTGCATACATTTTTATGGATCCTGAACCTCTGGAACTCAGCACTGGAACCAGCCCAATGTTTGAAATAGCTAGGCCGCCTCCTGATACTGCTCTATCCAGGGTTTTCCAATCATCTTCCAGGACAGCAACCTGAGAGATGATTGGTTCCTCCCTTTACAGAACACAAGCCAAAACCCCTCACACATACCAAATCCCCCAGTTTAGATGGTATTTCCTACTGTCCAACAGCATTACTTTTGTTTGTTTTATGCTGACTAAATGGCCATTTGGCCAGCAGTCCCCCTCAGGATGCAGATCCACCTGGTTTGTCTTGCCTTGGCTTTCCTCTTGGATCAGTGGGCTGCCCTTTTTTCCAAGATCTTGGCCCCAATCTGGTTATGGGGGTCGACTCCTGAAGTCCTTTCCCTTTGGGGGTTTTGAGAGGGGCTTATGTGTTCCTGTGCGGCTGGGACCACGTGGAGTTCTGAAGCTTGTGACCTAGTGGTGCAGCCATATTTTAGAAGAGTTTGAGAGGTTGTCACTACCTTCCAGAATGGGGGCAACAGTAAGACAAGCAGTGCTGTCGACTACATTCAAGTCAGGGACTTTGATGGCAAGTCTTTTTCCTACAGAGGTTTGGGGACTTGAGCTTCGGTATCACTGCAGTGTGTTTCTGATCACTTTCCCTCCCTGGTAGTTACATTTTGCTTTTGTTACTGCCTGTTCTGTTATTTCAGAGAGACCTTTTGTCTGATAAAAAGGTTGCCTTCTGAATTCCCAATTAGCCATATGCTCGCTAAGGCTTGGGTTAATTTAATGCTGAGAGGGTTGCAAACCAAAGTTATTTTCCTCATTATGGTGTCTACCTTCAGAGATAACTTTATCTGTTTATAGCCTGCCATCTGAATTCCCAATTAGCCACCTGCTTCCTCAGGCTTGATTAATGCTGGGTCAGTTGCAAGCAAAATTATTTTTCTTGCATGCAAATTTGGTGTGTTTATCCAAAGATGACTATGTAAAGCTTTTGCTTTATTTTATAATTTGGTTAACTGTATCAGGTTTATTTTCAGAGATACCTCATTTGTCTGTTACAGCCTGCCTTCTGAATTCCCAATTAGCCACCTGCTACCCCAAGCTTGTGTTAAAAATGGGGCAGTTGCAGTCTAGGTTATTTTTCCTTGCTTGCAAATTTTTTTTCTGTTTTGTTTGTTTTTTTTTTTGTTTTTTTTTACAAAGCTGATCTTAAATCTGACCAATGTTTGTTTCAGAAAATAAAGTGCGGCGCACTTTATTTTCTGTGTATTTTTGAAGGTTTTGCTGTGATTACCTTGGGTGCATTGGCTGCTGATGTGGGAGCGCTCACTTTCTTGTTTCTCTCCTAATGTTTGTTTCAGGCTTTTGTGGTTCAATCCAGGATCCACCCTCTTAGTTCTCACAATTAAGGGAGATGTCTGCACTACAATTGAGTCTGTCCCCCCTTCCCATCCCATGTGCAGACTCCCCATCTCAAGAGAATGTTGTGTTTAGCATTGCCTTTATTTCACAATGGGAAAAAAAAAGGATTTTACACAAACTTTTTTTCACAGTTGCCTTTGAAGATGAGGGCTTGTGCCCATTGTGATTTTTAGATATAATTTGCATGCAAAATTTTTCAGATGGAATCTGTGCCATTGCCTCTTTGTCTGGGAGACCTTCTGGCCTGTGGTCATCAGAGATGCTTACACTCATGTCATTATCTTCTGGAGCATCTATGCTATCTGCCTTGCTATAGACCTGTATCATCCCATTTGTTGCCCTTCCCTTTGGTCTGTTCACGACATCTCAAATATTTTCTGATGTGCTAGCCTTGCTATGCTAACAGGCCATCCCCTTAGTAGTATACCCAGTTGATCTTCTGCTGAGGAAGCAATTTGCACAAGTTTTTTTTTTTTAGGCCATGCATAACAAACTGTTCAGACTTTTTTAAAGGTTTGTTTGCATCCAGAACCTGCAGGAATTGCTGTTTTGAACTCCCCAGTCTTTCCATGCCTGCATCACAGGATTGAGATGGAGTGTCTGTGTCTACGCTGAACCAGCTCAGGTAGTCGCCTGGTTCTCAGCAGATTCTCCTTGGGTCCTTCCTTACCCTCAATATCTTCAGTCTCATGGATAGGTTACTATTCTGCTGCTTGGCCATTGGCGTTCTCTGCCTTACTGAGTAGCCTAGACCATTAGAATGGGGTTTGGTTCTGTTATTCTTAATTTTTAGGCTAGGTAATCTGCTTCTCACAGTGTAACATCACAGGGTGCAAGGCCATGAAATCCCAACCCAAGAAATACTCCATGGGAGAAATTCTGTCTTCCTTTAGTCTGGACTAGGTCAGTACATGGCACTGAGTAACTTTAAAGGCCAAGGTCAGCCTTAATGCCTCTCTTATCTAGTCCTTTTGGCTCTAATTCCCACTTCTCTATTGCTGGCTGTAACAGCATAACTGTTAAAGCCCAGGTCCTAAGCATAGGAATCTATCCGTTTTCATTTTTCCTACTCTGTTCTAAGCTAGTGAATCTACCTCTCCCAAGTTCTACCTTGTTGCTTAGTTCTCATGAGATGAGGCAAATACATTCTTCCACAATATATTCTCTGTGGAATGCATCATAGGTTTCCTCTAATCAGGTTGGGACATCACCCGTCATCACACCTAGGAAACATATTTCTCATGGTGCTAGACAAGAAAATCACATCGAAGGTAGTTCTGCATGGAACAAACTGGATTTTGTTTTGCCATTCCAGACTTGATCAACGTTTAAACTTTAGTTCCTCTTGGGGGTCAGTTCTCAGTTCTGCCAATTTTATTCATAGGCTGTTTACTTATCATTCTTGAGTAAGGCTTTGTACGGAGGATTGCTAACATATAATAGTTTGGTCAGTCGTGCAATTGTGAGATATTTATATAATTGTTTTTTGTTTTTTTTTAATTGCCTTTGATCCTCTTTTTTTTCTGTCTACACTTACCTACTGGGTTGCCTTCTTATTTGCCAACACCTTGGCAAGGTGAGTTCTTATGTTGATGGCCCTATTCATTTTATTTCTCACCTGTTCTACCATGAGGCAGGTTGTGCTGGGGCCTCTACTTTTTTTTTTTTTGGCTTAAATAAAATATTACCCCAACATTTCATATTTATGATGTGTATATTCTACCATGTACTGTTACAAAGTATCCTTTTCTCTCTGTATTGTTTCCATTGTGTGAAATACCTGGTGATTCTGTCAGTCTCCCCGTTTTCTTAATGCAAACTAACCATGCTAAGCATGAGAGCACACCCATCCTAGCATGGTGAGCTTTCTGACTGTGCTGAGAGAACAGCGTGCTTCACAAGGTTGTCTTCTTAGTTGCCATCTTTTCTGTGAAGCGAGTTTGAGTTGATGGCCTAAACCTGTAAATAACCCTTTCTTGTGCTACACATAGACAAGGTTGTCCTGAGGCCTTTTATTTATTTATTTTCCCTCCCTAAGGCCAGATTCACACTTCTGTGGTGCAGTATATTGCATGTGATTCGCACAGGAACCGCACCACATTCCTGTGCAAATCACATGCGAATTGTGTGCGGTTGGAGCCATACATTTTGTATGGCTCCAATCGCACCGCATCTGCACCAAAAAGAATGACCCTTTTTCTGGTACGCACTAGAATCGGATCGCATGGGTATTCACACCCATGCGATCCGATTCTGCATATGGCACCGCGTTTTGCGGACCAATTTTGGGGGTGTAGTTAACTTGACATACACATCTGCAGCAGTTTGCATGAACGCTGCAAATTCTGCACTGCATCAGTGTGAACCCATGCTCAAGGTGGCTTCATCGCACTTTAACCAGGATGTGGTGATAAGCGGGCATTTTACTGGATGTAAACAAACTATTTTTTTTTTTTTCTCTTTACAGCAATAGACCATTTTTTTTTTCAAGTGAACGGAAAGTAAGTTGAACAAACACTAAATCAACAAATTAAGGCTGAGCATCTCCCTGCTTTTCTGTATTCAAGTCTCCATAGACTTTTGAAACTCTGCATAAACCTAAGCACGCCCACCTCCCATTTTAGGCTTGAAGATGGATTATTCGAACATAGATTACTGCACTGTGGGAAGCAGGCAGTGCTGAAACATTCTATAATACTGGCATTGGAACATATAGAAAGAGGATTGATTTTGATCAAGCAAGGTTTACCAGGGGACCCACAACCAGCATAGAACTAGGCAAGTAATAGCATTCACAACCAGCATAGAACTTGGCAAGTAATAGCATCTACAGTATATTTGTCCAAAGACAGTGAGTTGGAAAGCACTAAAGCTGTTGGATTAACATAACCAAGGAGCTAGATATCTTAATCATACAGTACAGGACACAGGCAAAGTATGTATAGACCATGGGTTATAGGCTTGTACCTTCAGGAGAATGGATACTGGCAAAGCTTTTAAGGACACACCCCACATGCACCTTACCTAAACGCCTACCCAATCCATGAGTCCTCGAGTTTTTTTTTTCTGCTAGTTTCACAAGTGATTGACGATATCTCTTTTGCAGCAGAGAAATCACTCTTAGCTTAACTAGTTTATTTTATCTTTTGGATTCTTGAACTCTTCAATCATCTTGTTCACTGCCTTCTAATATCACAATTAGAAGCATTTCATCTGGATCTGTGCAAACTTGATAAAACCTACCCGGACCCCACGTTGTGGGGACAGCTTGTAAAGTTGCTTCAGGCACTCACCCTGGTACCTAGTGCAAAGCATTGTAGTGTATATAGTATATAGCAATACAGGTCCAAGGGCATGGTTCAACGCTGTGGAATCCAGACCATGAAAACTCCTTTGGGGTTATGTCCACTGTAATGGATGAAGCCTGAACTTTATTTACATTCCAGCATTGAGGGGCTGGTAAGATGGGGTCACTCTGTGTCCCTGACTGTTATGTAAAAGCTTGCACTATGGTTGGAATGTATTCAATTTACAGTGTAAATGTTTCAATCTCTGAGCTAAAAATTCAAATCTGAGCTTAGTCTCAGGTGGATGAAGAGGGGTTACACCTCAGGTCGCACATTTTACTGCCACTTCCACCTAGAGCTTTTATAAGGTACTCCGGCTCTTTCTCCCAGAAGGATTCCTTACATTCTATACCTGGGTTGCTGTGTATATTCCAGAGGATTCTCTGTGAGTACCCCTCAGGGAATACCTTTACCTGTAGCTATGGCAGAAATCAGGCAAAAGGGGCTACAGCCAAACTTCAGGCAAATGTTGGCTTCGTTTGAAGGCCAGAGCAACACTCAACCTCAGAGTAATGATCTTGCACTGGTGCAGGAACTGATTTTAATATCTTCTCTGCATCCAATTCTCATTGTACCTCAGGGGGCACAAGTGGTCCATCTGAAAAAAAACTATTTTCTGTATCTATGTCACAATGCCTCACACAAGTAATGACTTCAATACAGCCAACTTTGTCCAGGTCTGCAAAACACCACTCCCTTTCTCCAATTCCTCCCCTTCTACCTGAGTCGGATCCAAAAATGCCTGCCCTAGATGAGGCAGAAGGGAATGAGCAGGATATAGCAGGGTTGAGAAGGCTGAGAAAGATTTCTCTCCACATCCCTCTTATACTTGAAGTGGAAGCTTCACACAACTTGCTAATATGGATGCGCTCACTGCTCTCTTGTGCAAAAGCTTCAGCATTATGTAGTTCTTGATTTTACTCCGTCTCGTTATGCCTGTTGGGAAAAAAGAGACCTGCAAAAACATTCCCATTCATTAACAAATAGAATGGGCAATTTATGATGATTTGATCACTCTACAAAACATTTTCACCCTTCCAAAAAGCTTTGCTGAATCCTATCCAGTGGAAAAGGAGTTAGTTAAAAAGTGGTCTGTTCCTGTAGTTGATCTTGTAGTCTCAGTCCTAAACATCTCACTGTACCTGCTGAAGATGTTCCTTAACTCAAAGATTCTACAGAGATGACAATTATGACACCTTTGTAGGCTCTCTGTACCCTACTCGGGATCACTCCATCCTGCAACCAGTTCTAGTTATAATTTCAGTATGTCAAACTGCAGCTAACTGGACTAGGGCAGTGAACAACCAAGACGAACCCATATTCCAGGACCTTGCTTTAATGGAGCAGTCACCTTCTACTCTGCTGTTTTTGTGTAGATGCCCTAAAACATGTCATGAGACAGATTTCCATGGCTTTAATCTCAATTCACATATGCCATGTCATGTGGCTTAAAGTCTGGTCAGCTGATGCTGCCTGCAAAAAGCACCTCACACTTATGTAATTTCAAGGCAGATGTCTTTTTGGGGAGGAATTTGACCAATTCATCAAAGATGTCATGGGATGCAAGATTCCAAAATCTTCCTTCACAGGAGCCTCTCCGCTTGTTTCTGGGTCCCAGGTTAAGTAACCGGCCTGATGCATTGTGAATACAGGAGGTCGGCTGCTCAACATGGGCACCATCGAAAGGGTGCTTTTGTATTTTCTGAATAAATTAAGTGTTCTCTGTGGCGGACAGCATGACGTCACCGCCCTGCTGTTCACATCGTGAGCTCTCAAAATGCTGAACTTGGAGCTACTGCATCAGGTGAGAGAGAGCATGTGAGGGGGTTTGAATTCAAGAAAGAGCTTACTCCTTTCATGGTGGAGGTGATCAGTAATGATTAGTCCTCTCTTAGCAATGTCCTGGGAGTATTGCAGTCAAGAGATAAGTATATGGCCTACACCTATAGCAAAGGAATAATCTAACTTTAGTCAGAGCTGCTCAGTTTGTTTTTCCTTACAGACACCCCTTAGTGAACTAACCTTTTAGAGAGTATTGTAAGAATAAACAATTACTGTTCTTTTATATGCCTAGTCAATGACTTTGATATTATGTATAGTTTCCTTCGGGGCATACTCAAAATTCCCTTATGCTTTTCTATTAGTTTGAGATTTACTGGTCGGCCCCCAGGACATTATGATATAAGTATCCTCACAATTCCACCCTTTTAATTTAGTTTTTCCTGGGTATATGCATCAATGCCAAAAGTCCTTCATTTGTAGATTAAAGGGCTAAACCCAGACTTGCCTTTAACGTTTATCTGAGCCAATTGTTTTCCTTGCTCTCTCTCTGTTTATCCCAGAGAGGGGAAAATATCCTATCAATACTGGTACAGGCTTGTACGGAAAAACCATTCCAGGCAGTTTAACAATTCCATTCTCCATCCAAATCTCTCAAAAATCTGTTTTAGATATACCCGATTGTATTATATTCTGGCTGCTCATTAGACTTTGTAAATTATGCCTGTGTGTTGGGAATAAAGGCTGCTTGTCCAGTCTTTATTCCCAACACACAGGCATAATAAAGAAGATTCATGTCTATTCAATCTTTGCATTTCTTTAGAAGAAAAATTGGCTGTCATCACTAGTCTGTGTTTGATTTCTTCCATGGTGTTAGCTCTGCTGTCCTAAACACAGTATTATTCTGTCAAGGCTAGCTGCATACTGCTCCCAATCCAAGACTACTGCTATATCATCACGTACAATAAAAGGCACTAACTGGTTAAATAAGGCTTGATATGGGCCCCTGGTTACACTTGAGAATAGTATAGGTAGGCATTTTCGTGCATATTTTTAAAGGCTAAGTTCATGTTTAAGAACATTTAGACTGTAGCATGTTCCTAAGCACCTGTTTCCCTGATTAAATTAACTACAAGTCCCATCTGCCAGTGTGGCAAACAGAAGTCATTCTGAATGGACTACGTGTGGTAATTAGCTCATTCGTAGTCCATTCATACTTCCTCTAGCTTTCTAACTGAAAGCCCATACACAGGCAGACAGCTGAAGGAAGTGTCTCCAGGAGCCTGATATTCTACCTGTGATCCACTGATCACAGGTGCAATACTTTGCAGGGTCCTGCAGAAAAAAAATACATGCACATTTTTTCCTGCAAAAATATGCGCATCTATTATATTTTCGCAAAGGTGAACCTAACCTTCAAGCGTGAAGTGCCATATAATAGCTGCTTGGGGGGAAAGGATTACATGTGTTTTCATACGCTCCTATTGAAGTCAGTGGTGCTAAAGCATCCCACTCTGCTTTAAAAGTAGCTTGTGTACCTTTTTGATCTTCAGGCATTGAGCTATGCTCATATGTGAACAGGCACAATTTAAAAGCATGGGGTTTTGATTGTAGACTCTTTTGGAACTTTGAACAAAATTGGGAAGGTATTGCTTATAAATAAACTAGGGCACAGAAAATTGCATTTCTACACTGAGTTATGCAAATTAAATCCATGAATCCGAAAATAGAGAAAATACCCAAATTTTGTTCACCTAGTGATAAAGGTTTTAGTATCAAAGAGTGGTATTTGAAGGTAAGTACTGAAACTACCATCCTCAAATTCTTTAAAAAATATTTGTTTCCTGAAACCCATGCTGATCCAATGGCTTCAGTACTTTCTAAGTCTCTCAATTGAATCATATGTCGATTAAAAGGTTTGACCTTTGTCTGGCATTTTATCTGCGGGTTTGTTGCGAGTCTGTGTTGAAAGCAGAGGCAGAAATGGATCTGCTTTACCTAGAAAGTAATGAGTTGATTCCTCCACTATTCAGTAAACACTCCTGGACAGGAATAAACCATTTGGACTTGGCTCTCTACCCTGATGCATGCCCTTCTGATCCACCTACCTTTTTTTTTTTTTTTTGTACTTTTTCCTCTTCCCACCCTTTTCCTCCCGTTTCCCTATTTTCACCAAAGTAAGTTTCCAAACTTCAAGACTCGGATTGATAGGCATAGGCTAGAAATATTTGAGATGCAATATTTGTATTCAACTTGCGATTTCTTTCTTTAGCTGGAGCAGGAAGTTTAGTTGCTTCAGTTAATCTGAAGACTGGTTAGATGGATACTTCCTTGAATGCAGCAATTAAATCCCTGCTTCTGGAAAGCACCTGTTCTTGACATTATACTGTGTCCATGTGTGAATTTCATGTAAACATTTAACTGCTTTTTTTTAGTGATGGATGAAAACCAGCTCTGTGCTCATCCATTATAATAGCTTCTTGTGTTTTGGAATGAGCAATGGAACAGTCTTTGTGGGGTGAGATGGAAGTAATACAAGGTTACAAATTGCTTTGATATTCCCCTTTGTCTAATACATCAAAGTATGAGACTGGATTGGAGAAATGACCAGATGATTAAAAATTGGGGCTGTATGGATATTTAAAAGGAAGAGAATACACTATCCAAGCTGAAATCAGAGGTTGTTAGTAGGTTTAATCTGTATTTTCAATATAGGTAAATATAGACATGTCAGCATTGTGCAGTAAAAAATACAACCAATCAGAATTCAGATTACTAGAATCTGACAACATAAAAGATATATTTTATTTGGTTGCAATGGCTTACTACAGTCATGTTAACATTGTCTCTGCACCTATGGAATAACCTCATCCAAATCATTTTTTCAGCTTATGGAGAGTTTTTCTTTTTTTATATTGTTATAGAAGTCTTAAAAGTATGAGGACCATGGACAGCAAATATTTACTTCATATGGCAGAAAAGCTTATGTGTAGGCTTAGCGTTGGAAGTTGCCATTACTTAGTGTTACTAATCCCACAACAGTAAAATCAGTCTGTATATGTAGTAAAGCATGCTTGTTATACTCACTGTGGAACCTAAGGGGTTAATCCTCTGCATTGTGTAAAAAAACCTCTGATCCTGACTTATCTGATCCTCCCCTTCTTCCAGTGCCCCCCTCTTATCTCCTGATAAGACATATTGTACTCTGCACATGCTCAGTTTGGTGTGTATTGCTGGACAGTTTTTTATTTGTTTGTTCTTTCCTCTTGGGAGAGTGCATGTGATCAGCATAGTTCCAATCAACACTGTCCAGACAGAAGTCAAGGGTTCTGCATTCTCCTAGAGAAAAATTAAAACAAGCTGTAACATGTGCTCTTCTGGATACTGATAGAAAACACAAGACTATTTGAATGGCTGATGATAAAAGGTAGTTAGCAGTTTATATTTGCTGCAATAATTGCATGTCCTTGTTCTGTGTACTGTGGGAGGCCGGATATAGTGAACGCAGGGGCCTGGGTGCAGTAACACTTTAAGAACTGCCTACACTTTGTACACGGCTTACACTCTGCAACAGGTCTGCCTTGCCTGTTAAGATCAACTTTCAATAGTTTGGACACCACTAATAGAACGTATGACATTCATATATCAAAACATTCTTAAAAAATGTGCTGATTATATAGACAAGGATGAAAAAGAGCATTCTGCTTCACATTTCCTGCCTTCTGATACGGTTCTGAACCTTCGTTAGCTAACACATCCATGATGAAAGCCTGGGAAATATAGCAATGTCTCTTCTGCAATCAATTATACTTACCTGTCTGTTCACAATCCTCTGCAGAATGTACTGAGCTGCAGCTCAATGTATATTCTGGCACACCAACAGTGTGCTGGGATGGCTGCACTCCCTTGTGTACATGGGAGTGATGGCATCCCACGCCAGCCAATCAAAACACACAACAGACTGGAAGATCCTAGGGAGAAGATGCTGGTGAGGGACCTCACGGTTGTCAGACCACTGGAACTAAGCAGAGTTTGTGCTTTTGGTTCCACTTTAAATGATTTGTTCCAACTCTAACTGCCACTTTTACTCTAACACTTGCAATGCGTTTAGTTAGACACAGGGTGCTATACAGGTCCAGGATTGTGGAACAACTGCCTGGTGTGACCTTGTTCCTGAAGAGACCTTAGGGGTACACCCACCAGGGGAGCAAAGATCTGGGTGGGACTTGTCATTTCTATCCACCCCCAAGCTGACTGGGAGATTGCTAAGGCACCTATGCAGCCTCCTTCCTGCCCAGCTCCATTGCATATGCCAGTGCAATTTTTTTTCCTCACTAGAGGCATGCCTGGAATGAATTTCTTGTGGGAGACTGTTTAATCAATGAGTTTAGTTCTGCTTTACTTTAACACCTTCCCTTGTGGTCTATAGCAGATTGACGGCCTGGCGGGATGTTCCTCCTTCTGAGTGGACGTCATATCACGTTCTCTCAGAAGGTGCTGCTCAGCGGTGCTATCTGTCACCTGCTGTGTCCACGATGACAGATCACTACACCGATGACCAATCACAGCAGATCACATGACAATTGTATACAATGGATGGCTTCCTTTCATGCCATTCATTGTATACAATTGTGTTAGATGTGATTGGTCACAGCGGTCACATGGTACATACTGGGCCAGTCACAGCCCATCTGTGTCATGTGATGAGCTTTGCCCAAACACAGATAATCACAAATGACTGAATGAATCAGTTTCATTCAGTAACAATGATTGCTAATATCAATGAAATACATTGGCATAAGCAATCATAATGTGTGGGGGAAAAAAAAAATCCTGAGCACTTGCCCAGAGTAGTACAATGTGACTATGGTAACGATGTATTGCACTGGTCACAGTGTGTTGGAAAAAAGATTGTAAAGAAAAAAAAATAGAAAACATTTTTAAAAATAAATAAAAATGTTTTATTTTTTTATTTATTTACATGCTGTCACCAGTCAGTGTCTCTGATCACTGCCACACCAGTTATATGATAACACTGGACTGGAGACATAAAAAAAAAAAAAAAAAAATATATATTTTTTTTTTCCAAAAAATTGCAACTCACAATGCCTCTTTCCAAATACCTTGGACTGTCTATTTTCCAAAAAAATTGGGTCCTTTGGTGGGTATTTGTACTATCCTGGCGGTTTCAGGCCTCAATAAATGAGATTGTCAGTACATCAGGATTGCTCGAATGTCAGATGTGTACCATGATTTGTGGACTACTATAATATACTAAATAATATACAGTGGATATATATGTTAAAAAAAATCTACACACCCCTGTTAAAATGTTAGGTTTCTGTGATGTAAAAAAATGAGACAAAGATAAATAATTTCAGAACTTTTTCAATCTTTAATGTGACCTATAATCTGTACAACTCAGTTGAAAAACAAACTAAAATCTTTTAGGGGGAAAGCAAACAGAAAAAAACTAAAATAATGTGGTTGCATAAGTGTGCATACCCTCTTATAACTGGGGATGTAGCTGTGTAAGCACTTTCAAAATCATGTTAAATAGGAGTCAGTACACACCTGTCAACATTTAAAGTGCCTCTGATTAACCCCAAATAAAGTTCAGCTGTTCTACTAGGTCTTTCCTACAGCAAAAGCCATGGTCTGCAGAGAGCTTCCTAAGCTTCAGACTCAATCTCATTGTTAAAAGGTATCAGTCAGGAGAAGAGTACAAAAGACTACTCCTCCATCCCATCACAAACCCTTCTTCCCCCTCTTGACAACCCTCCAGAACAAATCCCCCCATCCCCATATTCCCCTACCAGCAAAACTTCTCTCCCCACTTCTACCACGGATCCTCTCCCCCAAGTTCTCCCTTCCAGCAGCCCCCCCACCTTGGGTCAACTCCTCCCCTTGTCTGTCATAAACCCTTCTACCCAAATCCCTCCTCTCAGTGCAAACCCTAAAAACACAAATCATCTATCTTTCTTATATAAATCCATACTTACCAACTGTCCCAGTTTTACTGGGACCTTCCTGAAATAGGAACAAAATCTGGCAAATTGGACTATGGGACAGTTCACACCAGAATGGGGAACGAGAAACCTGCGTTGCATGCTTGTTTC
This sequence comes from Staurois parvus, assembly GCF_062004578.1. Lineage (NCBI taxonomy): Eukaryota > Metazoa > Chordata > Amphibia > Anura > Ranidae > Staurois > Staurois parvus. The sequence continues at coordinate 4,355,065 of NW_028318047.1, read as the reverse complement.
CCTCACTGCATTCAAAATGCAGCGCAGTTGCGATCTGCAACGGGTGTTAATGTTAACTTATTGACAGCCCAAATGGTAGTCACAAAAGCAGTGTGTTTTTTTTGCACTAGATCCCATGCAGTGGATATAAAAACTCTACACAACCCCTGTTATAATGTCAGGTTTCTGTGATGTAAAAAACTGAGACTAAGATAAATAATTTCATAACTTTTTCCACCTTTAATGTGACCTATAAACTGTACAACTCAATTGAAAAATAAACTGAAATCTTTTAGGGAATAGGGGGAGTAAAGATAAAAAACCTAAAATAATGTGATTGCATAAGTGTGCTCACCCTCTTATAACTGGGGATGTAGCTGTGTTCAGAATTAAGCAATCACATTCAAAATCATGTTAAAAAGGAGTCAGTAGACACCTGCCATCATTTAAAGTGCCTCTGATTAACCCCAAATAAAGTTCAGCTGTTCTAGTCGGTCTTTCCTGACATTTAGTTGCATCTTACAGCAAAAGCCATGGTCTGTAGAGAACTTGCAAAGCATCAGAGGGATGTCATTGTTAAAAGGTATGAATCAGGAGAAGGGTATAAAATAATTTCCAAGGCATTAGATATACCATGGAACACAGTGAAGACAGTCATCATCAAGTGGAGAAAATATAGCACAACAATGACATTACCAAGAACTGGACGTTCCAAAATTGCTGAAAAGACGAGAAGGAAACTGGTCTGGAAGGCTGCCAAGAGGCCTACGGCAACATTAAAGGAGCTGCAGGAATATCTGACAAGTACTGGCTATGTGGTACATGTGACAACAATCTCCTGTATTCTTCATATGTCTGGGCTATGGGGTAGAGTGGCAAGGCGGCAGCCTTTTGTTACGAAGAAAAACATCCAAGCCCTGCTAAATTTTGCAAAAGACACATCTGAAGTCTCCCAAAAGCATGTGGGAAAATGTGTTATGGTCTGATGAAACCAAGGTTGAACTTTTTGGCCATAATTCCAAAAGATATGTTTGGTGCAAAAGCAACACTGCACATCACCAAAACAACATACCCACAGTGAAGCATGGTGGTGGCTGCATAAGCTTTGGGGCTGTTTTTCTTTAGCTGGAACTGGGGCCTTAGTCAAGGTAGAGGGAATTATGAACCGTTCCAAATACCAGTCAATATTGGCACAACACCTTCAGGCTTCTGCTAGAAAGATGAACATGAAGAGGAACTTCACCTTTCAGCATGACAACGACCCAAAGCATACATCCAAATCAACAAAGAAATGGCTTCGCCAGAAGAAGATTAAAGTTTTGGAATGGCCCAGCCAGAGCCCAGACCTGAAACCGGTTCAAAAATCTGTGGGGTGATCTGAAGAGGGCTGTGCACAGGAGATGCCCTCGCAATCTGACAGATTTGAAGTGTTGGTGCAAGGAAGAGTGGGCAAATATTGCCAAGTCAAGATCTGTCATGCTGATAGATTCATACCCAAAAAGACTGAGTGCTGTAATCAAATCAAAAGGTGCTTCAACAAAGTATTAGTTTAAGGGTGTGCACACTTATGCAATCATATTATTTTAGTTTTTTATTTTTACTTCCACCTAAAAGATTTCAGTTGGTTGTTCAACTGAGTTGTACAGTTTATAGGTCACATTAAAGGTGGAAAAAGTTCTGAAATGATTTATCGATATTGCACAGATTTCCTTATTATCATCATATACAGTTTGGATTATGGTGTATATGGGGGGATATTTTTGATTCACCTCTTTGCAGTGTGCTGACAGTAGTGGACCAAGCTGTGCATTCTAATGGTGTTTTTTTAGGTCACTAGACTAGATAAAAAAAATTCCAAACAGGGAAAACCACTTTAATTTTTGTGTATCAATTATGTGTTTGCCTGAATTTAGCTTTATCAAAAACTCTGCAGAAAAGCCAACCCTGGATGCAACCCTGGCCCATAGACGGTCAGTCTGAGGCTCTATTCACATGTAACATGTAACATGCGAGCAGTAATGGCGCCATATAGTGATTTATATAGGTACAAATCTGACAGCTGAAAAATGTTCTCACATAGTGTGTATAGGCAGAGTTTACAACCCCTGGCAAGAGTCTACTGATTCTTGTCAGTGGCCAGCCCTGGCCACTGCTAAACTGCTATGTGAATGTAGCCTGAAAGAGTGTGATGGATTAGCTCAGCATCCATCAATGTGTATTAGCAGATCACAGGCTAACATTACTTGTCTGAGACTATAATTTTAAGCTGTTCTCAAAATATATACATTTGTTATTTTCACATATGGGAATTTGGACTTCAGCCACAGAATCTCTTTAATCATGTTATTACATTTTTAGACTTATTAGGATTATCTTAAATGTTCGTGTTCATCATTAAAATATTTAACATTTTATATAACCTCCAAAAAAAAAAATGACTAGCTTTACATCCTGTGACATAAACAGTTTTTATAGCTTTGAGTTATGTATACTTGGTATACAGTTCAGAGTACAATCTGTCAGGACACTTTAGGGTCAAACAAGGGCCTGTTATATAAAGCTTCTTAAAGAATACATACAGAAGCTTGTTCATTCTGTTTCTTTATGATAATATGGTACACCACAAGCTGTCTTAAATTCAGTTTTCTTTTTTTTTGTTTTTTTTTTCCTGCTTACTGCAGACAGAAGTACAGCAAAGATCAAAGTGCCAGAACCTAAAGAGGGGGTCAGCATCCCGTAGATCACGGCCAGGTAGCTGGTAGATTGCAATCTGGGCATGTTTACCCGCCATTCAAGAGCTTTAAACCGAGTGCAATGCAGAGGGACAACTTGTAAAGTAGGGAGCAAAAGACGCACAAGCCGATGTCTCCTCTGTAGTGCTGGTTTCTGTCGCATGAAGATTGATACTAACTGCACTCCATCTCTTATCCCGGCTAAATGTCTCCATAGTGGTGCCAGCAGCAGGAAAGAAGAGATCTTCAGGTCAGTGTGAAGCAGGGGCGGATTGACAACTCATGGGGCCACCGGGCAATAGGGGATCATGGGGCCCCTGTGTCCTTGCCCATACTCAAAAAAGCCTATGAAAAAGGTACTGGGGGCATCTCATGGGGCCCCCTACTGACTCCAGGCCCTCGTGCAGTGCCCGAGTTTCCAAATGGTCAGTCCACCCCTGGTGTGAAGCAATACATGGGGCTGCTTTCACACTGATGGACTGCGGTTTACCCACCGTGGGTGCAGTGCAGTGTACCTGCAGCTTTCCTGCGGGTTTTCTGGCCTTAGCCATAGATTTATATTATATCCTATGGGTTTGGTGCACTTTCTGAAAGGGAACCAAAACCACTGAATGCAGGCATTTTTGTGCGCTGTCAGAAAGTGCACCATACCTGCATGATATAATAGAAGTCTATGGCTAAGTGCAGTTCACCCAAGAAAGTCGCAGATGCACTGCTCTGCACCTATGGAGCAGGTAAACTACAGCACATCAATGTGAAAGCAGCCTTAAATGGGGCTCAGAACAGTAAGGGTTCATTTATATGTGCAGTTTGAAAGGTGGTAAGACCACATAGTTAGAGACGTGTTTTTACCACCCTTGCCCCAACCACACCCGCTTTAGCTGCTGTGGCCAGGGGTGCACACATGTTGCAGTCGCAGCAGCAGTTGTATACTCTGTCATGGTTGATGGGTGTAGCACCTGCCAAGCATGACTCATTTAAGTGAGGCCGCTCTGCAAGTTCCCCGCAACTTTGTGCAAAACAGCAAACAAGGAGTTAAAGCAAGCAGCGTTGTTACTTTCTCACCGCCTGCTTTAACTCCTTGAACCCCGTAGAAGCATACAGTTGCGGGGCGATTGCAGAGTGGCCCCATTTACTTGAGTGGATCATGATTGGTGGGTGGTAGCACCCACTAAAAGCAACAGGGGGGTTAATTACTACTGCAGCATGTGTTGTCAGCAACTAAAGGGGGTAGGGATTGGGGGCGGTAAAACTGAGACTCAACAGCAGGGTTTTACCACTTTATGTGTGAACAAGCTTTAAGGGTGCTGTTGCTGAATGCAACTAAGGGCTCATTCACAAGTGCAGCAGGCACTGCTGATGCTCTGAAAAGTGATCTGAGTGTGTTTGATAGGCATTGAGGAGGCGATATGTTGCCTTCTCACCACCTGATCTAAATCCATGATTGCTGTGCAATGCATGTGATTGCTACATGGTAGTACGACAATTAGAGATTTAAATCAGATGTGAGGAGGCGACACTGTGCCTGGTGATCTTTGACTTCTCCCATGTTGTTCAGGTAGATCTCCACTTCTTTAAGGTTTCTCACCCCTGACCTAAAGCAATCAAAATTCACTTCACTGAGCTCAGATTGTACAATTTTATTTCTTATTGTTGCTATAGATAATGCAGTTTGTGCTCTTCCAAAGATTTACTGAATAATATCTTTTGAAATGAATGAGAGTCAAACTCTGGAACCATATTTTATGATAGAAATGACCGAACTCTTCCTCTGTAGGGCTGTACACAAAGTACACCAAAATGGGATGGTGCATACACGGGGCAGAAAGGTTACATAGAGCTGAATTGATCCATATATAAACACTGTGTAAAATAGTTGGTGCACTTTATGTTGCAGTGTTCAGGATTCATATCCACATGTTGCAAAATATAACCCAGAAAGAGAACTCTGGAACAAAGATTTATGTGCACCATCACATGTACTTTGAGATGCCCCTCAGTTGATGTCTTTCAGTTGTGGACTATAAGGCAACAGCAGCATGTCCTGTGCCAGAGCTACTCACTTGAGAAGCCTCCCTGCTTTTCCTAACTCTTATTTTGTGGATATGTTTCTACAGCTGGTTCTTTTTCACCTTACATCATGATGAAGTAAGGTTGTCTCCACCTTCACCTTATCTGGCCTCCTTGTTCCATGGCCATCATAAGTACCACCACTACCTCTGCCAGTACCAACAACATGAAATATGACAACTATTTTGCTCTCAAGTTGAACAAGTTGAACATTCTCCTCAGGAACATATACTGTGTCTCAGAAGACAGATCATATGGTAACATTTGAGAGCCTTTATACAATTCAATGGTCTCCATGGTAAGAATAGTTTGGAGCTAGGTCTTACTTTCATCTATACAGGAAGAAGTGTGGTCTACGTAAGGCTGAAACTGATCATGTGCACTTTATGTGACGTATGGAAGATTAAGCATTATGCAGCTTGATGTCACAGTTTCAGATTCACAATGCTCCCAAGATCTCCTTGGGACTGCGAAGACAGCCAAAAAGCAAATGATGTGTTATCCAGATTGAAAAAAAACTATTTAGCACTTTTCAGATTAATATAATAATTTGCAAAACTACTTGGAGAAAATAATTGCAGTATATAACTGGTTCACAGTTCAATTAAAAAAGTCAAAAGATCTATATTTAGTGTAGGGTCCTTGCCATAAACTGGATTGTCTCTAGCACAAATCTTGTGTTTTCAGCTCGGTTGTACCCAGCTTGAGCTTGGTTTTTATTGTTATCTGAGTTTGTTGCATTTCTCCTGAGCCCAGAACATTGTTTCTGCCTTCTTCTGGGAAGTGTTACCCAGTACTTAGAGTGAGAAGATATAGTGTTTTAGGTTTTTAATATTGATTTCATCCTGGCCAATCACTAGGTGGTTTATTCAAGTGATGCATGCTTGGGAAGAGAATAAATATTTGAGAACAAGTGTCCTTTCCTCCCAGGCTTTGCTTGGGGAGGATATAAATTTGAGGGATCCTGGTCTTCCCTCCTATGTCCTATGTCCTGTGCCCTAACCCTCTCTCCAGAGTTTTCTGGGCAAAATAAATTTTAAAACTTACTAAGGTAAGTGGCACCCAACTTCATTTTGTACACTGAAAGGATTCCGCCCTGAAAAGTGAAATACTAGCCTGCATCACTATCTAGGAAGTCATCCTCAGCCTGTTTTTGGGTGAACACTCATGATTTTTTTTTTTTGCAAAAATCTTACTTCCTGTCAATGTCTTTGTTGATTTTCAGCATAACGCCAAAAAAGCCACTAAGTATCTACCAGTAGTGGTGTGAGAAGCAGGCATTATCTAACTAGAGACCTCATTACTGTCTGCAAATGAGTTACAAAGATAGCAGGAGCCAATATACCAGCAAATCTATTTAATTGATTTTACCAATAGTTCTATCTCTGGTAACATTCTGATTGCACAGTTATTATTATTAACATCAATTGATTGCAGTGCAGCATTTGCCGTTTCGTTTATTTTTTGGTGCAATGATGAAAGCATCCCTCCAATTTATTGATAGTGTTACTTTGTAGTGCTGCTTTATCTGTAGAAGTGATTCTTAGATCTAGTGCCAAGATATTCTTTTTAGTCATTGGATGTTTGGGAATAAAGGAACGCAGAGTGTAAGGTTGGAAGAGAACGACATTTACCGAAGCAATTAAAACATAAACCATTTATCCCCTAAACAATGATGGAGCATCTAAACATAGAGGGTTAATTAGTAATGATAAACAAACAATCAACTTTTATGCCACTTCAATTATCCCAGACAGATAATATGAACAACATCAAAGTACCTACTTTAATTATGTTGCATTCCGTAAGTTCAAATGTACTTTCTGTTGCATAAGCTGGAATGTGTAGTACTGGAATGAGTCAGCTTCAGCCCCTATTACAGGCTTAATAAGAGGTCCCAACACCCGAGGACTAATTCTTTCCTCTTGTTTGATCTAGAATAATGAAAACGATCATTTTATTCTACACCAAGTGAAGTATAAAAGTTGAAATAAACAAGACTGCTCAGACAGAAGTCTCCATGCAACTCCAACTTTCAAAGTTTAGTAGACAAGCAGTCAACTAGCCATCCTCTTTCATCTGGTTGCTCTTGGTTACTACACTTTTGATGCCTTAATGCAGTGGTCTCCAAACTGTGGCCCCTGGGCCAAATGCGGCCTTTTGCTTGCCGTTATCCGGCCCTTGGGGCACTATTCTTCCCTCTGACATTAACAATGGGGCATAATTTCTGACACCAGCAGTGGGGCATTATTCCTACCACTTACACCAATAAAGGGGAACTATTCCTTCTACTGACAACAATAATGGGGCACTATTCCTCCTACTGACTGCAATAATGGGGCACTATTCCTCCTACTGACTCCAATAATGGGGCACTATTACTCCCAATTACACCATTGATGGAGCACTATTCCTCCTAATGACACCAATAATAGGGCACTATTCCTCCCAATTACACCATTGATGGGGCACTATTTCTCCCACTGACACCATTGATGGGGCACTATTCCTCCCACTTACACCATTGATGGGGCACTATTCCTCCCACTGACACCATTGATGAAGCACTATTCCTCTCACTGACACCATTGATGAAGCACTATTCCTCTCACTGACACCAATGATGGGACACTATTCCTCCCACTGACACCAATGATGGGGCATTGTTACAGAGAGGACATTTTCTACTCTACTCCCACTGGCCACAGTCTGGCCCCTCTAAAGTCTGAGGGATAGTAAAATGGCCCTTTGTTTAGAAAGTTAGGAGACCCTTGCCTTATTGAATCAGACCTGGAGAATTGACTGTCATATATTAAAGTGTATGTTAGGGCAAACTATTCTTAGTAACGGCTAAAGTAGGGAAGGGTTAGACCCTTTATCAAATGTATATTGTTGCCTATGTAAAGAAAAGTCTGATAAAGGGAAAAAGTAGACTCAGTTGATGCATATTGCTAAAATTAAAATGTTTCAGTTGTCAGTTAGTGATAACATCCTCACTTCCCTGAGCATACTGTATGTTTAATTACCTGATTTTTCAGATGCTTTCTTTTTAACTTTTGGGCTTCAAGCATCATTTCTTTCTGAAATGACTTTGAGAATGGACTCCTTTGTAAATGGTGGTCAAGTGATCTAGAATCTGATTGGAGTACTTTAGCTCTGATGGGGGACTCTTGGACCTGTGTAGAGAGACCACTTCTTCCACACAGAGAGTAAGGGTCCCACTCTGTAGCTGACGGCAGGAGGCAGGCTTTTCTACTCAGTCTGTGGCTGCTTTATACAGAAGCAAACTGAAAGACTTTGCACACCTTTTGACTCACCAAGGATGTATTTAGCTGATTTAAACTTAAAGTTCATTTGGGCTTTAAAGAATATTATTATAGCTGCCCATGTCACTTGTAAAATGCACAGCAGTTTTAGTTTATATTTTATTTGTCAGCATGAATGAATAGCACAAGTTTGCTTTTTAGAAATGACTCTAAACCACATTTTCAAAAGTGCTGACTGCAATCACTATATATGGAGCTGATGGTGCATATCAAAATAAACAGCCCTGAACTGATCATCACTAACATAATATGAGGTCCTCCTTGCTATACATCTCAGTTTCCTTACACTAATCAACTGACAAAAGTCTAGATGATCACAAGACACTGTGAATCATTTGATGGAAATTCTCTGGCTCAGCATGGTCCATGGACCTTTAGCCTTTTAAGGGGTCATTACACAGTAGAATATTTTCCCATAACAAACGGTTCATTTGTACAAGAAGGAAGACAGAGATAAATGTGTCATTTTTGTTTGAAGGATTCCTTCTGCTATTCTATTTTTGTTATGTTAAATGGTGACTTTAGAAATTATAACTAGTTAATAATAATTAATAAAAGGAATAAAAAATGGAAATCCCCTATTTGCGCAGGACCTGATGTACTTAGGGACAATGCACATAGCTGTGTGACAATATGGCAATCAGTACGCAGGATCTTGTGTAATTAGTGCTTCATATGTATATAATGTTTGAGTAATGTTTCCATGCATTTTGATAGGATACTTAGCTTCCCAAGGAAGCTGCTTAGCATCCTCCATTGCTAGGAAGCTGGCAGCTTCTCTGGGACATTGCCTAGAATTCTCTGCTGCTAGAATGCTGGCAGCTATTTCTGTGTAGCATCATCCATTGCTGGGATGCAGGGACTTATCAAGGAAGCTGCCTTAGGTCCCTCTGTTGCGTTAGGATGCAGACAGCCTTTGCACTCAGGTGCAAGTGCTGATTGAATGCTGGTTTTCCAGTTTCTGTTGGAGAGACAGCTGTATACACAGACCAAAAGTCAAGTTTGTTCCTGATGACCCAGCCAGGGGCGGACTGACAACTCATGGGGCCCCCAGGCAATAGGGGATCATAAGGGCCCCTGTGTCCTTGCCCAAACTAAAAAAAACCTATGAAAAAGGTACCAGGGGCATCTCATGGGGCCCCCTACTGACCCCGGGCCCTCGGACAGTGCCCGAGTTTCCAAATGGTCAGTCCGCCCCTGGACCCAGACAATTTTTGGTATGTGTGTACCAGGCTTAAGCCTTTTACTTCACATCTGTAAAAAAAAGGTTAACTAAAAAATACCTATGTTTTTTCAATGAAGGGGTTGACAAGTATTGATGGGCTGAAGCAGGGTTTAGTGAACAGGAATAAATTTCAGGTGCTAAATCCAAAGCCCAATGTAGTCAATGGGAGCTGAATGTTAAAAATCAGTTCTGGTCATTTTCCACTTTCTATGCTAATAGGCAAGGGTTTTTTTTTAAGTAAAGCACAATTAGAGAAGATTGTTTGGATACCACAAAAGTTTCGTTCAGTGAATGAACATATTAGCACGTTGCCACGGAAGGTATTAATAGTTTGGGATACAATGCACAAGCAAATGGGTTGGAATTATAATTCAATATTGATTCTTCTGGTGGGAATGGAGTATTTTCCACCAGGGAAAGACAGTATTTTGGGGAAATGGATTAAAGACTGAAATGCACATTTAAAGGATATAGCAGATAAGGGGAAGTTGCACACTTTTCAGGATTTGAAGAGTAAAAAAGATTTATTTTGCACACTAGATGAATGGAGGTATTACCAATTAAGACATTTTGTCACCAGTACTCCCACAACCATTGAGGATGTCGGAGGACATGTACCCATTTAAAAAAATGTTGAGTTCAAATATAGTTCAAAAACATGCCACCTCTAGGATCTACCAGATCCTTATTGATTTGGCAGGATCTGATCCTCTGTTGTTCTTATAGAATTGGGAAAAGGAGCTGGGAACAAAACTGAATGACTAACAAAAAAAAATGATATTTAAATTAACACATGGGGTGATGAATATGAGCACAATCAAAATGAACTATAAATGTTTAGCGAGATGGTATATTACACAGAGTGTGGCACATAAACGATTAGAAGTTTCAACTTTATGCTGGAAGGGGTGTGGGATTAAGGGAACAATGGCACGTACATGGTGGGAGTGTGCTAAAAAGAAATAATCCAATATATACAGGAGATATCGGGGATTATCATACAGAAATATCCGTGGGTGTGTGCATTTCATAAATTTGAGACTTCAGTGAAACAATATAAAAATAGTGTATTATATCATTTAATTAGTGTGGCCAAAGGACTTATTCCTAAATTCTGGCAGGTCCAGGAGCCCCCAACAATGAAGGATTGGATAAATAGGGTTGAGTATATAAATAAGATGGAGGAGCTATATCACATGGAGGAAGATTAAAATGGAAAAATTTAGGAAAGACTGGAGTAGATGGTATTATTATTATTATACAGTATTTATAAAGCGCCAATAGTTTGCTCAGCGCTGTACATTACAAAGGGGGACAGAACATGTGACAGAACAATACCAATACAATGCAAAACATGAGAGGATTGAGGGCCCTGCTCTTTCGAGCTTACAATCTAGGAGGGAGGGGATGGGGGCACAGGAGGAGATAGCTGTGGGGGATGGAGTGGTAGGACGAGTGGAGGAGGTCGGCAAGTTAGCAGGGGGTGGGGTAGGATTCCCTGAAGAGATGGGTTTTCAGGGTGCACCTAAAGGAGAGGAGAGTAGGTGATAATCTGATGGGTTGGGGCAGGGAGTTCCAGAGGATGGGTGACACCCTGGAGAAGTCCTGGAGGCGGGCATGGGAGGAGGAGACCAGGGAACTAGAGAGAAGGAGGTCTTGTGAGGAGCGGAGTGTGCGTGCTGGGCGGTACTTGGATATTAGGTCAGTAATGTAGTTCGGGGCAGTATGGTGGACAGCTTTGTACGCCAGCGTTAGGATTTTGAATTTGATCCGTTGCGCAATCGGAAGCCAGTGGAGGGATTGGCAGAGGGGGGTGGCGGAGATGGAGCGGTTGGAAAGGTGAATGAGTCTGGCAGCCGTATTCAGGATCGACTGAAGCGGGGATAGCCGGCGGCGAGGCAGACCAGTGAGGAGGGAGTTGCAGTAGTCGAGTCGTGATATGATATGACTATGATATGGTATGACTTTAAAACATCTAAAAGATACTTTGAAGCAGTTGAAGTATAAGTTGGTCAGAGTAGGGAGAGTTTATCTGAATTGTCGGAGGGTCTTGTATGAAGTTAAGAGAGAGGAAGCAGGAAGAAAAGGGATATAGATATAAACAGGAAAATTATTGAAGGAATATGGACAAGGGAACTTTAATGGAGAGGGTGGAAAGATGGTAGGAGGGGAGGGGAATAGGTAATATATGTGGTAATGTGTGTATTTTTGAAAAGTTTGATGCAATGCTGATTTTTGTACTGGAAAAAACTTAAAACAAAAAAAAATAATAGGCAAGGGATTTTCAAACAAATGGCTTGAAGGGCTATGCACTGCCCTGGTGGGCAGGTACCAAAGCAAAAAAGAAACAATTCTGTTTGGAGCAAAACTCCATTAAAACATTTTCTTGGGGATGGCCCGACCCTGTCTGTGAATTGGCACATCTGTGTAATGTAGACAACCTACTACAAGAACTCTGATATTGAATGTTTAAAGCAGGGGCGGACTGACAACTCATGGGGCCTCCGGGCAATAGGGGATCATGGGGCCCCTGTGTCCTCACCGACACTCAAAAAAGCTTATGAAAGGTACTAGGGGCATCTCATGGGGACCCCTACTGACCCTGGGCCCTCAGGCAGTGCCCGAGTGCACGAAAGGTCAGTCCGCCCCTGGTTTAAAGCTAAATGTTAAAAATCAGTTCTGGCCATTTTCCATTTTCTAGGCTAATCAGCAAGGGATTTTCAAACAGATGGGGTGCTAGACACTGCCCAGGTGGGTATGTACAAAAGCAAAAAGAAAACATTCTGTTTGGCAGGGAGCAGTGATTTTAGTAATGACAAAAAAAATGCAAAACTCCATTAAATAACATTTCTGGGGGATGCCCTGACTCTGTTCGTGAATTGGCACATCTGTGTAACGTAGACAACCTACTACAGCAACACTGACATTTGCAAAGAAAAAAAGTGTCTTTAGATTGTTTGCAAAATGACAGCTCACAGCCATTTCGTTCTGTTTACAAAGTGGCCAGGGATTCCATTCCCCCAAAAAATCATACCAGTCCCTTCAGCTCTGCTATGAATTTTAGGGGGACCCCACACAAAAAAAATGCTGTAAGGTCTACATCATATTAAATACCAGACCTTCAGAGGTTGGGCTGGGTAGTATCACTAGTTATGGACTCAGTGGTGCCTGCACCCACTGGTGGTCCTAATAGCCATTGACGGAGGGAAGCTGTCATGTAAAAAAGCAGAAGTAATACCTTATCCGAATGGCCAAACCTCTAAAGTTCAGTCCGAACTTGAATCCAGACTGAACCCTAAGCTTGTCCCTACTGAAATATGTACTCCTTGCAATCATCAGAGAAATATTGAGAAAACAATTACCAACAATATTTATATGAGAAGAAACAGGTAAAATTACAAAACGTGGTTCAAAATATTTGTAGATTTCTCACCCCAGAGACAACTTGGTTCAAAATATTTGTAGATTTCTCACCCTGGAGACAGAGAAAAATGAAAAATAAAATATGCATTTCTTCCATGAGTATTTCTAGGACCTTCACCAGACCCATGGCACCATCTTGCAGATCGATATCCAGCATGTTACTGAGTGTGACTGAGTGTGGATTGCTTTCAAATGGGCTTTAATTTACCCCAGAACATTCTTATATTGCCTTAGAGGGACTGTTTCTTTACGAGTATTTTTCTTACATCCTGGAATTACTTGATTTCTTTATGGACTGTTATTTGGTCTGTATATATATTCTGGGGATTATTCCATCGAATTATATCTATACCCATCATTACTTCTAATTGTCTATTGGATGCTTTCCATCTTGGATATACTGTATTTTGGTTGGCTGGCTATATTCCTCATTCTCTATATTGAACACGTGGAATTTGTTTCCTTTTTCTATGGCTAAGCTACAACATTCTAAAGATTAGAATACAAAGTGAATTCTAAAGAAGCTCTTTTTTGTGTGAAACGCGTTAATCCATCTGGTTTTAATTTACATATATATCACATCATATGATATTTGTGTCTATATTGTAGCTGACGTTGTATGATGTTTTAGTAAATTAATAAATAGATTTTTTAATATTATGAATAATATTTACATTGTTTTACAATCATTTTTTGGCACTTAAAAATCCCCAATTTCAACAAACCCCCTCTTGAGGTTGATTGTGGTATCCTTGTTGTTAATCATACATAAATATATATATCAGGACATAAAGTCATGAGAAATCCCACCAATGGGGAAACAAGCAAAAACAAAAAGACACAAAAAAAGTTGGCCATAATCTAGTAGATTTTTGAATGAACATTTGTGCAAAAATGAATTGTACATTCAATGACTAGATAAATGTTGTTTGAAAGTACCTCAAATATTATTTTGATTTTGAAATGACTGTAATTTCCAGAACAAAATTTAAAAATTTGTATTCTCATAACTGCGGTCAAAAATGAACATCAATTTGACCCCTCCAGCAATTATAAAAACAAAAACATTCTTAGAATGAAATATTTCTAATGAAATTCTACTAATGTATGACCAGCTTTAGTAATTCGGATTATGTTTTCATTGCTGTTATTCTCAAAGCTTTGGTCTGTGGGTGGTACCTAGGTGTCATTACATCCAATGCGTCCCGGGCCTTAAGAGAGATGGCTGCAGAAGATCAATCCCTGCTAGAGGGACCCTACTGGAACATGTAAGTTCTTCTTCTTGTGGGCAATGCTCATATGGGGGCAGGGAGAGAGTGCTCACTGGAGCCCCTAAAGGCTGACAGAGGGATATGTAGAAACACAGACTTGATGCTAAGGTGTCAATCTCCATAAGAGTGGCACTTTTCCATCCAGACATTAGTTAACTTCTTGTAATCCATGGCCCAACTTCTGTAACTCTTAATACTCTGTACAACATAAACAACCATTCCCATTACACTCCTCTCTCCCACGCAGCATTTCTGAGAGAGCCTGCACTGGACTCCACCAGCCCAGTTATCAGTCATCTCATCCCAGTGACACTGATCCGTATATTAACCGCTTGGCGTCTGCCCACAATGTACTGCAGACGGGCGTCAGCTACAGGCAAAGTGACGTATGGATATGTCACTCTGGCTGTACTAACATAGGGAGACGTTGAGTGCCTGAACGGGCACGCAGCACATCCCAACTGCGACTGCTGTCCGGTGGATCCTGGTGAATGGGACCTGGTGACCATGTGATCACTATGCAATAACAATGTTAGCAAAGCATGAGATCAGCTCTAGCCAATCACAGATCGCTATTATTTTGAACTGTCATGAACGTAACTCATGATTCATGATAGTTCAAGGCAAGCTTTGCATTCCAGGAGCAATAATCTTTATTGCTCCTACAAAGGAAAGCGTTAAAAAAAAAAAAAAAATCCTTGATCACTCCCCCCCAGAGTAGTACAATGTTACTGTTGTACTACTTTGATAAAAGTATTTAAAAAAAATAATGAAAAAGGTAAAAAAAAAATACTGTATTGAGAATTAAATTTTTATTTTCTTTTTAAGGTTTTTTTTAACTAGTTACATACCACCTGCCCCATTGTGCGGGTGAGCGGCGGCTCTGGGCAAAGCGGCCTATCCTTCCATCACTTTCTATTTTGGGGTGTGAACGTGCCTGCACCCCCCCCCCCCCCCGCTGTCCCCCTTGTCAGTCCAGAGAGAGAAGAGAGAACGTCTCACTGTGAGTAAAACCACTACATTTTATACTCACACGTTAGATTAGCACATTCAACCCTTTGATCACCCCGTCAACCAGCCAGTGCCATTAGTACACAGTGTCAGTATATAGGATTTTTCACTGATGACGGTATTACTGCCACTAGCAACATAAGATAATGTCAGGGTCTGTAAGCTTCCCTCCCAGCCAGGGTCAGCTAGCGTTAGATTGCCCGCACACTATTGCACTCACGCTATATGTCACTGATCACTGCCAATACTAGTATAGTGTTTGCATGGATCAATATATTGATCACGAACAGAACTATGCTAGTGCCTCCTTTGTAT
The DNA here is from genome assembly GCF_062004578.1 of Staurois parvus. Lineage (NCBI taxonomy): Eukaryota > Metazoa > Chordata > Amphibia > Anura > Ranidae > Staurois > Staurois parvus. Next base: position 4,339,713 of record NW_028318047.1, on the reverse strand, counting down.
AGTGTCCCCAAAAACACAGTGTTAACAGGATCAGCCCTGTTTGCTGCCAGAACTAGCGCTTAGCCCCTCCGCTGTTTTTCATGGAAGATTTGTATCAACTGATTGTGGACCAAAGCAATTTATATGTACAACAATACATCGCCGCCCACCCAAATTCAGCTCTTGCCAGACAATTCACATGGAAACCTTTCATGGTTTCCAAATGTAAAACTTTTTTGAGCCTAACACTCAACATGGATATTACAAAAAAGAATGAATTGCGGTCATATTGGTCCACAGAGCTGATTCATTATATGCCCATGTTCTCTGCTGTTGCATATATGCCCAACAAAGACCAGCAATGTACTTGAGGGGTTATACCAGGATTATACCTGCAGCTACAGGCATCATCCTGGTATTGTTTTTTTTCAGCTGGTAGTAAACTTTCATGTAAAAGCAATCCTAGTGGCTAATTAGCTGCTGGATCGTTTTTACAAGCAGTGGGAAGGGACGTCCCCCCCTCTCGCCATTTTCTACTGTTTTCCTGGGCTCTCCCATCTCACAGGGGAATCCAAAGATGCAGAATGGCTCCAATCATCTCTATGGTCTAAGAAACTGGAAGCTACAAGCATTTCATCATTTCCGTTTCACCGGATATTAACCACCATTTTTAAATTGGGAAAGCATCTGATCACACCGATCTTGGTGTGATCAGATGCTTTAAGGGTAGAGGAGAGATCTAGAGTCTAATTGCCTATTGCAATCACAGGGGATATTTACATTCACTGTAAAAACAGTGAACAGAAAAGTAAAAAAAAAAGAAAAGGGACAGTGTAAAAATATTAAAATTTAAATAATCCCCCCCCTTTCCGTGTTTGTGTGCAAAGGCGAAAGCAAGCATCAGTCCCATTATGTAAACAGAGATTGCGCCATGCATGTGAGGTATCATTGCCAATGTCAGATCGAGAGCAGTAATTCTAGCACTAGGCCTCCTGTGTAAATATAAAGTGATGACCTGTAAAGGGTTTTAAATTGTCGCCTATCGATATTAAAAATGTACATAGTTTGTAACAGTTGCATGGACATGCACAATTTGAAAGCATGTTGTGTTTGGTATCTATTTACTTGGCATAACATCATTTTTTTATATCAAACAATTGGGCAATATATTGTGTTTTTGTGCATTAGGATTCAAAAAAGTGTATTTTTAAAAAAAAAAAGCATTTGAAAAATAGCCGTGTGTTACATAAAAAATTGCAACGCTCACCATTTTATTCTCTAGGGCCATTGCTTTAAAAAATATATAATGTTTGGGGGTTCAAAGTAATTTTCTAGAAAAAAAAATGTTTTTTCATGTAAACAAAAAGTGGCAGAAAAGGCTTGTTTTTCAAGTGGTTAGAAGAGTGGGAGATGCGTGGTATAAGCATCTAATGTTTACCCTGAAATGCCAGGATAGTAGAAGCACCCTTCCCACCCCCCAAATTACCCCTTTTTGGAAAATAGACACTCCAAGGTATTTGCTAAGGGGCATGGTGAGTATTGTGCAGATCTCATTTGTTGCCCCAAGTTTTTTGAAAATGAAGAAAGAAAGAACAAAAATGTATTTTTTCTTTTCTTTTTCAAAACCCTGTGACAAAAATGATAACTGAAAAATACTCACCATGCCATTTATCAAATTCCTTGGGGGTGTCTACTTTCCAAAAAGGGGGGATGTTTGTACTATTCTGGAATTTTAGGGCCTCCAAAACTGTGATAGGTAGTGAGGAAGTGATATGAGGAAATATGCTCTTTTAAACCTGAAGGTGGTCATTGGATTTTGGGGTCCTGTATGTGGATAGGCTGCCATAGAGTCTCTCACATGTGGTATCCCCATACATGGGAGAAGTAGAAAAATGTGTTTTGGGGTGTTATTCCCCATATAGCCATGGCATACATGAGCAATATATCATTTAAGCAACAGGTTTGTGTAAAAAGAATTTTTTTGTCATTTTCCACAAATTTGTGGCAAAAAAATTAAATCTTCCATGGACTCAACATGCCTCTCAGCAAATTCCTTGGGGTGTCTACTTTCCAAAAAGGGGTCATTTGGGTTTTTTTTGTTTTGTTTTTGGTTTACTGTTCTGGCATTTTAGCACCTCACAAAATGTAGTAGGCAGTCAGAAAGTAAAAACTGGGTAAATTCCAGTATATATACCATAGTTTGTAGATGCAATAACTTCCACAAAAGACAATTAATATACACATATTGGGATTTTTTTTACCAAAGACATGTAGCAGAACACATTTTGGCCTAAATTTATGACTAACTTTGAGTTTATTGGATATTTTTTATAACCAAAATGTCTTTTTTCGTTTATACCACAAAAAAAACCCAGTGGTGATCAAATACCACCAAGAGAAACCTCTATTTGTGTGTAAAAAGGATATAAATTGCGTTGGGATACAGCATTGCATGACCGCGCAATTAGCAGTTGAAATAGTGCAGTGCCGAATAGCAAAAAATGGACTGGTTGGGAAGGGGGGTAAATCTTCCAGAGGGCAAGTGTTTAAACTTGAATCTTTGGAAGCTCAACTCCATACATAACCAATGTTTATACCCTCCAAGGCCTCACTCCATCTTCCAGTACCCCCAGGCTGGGTCTCTAGTATGGGACCGACTAGCGACACACAAATCAGTCCCATATTAAGGAACAAATTTCTTTACTAAAGTTGTTGAACTACAAATAAACAAATACAGCTTGATAGTCCTTTAACTGCTTCTCGCCCGCCATAGAAGGAAATGACAGATGGGCGGCAATTCTCTCATTCTGGGAGGACGTCATATGACATCCTCCCACTCCAAATGCACATGCGCGCCCTGGCGATCAGTGGTGCACTTTGTCCCTGGGACACAGTGGATCACTGATCAGAATAAAGAACCGATGATGTTGGCTCTGTCATGTGATCAGCTGTGTCCAATCACAGCTGATCACATGTAAATAGGAAATGCTGGTTATTGGCAGTCCTCTCCTCACACTGACAGCGTGTGAGGAGAGCCAGTAATAGGCATTCTTCAGAAGGGAAATCTACACTGATCATCAGGGCAATGATGATCAGTGTAGCCCCATCAGTGCCAATTGTAATTGCCCACAATGTCACATACCAGTGCACATCAATGCCACATATCAGTGCCTACCAATACACATCAATGCCACATAGTGCCCATCAGAGCTGCCTTATAGTGCCAATTATTGGTGCTAGTCAGTGCCACCTATCAGTGCCAGTCAGTGTTACCAATCAGTACCACCTATCAATGCCGCCTAACAGTTCCAATCAGTGCCCATCAGTACTGCCTATCAATGCCATATATGAGTACTACCTTTCAATGCACATCTGTGCTGCCTGTCAATGCCCACAAGTGATGCCTGTCAAAGCCAGTCAGTGCAGCCTATCTGTGTCCATCACTGCGGCCTCATTAGCGCACATCAGTGAAGGAGAAAATTTACTTATGTGCAAAATATTATAATATTCTGTTTGTTTAACAAAAAAATAAAAAACCCAGGCATGATTAAATACCACCAAAAGAAAGCTCTATGTCTCAAAAAATTATAAAAATGTTTGGGTAGTGTTGCATGAACGTGCAATTATCATTCAAAGTGTGACAGCGCTGAAAGCTGAAAATTGGGCTGGGCCGGAAGGGGGTAAAAGTGCCGGTAGGCAAGTGGTTAAAGATCATTCCAGTACAAAGTGCCTTCTGTGTGCCACTGCCCTTGAGGTAGTCATAACTTAGTTGTAGAGAAAGTATTTAGAGTCCCTAAAGTCCATAAATCAGTAACACGTCTATGTCACTGGAACCCCAACTGGGTTCCCTACAAAAGGGTGGACTCCTTCCTGTCTTAACCCTGACAACTGCAAGTGCATTTTTGTTGTGCCCATGGTTGGGGTTTAAAGTTTAGGCAGAATTAGCTCACAGCCTTTTATTATCTGTTCCAGTGTGAAATTGCAGTGAATTGTCCTGAAAGCACTGTTCCTATGTCTACATTTACCCTGCTTGACCAGAATTTTCACACTTCAATGATACTGAAAGGTACAGTGCCTTAAAGAAGTATTCATTCCCCTTGAAATTTTCCACATTTTGTCATGTTACAACCAAACATGTAAATTAATTTTACTGGGATTTTATGTGATAGACCAACACAAAGTGGCACATAATTGTGAAGTGGAAAGAAAATGATAAATAGTTTTCAAAATTCTTTATAAATAAATATGTGAAAAGAGTGACATGCATTTGTATTCAGCCCCACTGAGTCAGTACTTTGTAGAACCACCTTTCACTGCAATTGCAGCTGCAAGTCTTTTTGGGGATGTCTCTACCAGCTTTGCACATCTAGAGAGTGACATTTTTGCCCTTTCCTCTGCATTCTGCAAAATAGCTCAAGCTCTGTCAGATTGGATGGAAAGTGTCTGTGAACAGCAATTTTTAAGTCTTGACAGTGATTCTCAATTAGATTTATGTTTGGACTTTGACTGGGCCATTCTAACACATGAATATGCTTTGGTCTGAACCATTCCATTGTAGATCTGGCTGTATGTTTAGGGTTGTTGTCCTGCTGGACAGTCTCAAGTCTTTTGCAGACTCAGGTTTTTTTCTATGAAGAAAAAGAGAGGAAGGCGCCTCTAAGTGCAGTATGGACAATTTATTCAGTAAACAATGGAAAATTTGCACTTACAAGATAAACGGTTAAAAGACTCATCGTGTGGTAATTAGATCCAAGTGGGACATCCAGCCGTCCAGCAGCAGACTATGTCTATAGGATCAGGAAGTAGAGACCAGGATGTGCCTGTGCATCAAAAATGAAGCTTGGAGAGCAAAGTCAGATGTAACAGGTGAAGGGGGCAGTAATGCATTTCAGAGCATGTTCAATAGGCTCCTTCTTCAAACCTCTACTTCCTGATCCTATAGGCATAGTCTGCTGCTGGACAGCTGGATGTCCCACTTGGATCTAATTACCACACGATGAGCCTTTTAACCGTTTATCTTGTAAGTGCAAATTTTCCATTGTTTACTGAATAAATTGTCAATACTGCACTTAGAGGCGCCTTCCTCTCTTTTTCTTGTTACTGCATTACAGCCTTGCTTCCACTCTAAGAAGAGCTTCCTAAGTGTTATTGCTCCCATCCATCCCTGATATCCATCTGGCACCTTTATCTTACAGCCACAGAGGTTGGGCTCCAACAATCGCGCCCTATACAATATACATTTTCAGGTTTTTTTCTATGATTGCCCTGTATTTGGCTCCATCCATCTTCCCATCAACGCTGACCAGCTTCCCTGTCCCTGCTGAAGAAAAGCATCCCCACAACATGATGCTGCCACTACCATGTTTCACAGTGGGGATGGTGTGTTAAGGGTGATGTGCTGTATTAGTTTTCTGCCACACATAGCATTTTGCTTTTACGCCAAATAGTTAAATTTTGATCTCATCTGACCAGAGCACCTTCTTCCACATGTTTGCTGTATCCCCCACATGGCTTCTCGCAAACTGCAAATGGGACCTCTTATGGCTTTCTTTCAACAATGGCTTTTTTCTTGCCACACTTCCATAAAGACCAGATTTGTGGAGTGAACGACTAATAGTTGTCCTGTGGACAGATTCTCCCACCTGGGCTGTGGATCTCTGCAGCTCCTAAAAAGTTACCATGGACCTCTTGGCTGCTTCTCTGATTAATTCTCTCCTTGACCGGCCTGTCAGTTTAGGTGGACGGCCATGTCTTGGTAGGTTTGCAGTTGTGCCATACTCTCCATTTTCGGATGATGGATTGAACAGTGCTCCATGAGATGTTCAAAGCTTAGGATATTTTTTTTATAACCTAACCCTGCTTTAAACATTTCCACAATTTTATCTCTGACCTTTCCGGTGTGTTCCTTGGCCTTCATGATGCTGTTTGTTCACTAATGTTCTCTAACAAACCTCTGAGGGCTTCACAGAACAGCTGTATTTATACTGAGATTAAATTACACACAGGTGGACTCTGTTTACTAATTAGGTGACTTCTGAAGTCAATTGGTTCCTCTAGATTTTAGTTAGGGGTATCAGAGTAAAGGGAAAAAATTAATCACTTAAGACAGCACTTAATCATAATATACCTCTTAATATGTGAACCAAACACATTATTATCAGTGTTGTATGCAATATATGCTAGTGCCGGCTGTGATACTGTTCAATGTGAGTGGATCTGAAGATTTTTTTATTGAATAAAATGCCTGGATGGTTTTACGCTATGTGGATTCCTCTGTCTTTCTTTATGATCCCATTTTGAGTGCATGAAGAGTCAATTTTCATTTCAAGGAGTTGCAATTAGTCGGCTTGTGCCTCAGCAGATCATTGCTCCCAGAGCTAAAGCGCTTGTAGCTGGTTTATGTTACCAGCATGGAGCTCTGTTGAGTGTATTTAATTCATTTGGTGGTGGATTTCACAGAGGTGTTTGGTCACACAACACAGAAGTTCATTATAAGAATTGTTGAAGAAAAATGTTTTGATTTCACTATTATTTTTATGAACACTATCATTTTGATGGACATTTTCGTTGGACATTGATTTATTTCTGTATTCACAGAGTTTAGTAGTCATGATCCTTTGCATGGCATTGCTTTGCATGTTATTATTCAGTGCAGTTTGATTTTATTGCACTAATTTAAATGTGTTTGGTTAACATAGTAAAAGGTATATTATGATTGAGGAGTGCTGTCTTAAGTGATTAATTGATTCATATTGCACCTTGTCCTCAAGGATGAGATAGCTGCTCTTCCTAATATATCTTTTCTATCTGATATATTTTTCCAGACAATTTTTCCTTGTATTGTTCCCAGTGGCACTGTCCATATTTCTAATATCAGAGTAAAGGGGGCTGAATACAAATGCTTGCTGCATTTTTCAGATATGTACTTGTAAAACATTTTGAAAACCATTTATCATTTTCCTTCCACTTCAAAATTATGTGCCTCTTTATGTTGGTCTATCACATTAAAATCCCAATTAAACAAATGTACATTTTTTGTTTGTAACATAAAAAAAAATGTGGAAAATTTCAAAGGATATGAATACTTTTTCAAGGCACTGTATATTGGTGACACAGCAGGTTAGGATCTCTGGTTTGCAATCTAGTAGTAGTAATAACTTTCTTTCCCTAGAGGGCAGTGTTCCAAAAGGATGCAATTAGAAAATAGTAATGTGTATTTATTATTATTATTTTTGTTATACAGGATTAATATAGCGCCAACAGTTTGCGCAGCGCTTTACAAAATGAAGGTAGACATTACAGTTACAATACAATTTGGTACAAGAGGAAACAGAGGGCCCTGCTCATTAGAGCTTACAATCTTTATCCTATTTGTGTTCATTTATTCCTAAATTGTACATAAAAAAGGACCTGTCAGACTAGGTAAATGGGAACTGTCATCAATGACTTGTTTTTAAAAGTGAGAGTTCCAGGGCTTACATCCTAATATCTACTTTACTTCCTTTTGATCTACTAAGTTGGAACAAGTATGTGCAGCTCAGGTGTCCCCACACCCAATCTACATGTTCCAGGTCAGTGACCCACTACATAGTAAAGCAAAGATAAAATAAAAAGGGGGGGGGGGGGTAAGTGAGCGCTAAAAATCAATAGGCAGCTAAACACCAAAGGTACCAATAACCTTCAAAACAGATAAAACAACAGCAGGGTGTAGCGCTCGAATAAAAATAAAAATACATATAAAACAAAATTAAAATAAAATCTTAATCATGTCTAAATAACGTAGTTCAAGCATCAATAAATATCACTGGTACTCCTAAAAATCACAGAGTGATTGATAAAGTGACATAGTGCAGATATATATAAATAAAATAAGTGTAGTGCGTCACTAATCAGTGACTCGCCATGTGCACAGTGCCAGGTATAAGTCCAAATGTTAAAGTGCCTAGGGGTCTTTCGGATCCAAATGACTGGTCCTAATATTGGTGATGAGGAAAAAGTGTAAAGACTGCGCACTCACCAGATACGCAATCACACTGCGCATTTAGAGATATCTATCTCAAAGAACCAGGGTGTCCCCTTTAAGGTCTGGTCAGGTCTGGTGTCCCTCTTTAAGCCGACATCTACTGCCCGTGGGTGGCTCGCCTCCTCTGTGGATGGTAAGAGCTTGTGGGGAGCTCAGAAAAGAGGAGGCTGATAGCATAATAACGTTTAAACAGAGGGTGCTTTATTAGCCAAATAAAAGTACAAGAAACCACTGACCAGTAATGGTGTTCCAAGGTGGCTACCGGGACCAATATAAATGCCGGGAGAGTGGCGTCCTATTGCTGTAGCCCCTGATGCGTTTCGTGCGATGGCACGTATTCATAGGGGGTCTGTCGGCTTAAAGAGGGACACCAGACCTGACCAGACCTTAAAGGAGACACCCTGGTTCTTTGAGATAGATATCTCTAAATGCGCAGTGTGATTGCGTATCTGGTAAGTGCGCAGTCTTTACATTTTTTCCTCATCACCAATATTAGGACCAGTCATTTGGATCCAGAAGACTCCTAGGCACTTTAACATTTGGACTTATACCTGGCACTGTGCACATGGCGAGTCACTGATTAGTGACGCACTACACTTATTTTATTTATATATATCTGCACTATGTCACTTTATCACTCACTCTGTGATTTGTAGGAGTACCAGTGATATTTTTTGATGCTTGAACTACGTCATTTAGACATGATTAAGATTTTATTTTAATTTCGTTTTATATGTATTTTTATTTTTATTAAAGCAAAGATAAAGATGACACTCCTGGAGCCTGCATCTTCTAAAATAAGTCAGTTATGGCAGCTTCCATGCTTTCATCTTGTCACATCCCCTTAGGTTTCAGAACTATGCAAGAGGTGACAGTATGGTTAAAGAGAGAACTTTTTTTTAGTTTTGGATGGAGAGGAAAGGAATTAGAATACCTGTCAGGCTTTCATTGCTGTCTGCATCCCCGTTAGGGAAAGTCACATATTCCTGTTTACTGTTATCACCAGTAGTGAAAGAAACTCATACATTTTAGGTTGCCCTCAGACCAGAAATAGAGGGGAACCCTTCCAATGGGAATTTAGTTCTGGTGACAACCAGGGATTCCCTTACTTTGGAGGGATTTCCTCTCACTTCCTGTTTTGGCTATGGGACAGGAAATGAACAGAAATCTCCCCAATGGGAGAGAGAAGGCCAAAAAACCTAAAAGGGGTTATAACCCTTTCCTACTTTATCCAAGATGAAAAGAATGTTTTTTTCCTTTACTTCTACTTTATGTTTAGCTATGTTTTTTCCATCGTTGAACGAGTTTGGATCTAAGAATATTTGTGCCATACCTGACCAATCCCTATGAAAGCTGGAAATCACTCTATTAGGCACCACTGCTACAGTGATCGCTGCTAGCTTCAGGGTCCCATGCTGAGTAGGTGCCATGCTGCTTAGCCAACACATGGGCGGATTTTAGAGTATACTTTGCATTTTCTTAATGAATGCACAGAGTTCTCTGATTGGATGTGGTGGAGTGGCAGGATGGTGATGTCACAATCTCTACTTTGTCCAATCATTGAGGAAGAAAGAGGGACAGAGGGATATTGTTCCAAATTAGAGACAGTTGGGAGTGTTGGGACTATATGTTCAATTGTTGTATAGTATATCAATTATCTTGTGTTGCACTAACTTGAGGTTTGTTTGTGTTTTTTTTTTCATTTCAAGTCTAATTAATTATGGTAGAATATTACATTTCATTTCCATACTTGTAATGTAAACCAATAATAATAATAATAATAAAGGGCAGTGGCCATTTTCAATCCAAAAGATTTGGTATTGTGTTATTATTTTAGGTAGGCTATGTGTTTTGATGCAGTGCCTATATTTCCATTTGGTGACAGTTTTTTTTTTCCATTTTAACCTATTTCAGCAATCATAAATTGTTTGTGTCCACTTATGGTAAGGCACAAATGCATTGTTATTGCTTAGACCAGACTTTACCACAGAGGAAGAGTTGAAATAATAGTATAAAAAGAGAATACTTGTGAGCTATTATGAATGAGGTGTTCAGTAACAATTATCTATTTATAATGTGCTTGGTTCGCTGGCACTTACACAAACCCACTAAATTGTGTTCCAATTATCCAAATATATATATTTATAGTGCCGCGCTCCTATTTTAAATCATAAAATCTCTCACGCTTATAAATGCATAAGCTAATACATACATAAAAAATGTGTGAGCAAATGAAATACTGTGACTTATAAATTAAAAATTAGAAAATGAATATAAATAAATCAAAATCATGATCTATACTAATTCATATCATATGTGATCAATCATTATCTGTGCAAATTCATAAATCAATGTGCAAATACAAACGCATTAGTACCATAATCAGTACCAATACTATATCATATGTGATTAATCAAAATATGTGCAAATTCATTAAAAAATGTGCAAATACAATCCATAAAGTGCATAAATAAAGTCTTTTTATCAAATATGTGCAAATGTGCAGGTGATCTCCTTATTCCCTCTCTCCAGGTGCTGTGTGGTCTCAATATGCGCTCACCTTAATATTTGCCTAAATAAATTTAGGCAAATAAGCTTTTAATCCTTCCAGGATTGGTGGGATAGTACTCATATATTAAATGTTTCCACAAAAGATCTGTAAGAATCCTCCTGTGCTCTCCTCTTTCTCTATAGGAAGCTGCTTATAAATGAGTGTTTATAAAGATCTATAGGGATCTCCCATTTCCCCTCCTGGGGACACCTCTTCCTTATATCCTCCTTTCCTCAGTGTGGGGAGTATAGATCAAACAAAAGAAAGAAGAAAGACCATGGTGCCTTATCCTTTTAAAATGAATGATTTATTGCTGCCAGATGCGGTTATATACAGCAATATATGGCACTTAAGTACAGGTCAGCAGTGAATGGTATACTCTGCCTTTGCCTCTCTGTCTGCCTTGCTGGAATCGCCGAGCCTCTCCGATGCAACGTCGTGACGTCAGAGCCCCTCCCCTACGCGTTGCGTCACAGGGTCACGTGACTTCATCAGGGGGAAATTGATTGGACATCACAACTCTCCTATGTTATTTTATATACATCGGCCGCCATTTTGTTGAAGACTACATGAGCACGGCCATTTTCTAAGTGATTTTTTAGTATTGAAATTCAGCCCAATGTTTACCTATGTGTATCCTCGTAAGTATAAACATTCTGTCAGTCAGACGTTGCTAATCGGGTCAGCTGTATTCCATATCCTATGTAGCAGCCTAAGCATCCATACATATTACTACAAATATATGTTATATGTGCTAATATATGTCTAACTTACTTAGCACAATAATATAATAATATAAAAACTTTTACCAATCTTTATTACCCTATTTTGTCATGATAAAATATAAAATTATAAAAATACATTTAAAAATAATTATATTAATTTAGATTTTGAACACTATACATTTAATCTTATTTTAGACTTGATATTTACAATATTTATTATAATTATGATCACAATCTTTCCTATAATAAAATCCTTAGATTACCATTACCACATTGGAATAATAATTAATTTTTTATTTATTTTTTATTTTAAATAGGAACAATGAAAATTATTTAAAACACATTTTAATATACATATTAAAACTCACATTAATAAATTAATAAAATAATTATTATTTTTTAAAAAATTATTATTTTTTAAAAATCAATTTTTGATAAACCTCAGAATCAATTTTATGTCATCTCTACCTAAATACTTATTTGTTACTAATAAAGCTTGTGAGATCAAACTCCTTGTTTAACCCATTGGGAGCTAGGCAACCCATCTCATAAATCCATTTTGATTCCTTTTTGCTGATTTCCCTTATAAGGTTATCACCCCTCCCATGGTGTACATGTTTTTCAATACCCCAGAATTCTAATTTTCTAGCATCTTTATTGTGGTATCTCCTAAAATGCTGTGATAAATGATGATACTTATATCCCCTATTGATGTTATATACGTGTTCTTTTATACGTTCTCTTAGCATCCTTTTAGTACGGCCAATATATATCATATTGCATGGGCATTTCAGAGCATAAATAACCCCTCTAGTGTCGCAGGATATGAATTGGTGAATTTTATATTCTTTTCCATTCATGGGGTTCTGAAATGTAAATCTTCTCCTGGGGTTATATGCCAGTCTACTGCAACTATAGCATCTACCACAGGCATAAAAGCCTTTTCCTTGGAAAAAACTTAAATGCTGATTTTTAATAGGTGGCTCTAATATGTTTTTCACTACGTTATCTCTGATGGTGGGGGCTTTTGTATATATAAACAGAGGTGTTTCTGAAATGTTATTTTTTAAGTGTTTATCTAATTGTAGAATCTTCCAGTGCTTCTTTATTATATTTTGTACTGATTTGTACTGTGTGTTATATTGTAATACTACTACCAGTTCCTCCTTATTAGTATTCTCTTTCTGTTTGTCTACTACCAGCTTATTACGATCCATAGACCCTACTTTCTTCCTTTCCACTTCTATTATTTCTTTGCTATAACCTTTATTTATAAATCTTTCCGATAGTATTCCACTTTGTTCTATATAATCCTTCATTTTTGTACAGTTTCTCTTCAGCCTTATAAATTGGCCTCTAGGGATATTTGTTAACCACGCTTTGTGATGGCAGCTATCTATAGGGATATATGCATTTCTGTCTACTGATTTAAAATAATTTTTTGTGCATAATTGTATTCCCTCTTTGAAAATTTGAATGTCCAAAAAATTGATGGATGTTTCATGTATATCATAGCTTAATCTTATATTTGCTTCATTCCTATTTAGACCCTCACAAAATTCAATTAAGTCTTCTTTATCACCATTCCATACAACCAGTAGATCATCAATATACCTCTTGTATATTAGTATTTCTGTTCTAATATTCTGAAATACAAACTCATCTTCCCATTTCGCCATATATAAATTGGCAATGCTAGGGGCGAATTTAGCGCCCATAGCAACTCCTTTTCTTTGGGAGTAGTATGTGTGACCATACCAAAAATAATTGTGGGTTAAACAAAATTTTAAACATTTTATGATGAATTTTTTATGTCTATATTTCATATTTCCATATTTGTTAAGCGCCCATTTAGCTGCTTCTATGGCTCCCTGATGGTCTATGTTGGTGTACAATGCTGCTACATCCGTTGAACTCAAAAGCGTGTTATTATCTATATGAATATCCTTCATTACCTGTATTATATGTTTTGTATCCCGTAAAAATGCTTTAGTTTTAATTACTAATGACTGTAGATAATGATCTACATATTCACCCAGTCTTGCTGTAAGTGAATCGATCCCATTAATAATGGGTCAACCTGGTGGATTAGTGCTATTTTTATGAATTTTTGGAACTGAATACATTATGGGTAGTCTACACACTGACGGTACTAAATATTCGTGTTCTTTCTCATTAATTACTCCCTTCTTTTTCCCATAAGATACTAACTTTATTAATTCTTTCTTATATTCCTTAATAGGGTTACTTGTTAGTACTTCATATGTTTCTTTATCATTAAGCATTTCGGTCATAATTGATTCATAATATATTTTTGATTGTATCACTATTCCCCCTCCTTTGTCTGCCGGACGTACTACAATGTCATTCCTCTTTTTTAGTGTGTCCAGACCTCTCTTCAGCTTGGTTGTCATTTTTGGTTTTTAAATTTGGAGAGATTCCAAATCTTGCAATACCATTTGTTTAAACATTTCTATATATTTATTATTTCCGATCTGGGGATTGAAAGCAGATTTATTCTTAAGTTGACTAAATGTAGTGTATTCCATTGCTCCAGTGTTATGTGTAATAGGATTACTTGCATAGTACTTTTTCAAATTAAGCTTCCTAATCAGTTTGTGTACACTCACATAAGTGTCAAATTTATTTAATCCTTTTTGCGGAGCATATTTGAGACCCTTACTTAACGCATATGTTTCCTCCTCTGTAAGGGGTAATCCACTTATGTTAAAGATGCCCTCACTCTTTAGTTCCTTCTTCTTTTTTTGTTGTGTTCTTCTTCCTCCTCTTTTCCCTCTCTTTCTTGTGTATGTTGTATTTCTTCTTCCCTCCCCCCTTGGGGATTCATATCCCATCCTAAAAAAGGATTCGGGATGGGTGAGTGGGGTTCTTCCCTCTCTAGGGGTGAGTATCTATTGTGTGTAGGTATCTGATATGGTTTGTTCACCATTGGATACTGCACTTGGTATTGTGGCCTTTGTGGTTTGGGATAGTAAGGACCTCTATTCTGACCTGGCCTCCCATAGTATTCTTGTGTGTTGTGATAACCTTGTGGGCCTCTCTGATTATAACCTCTGTTTCCATTATAGTATGGTCTCCCTCCCTGATATGGGTGATTGAATTTATAAGTCACAGTATTTCATTTGCTCACACATTTTTTATGTATGTATTAGCTTATGCATTTATAAGCGTGAGAGATTTTATGATTTAAAATAGGAGCGCGGCACTATAAATATATATATTTGAAGAGTTGAAATAACCTTCAGGTGTCAGGCAGTTCCTGCTAATAATTATTATAGCTACAGTTTATAGTGCAATGGTACAAACAAATAAAGAATGTGGCACACCTAGGGTGATTGACACCCAGGGCTGCCCTGTATAACTAAATTATAAACAAATATTAATGGCCTGAAAATAATGTTCCATTGGTGGTCCATGGAAAAGTATCCCATTACATTGGTAATCCGTGAAAAGTTCCCTTATTCTTGTGGTCAATGGGAGAAGGACCAGCTTATATTAGTAATCACAGGAAGAAAGATCTCATGAAAACTGCAGATAGCTAAAAATATGGTGACCATTGGTGTCAGTGATTACTTATCTGAGAGACAATTTATAATTTCTCAAGGAACCCCTAACGATCTTTGGGGGAACCTTAGGGTTTTACAGAACCCTGGCTGAGAAAAGCCGGCTTAGACTTTGCTATAAAGATGAGCTCTTGGTTTGGTCTAAAACAAACCATGGCTATTTGGGCATTTGAGCCAAACATTTACCTGAATAGTGGGAGCCGAGCATCATGTACAGTAAAAGAGCAGTATTACTACCGCTATTATACATCACAGCTTCCCACTGTCAATAATTGTCAAGGACACTGGTAGATGCAGGCACCACCAAGTCCTTAACCAGTGATGTCACCATCTTTGGCCATGTAAGCAAAGGGTGATCATATTTGGTCAGTGATGTCGCCACATCCCCACTTCCTTGTATATAAATCTAATGACAGCTCTGAAAGCTGCTATTAAGGTGGAAGTGTGGCACAAGCTGGTAGGTTGATGTATCGATGGATGTTTGTGACTAACATTGGGTTTACAATGCGGGATTTTTTTGGGGGAAAGAGGTGTTTGTTTTGTATTTCAATAGTTTTTATTAACTTTTCTAAACAATTTAACAAGAAGGCTTAGATCAAAAGACACGCAGGGGCTATCAATAGTACATAAAAAATAAAGAAATCAGTACTGTAACTCCAACAATGCAAGAGGTGCGCCCACGTAGGGGCTATCAATAGCCCATAAAATACAGAAACAGGATGTTTATTGTTTTAATAAAGGAACTGAACATTTTTATATAGAACTTTTATAGAATTAATTTACGTAAGGGTGGCCCCTGATCTTAAAGGGTGCTTCCAGATCCTGATAAGTCCCCCCAAACCCCTACAATCATCAAGCCAGGGTTGTTTGAAAGATGACCTTGTCTTTATCAACAGTGATGCCTCTTCTTTCCCCAATGTCGAGGGAATAAACCTCTGAGCAAACTGTTGGTGCTATATAAATCCTGTATTATAATAATAATAATGTGGCCTGCTCAGATTAAGGGTCTTGTAGGAATTGGGGGGCCCTATATCATTATTTTTTGGATCTCCCTTAAAATCTGTGGAGAGACCTCCCCAAAATACATACTAAACCCTCATCCTCCTTGATAGGGTTTGGTATGTATTTGGGGGGGGGGGTCCCCTTTTTATCACTTAAAATAAATGAAGTTTGCAGTGAAATTTAAATGAACAGCTTTTGCCATAAAACCTTTTTTACATGGTAGAAATGCACCACTTCACAGGCAGGACCACTAAGCATTTTTCAAATGAATAGTGCATTTTTAAACTTGTGTTCTAAAGCATTATTAATTTCTTTGCACCCTGCAAAACTGTATATTTTATTTTATTTATTTTTTTGCATCAGTACAAGTCCCCTGGGGCAATACTCAGCCTCAAGCCAATCTCTTGGCTATTAGTCCTAAAAATGGAAAAACATAATTTGACAGCTCCCATTCATTTCATTGGGATTTATATGTGGCACTCTAACTTTTGAATTGAACCCAGATGTGTTTGACTCATCCCTACTGTGCAAGTATTTTTCAAAGTAATTATATATGTTACATGCATAGTGAATATATAGTTACCTTTCATCCTAACACCTGGTTTAAATGTTTGTTTGGATTTGACAGTGATGGTGTTCTATTTGTACACACAGGTTGTAGTTGGGAATGGGAACAATACATTTAGAAGACAATGGCTAATGTAATCCAAGATATAAACACAAAGTACTTAATACAGGTTCAGGTGACTGCAGTATAATAAGGACTGAGGTGTGACTGCAGTTTAAAGAGCTCAATACACATGTTGTTTGTGATTAATTTGTGTAAACGTATCTCACTTGTCCTCACCTTACTACCTGTAACTGGGGTGCTAATAACGACATTGTTAGAGGTGTTGAGGAAGATCAGAGTCAGGAAATGAAAGAACACTAATCAATGATGATGCCATTTAGAATTTATAGACTTTGTTGTTAGTTAAACATTTTCTTTATTAGGCTTAAAGACTAAGAGAGTGGTCTATAAAATTTTATGAACATTTTGACCAATAGAACAGTAGAGTCTGAATTTAATCTGCCTAGAAACTTATACATAGTAAGGAAGTCAGGTACAAAGTTAAGGGAGGTGCCCCTGACCTGTGTACTCATACCACAAGGCCATCCTGACTGACATCCTGGTGGCCAGATCTTACTCTGGATGTAAGTTTATCCATTATTTGTACATGCTGTAATTTTGCTTATTAAAGATATACTACACTATTAGAAGCCTCTCTGGGTCTCATCTATTGCATGGGAGCCCGCTTTTGAAGGTTCCTGCTGGTTTGGAGTGATGTGTGATTACCCCCTCCCCCGCTGATGATTTTCCTGGTGGATGACTTACGAATATACCTGGATTGATGACATCTGGTGGCTAACCTGTAGATGACATCCTCCTGATATCACAAGTCCAGAGCACCAGGAGCGGGTCTTAATTGCTCCATGCGCATTTTATGAGCAATCTGGTTAGTGCATTATTTGTACAATTACAAGATCACAAGAGTCACAATTATCTCTGACCATGGATCACTTGGACAATTGCACCTATCACTTTATCTCACCATGTAATATGGACTGAGTTTTTTCATCTATGCTATTGTGCAACCTATGTTCTGATTTTCCATTTGTTCTTGTTAGCTTTATTAGCGCTGCATATATTTTTTTACATGTGTTCATTGGGTTCTAAAGGTTACCTCTTATGCTAGCTGCTTTTTATTGATGTTCCCAGCGCTCAATTACCATTTTATATATTTTTACATAGGTACAAAGTACCAAGTTGGATGATGTAGAGATGAAACTGAGGGATTTGAGAAAGAGAAGGTAAGAAAGAGAAGGAGAGAATTTTGAAAGGGCAATGCACTAAGACTGCAAATTCTCCAGGTGTAAATGGTAAAAAGGAAGCCAGGGGAGTGAAGAGAGTGAGAGGATTAGGAGATGCCCAGCAGAAAGGGGTAGTGTGGATTCCCAGAAGTGAGAAAGTAATGAATAAATTCAGCCATTACATTGACCTAGGAATACATTAAGAGCCCAGCAGTTACCTAATGTAACCTAAGAGCCAGGGGCGGACTGACCATTTGGAAACTCGGGCACTGCCCGAGGGCCCGGGGTCAGAATGGAGCCCCATAAGATGCCCCGATACCTTTTTCATAGGCTTTTTTGAGTATGGGCAAGGACACAGGGGCCCCATGATCCCCTATTGCCCGGGGGCCCCATGAGTTGTCAGTCCACCCCTGCTAAGAGCTAAACAGTATTCCAACCTGACCATACTTATATGTATGGATCTATATGGTCATTGTCCTCTGCCACCAAACTCTGCATGTGCAACAGTTCATTCATAACTAAAGCCCACATCTACAATAAAGGGGTTTCAGAGGATTTCCAGTATCTAGATATAGTCCTTCAGTCTATAGAAAGACAAAATCTGAAAGTGTCTGATTTGTTGTTTTTATTGGAGCCCAGAAGTGAGGGTGACAGAGAAATTTCCAGTGTCATTGTGATAAACTTCAAAGACTTTCTGCCAATATGGCTGTATCTTTCTGTGACTCCACCAGATATGAAACTATGTACTCCTATGTTTTAGGCAGTTCCAGCAAATGTTCTCAGAGGAGGGGAAAATGTGGTGCAAAATGGTGGAACATTGGTTACACAGTGAAATTATTTAGTTATTATAGATTTTAATAAACTTACATGGGCCCAAGTAAAATCCATGTTACACTCTACTCCGGGAAAACAATTGAAATGAAGCTAAAGTTGCCATAACCAGAAATGCTGACAGGTACACTTTTTAGGACCAAATGAAGGTACATGTCTCTTCTGTAAGTGTACAATGTGCAGCTCAGTGTACAGTTTTGGTACAATTCTGTGCTGGGATGAAATTACTTCTGTGCTCATACATGGGACTTAAGTCATTGCGGTTCAGCTAATGAAGTTGGCTAAAGAGCCCGAATCCAAAACAAGACTGGATGAAAATTGAAGCAGCTGCAATGGAGGGGGAGCGTGGACATCTTGCCACTGGGGTGGAAGGAGGGTGTTGGAGGGGGGATGCTTTGTAAGTTAAGAGTGCCATAATATGAAAATAAGCTATGCATACTTGCACATTATTGAAAAAAACTCATAGGGATTCAAGATTTATTTTTACTGTGTATCTTCATTTTCATTCTTCTGTCTTAATAGCTATTTTATTAAATAACAGAAATAATATAATTAACAATATAATCACGAATTTATCTGCAAGAACTGCATAAAAAAGGCTCAGTTTAGGAAGCAAACACCCTTAAATAAGTATTCTTGTTTCAAAAAAGTGACAGTTATTTTCAGAGTCCAAAGAGAGTTGAAAATATTAGTGACATGGCTTAAAATAAGATTTTCTTATTCTTTTGTAAAGGTTTGTGACTGTATCCTGATTTATTCAAATAGGATGTTATTTTTTTAAAATAAAGTAACAAGCAAACAAATATATCCCATCATATTCCTAATAGTTTTGTGTACTGTGAAATTAGTAAAGAGAACCTGTCAGCATCAAAGGTGAGTGAGGACCCTCTTTGTCTAGTAGGCACAGTCTACCCCATGGCTCAGAGTCAATTGCCTGGTCTTAGCTGAGGAGCTGACAACATAAACTATATTAAAATACTGATGCTAATATTACTTTGAGCAGTATTACTATGACTAAATATTATTATTGCTAGTTTTACTTGTATTGTATTTTTAACTGACAATAAAAATTTAATTTTATTTACTTATTTGCATTTTAAACTTTCAATTATATTTCTATTTTAAATTATATATAGACCCTTGATAGAATGGTCATTTAGTAGAAATAATAACTGAAAGCTACATAAGTCATTTAAAATCCAGTTAGCATTTACCATGTTCTGCTTGTCAGGCAATAGAGATCAAAGATCACCAACCAGACTTTAGCTATCAAAATACAAAAAGTGGTTGATTTACTAAAAATGGAGAGTGCAAAATCTGGTGCAGCTCTCCATGGAAACCAATCAGCTTTGAAGTTTTATTGCCAAGGCTTAATTGAACAGGCTGAAGTTAGAAGATGATTGGCTACCACACACAACTGCACCAGATTCTAAGTGACTCAGTTTTAGCAAATCTTCCCCAATACATACATTATATTGCCAAATGTATTGGGACACCCCTCCAAATCATTTGAATCAGGTGTTCCAATAACCTCCATGGCCACAGGTGTATAAAATCAAACGAATAGGCATGCAGACTGCTTCTACAAACATTTGTGAAAGAATGGGTCGCTCTCAGGAGCTCAGTGAATTCAAATGTGGTAACGTGATAGGTTGCCATCTGTGCAATAAGTCCATCCGTGAAATTTCCTTGCTACTAAATATTTCTTGGGCAAGTGTTGGTGGTATAACAAAGTGGAAGCAACTGGGAACAACAGCAACTCAGCAATGATGTGGTAGGCCACGTAAAATTACAGAGCGGGGTCAGCGCTTGCTGAAGTGCACAGTGCACAGAAGTCACCAACTGTGTGCAGAGTCAATAGCTAAAGACCTCCAAACGTTGTGTGGCCTTCAGATTAGCACAACAACAGTGCATAGAGATCTTCATGGAATGGGTTTCCATGGCCGAGTAGCTTCATTCAAGCCTTACATCACCAAGTGCAATCCAAAGCGCTGGATGCAGTAGTGTAAAGCACGCCACCACTGGACTCTAGAGCAGTTGAGACGTGTTCTCTGGAGTGATGAATCACGCTTCTCTGTCTGGAAATCCAATGGATGTGTCTGGGTTTGGCGGTTGCCAAGAGAATGGTACTTGTCTTATCTGCAAATTTGCCCAAGGTCAGGGACCCAGAATAAAGGTTATCATGACAGCCATGGAACTAGCATTTTTATAAGGAGATCACAAGTAGCAAGCTCTATATCCCTATATTTATAGGAAGCATTTGTATCTTATGGGAAACGTTTTAGGGGCCATTCTGATCCACTATATGTGTTGTGTTTTTTCATGCAGTACTACAACCAACGGCAATGTGTGTACCACACATGTATTTTGAATGCCACCCCAACACATATTATACAACATTATACAATAGTGGGCAACACACACACACAACACACACGTTTTTTTGCACGATCACTATATGTGTTGTGATTTTTCATGCAGTACTACAACCAACAGCAATGTGTGTACCACACATGTATTTTGAATGCCACCCCAACACATATTATACAACATTATACAATAGCGGGCAACACACACACACTACACACACGTTTTTTTGCACGATCACTGCCAATGGCTATAGCTGGCAGCAGTGATCAACGTATTCTGACAGTGGGTAAACCTCCTGCTGTCAGAACACAATAGTGCATTAAGACAGCAGGAACACTGACTGTGTTAATAGGGTAATTGAGCAATTTCCTTTTCTTAAACCCATGGCTGAAGGAAAGAAAATCACATAATGTATGGCCAGCCCTAATGCAACACACATTAACAAACTACAATGCTGTGCTTATGTGTGAATTGGGTGGCAACACAGGATACAAGAGTCCTGGCACACGCCATACATTTCACAGACCTAAAGATGGGTATAGTAACCACACAACAGTGCATAGGTAAATCAATTCAAATAGAAGCAAGTATCACCAGCACATTAAATGTTCAATAAGAACCTTTAATTTGTTATTTTTACTGTGACAAATGGATGTTTCTTATGGAGCATTTAGGTGTGCTGGGGACTCTCATGTTTACCAGGGTGACAATGCAGGAGCACAACTGGGGGACAGGGACAGAGCATTGTCACCCTATAATAGGAAGTGCCTGAACAAAGACCTTCATGACAGGATGACTAGTTATTATTTTATTAAAAGCTGCATATTAACCTCCCTGGCGGTATTCCCGAGTGTAGCTCGGGGTAAAGTTTCAGCACCACAAGTGGTAACCCCAAGCTACACTCGGGAATACCCTGCAGCATTGATCCAGGATCTCTTCTTCACTTACTTTGTCCTTCGTTCCCGTGATGTCCCTCCTGCAGTGTCTCCGGTAATGTCCTCCGGCCAATGTCTGCATCCGTCTACTGGGTTCCGTTCCCTGCAACGTCAGGACGTATGGGGACGGAACGGCGGGAAATTTAAAAATGTGAAAAAGTGACATTCACTAAATTCACTAAAATCACATAGTAAAACATTACTGTATCAAACCATTTCACATACATTTTGTCCCGAGTGCTTTGTCCTGTGCCTTGCCTGCATTTTTACCGTTCTTTCTGCCTGGAAACTAAGAAATGTCCATGGCGTCCAAAAAGCGTCCCTTTAGGTCAAAAGCGGTTTTAGACCAGCTAGAGAACAGTGATAGTAAATTAGAACCACTTGCAGAATTGAATGATGATTTTTGTGGGGAAATTCGTCATCAGACACTGAAAACGATTTTGCGACTTTGCTCAGTGATGTGTGAACTTGGCGCTATATTTCAAATTTCAGTGTTTTTGGTTTGATTATATTATTGAATTACATTTATTATTAATATATTATTATTTTTTATGATTATTAAATTATAATTTACGATTTCGTGTTTCAGATTTTATCATACCCGGGATATTTACTAGACTCTTGTTCGGACAGATGTCAGTGAGTTATTCCTAAAAATTACAGGCCTACAATAAAAAAAATACATATTTCCATGCAAAAAAATGTACCGCTTTGAGCACAGAAATATGGACATAATCAGACCGCTTGGGACGCTACAAAAAAATTAAATAACTCTTAAAATTACATTAACATGTTAAAGCTTATATTAGGCTTTAGTGATTGAATTTTAAACTACTTTAAATATGCATACACCATGGCATAAATTAATTAAACGTGTGTGTTTGATGATCTAATGATTTTATAGATCAACACGACTGTAATAAACAGCACTTTGCATTAAATGGGATGAGTTATGTGCTGTGAACATCCTGATTACTGCTACTCAACATTCACAATATAACCAAGGAAACTCCCTTGTCATATGAGATTACATTAATCAGACAGAGGTGACATAGCTTCACTCTGATACTGTGAAAATTTGGGGGAGGGGTAACCTCTATTCATCTGTGCCTGCTATGTGTAAAGACATTTAGGAATAATAGAACCTTTCCTATTCACAAAATAGACAAAGGAACAAATGTAATTATACATGGTGACCCTAGTACAATGGCTCAGCAATGACAACCATAGCTGTCCCTCTTATCTTTCATCATTGCCATAAGACCATATGAGTTGGCGCTGACCATTATGTAAGTAATTATTGGATGTAATAGTCTGCATTGATTATTACTATATCATATTCCCCATAGGGCAGTGCACAAAGGGAATCTGTATTTTGCATTTTCAGACGAAAACTAGTTTGCTTTAAGTGACAAAAAATATATAAAGGAATGCGCTAAATACCAAGTCACATGAAAATGCAGATAAATACATAAATAAAAATAAAAAATATATTTATAAATGTCCGTAATTCATATATAAGTCCAAACACCAATATAAGTGATTAAAAAATCTCTTAAACAATAAAAAACACCGTGTAGCAAAATCCACCCTCCGAATGAAATGGATAAACTCACCAGAGCTATTTGCTGATCAAATTATAAATCAGCAAAAACAGCAATTGCTCTGGGAGCGATGATCTGTTGGAGTATCCAGGAGCAATAGACTGCAATCAGCCAAATCAGCACACATGGAACAGCCTTAACTACAAGTGGTCATCATGCCTTCATAACTTTGGAAATGCTCGGGGAATCAAAGAAGAGTATCATGGTGCAGTATATAAAAACAAAGATAATTTTTATTGTAGCCTAAAATATGCACTCACAAGAAAGGTGTCCAACCGATACCAGCAATATCAGTCTCAAAAAGCTAAAGCAGAGACGAGCCTCGATCACCGCCATCACAGCCGACAGTCTCGAGGAGCGTCCTGACGTCCCATCCACTAAGCCCCTAGTTTGCTTTAAGGCCTGTTCACTGATATGAGTTCCTTTAGAATCAATGGAAACGTATCACTACGTGCATCAACGCTCATTCTCGTGCATTGATGTGCGTTATGATGCATATTGACATTCAATACAAAGTGCATTGCAATGTGCATTAAAAATGCATAACAACGCACATTATCGGGCATCGAACCATGTTGACATGTTTTGATGTGTTTCCATTGATTTTAATGGGAAACCCGCATAGCCATTAATAGGGATATCATCTTAGCAAGAAAAAAAAAGTGTAAAAAAGAGGATGATTCAACTGCATAACATGAGAGATTTATTTCTAATACAATGTGGAATACAATAACAGTTCACAATAACAAATCAAACTACCAGGTAAAATGAGGAAGACTACATTTTACATGCTAAAAATCATAAAACTACTGTGAAAGATGTATAAATGTAAACATAAAGCTAAAACTATGCATCTTAATAGAAAAAAAACACCCCACCACTGAATAGTGACACACAGTATATTCACCAAAATCTCATTTAACATTTCAACTGTAACCTCAGTAATGTATGTTACATAATTAAATCAACCAAAAGGTCCTTCTGTGTCCCAAATCAAAGTCTTAATTGTACCTAGTGCCAATTTAGGAACAATTGTTGCAAAATAAATAAATGAATCTATGTGACAGATCAAAGTTTTTCTTTGCATCTAGTACATTTTCAATTCCAATATCTTTATATTGCCCTCCAAGAAAGAAACAGAGGCTGCAAATAGTGTAAAATCAATATTAGAAGCATAAAAGAAGCAAAAAATATATTTTGAAATGTATTTGCTTAAAATTGATTGGAGACATGTTAGGAAAATGAGAATATGATATGAGTTTTTTAAATGCCATTTCTATGGTGTTTTTTAGGGATATTGAATAACAATTAGGTTAGGGTTTAGCTGAACAGGAATATGGCTCATCATGCATACATACAAATACAGTATATGCTGGTGTTATATAAGGGCAGGAAGTGGGGGGGAATCTCTCTGATGAGATTGGTGGAATATACATAAATCAGAGAGGGTGGGCAAAAAAGGTGAATAATAAACTTCCATTAAAAGGTTTAAGCATATCTCCAGCCAAAACCTTTATTTTTTCGATTTGGGAAATAGTGAGAACCACTTTTTTACTGCTATTTTGGGTTTCACAGAGAGATTTTCTGCCACTTTCTGCCCTGATGACGAGGGTTTCACCAAATAGGAAGTGAGGGTAAATCTCCAAAAAAAACTCCAACAATACCAGTGTATACAATTCTTTTGAAAGCATTTTTCTGATGAAACC
Source organism: Staurois parvus (assembly GCF_062004578.1). Lineage (NCBI taxonomy): Eukaryota > Metazoa > Chordata > Amphibia > Anura > Ranidae > Staurois > Staurois parvus. Next base: position 4,314,552 of record NW_028318047.1, on the reverse strand, counting down.
GGTATAGAAGGTAAGGCAATATCTCTCATATAGAACCCTGGATAGCAGTAAAAAAGCAACTGAGGTTCCAATTCTTTCCCCATGCTATCCAAAACAGGAACAAAAATGTGGCTGGACATACAGCTTACTGTTCAGCATATAGATATATGCATTGATAACCTGGTTTAGCACTCTTTTATAATGTGGAGGGTCCTAATAGTGGAATTTTTGTATATTATATACAATGATACACAACAATGAAGACAGTTGGATCGAGTGTTGTGGGAGATTAGCCCTTCTTTTGGCACAAATTCAGTAGTTTAGTGGTTTGAAATGCTTTATGTGGCCTGCTAACTTAGTGCACAGTATTATATTGGTCCCAATTAGAGTTCTGCCTGTGGCAGATAATACAATAACACTGATCAGAAGCAATCCTTACCTAAATAGGAGGATTTCAATGTAAATATACTGTACATATGTATGTGAGAATGTGGTTTACAAAGCATAGAGTATTGGAACAATGCAGTGACAATCACATGCAGTTTGTTGAACTGCACAAACAAATATCGATAGATACTGCTGAATTCACACTTGAATGAATTTTGTGTGTATTTTCTGGTGTTTTCAGGCTTTAGCGTTTTTGTTATAGCCAATGGAAAGCTAGTTACTAGAGGGAGGAGATTGTTATTAGGTAAAATTAGGCAAAATTCATTGAAAAATACACATTTTTAGGTGCTCCTACTGAAGTCTTTTGGGGCAAAAAATGCACAATCATGTCTTGTACTTTTCCTGACAGGAACAATAAGATAACAGAAATTTGGTCTTGAGTATTGCAGTGCTTCTGGAAACGTACTTCAAATTGCTCAGGTGTGAATGGGCGTGTATCCATGCTAAAAGCCTAAAGAAGTTATTAAAGTATTAACATTTGTGTTTTTCTTCCAGAATGATTAAAAAAAATCTTTTTCTATAGATATGTGCTTTTTGTGAATATACCCCTTAAGAGAATATCTTCATAGCTTGTTCACCGCTTGTCCATTGAGCTGTGTTTCTCTGTACACCGCCACACGTGTATAATGTGACCAGAGCACACAGAAAACAATTGTGCCTTGTTTACATCATACATGTGTGAACAAGCCAGACATGCAGTATTTAACTTTAATATATATATATATATATATATATATATATATATATATATATATATGCACACACATACAGTGTATATAGAGCAGGGCCCTCCTTTCCCTCTTGTATTGAACTGTATTGTTGCTGTATTGTCTCTCGTTATATTGTAAAGCGCTGAGCAAACTGTTGGCGCTATTTAAATCCTGTATAATAATAATAATAATAATATATATATATATATATATATATATATATATATATACCGCCACACACGTATAATGTGACCAGGGCATTTAGAAAACGGTTGTGCCTTGTTCACATGTATGAACAAGTCAGACATGCAATATTTGAGTTTAATATATACATATAAAGAGATATATATATATATATATATATACATATATAATATATATTTGTTTTGTTTTTTTAATATATATATATATATATATATATATATATATACTTTTTAAGTACTTTTTTCCTCCATGCCTATATTGGAATGTATTCCCACACAATGAACTCCCTATCTAAAAGACAGGTGGAGGAGTGAAGTGATATAACCCAGGTACAATTGACTGTGCTAATAACCTATGTTTAAAAAGTAAAGGGAAAGGCAGTAGCAAAGATTTCCTAATGGCTTTTAGTTTACAAAGGCTTATGCTGGTGCTGGAATAGCCAGGTACTGTTCTCCAAACACAGCCCTATGTGATTTTTGCTAATCCTTTCGGAAGTATAGGTGCGAGCTGAGTTTAGTAGGATTCCTAATGTACAGCAGGCGAGACTCTAGACAGGGGAGGGCGGAGGGGAGGGGTTGTGTGCCCAGGGACAGTGCTGGACTCAAAAGGAGCCAGGCATTAGCTGCAATCGCATTTATTTCAAACTTCTGCTCCAGGAGAGGAGAACAACAGACACTTTCACTGCAGCTCTGCCTGCCTGGCCAAATGGATCTATTGTAAATTTTCCTTTAAATTCATTCTAGTGTTTGACCCTTGAGCTTTGTAATTTTTTTTTTTTTTTTTTTACTGCTTTGCTGCTTTTATTGATATTCTGCTACTTTATCCAACTTGGATGTGAGTAGACAAAAGTCACGGTTTTCTGCTTCAAGATACAACTTGTTTGTAAGGTTTTTAAAGAAGTTGTGGGATCAAGTGAAGCCGTAAGTGACTGTTTCTTTAATATATATTTTGAAGATGTCCCCTTTAGGGAGTTTCGGTGTTTCCTTGGTTATGCTGGGGGTATTAGCTGTTTTGCCCAGAGCGCAAAGTGCGTCTTGTGAGCCAGTCAAGATTCCCATGTGCAAGACCATGCCCTGGAACATGACCAAGATGCCCAACCATCTGCATCACAGCACCCAGGCTAATGCTATTTTGGCAATTGAACAGTTTGAGGGCTTGCTGGAGACAAAATGCAGCCAGGACCTGCTTTTTTTTCTATGCGCCATGTATGCACCCATCTGCACCATTGATTTCCAGCATGAACCAATCAAGCCGTGTAAGTCAGTGTGTGAGAGAGCCAGGACCGGCTGTGAACCAATACTGATCAAGTATCGCCATAATTGGCCAGAAAGCCTGCTCTGTGAGGAACTACCAGTCTATGATAGAGGAGTCTGCATCTCTCCAGAGGCCATCATTACAGTGGAGCAAGGAACAGGTAGGTGCTGCATTGTATATCCCTACTGATTCTGAATGTCACACAAGTTTAATAATCAGGCCATATGTAAACATATTGTGCTGGCAACTATTAGATCTTATGGTCTCCAAATCAAATCAGTGATTTTGAAGAGTCTATGGTCATACTGAATTACCTGTGCCGTTAAAGAATTGTTCTGGGCAGCATAGTGGCTTAGTGGTTAGCACGTCTGCTTTGCAGTAAATGGGTCATGGGTTCAATTCCCAACGATGGCACCTCCTGCATGCAGTTTGCATGTTCTCCCTGTGCTTGTGTGGGTTTCCTCTGGGTGCTCTGATTTCCTCCCACACTCCAAAGACATGCTGGTAGGTTAATTGGATCCTGTCTAAATTGGCCCTAGTATGTGTATGTATGAATGTGAGTTAGGGACCTTAGATTGTACACCCCTTGAGGGTTAGGGACTGATGTGAATGTTCAATATATATATGTGTAAAGTGCTGTGTAAATTGACAGTGCTATATATGTACCTGAAATAAAAATAATAATATTAATAAAGGAATGAATTAAGATCAATGACAGATGTTCCAGCATGATGTAAAGTATTTTCAACCAAAGCCATGCTTACTACATTCCATCCACAAGATTGTCACAGGGTATGCTCCTAATGGATGCATTGCTTGTTGATGTTGCTTAGGGTATGGTCAAAACTATTTTTTAAATGATCTCTATGTAGTCAGTGCTAAGTATTAAAACAATCCTGAAATGTTTTCTTTCATAAGGAATAATTTAACTGATCCATCAGGTTGGATAAATCAGGATGATTTATGAAAAGAGGAATGAAGTGGTGGAGTTGCCCACACAAATGAAATTATGTAATCTGGTTTTTAGATAAAATTAAATTGTTAGCTATAATAATAACCAATCAGGGTTCATCAACATCCTAAAGAAAGAAATATAGAATCTGGTTGTTATGGACAATATCATCATTTTAGTTTGCTCTAGTTTTTATATATCAATCTGTGTGAGTCTAATGAAAAGTTACACAATATTACAACTTTCCAAATTGAATTGGTGTGACATTATATATGACAACTCATTAAGACATATTCACGAACAGTGCAGCAAAGGTATTTTGACTATAGCGACCAATCAGATAGTCTCTGTCATTTTGATTGGTAGCTGTGAGCCCTATTTCCACTTTTCCTCTGTACTAGGATTCATCAGTAAGTAGATTTGTGAAACAGGTGTCATATTCTGAAAGTTGATTGAAGTGCAACCCATACCTCCAGTATCCACATATACAGTCATATGAATACCTGCAAACAGCCAATGGTTACAATGGGGAACAATATAGAGATGTCAAAAATAATTTGGATGCTCTGTATACAAACCTACGGGCTTTTTGGAAACCGTAAAATGCATCTGTCAGTTCCCTATAAAAAGACTAGTAAATGAAAAAAAAATTGAATACATTGTAAGGGTAAATATGTATTTAACTTTCACAACCTTCTCAGATCTGAAGACTTCTGAGATAAAGGTAGTAGTATGGGGGTGAGCATTGTAGTAGAGAACAATATTGGCATCTGGCACTCGTGGGCCTATTTTTTTTTTTTTTCACTATAATGACTAAGTGACAATGTTGCTCATACTTTTTTCTGTATACATTTGCAAACATACCTTTTTCTGGGTGCATTTGAAAACATACATTTTTCTGGATGCATTTGCAAATATATCTGAGGATATTGGTTGTAGATTTTGAATGAATTGTCTTGTATGGTTTTGGATGGATGGAATGGGGAGGGACTAGAACCCCTGTCATGTCTTTATTGCTGTGTGTGTCCACTGGGGGATTCACTCTTTCTATTTGTCTTGGTAATCATGTCACTAGGACCAGAAGTGAGGAAAACCCCTAAATTTGGAATTACTGGAAAAAGAACAATAGAGAAATCTTCCAATTAGAACAGTTGTTGCAGTAACTGTCTAAGCCTGATTCACACTTGATCTTGAGTATGTTTATGTGATTTTGGAAAGTTGTCATTTTTGCATGTTTTCTGCACTTTTTTCAGGGTTGAGCATTTCTGTTTTAGCCAATTGAAAGCTATTTACTAAAAAGAAATGACAATTTCTGGGCACAAAATCATGCAAAAATGTACATTTTAGGGAGCTCCTAACGAGTCTATTGGGGCCAAAAACAAGTGATCTCACTTTTTCAGACCATTGATTGATAGCACAATGCTCAGATGTGCAAGGGCACAATAAAATAACATGGAAATCTGCTGTTGAGCATTGAAGCATTACTGAAAACGCATTTCAAATTGCTCAGGTGATTGGAGAGCTTTTCCCTGTTGTGAATACTTTGCCTGCTATGTTTACATAGCAAACAAATAAGGGAAATTTCCCCAGTGGTAATCAGATAGTAAAAACAAAATGTGACAGTTTTTTTTTCATTCTCTATCCAAACATAAAAAAACAGGTTTCGGCTTTGGATAGACTTTAGGTGGCCATAGATGGTCATAAATGGCCATGGATGTTAGATGGTCTCCTGATCTGTCCATTTCTGGACAGATCGAGTAATGACCTTGTCACTATGGTCAGAGAAATACACACTTGAAGACCATTCTCTGTGAACAAAAGATGATTAGTAGGGTTAGAAAAGCTGGCCCAATTACTATTTTTTTTACCCCATGCATGAAACATCTGGGTCCACTTTTTTTCCTCCACTGCCCTAAACTTTAATCAAAGTGCCCCTGTATAGTGGAGGAACTGGCCCAGGAAAGACTGTGGAATGAATGCAGAGTGTGTGCATGTCCAACTGTATTTTAATGTCTATGGCCTACTTTACCACTCCTTTCATTATGCTGACTCATGTATAAACCAAGCTACATCTGTGTCTTAGAGCCTTTATAATCTCTATCATCTGTGTTCAATATATCTGTCATAACTTTCCAGGTTATGGAGGTCTTTGACATTAAAGTTTGCAAAGTTGTTTCCCTTTTGCCTGACATCGGTTTATATACCGGGCAAGTACATTTTCAATGAAGACAAAATGCAGATGGGAATATTTTCCCCACATAGGTCACCTTGTCATTCACCAAGCTTATGTTAAGTCATTGGTTATGTACAGTGTTTATTTAAGGATATACTTATTCAATGTTCATTTTTAGCTTCAGAATAGCTCTGCACGGGTGACCTTGGTACAGATCAGCATAGCACTCATATGAAATGTGACAGGTGATGTTTTTGTATTTGACTCCGGTGATTGATTGACCATGATAATATCACATCTAGCTAATGTGTCAGTCCTTAAAATGAATCCAAAATGATCTGCAGTTGATGATATAAATGCAGATGAGGACATTTGATCCACATAGTCAGTGGCTAGAACTTTGAGTACTGTACATGCTTATTAGAAGAACTTCTCAATTATGTGACAGCCTACAGTTGCAAGAAAAAGTATGTGAACCACTTGGGATTATGTGGAGTTTTGCATGAATTGGGCATAAAATGTGCTCTGAACGTCATCTAAGTCACAACAATAGAAGAACACAGTCTGCTGAACATAATACTACACAAACATTAGACGTTGCCATGGTTTAATTGCACATAACATGTAAACGTTCACAGTGCAGGGAGGAAAAAGTATGTGAGGCCCTAGCTTAATGACTTCTCCCAGAGCTAATTGGAGCCAGGAGTGAGCCAACCTTGACTCCAAACAGTGTGATGATATTGGATGTGTTGCTGACAGCTGTCCTGCCCTTAAAAAACACATACCTGTTTGGGTTTACTGGTTTCAAGAAGCACTGTCTGATGTAAACCATGCCTCGCAGAAAAGAGCTCTCAGAAGACCTACGATCAAGAATTGTTGACTTGCATGAAGCTGGAAAGGGTTACAAAAGTATCTCCAAAAGCCTTGATGTTCATGTGTCCACGGTAAGACAGACTGTCTACAAATGGAGAAAGTTTAGCACTGTTGCTACTCTCCCTAGGCGTGGTCGTCCTGTAAAAATGACCGCAAGAGCACAGCGCAAAATGCTGCATGAGGTAAAGAAGAATCCCAGAGTGTCAGCTAAAGACCTACAGAAATCTCTGGCACATGCTAACATTTTTGTTGACACATCTACAATAAGGAAAACATTAAACAAGAATGGAGTACATGGGAGGACACCACGGAGGAAGCCATTGCTGTCCAAAAAGAATATTGCAGCACGTTTGAAGTTTGCAAAAGAGCCCCTGGATGTTCCACAGCACTACTGGCAAAATATACCAAGATTGAGTTGTTTGGGAAGAACACACAACACTATGTGTGGAGAAAAAAAGGCACAGCACACCAACATCAAAACCTCATCCCCACTGTAAAACATGGCGGAGGGAGCATCATGGTTTGGGACTGCTTTGCTGCCTCAGGGCCTGGATGGATTGTTGTCATTGATGGGAAAATGAATTCCAGAGTTTATCAAGACATTTTGCAGGAAAACGTACGACCATCTGCCCGCCAACTGAAGCTCCGCAGAGGATGGGTGATGCAACAGGACAATGACCCAAAGCATACAAGTAATTCAACAAAACAATGGCTGCAACAGCACAGAATACGCCTTCTAGAGTGGCCCAGTCAGAGTCCTGACCTCAACCCGATTGAAATGCTGTGGCATGACCTTAAGAGAGTGATTCACACCAGACATCCCAAGAATATTGCTACACTGAAACAGTTTTGTGAAGAGGAGTGGTCCAAAATGACTCCAGATCGTTGTGCAGGTCTGATCTGCAACTACAGGAAACGTTTGGTTGAGGTTATTGCTGCCAAAGGAGGGTCAACCAGTTATTAAGTCCAAAGGTTCACATACTTTTTCCTCCCTGCACTGTGAATGTTTACATGTTATGTGCAATTAAACCATGGCAACATCTAATGTTTGTGTAGTATTATGTTCAGCAGACTGTGTTCTTCTATTGTTGTGACTTAGATGACGTTCAGAGCACATTTTATGTCCAATTCATGCAAAACTCCACGTAATCCCAAGGGGTTCACATACTTTTTCTTGCAACTGTATATTGACCATTGTGGTGATTATATTTTCCATTGTGTTTGTTTAACAAGGCATCCAAAAATACACAGGTATTTTGTGAGTACCAGGCAGGTTCTACATAATCACCTACCATGTTCACCATTACAACATTATTGTGGTTTTTTTTCAATTTGCATGTGTAACTAAGCCACTAAGCCTCAACACACAAAAAAGTACCTGCGCATCTTTTGGGCAAGGCAGTGCACCACATAAACAAACAGTACAGGGTTGGGTTACACTGAATTTGTGTGTTGAAGTGACATTCAAAATCCTCCAACGCCTACCCCTCCAAATGTCACACTTCTACCAGCCGTAACCTCAGCAACCTTAACCCTGCCTCCCTCCACTCCGCAGCTGATCAACTCCATGACCGCATCCTCCCCCTGTCCTGCCCCGACTTGGCTATGACCGCCTACAACAATGCGCTGTCAACAGTCCTTGACTCACTAGCGCCTTTAACCACACGCAACATCAGACCCCGACCGCTCCAGCACTGGCAGACTGATCACACCAAAACCCTCAAACGGCACAGTCGTGCCCTGGAGCAACTATGGCGCAAAACCAAATCCCAACAAGCCTTCACCCGATACAAATCTGCCTTCCACACCTACACCTCCTCCCTCCATACTGCCAAACAAGCCTACTTCCTGACCCTCATCAAGGCCCTCTCCTCCAATCCTCGCCGACTCTTCTCCACCTTCAACTCTCTACTCTCGCCACCCCCACCTCCACCCAGCACCTCACTCACTGCCCTTGAGATTGCCAATCACTTCAAAAACAAGATTGACACAATTCGCAAGGACATGGCCGCAACTCACACGCCTTTTCAATCCGTCCCCTCTCACACAGCTACCCCCTCATCCCCCCTCCCCCTCGACATAACCCACAGGGACTTCGTCGCTGCTCAAACTCCCTCCAACCCCCTTCCCCCTCACTCAGCTACCCCCTCTTCACCCCTCTCCCACGGCCCCACCACTGCTCTGACCTCCTCTCCCACCCCACCCTACATTCCTCATACTGAAGCTCCCCCAACACTCCGCACCTTTGACCTTACTACCATCGAAGAAGTCTCCAAGATCCTCTCTGATGCCCGCCTCACCACCTGCCCCCTCGACCCTATCCCCTCACAACTCCTACAACCTCCCTCCCCCTCCATCCTACGCTCCCTCACCCACATCTTCAATCTCTCCCTCTCCTCCAGCACTTTCCCTTCCCCTCTGAAACATGCACACATCACCCCCATACTTAAAAAGCCCTCCCTGGACCCCAATGACCCGAACAACCTCAGACCCATCTCCCTGCTCCCATTTACATCTAAACTCCTCGAGCGCCTAGTCTACGCCCGCCTATGCTCTCACCTTAACGACAACAACCTCCTCGATCCCCTACAGTCCGGCTTCCGTCCCCTACACTCCACCGAAACTGCCTTACTCAAACTCTCCAATGACCTGCTAACCGCCAAAGCTAATGGCCACTATTCAGTGCTCCTTGACCTCTCTGCGGCCTTTGACACAGTCGACCACCCCCTCCTCCTCAAAAAACTACACTCCCTCGGCCTCAGAGATTCTGCTCTCTCCTGGCTCTCATCCTACCTGTCACAACGCTCTTTCAGCGTTACCTATAATGCCACCACTTCCCTCTCACTCCCCCTCTCTGTTGGGGTCCCTCAAGGCTCTGTCCTCAGGCCTCTTCTCTTCTCCATCTACACCTCCTCCCTTGGCCAACTCATACACTCTCACGGCTTCAACTACTACCTCTATGCCGACGACACACAAATCTATCTCTCAACCCCCCACCTCACCCCCTCGGTCTCCGCCCGAATCACACACCTGTTGAGCGACATATCAGACTGGATGTCGCCCCACTTCCTTAAACTGAACCTCTCCAAAACCGAGTTCCTTGTTTTCCCTCCAGCCCGGACACCACCCCCCATTGACTTCTCCATCATGTCCAACAACGCCACCATCAAACCCGCCCCGCAGGCCAGGGTACTTGGTGTCATTTTGGACTCCAACCTATCCTTCCAGCCCCAAGTCCACTCTTTAACAAACTCGTGCAGACTCCACCTCCGCAACATCGCCAAAATCCGCACGTTCCTAACTCCAGAAACCACTAAACAGCTCATCCACTCCCTCATCATATCACGACTCGACTACTGCAACTCCCTCCTCACTGGCCTGCCTCGCCACTGGCTATCCCAGCTTCAGTCCATCCTGAATACGGCTGCCAGACTCATTCACCTTTTCAACCGCTCCGTTTCCGCCACCCCCCTCTGCCAATCCCTCCACTGGCTTCCGATTGCGCAACGGATCAAATTCAAAATCTTAACGCTGACGTACAAAGCTGTCCACCATACTGCCCCGAATTACATCACTGACCTAATATCCAAGTACCGCCCAGCACGCACACTCCGCTCCTCACAAGACCTCCTTCTCTCTAGTTCCCTGGTCTCCTCCTCCCATGCCCGCCTCCAGGACTTCTCCAGGGTGTCACCCATCCTCTGGAACTCCCTGCCCCAACCCATCAGATTATCACCTACTCTCCTCTGCTTTAGGCGCACCCTGAAAACCCATCTCTTCAGGGAAGCCTACCCCGCCCCCTGCTAACTTGCCGACCTCCTCCACTCCTCCTACCACTCCATCCCCCACAGCTATCTCCTCCTGTACCACCATCCCCTCCCTCTTAGATTGTAAGCTCGAAAGAGCAGGGCCCTCGATCCCCTCATGTTTTGCATTGTATTGGTATTGTTCTGTCACATGTTCTGTCCCCCTTTGTAATGTACAGCGCTGAGCGAACTATTGGCGCTTTATAAATACTGTATAATAATAATATATATATATAGGCTATGAGAGTGAACTGAATGCTTCCTACAGGCATCTGGACTATAGGAGGCAATCAGTGGGGTTGATTTACTAAAACTGGTGCCTCTGATCATTAATAGTCATAGCAGTACATGGCTATTAATGATCGGAGGCAATAACTGCTGCAGTCACCATAGTGACACTGCACTGCTCTGGTGACAGTGTGTATTTTTTTTTTACTTACTGTTACCAGAGCATGTGCAGTTTCACAATGGTGGCATTCTACTGCTATGGCAGTGATCAGAGACAATGGCTGGCTACACTAACATATAGCGTCATCAGAGCAGCCAGCCATTGTTCATGATCACTTCCACATCTGTACAATGTCCCCAGACCAGTGCAGCCATTTGCAGTGTCCCCAATCACCACCACACCAGTCCCAGTGTCACCATAAGGCCTTGTTTACATGTGTGATTCACTTTGAAGAGTGACCCATGTTCAGATCACTATTCAGAGATTATTTGACAGGTGGTGAGTAAGCATTGTGTCACCTCTTCACCACCTGTTTTAACACTTTGGACCCTGTACAAGTGCCCCGATTCATTTGAATGGGTCACGATTGGCACGCATTATGCCTGCTGAAAGGAACAGGTGGTATATTTTCTACCAGCCAAGGCATGTGTACACACCCGGCCACTGCCTCTGCGGCTTAAAGAGAGAACTGTTGGGGGTAAGTCAGTAAAACTGCGGATAAATCACAAGGAATGAATCCCCCTCCCCCAACCTCATGTGTGTATAAACCCTAATAATGCAGCCAGTCCCAGTGTCACCATAAGGCCTCGATCAAATGTGTGGTGCATGGATCGCTCTTCAGAGAGCAATTGACAGTCATGCTGCTCAGAAGATAGCAGACCTGATCATGTCTTAGGCAGGCCTTCATGTTCTGGCCCTCTCCACTGTGCAGATTCCTGATGTGGATTGGCAGGTAAACTATCTTAGCCATCAGCAGCTGAATCTGGCCAGTTCACCCAGAGGTATTCATAGAGATTTGTCTGCATTGAGGGACTTTGAATGTGGATCTCTTAACATTTGGTTTCAACAACAACCTTGAGAGATTTGTGTCCAGAACCAAGGATCCACTGGTGTTTGCGGTGAATGGCCTGGTGACTCTTTGCAATCAATTTTCCATGTTTTATGCTTTCCCTTTACTTCATCTTGTTCATCTGTTGCACAAGATAAAGGTGGAGGGCATTCCAGTGATCACACATGTTTGGCCAAGAGGAACATGACATGCTGACATAGTAAATCTCTTGCTGTTGGCTCTTCTAGATCGTCCAGATTTGCTGTAGTAGAATCCGAGCTTATATCCTGCTTTATGGGCGTTGGCTTTGGTTGCATGGTTGTTGAAACCCAAGTCTTGACGGATAAATATGTTTCTGCTTCTGTAAATTCTACCCTCCTCAAGGCTAGAAATATGAACTCCTGAAAAGTGTACCATCTTTCATTGCCTGGTGTGAGGTTAGGTAAATTGTTATTCTCGACAGTATGTCGAGGCCTTGGCCATTTTGTTTCAGAGACCAATAACTTTGTTCCTTGGTTAAAGCCTCATTTTCAAGGTGTCTCATGGACCACCCTTTTTTTCTCTGTGGGACCTTCACTTTCTCTTGTCTGTTTTGCAGATTTCTCCCTTTGAGGCTGGGTTCGCACTGATGTGGTGCAGAATTTGCAGCGTTTTCTGTGCGAATTCCGCACCGCATCAGAATCGCACACCATTCATGCGAACTGATGCGAGTGTGTTTGTTAAATTAACAACACCCCAAAATCAGTTTGCAAAACGCTGTGCGATGTGCAGAATCAGATCGCATAGGTGTCATTATCTTGTCATCTTTTTCTCCTATTCCTAAATATCTTAAGGGAAAAGGTGCTTTACTCTTTGGATGTTGTCTGAGCTGTTCGAGTTCATTTTAGGTCTACAACTTGGTGGAGTCATCAGCTCACTTTTCAGGCCTAGTGTATCAAGGGCAAGATTCCTCCTGGTTAAGGCCTATGCTGCCAGGAATGTCAGTACTTTCTGGGTGATTGATTTCTGGGTGATTGATTTCTGGGTGATTGAGTGGTTGTCAGCATTTAGCTTCTGTTGTTCAAGTTTGTAAAGCTGCTACCTGGTCTTCTCTTCACATGTACTAAGATCTACCAGGTAGATGTTCTTGGACAGAAGGTCTTGCTGGCTGCCTTGTAGTGAGGTTCTCCCGTTCTGTTTTGGGCATGTTACCCACCACTCATGTTTAGGTCTTTGGGACATCCCAGGTAGTCATGAATGTGTCCTATGATGTACAATTAAGAAATTTGGATTTTTGGATTTGTGAAATCCTTTTCTAAGAGTACATCACAGGATACAGGGATCCCTCCCCTCTTGTCTGTGTTCCTACTTGCTACAAAAATGAGACTTAGCAAAGCTGGGAAGGGTTAGGCCTGAGGATTCCTGGCCAATGTCTATTCACCAGAAGTGGAAGCATAACCCAAGTAGTAATGAATATCCAATCCTTTGTGTCCTGTGATTTACTCTAAGACAATGATTTTACAGGTAAATCAAAAATCCCAGTATCTCATCTTTGTATTTAGATGTTTGCCTGAAATTCAGCTTTAAAGATCTTCTTTTCCTTTATGGAAAAGAGAAATTATTTACCAGTACACTGGAAAATGCCCAAATCTAGTGCTTTCATATTTTCTACTCCAACTTATTTGTCTTTTTCATTTTCTCTGTTGTATTGAACTACCATTTATATTCCATCATATACTTCAACAGCCTGCTGCATTTTCTTTAGCTTTTCTAATTTTTGACATGTTTTACTGTGACAAGTGACATGTTGTATGTGACAAGTCAGGAATGAGATAAAAATCTCTTCACAGTAACTGAAAATCTCACCTATTAACAACATTCAATAGGACATGTGTCCCCACATTGATATGTCCCTCATCTCCTGTTATATGTAACAATTGTCGGCAGTGGAATAGCCTCTCCATTTTTTTGCACTGTTGACAGTACAGGAAGTCAGAGAAAGTATCCACCAAGGGTACATAGTAACCTAACAGATATTTTAAAATTAATTTTTGCTTTGCACATGTATGGCAAAGAAACTAGTTCATGTTAATGCAAACCACCACAGTTGGCTATGCTCACCTTCCATTCACTCCCCTACTTCTCTGTTCAGCCATTATGAGTGATAGAAAGTCCCGTGTACACTACAGGTCACCAGAATTGTAGATTCCATGAAGCTATGGGCCCCTGTTTCACACATCTATTGGCCCAGCACTGTCACATGGCCAAATCACAGGCATCTCTATATCTGAATGGCCTTCCTAATTCTATTAAAAACTATAAAACAGTTTTGGTGAAGAAATACATTTTATAAGTTTTAGTGACCTTGTAATTCCCAATCCCCCCTCTCTACCCCATTGAGTGCAGCCTGCTATTTTTAGTTTTTACCTTCCTTCCTGTTCCTGTGACTTTCACTGCATGGCCCTGACTTGATTTTTAGTTTCCAAGCTGTTAGACCCCTAAGATATCTATTTTTCACCTCTACATGGAAGTTTCATGGTGAATGGAAAAAATGAATACAGAAAATAAACAAAAATGCAAAAGAAAACAACCCATGGAAAATGTGGAAGAGGTATAGGCTCTATGGATGGTTCCCTGATCATATCCATAATGAATCATCAAGAGATGTCTAGAGATATCTAAAGACACAACCTTTTTTAAGTTAGAGAGTCCATGGTGAGATATCCCCCTACTTCCTGTCCTGACGACACAATAGGAAGTAGGGAAATCTCTCCAAAGTTAGGGAGACCCTCTTTAGACAATTGTCACTATCCCCTCTTTTTCTGTGAATATGAGCTGAGCCTGTCAGGTTTTTTTTAAGAAGAAGATAGAAAGTTGTCCATAAACAACTTTACCAGATAGTTGTCCATAAACAACTTTATTAATTAAAGAAACTTTTTCTATTGTACCCTAATGAGAACTTCCTTTTTGCATTGTCAGTACACCAGCAAACAGTTGCATGCCTACTTCTGATGGGTAACTCAGCCTTATTTGCCGTGTCAACTAAGAGCTTTTGTGTGAAGCTCAAGAGATTCTCAGAATTAAATAGACAGACCAGAGAAAGGTCACAGCTACATGGCTGGATGCGGAATGATGGACTTTCAGCGTTACAAATGTGTTTATAGATAAGAGGCCAAACACCATTGTAGGAAGCATCTCTAAATATATTTTATTTACTGATTTGCATTGGATTCTTTATTGTGTGTTATTATGATTATTCAGGTTTCACATTTATGGTGCTGTACAGATAATTTTGCACTTTTTCCATTAATAACCTTCCCTAGTAAGGCGAGAATCACTACAATAGGCATATACAGAGCCTGCACATACTTTAGGCCAATTTAGGCAGAACTCAGCTAAGCTCCATGTAGATATTATGGCGGAAACTTAACTTTCATCTTATAGAAAAGTAACATTTACAACAGCTTAAAGCTAAGCTCCAGGCAAACAGCTAAATACAAAGCCTAAACACATATATGAAAACTGTCTAATTAACAACACAAATGATTTAAATGCAGATTTGTGATCCCAGGATACTTCAGTCAAAAAACACCCTTAACTTCCATGATGAAGCCAGCAGTCTTCTTGTAGGGAAGTGCAGCGTGGTGCGGAGAGGAAATACACAGAGTCCAGTTGGAGTAAAACCTGTATCAAACAGACTGCCAATGCTGCAATAGCCAAGCGGGAGAATACTGCTAGGGAAATAACTCACAGTTCAATATAGCTGGATGTAGAGAAGGAGAGGTGCCGACAGTGTCCGTTTCAGAGGATGAAGCGTGGCCTGGCTAGTCTGGTCCCAAGAGGGAAGCTCCTTTCAAGGATAGCGAGCCCCTCATCTTTCCCTACTCATCAGTGGTCTCTATCCGTACACTGGCCACACACTAGAAGCACGCCAAAACCTGGAAGCAGGGACTTAAATAGACCCTGCTGAACCATGGTGGTCACTGAGGGTCACATGGGTGCAGTGCACCCAATTGAAACGCTAATCCATTGACTCAGGAAACTGTAGAGAATTGTTGCTTGTGCGCCACCTGCAGTGGAGAAAACAAACTGCACCTGCCTACATACTCACTCTGCTCTCTTCTCCTACCAGTATGATTCCTTACAATACAGTACAGTACATGTGCTTGCCACAGAGCCTGCTTGAATCCTAGTGCGTCCACTCCTTCTAGTACTGCTCCTCAATCTTCTAGTCTGATTGCTGCAGTACAGAGGAATACAGAAGGCTGATATCAAGACAAATTTACACTAGCTGCAATTAGAAATACATTCAGTGCTTTAAAGTCTATGTCCAGCCAACATATTTTATTAAGGTTTTGGATAGCGTGGGGAAACCTAGAAACCCTGCCTTGATTTTACTGGTATCTGGAACTCCAATAGAGAGACAATTGTTTCATCAGAAGGAAGTTTAGAGAATCTCTTCTAGCAACAAAAATTTCCATATTTTCTATCCAGGAAAAAACAGCAGGAAAAGATTGACAGGGTTCTAAACTTATTCACAGTTTTGGCTGGATATATACATTAAAGGAATAGATAATGGCAGTAATTGGTGTTTATTTGCATATACTGTATGCCTGGAATACAACTTTACAGAGGTTTTCTGCATGTCCACATTACCCCTCTGATAGGTATTTCACTTGGAACTTCCTAATCAGTTGTTATAACAGAGCTATCAAGCTTGTTCAAGGTTACCACTATCTTGATATCTTTCTGGATCTTCAAAATCTATTGCTTTTTAAAAGGATTCTAAGTGCAGCCAAAATAATTAAAACACATAAAATCAGCACAAGGGACATAACCTAGAACTAGTAGGATGTGTCCGTTGTGCTGCTGCCTCTTCTTTTTGGTGAAGTACTCCTCCATCAATTCCCCCCTTCCCACCTTTGCTGTCATAATCTTCCAGTGCGGTGGGGGTTATTAGAATTGTGGGTGCTGTGTCGGCCTCTCATCAAGCATGCCCGACTAAGCCTGTCCTTTCTGCCCAGCATCTCCATTCTTAGAAGTCACACTATAGCTTTGATGAATGAAAAATGATCTATTAATGAGGAGGAGGACCATTTAATCACCGGACTGTCCCCCTAGATCCTATAACATTCATAGAAGCTGTACTATTGCTTCGATGAATGATGAAGCTGGGCAAAAGGGATAGGCATAATCGGGCACTCTTGATAAGAGTCTGCGACAGAGCCCCCAGTTCTATTAACCCCTGCCGCACTGGAATATTACAGCGGCATCAGCTCAAGAGACACATCGTACTGACCATAAGTTATGTTCCCTCTGCTGGTTTTGTGGGGGGGGGGGGTTAACGTTGGCTGCACTCAGGGTTTTAAATGTGATAAACACAGCCTGTTATTTGATTGGTTGTATCATTTTTTAATTTAATTATTAAGGCACTATTAACAATGGTTTTGTTCCATGAGGAATTTCATGTATATCCACAATCTTTCTTACATCTAGTTTTAGAGGAAAGCATTCTTTGTCCAATCTCTTAATATGTTGGATACAAGATATTTTAGAACTTTCAGAGTAATTTGGAGTTGTGTTCAGATATGGCTGCCCCCATATAGTGATCACAGTTTTGTGAGAGCTAAGAATGCTAATTATCATTTAAAATGTAATTACTGGAATAGGCATATGAGGTGGTGCCAAATTATTATTATTATACCGTATGTACAGTATATAGTGCCAACAGGTTGCCCAGTGCTTTACAAAATAAAGGGAGACAATACAGTTACAATACATTTTTAAGGCAAGAGGGTTAGGAGGTCACTGCATGCAAGAGCTTACAATCTAGAATCAACATGTAAAGCTACATGTGTGCCTTTACCTACTTCACTTGTATGGGGCCTGAGCAGTGTCTCCATGCTCCAGCACATTTGCAGAAAGCAAGGAGCAGACAGACATGTCTGAGAGGGATCTGTGTCATAGATAGATGGACCACCCTTTCAAAGTACACAATGGATGCCCCCGCTCAGGATACAGAGGACCTGGAGATGTGATTAGTACTGTAACTATACCGTCTGTGCAAGGCACATGTACTTTTACAAAGTTCAGTATCTGGTCACTTGAAGAATATAATCTGGGAGTTCATGTCCATCTGTTGTTGTTTGTATTATAGGGACATCATGTTCAAGCATGTTCTGCAGGTCACACATAAACTGGATGGATCAAAATGTTAACTGGCAGGTCATCTGTTACATAAATATGATGAGAAAAATAAGAATAATACAGTGGAAAATAAAAAAGAAGACTAAAACCTTAAGATGTAGTTCAAAGAGTGGATTATTACTGCTTACCCTGCCCACCGCTATCAACCAATGAGCTCATACTTCACTAAATAATGTTCATCATGTGATCAGCTCGCTGCACATCCAGAACCATATCATAAGCTAATTGTAGGTGGAGCAGGGCAACACTCCTTCCCAGGAGCAGCACAATCCAAAACCTAAGTAGTCAGCACTCCTTCTGGCTGTCATACTCCCTGCTATCTATAGTAATTATTTTCTGCCCAGGGGAAGACTGACCATTTGGAATCTCGGGCACTGCCCAAGGGCCTGGAGTCAGTAGGGGGCCCCATGAGATGCCCCTGGTACCTTTTTCATAGGCTTTTTTGGTTTGGGCAAGGACACAGGGGCCCCATGATCCCCTATTGCCCGGGGGCCCCATGAGTTGTCAGTCCGCCCCTGTTTCTGCCATTAGATGTCCTCAATAGTCCAGGTCTAATGACACTCTGGGCCATTTACCCCAGAGGACTGATGGCATTAGGAAGTGCAGAGCATCATAGACCCACCACATGTCACCACAGTACCCTGCTCTTACAGTATAATAATGGTCAGTGCCACCATCTGCAACATTAAGGACCAACTATCGCAGGGGGATATCCAAAGGATTGGAGGACTCTATGGGGTTTATTTACTAAAGCTGGAGAGTCCAAAATCAGACTCACTTCTGCATAGAAACCAATCAGCTTCCAGGTTTCATTGCCAAAGCTTCATTGAACAAGCTGAGGTTAGAAGCTGATTGGTTTCTATGCAGAAGGGAGTCTGATTTTGGACTCTCCAGCTTTAGTAAATAAACCCCTATGTGTCATATGGCCAGCCTGAAGACACCTGGAAAAATAAGTATAAAAGAAGCCTCGTTTTTAGTGGGGGGGGGGGGGGGCGTGTTGGCTGGGCCAACGGTGCATAGTCTGGAATTGGGCTTTAAACTTTATACCTTACTTATGACCAGGTACAGGACAGATACACATTCACTTGTGCTATTATTTTTAGTTACATAATCTGAATTTGTAAAAATTCTCTAATGAAGCATGTTGATTTGATTTATAGCTGATCATAATCACTCAGTATCAGGGGCGGACTGACAACTCATGGAGCCCCTGGGCAATAGGGGATCATGGGGCCCCTGTGTCCTTGCCAAAACTCAAAAAAGCCTATGAAAAAGGTACCAGGGGCATCTCATGGGGCCCCCTACTAACCCCGGGCCCTCGGGCAGTGCCGAGTTTCCAAATGGTCAGTCCGCCCCTGCTCAGTATATAGCCTATATACAGAGAAGAGAAGGTATGGCATTTCAATGATGTAATTGTTAGGAGAGTACAAGAAAGAATGATCAGACCGCATGGCATACAAGACGTCACCACTATTGGTTGACCTTGTCTCCATAAACTATGTCCATGTGTAACCTTCTCATCCTTCCCTGATGCATCTGCTAAACTACCGTATATCACACAGCAAGTAAGGAAAACAATGAGTGGAGAGTTAAGTAAATACAGATTTGGAAACACAGCTCCATCTATATTAGTAACCTTTAGCAAACTATTAGTATTTCACATGTGTTGGCACGAATCCTCAAATAGTGAATAGATGCTTTGGAATGTATAATCAGTTCCACTGGGAGGTATTTGCAAAGTGTGAACCAATACAATAATATGAATTGTGAAAATGAGATATATAATTATACAAATATTTAATTGTGCATTGGACACTAAAAAAACCCCTGCATGTTTTTATTTTTCCAGAACCAATGCCGGACTTCTCAATGGACTCAAACAATGGGAACTGTGGTGGAGCTGTCAGTGGTGAGTTTCTTTTAATCTAAATGCATCAAAATAGTGACCTATGCTGTTCTTGTGACCTGGTTTTAGTAGGTAAAATACAGGTAAATGTCACTGCAATGATAAACTGCAGAAAACATTGCTGTCTTTATTTCAGCAAAATGCAAAACAAATAATTGACAGAGAGCTTATAAACTATATTCAAGACAGAGTTTTTCCTAAGTGCACTTTTCTATAGGAATCAAACAGGATGCGCTCTACTAAAACCAGACCAGTACATAATAGATCCAGATTTGCTACGGGTTAATGCACTTAAATTGTCTCTAATGGTAAAATCTTTTTGTTTTAGTTTTTAATAGAGTGTTAAAACCCCTGCCTGAGCACCCCAGGGATAACCTAAGGGGGCCATACATGGATTAAAATTTGGCTGGTTCAGCAGAGACTGGCCAAATTTTGATCCATGTATGGGCTAGCTGATTTTACACAAGTCAATCTATCAATCGATTTGTATACAATCAACCTGTTGGGTTTTTCCTGAATAACTGGTGTTGTCAGATATAGCCGGCAATACCGATAACTGTAATACAATAGCTTAATGGGAGTGATTCCTCCATCCACATTGAATATGTAGATGGGAGAATCCGTTCCTTTTATTTTACATTAAATCCACTGATTAAAGACACACACAAAAAAAAAAATGTATAGCCCCTTCCTGTTCCAACATGACTGTACACCAGTGCACAAAGCAAGGTTCATAAAGACATGGATGAGCGAGTTTGGGGTGGAGGAACTTGACTGTCCTGCACAGAGTCCTTAGATTCCTTCTTCAGTCTTTATAAAGCATATCGAATGAATCTAGGTTGTCCCAAAAGCTTGCATATTAATAAATTAACCAATAAAGGGTATCACTTAAACTCCAAACTTTCTGTGATGCCTGCACTGAGAACTACTATGCAAATACACTGTATTTCCAAATGTATTGGGACACCCCACGAAATGATTGGATTCAGGTGTTCCAATCACCTCCATGGCCACAGGTGTATAAAATCAAGCGCCTAGGCATGCAGACTGCTTTTACAACCATTTGGGAAAGAATGGGTCGCTCTCAGGAGCTCAGTGCATTCAAGCATGGTACTGTGATAGGTTGCTACCTGTGCAATAAGTCCATTCGTGAAATTTCCTTGCTACTAAATATTCCACGGTCATTAGTGGCATTATAACAAAGTGGAAGCAACTGGGAACAACAGCAACTCAGCCACAAAGTGGTAGGCTACATAAAATGACAGAGTGGGGTCAGATCATGCTGAAGCATACAGTGCGAAGAAGTCGCTAATTTTCTGCCATAGCACTCCAAAATTCATGTGGCCTTCAGATTAGCACAACAGCAATGCGTAGAGAGTTTCATGGAATGGGTTTTCATGGCCGAGCAGCTGCATTCAAGCCTTACATCACCAAGTGCAATGCAAAGCGTCCAATGCTGTGGTGTAAAGCACACCACCACTGGACTCTAGAGCAGTGGAGATGTGTTCTCTGGAGCAACAATTTACACTTCTCTGTCTGGCAATCTGATGGAAATGACTGTGTTTGGCAGTTGCCAGGAGAAAGGTACTTGCCTGACTGCATTGTGCCAAGTGTAAAGTTTGGTGGAGGGGGGATTATGGTGTAGGGTTGTTTTTCAGGGGTTGGGCTTGGCCCCTTAGTTCCAGTGAAGGGAACTCTTAAGGCTTCCACATACCAAAACATTTTGGACAGTTTCATGCTCCCAACTTTGTGCAAACAGTTTGGGTATGGCCCCTTCCTGTTCCAACATGACTGCACACCAGTGCACAGAGCAAGGTTCATAAAGACATGGATGAGCGAGTTTGGGGTGGAGGAACTTGACTGTCCTGCACAGAGCCTTGACCTCAATCTGATAGAACACCTTTGGGATGAATTAGAATGGGACTGCGAGCCAGGCCTTCTTGTCCAACATCAGTGTCTGACCTTACAAATGCGCTTCTGGAAGAATGGTCAAACATTCCCATAGACACACTCCTAAACTTGGTGGACAGCCCTCCCAGAAGAGTTGAAGCTGTTATAGCTGCAAAGGGTGGACCAATTCAATATTGTACTCTACGGACTAAGACTGGAATTCCATTAAAATTCATGTGAGTGTACAGGCAGGCGTCCCAATACTTTTGGGTTTGATTTAACTAAACTGGAAAGTGCAAAATCTGGTGCAGTTCTGCATGAAAACCAACCAGCTTCCAGTTTTTCTTTTGCCAAAGCTTAATTGAACAAGCTGAAGTTAGAAGCTGATTGGCTTCTATGCACAGCTACACCGGATTTATCACTCTCCAGTTTTAATAAATCAACCCCATAGCACCAGGGTCAGACAAGTCAAGGGAAACAGTCAGTGCACTTTAAGCAATTATGTCAAACTCCTTTTATGCTAATATTGCCCAGTAGGAATGTATGTCCCCAGCTCCTATAATAGATCTTCATATTCATTTATAAAAGTAAAAAACTGAATTAAAATGGCCTTTTTTTGACCCTTATGTCACATAACTATTGGTGATCAAGTAAACCTATTCCATTAAACCTGCCTATTTGTTCCTTCCCACACTGTAATCTTCCTGCCTTAATCTCATTGTCTCTGCAAACCATAATTGTACTTCTGACTCAGCTCATGTTACTTGTGACTGCTCTTTAATTATGCTGAGACCTGATATCTTTTACGTGAACATCCTGATGTGATTAAAGGTGGCTGGAATGACAACTTCATTTCTTTTATTTTGACAATTTTTGGATGTGAAGACTTGTTGTCCTTTCCCGCTCCATATGTCATCTGGTTCCCTAGTTAACATCTATGTAGGAATTATATTTAGTCACTGGTCAACAAAGAATGTATATATGCAAGGTACATACCTTGTATATAAGATCACTGTCATTTAATGTACTAGTAATAGTGACATAGTCAACCCATGAAAGAAGGAGATGTAAGTGTATCGCTGTCAGCTTACGCAAGGCTGAGACTCATGAGATCAGTTGCTGGTGATTGGAAATCTGGAACCCTAGTGAAAGCAGAATTATTGTTTCTTCACAATTCATAACCTTCCCATGTGTACGGGATACACGCATACTTTTACTAGTAGTACAAAAAATATTTTGAAGCTGGGGAGTACTTAATATGTATCTGTTACTCAGGATAGGGGACCTAAGCATGATGTCTTCTGTCCTTTGTTTACTTGCTGTGTGCTCACATTACATTAGTTTAAAATAAATGTGACCATAAACCTACAGAATAAGCCTCCATTAACATTCAACGTTTTGTCAAGGCGCAAAAAAAACCCCTGCATATGCATGTTTTTTGTGCGTTTTTGCAACAACAGGCATAGGGCAGCCCATTCATATAAATTGGGCTGCTGTATAAGCAACAAATGCGGTAAAGTAAAAAAGGCATTTTTTTAGGAGCTGAGCTTTGCACTTTTTTAACCTTGAGTTTTGTGTTGTTTGAGGTGCCTTTAACAATAATTGACAACACACAAGAGTGCCATGCATTTTTCATAAATGCGCACAAAATCACAAAACGCTAATTGTGAATGCAGTTCTAAACTGCCATTAAACCAGCAGAGTTTGGTTCCAAAATTTTTATTTTCAGTACGAAAATTTTGCGAAAAGTTGGTATTTTTCAGCTGAGAAAAATAATAAACATTGCAATGCGCATGTTCTAGGCACAGAGGAAACCTATTTAAATCGTCTAAAACCTATTCAAAAAAGGACTTTTGAACAAAATTAGTTGACTCAATGATAGCATGATCAAATGATAAACAGTTTTTATGAATTTCTATACGAATGTTCAAACAACATTTTTTGGTCTATGGCCATGGCCATTTCTATATCTTGGTAGTGGGAGGCTCATCCACTCTAATTTACATACCCCTTTTCTTAGTGACAATGGTCAGAAGAGAATTAGGCACCATTTTGTGATTGTGACATTTGTTTGTATATACCAGTGGTTCTTAACCTGGGTTGGATCGAACCCCAGGGGTTCGGTGAGTCAGTGTCGCGGGTTCGGCGGAGGTGAAGACCCACACCCGACTCATATGATTCGTGCAGTAAATATTCATTATTATGTTTTTGTTTTTGTGTGAAAATCATGTTTTAATGGTTTTGTTCTTTGTTCTTAATGGTTTTGTTCATTTTGTGCACCTATGTATAAATATATACCTAAATATATACCTATGTTTTGAATTTGAAAAATCATATTTTATTTTTCCAATTAAGAAGGGTTCGGTGAATGCGCATATGAAACTGGTAGGGGTCAGTACCTCCAACAAGGTTAAGAACCACTGGTATATACAATACTTGAAGTTAAATTCCAGACAATACAAATGCTTTGTAATTATGTGAGGCATGTATTTACATCCTTGAATCTTGCACGTTTTAATAAAGGTAGAATAAGACCTATCTATATGCCCAGTCAAATTCAAGGCAAATAATAAAACAGCATTTTTACTTGCACATGATTGGATAACGGAAGTCAGAAGAGCTTCTCCTCATTCACTAAGTTCTGGGGAACATTCCCATGCAAAGTTAACAGTCTGTTTGCTTTTAGTAAATCAACACTTTATATTAAATTTTCTGAGGTTGATCTGGCCTTCAAAAATGGAGGTGATGCCCATAACTATATCAAAATCTTCCATACAATAGCAAATCTATAGACTTCAGATTTAATTTGTAGCAGTGGCAAGGTAAAAAATCATGGGATAATTATGATAAGTTCTAATATTTATTTTGGACAGGGTGTAGTCTATCCAGAAATTGTTTGTATGATGTAGGTGAACCAGTCCACAGAGTTTAGGCTTTTTGTCTCCCTACGTTTGTGACTTGACTGTCCATGCGAGTAGAGTGGTGATCCATCTTATTTATCAATATTTTACTATTTAATGATATATATGTACTCTATTTATATATTTAAACAATATTTAAATAGTGAATGGGAAAGAACCCCCTTTAGGTCAAACAGACTAGCTTTGACATGCTGCTGAGATGACGCCTTACCGAACCTGAGACCTGCAATTTTCCTGATGGGGAGAGGAAGTGGTCTGAAATCCAGACCAGCAGAGAACCAAGGTTACATTTTCCATCCAAGATAAACTCTTTTTTTGTCTTAATAATGCTGTCTTTGTTCATTCATTTCTGCATAATTGTACATTAAACATTGTAACCATTTTTGGTCATTTGGCACAGAGACCTCAGTGAACCGTGCCCAGATATGTTTGGACCAGAGGCGTCTGTCAGTAAATCTGAAAACTATGAAATGCTGAAAATGTAATATTCCTGTAAATTATACAAGCCTCTGCTGATTGAACAGACGTAAGCCTACACAGAGCTGCACTGACCATGGGGAGCTCACCCAACAGGCTCTGAACACTGGATGCTTGTGAATAGTGAGAAAAAGATTGTCCAAGGGTCTAATTCTTCAGATACAAATGATCACTTTCTACATACAGTCAAATAACAATTGTAGCTAGTCAGAGAAATAGACTGTTCGTGAGTATTATATCCTACCTGACTCTCGTGTGCCCAGTGGTTTTAGATATTAAAGCCCAACCAACATCAATTCTTTTTTAAGTTTTGCATAACATGGGGAAGAGATAGACCATCTGTCTGTGTGTTTGTTAGACATATTTCCTCTCACTTCCTTTCTCACTCACAGAATCAGGTGGTTAGAGGAAGTCTATGGCATAAACATCAATATAAAGTGCTTGTCATGGTCTTTACTGCAGTTTCTTGTTTGTGAAATTCTTACCTCCTTGCTGCAGTAGTTCTCTTAGACCCGTGATTCCATTCACATGTGCTGCTGGCTTCTATGTTTGCCTATGGGCATCACCTGCTCTACTGTGGATTTATATCCCTTTCCATTCTATCACTTCCCACCTCCCTGTCTGCTTCCCTATATATAGACATGCTTAGTGCAGCCCTCGATGCCTGAGCAACTTCCTAGTTTCTCTGTGCCCCTGGTTTGTCTTGAATTACTTGTATTCTGAGCCTGAATACCCGTATACCAACCCAGTTTCATCTTCTGTTTTCACTTGCCTTCTGCCTACCCTGACTTTGGCTCCTTTCCCAGATCCTCTTGTCTCCTAGCATCTGCACCCTGCTCACGCAAGTGGTTTCCACATTGTTAGCTGGGCATACCTGCATGCTGGTACCTGGTTTCGGGGGCCCTGGTGAAGAAGCAGGTTGGGGCTTAAGGTTCACTTCCTGGGGAGCCCTGGGTTGGCTTTGTACAAGGGCTCACTACCATAGAAACCTAGCAGTACTTCTTTAATAGTATGTAGAAGGAGCTGGACCTTTTTTGGGCTCTTTATTGACAACTGCATGTTGAATGTAAGGGAAATCTCTCCAATGGTGACACTGTAATTACAAGTGTGCGGAAGTTAAAACTCTTCCCTGCTTATAATAAAATGAGTCAGACTTGAGATTTAAGTAGGTGAGGCTAGGGTACACTGGGAAGCTCAGAAAACGTGCTGAGCAGCAGAGAGGTAAGAAGAAAATCATCCAAGGGTTTGATCTGATTTTGAAACATGTGATCCTTTTCCATTGTAAATAGCTATTGAGCTAGATGTTGATAATTGCCACTGAAACAAGAAATATGAAGAAGTCATCCAATGGGGGCAAGTTTTGCAGTGTGGGCAATGGAAGAAGTGCATTCTAAACCTTCTTCTTTACTGGTAACTCTCAACATCAGCATTGACATTTTTTATTTAAGTGACAGTGCAATTAAGTGGACTTGACTTGGCAGACTCTTGCAGTTCCTGTATAGTGGAGCTCAGACTAGGAGAAGGAGAAGCAGCACGGGGTGCCAATCAGTTATGCTACAGTGCTCATAAGCAGCATGCTGAAAGAAATAATAAAATGACAGACAGATGACCTTATCAGGCTGCTACTTTTCCTTTCACTGTCCAATCACAGGCTGGGGGTGGGTGGGATTGGTGCATCATCTGTAGGTTTTACTACAGCAGAAAAATTAGGTCTTTTGATCTGCCAGACGGTGCTGTAACACAAAGCAGAGCTGTGGAAATCGTAACTAGATAGACAAAAATACAAATATTTTGGATGGTAAAATAGTAGCCATAGGTATAATTGTTCAATCTGTGTGTTTAGCTGTTTGCCAGCTTTACCAGTAGATTAAAGTTTGTTTTAAGTGTGTATTGAGGAATGGTGTTATTGTTTGTGAATAAGGGTGTTCATTGAGTTTTATCATTTTAGTACATTTTCTTCCTCTGTAAGAGTATATGCTAAATGTTTGTGCACACCTGACCATCACACCCATACTATATGAATAAACATACGTGGACACCCCTCCAAATGTTTGAGTCCAGGTGTTTCCAGCAAAGGGTACTGTCAATGCAACCACTTACAGTACTAAGACATTTTAGACAATTTAAGGACATTCATGAGTATGGCAAGAGGAACCCGAGTGGCCTGCCCAAAGACATTGCAAACTTTTTTGTAAAGCCTTTCCATAAGAGTAGAGGCTGTTCTCTAGGCCTATGGTTTTGGAATAGGATGTCTAATAAGCTTCTTTAGCTTTCATGGTAAGATTTCCACCAATTTGTGTTCATATAGTGTGTGTCATATTCATACTTATTTTATACATGTTTTGTGGGCACAAAGGAATTTGGAAACACACAGTAAAAGTGGCCAGAGAAAGCAAAAGTTGTAGGTTGGTGCTTATGTAGCATAAACGGTGCTATGTGTTTATGACATCTACCACTCACCATAGATGAACATAAATGTTGTACAGTATATGATAACTATAGATGCCAGTGGTAGTGGTTGCAAAATGTGCTGCCTGTACTGTCTGCACTATTCATGCTTCAGTGTTATGTAGAATCTCTCTTCTGCTTTTATTCTTTCACAACGTTTAAATGTTGAACATTTTGTGCAGCAAACTGCACATTTCTTATAACATTGGCATTATAAACAGATTAATGGATAGCTATGCTGCTGCCCTGGAATGTTTGATGGAGCACAAAACCAGCCTAATGAATTCTCCCAAGAAGCCATGCACAAGAGCTGACACAATGTGTGGGGTTACAGTACTATAGACATAGTAGCCACTTGGTGAATTTCAATGAGCCACTCTGGTTATAGAAAAAGCTTGTGTGAGTGTAGTGAAAATTAAAGGAAAAAATTACTTCTGTTTTATCTACCTGTAAATGGATTTTTATTTCCCATTTACACAATACATATCATATATCCTGCTTAGATAAATCTTTGTCTCTGATAACATTTATTAAAAAGCTGAAAATATCATGTAATGTAAAAGTCATGTATTGGGGGAGATTTACTAAAACTGGAGAATACAGGTAAAAAACCTTCTGTGTGCAGCACTCCCCACAGCCTCCCCCCCCCCAATACTCACTTGAGCTGCATTGCGAAGCAGCGATGTGCACAAGAGCCAGAGACACTCCCTCCTCATTTGCTGAGACAGCAACAGGACCTGTCAATCACAGCCAGTGAGCCAATGAGGAGAGAAAGAGGGCTGGACCAAGCCGCCATTCTGTGTGTGGACACACAGAGCAGCTGCTCGGGAGCGCACCTATTTGGGTGCCCCCATAAGCAAGCTGTTTGCTCTGGGAGGCACCCAACAGAAGGGAGGGTCCAGGTGCGCCGGTGGAGGACCCCAGAAGAGGATGATCGGGGCTGCTCTGTGCAAAACCACTACACAGAGCAGGTAAGTATGACATGTTTGTTATTAAAAAAAAAAACTGAGCCTTTAGTATCACTTTAATTGAACAAGCTGAAGCTAGAACCTGATTGGTTACCACGCACAGCTGCACTAGATTCTGTGTGCACCAGTTTTAATAAATCTCCTCCATTATCTCTCTTATCAACAAAATTTACATAACTAAGTTTATCTGGAAAGCTTTTATATAAATGCTACAAAATGATAAAAAAACTAAATCCTGCAAAATGCAAATATGCAGTAATCAATAATACATTAGGTAAGCAGAGATTTATTTTCATTGTTAGTCTTTCTGTGCAGATGCTTATCATAGCCATTTATAAATCATCTTTTTAGTTTGAAAATCCTATGAGACCGTAATTACAACTTAAAGTGGCACTGTAGTTGTGCATAGCCCTGCCCCATCTTTTCCCTTAAATATGATAGACATTACAAGTGGGGGGGGGGGGGGGTAAATCCCAGTACACATTCAGTTCCTGAAATTGCTATTTGCATATGAGAGTACTGGGGCCTCTGAATCACTGTATGAGGTACAGACTGGGAAAGCAGAAGGGGGACCTTTCCAGGTAGACTTGAGATGTATACTATAAGAAAGGGCAACTTATAACATCTGGCCTCCCCCACTCTTTACAAATTGCTTCCTGATAATTGTAAAAGAAAACACTGATAGAAAAAGTTAGAAAATAATGTTACCTTACCACCAACTTTCACATTGGAGAGGGTTATGTCAAAATCCTTCCAATGAGATCCTAGAAATGCTGCTCATCTCAAATCCCATGAGAAGATGCTTCAACACTGTGTGGGAGCATATTTTTACAAGATCTGGGGCACTCATCATACCCAGGATCTCATCAGGAAGATTGTGGTGTCACCCTTGCTACAGCATACAGTAAGTGAATTTCTAACTTCTAAAGGACAGGGGAGGCCTAATGGAATTGAAGGAGCTTGTCCTTTAATGGAAGGGCCTGTTTTAACTTCCCTCGCCTGTATATCTGAATGTGAAATGTTAACATGTAATTTTCACAAAAGGTAGCTTTACACATTTTTGAAACATTGGGTTTGAATTGTGGGGGTTTGTGATTGCTTTACTTTAAATAATTAACTTTGCTTCTTTGTTTCTGAAACTATAACCTATTTTTTTATTTTAGATCTTTGCAAATGTAAGCCTATGAAAGCCTCACAAAGGACTTACATGAAAAGCAATTACAACTATGGTAAGTAAGCCCTCAATGTAGGCTTTTAAGTTACAGTCAAAATGACACTAAAACACAGCAAAGCAAAGCTCAAGATGTACATATAGATAACCTTTTATATCTCTGATCTCTGAATTTACTGGTCCAAGATATAGTCAGCAGAAGCTGTACTCATATAGTATGAAGTTGAACTTCTTCTTTCTCATCCTGCTACTTGAGCCTCTCAGTTTGTCCTTTCATCTGGTGGGTTTCCTCAATGGCTTATAGGTAGGCTTGTAAGGTAGGATGGGGTAAAGTCATACTAATGTATAACTAAATACAAATTACTGTTTCTCTTTTGTGTGCTTTAGTTACTAAAGGCTTTTTTAAAATTTAAAATAACAAACATGTTATACTCACATGCTCTGTGCAATGATATTGCACAGAGCATCCCTGATCCTCCTCTTCTGGGGTCCCCTGCTAGCAATCTTGGCTATTCCTCTTCTCTGTGTGCCCCCAAGGCAAGCTGCTTGCTTGCTCTCGAGCTCTGTGTGTCTATGCAGCTGCCCTCCATAGAAACACACAGTGAGGCTTGGCCCCACCCCCCTTTCCACACAGCATTTGACTGACAGCAGCCAGAGCCATTTGCTTCTGCTGCTGCCCAAGTCCCTGTGTGAAGATGGAGAGAGAGGAGAGGAGAGAAGAGATCCAGCCATGTACAGCGCTGGATCGATTGAAGACTCAGTTAAGTATTTAGGGAGGCGGGGGGGACAGCAAACAGTAAAACACTTCAAGGAATGCATTAAGGTAAAACGTTTTGCCTTTAGAACCACTTTAATGCTTTTATTTTTGTTCTAAACCTCTAGTTAACTACATCTCCAGAGACTTTAAATAGATATAAATGTACACCTTTATACATCTGCTTCTTATCTGCTGCCTGGAGGCTTGCAAAATTATGTTTTGCAACATGTTTCATGTTCCTAGAAGTTGAGAAAGTACTGGCAGTTCTCATGCTATGCTCTTGGGTGGCTTATTGTCAACTGGTGAGCCTTATTTATCTCTTTTCAGGAGCACCCCTGCCATCCTGCCTACTGATGATAGCACAACGACAGCTGGAACACATTACCAAAAAAAAACCCACTCATTTTTTAACAGTGAAACGCAGTCATTTGCAACATATCTTTGTTGGAAAGCATACCCAGATGGGTTATGGTGTAGTGGAGCTAAAGCCTCACGCATGTTTCTATTTAGTTTTGGATAGGGCAGTTAAAGTCTCTGTCAGGTTATAATTGCCTAATGGAGACATTTCTCCACACTGTCTTTAAGGACAGGAAGGGAAGAAAATTTTCTCCAGTGGGTACACAAACAATAACACACTAATAAAGTGGAGAAGGGTTCTGACAATTTGTTTTAATTGCTGTCTGTGTGGTGCTGCCCCCTTTCATTTTGTGTATGTCATGGGGACAGAAAGTGAAGAAAAATCTTCCTAATAAGTTCACAAACTGAAATAAAAACCTCATGGAAAAATTACATTTTCTTCCATCTTTCTTCTTCTGTATCATCTTCATTCCATGACTGCAGCTAAGGCTCCCCAAGCAGATCATGGGTCCTTTGGTTGTGAGAGCTGGCTCAGCAAATACTCACACTTTGAATCCACTCCATGATCCAGTGCCATCTCCACCTAAACTGTCTGGAATTAAAAACCTAGCAGAAATTTTAACTCTTCTCACTCTGTTGAAACATGAAAAACATTTGCTGTCTGTTAAGCTTTAGGCTTCATTCACACCACATGTGCAGAAAAACTGATGGAAACTGACACGCAGATTTCACTTGCAGGGACATCAGATTGCATCAGTTTTCAAATGAGCTTCACTGAGTTTTATACAGGATGCAGATTGCTGCGCAGAAAAAAATCTGTGCTTGATACTAGTGTTGTGGAATGAATAGGGCACAAAGAGAACAATTTATTTCATTGTGCCCTTGTAGAACACGTGCAGTAAAACTGACATCTCTGCACCATGGTGTGAACAAGCCCTCAAAGTGGAACTAAACCCATCAATTTAACAGTTAAAGAAAACAGTTACATTCCTGGCATGTGTCAGCAATGTATGTAACTATCACATTTGCTTGTGCTCTCACCCAAACTATCCAACCATAAAACGTCTGTTGTCATAACAGATCCCATGTGCAGTATCATAGCAGTTGAAGATCAAACAGAGGCCAAGATTGCAGCTTCATTGGCTGAAAACGATAGGAGGGTTTAGTTCCGCTTTAAGAAGCACCTGTCATTTTACTTAGGGCAGCACAGTGGCTAGATGGTTAGCACTTCCACCTGGCAGTACTAGGGTAGTTGGTTCGAATCCCAACCACGGCACCACCTGTCTGGTGTTTGCATGTTCTTCCTGTGCCTGCGTGGGTTTCCTCTGGGTACTCCAGTTTCCTCCCACACTCCAAAGACATGCTGGTAGGTTAATTGGATCCTGTCTAAAATGGCCCGTGTATGTGTATGTATGAATGTGAGTTAGGGACCTTAGATTGTATGCCCCTTGAGGGTTAGGGACTGATATGAATGTGCAATATATACAGTATATGTAAAGCGCTGCATAAATTGATGGTGCTATATAAGTACCTGTAATAATAATAATAATAATAATACTTGTCTCACTGCTCAAGACACTGTATTTCTTTTATCTAACGTATATACTGCTGCCGGAAGTATCTTCTTCATCCAGCACTTCTTTGTGCTCTGTAGTTCTTCCTGCCACCTCCTACATCAATATAGGACATAGTAGAAAAGTAGAGTCCATTGGAAGAAACCACAGAGCACAGAGTGAAACCAGACATTCATCACACCTAGGTGTGAATGCTGAAAAACTTTCAGGCAACAATATTTCTTGAATAAAGAGGATATCAGGGGCATGAGAACTGAAACAGCTTTTAAAAAAAATGTTTGTTAGCTGATGACAGCCTCATTTTAGACAGTATCTGCATGTTTTACTTCCATCAAAAATCCATAAAATAAAGGGGTTATTTCTCATTATTGGATAGTGGATAGAGACATGCCCCGGAAAAATGGCGCGCCAACACCTTTCCAAAATTCATGGTGTTGTTGTCCTGTGTGCTGTGCTGCAATAAAACGCAGTGTGTCCCATTTTCACATGTGTTGCTGTGCACTTCAGCCCATTCAATGTGGTGTGCCTTGCAGTGCACAGCATTTTGGTGTGAATGGGTCATAACAGTGCATTATTATTACTATGAATTTTTTACATTAGTTCCACTCTTTGAATTTTTCATGCATGACAGACCAATAACTTTGCAATGTTTATGTGCTCATTGTCTGTTCTTTCCATAAATGTAGTAATTCGAGCCAAAGTGAAAGAGGTAAAGGTGAAGTGCCATGATGCTACTGCAGTGGTAGAAGTGAAAGAGATTCTCAAGTCTTCCCTCGTGAACATTCCAAAAGACACCATCACCCTGTACACAAACTCTGGTTGCCTGTGCCCAGAACTGCTCGTCGGTGAGGAATATATCATCATGGGTTATGAAGACAAAGAGCGTTCCAGGTAAAAGAACTACCACCAGCAAGCTTGTTCAGGAAGGTGGTGTAATGAGAAGTGAGGAAGTGCAAAGTACAGTGACCTTTAGCAAACCACCAGAAATTATTGTTTGTTTTTTTTATATAGAGAAATGTTCTACCTTATAAATCTAATTAGTGAGATTTGCTTTCAATTTTTGCCCTGTACACATAACAGGAAGTGAGGGGAAACTTTTCCAACATAAGTCCCCCCTTACACAGTTTTTTTTTCTGACAAAGTGTACCCATGGAAAGATTTACCCTCTATTTCTGTTCTGTTGACAACTCAAAATTTTGGAGTTTCAGTCATCACAGTTATACACATTCCAGCAATAAAAACCTAATAAACGTTCTGGCTTCTTAACACTCTGTAAAACTGAAAAATAAAGTTTCGGCAAAGGATACATTTTAGAGTGGCCTTGTTGCCAAACCATTCATCTTAGCAACACTCTAACCATAAGATTATACAGTATGTGCATTCAACATTTTATGCATGTTATTTACCTGTAAAAGCCCCCCTCATATAGACAACCAAAAGCCCTGACACTGCTGCTGGGCACTGCATCTTGGATATGATGTCAGCAGACTCACTCAATTGACAATGTTTATTACTCCCCTATCACTTGTTCCCAAAAATCTACATAAAAGGCTATGTAGGGAGGGGAAGGGTGGGGCAGAGGAGCTGGATCAGCACAGAGAGTAATTAGACACTCCCAGAAGAGGAGAGAAGTATGATGCATAAGTAAGGAGGGGGCTGTGCTAGGCTATCGGTTAGGCAGTTCAAAGCAAGTTCAAAAGCTTATTGCAAATTAATAAATATTATGTATGGAAAGGAAAACACAAGTAATCATTTAAAATACTTGTTTTTTACTTTTACCTGCAATGTTTTAAGTTGGTAACAGAGACCTGACTGTAGTAATGTAAAATGTGTTACTACACTTTGAGCATCAGTTTCAATCTTTTGCTGTCATATTAAAGTCTGTAGATTTACCATAAATATGATTTTTGTGCTTGCAGAGTATGTCTAGATATTCATTAACATTTTTACAAAATGGTTGAACACAGTTTTAGTTGTTTAGGGGTTCTAGGAAAAATTGCTTAAAGTATTGTTCACAGAATAAGCATGCTCCATGCCATCTAGTCCTGTGACTCTCAGCATTTGAAAGAGACTCTTCTGCAGATTAGCAGTAACATTTTGCTTCCAAACATTTAAATAATTTCATGGTGGACATTTTGTTCAGACCTGATGAAGAAGGTGCAAAACCCTTGACCAGGGGCGGACTGACAACTCATGGGGCAATAGGGGATCATGGGGCCCCTATGTCCTTGCCCAAACTCAAAAAAGCCTATGAAAAAGGTACCAGGGGCATCTCATGGGGCCCCCTACTGACCTCGGGCTCTCGGGCAGTGCCCGAGTTTCCAAATGGTCAGTCCGCCCCTGCCCTTGACACACAGTAGCTTATACAAGATGTGTGTCCAATAAATTCATATTTTGCTTTATCAGTTTAAAGATGCTGTCTGCTAAATAACCCAACAGCCTACAGGCTTTTAAGCTGCTTTTGAGTTCAAGCTTTGTGTGATCTTTTGGCAAATCAAAGAGACAATCAAGCTAAAAATGACATGTCTGGTGTGCTCAGTATGTTCTATAAACTAAGTACAGAATAGCCCCAGCTGCCCTGGTTGTAGAGAAGTAATATTCACAATTTGGGCAGTTTAAAAAAAGTGATATACAAGGATTACAATTTAAAGGTGATTTTTAATAACATTAAATAAAAAAAATGACTGGTGTTGCGGTTATATACTGTAGGTCATGTCAATGTTTAGCAAAAGTGGAATTTTTCATAATCTAATCATTTTTTGTGTAATGTATATGGTTGCCTTTTCAATATGCAATACATTACGATATGTGCCTAGCAAATAGCAAAATTACTCTAAATAATAGTATTATATAGTGCTATTTATGCAGGTGCATGGAGGATGTAGTGACTATATTATATTCTTCTTTTCCTTACAGACTTCTGCTAGTGGAAGGTTCCTTGGCTGAAAAGTGGAGGGATCGTCTTGCAAAAAAGGTTAAGGTGAGTCCTTATTTATTAATGGGCTTCAAAAGCTTGAAACAGAAAGGTGTCATCTCTATACCATGTTCTTTTTATTAATATTATTAATAAATATTTAAACAAAGAACATGGTATAGAGATGACACCTTTCTGTTTCAAGCTTTTAAAGCCCAAACTCCAGGCAAACATTTTTTCTGAAAAAAAAAGGAGCCCAGCCAGTGTATAAAAATTAAAAAGCAGCTCTGACTGCAATACTCACTTCTACTTGGATGCTCTCCCCCGCAGTGTCTTTTCCATGACACAAGATGTCCTCATTCTCCCAGAGTGAATGAAGCTTGGTGTCATTCAATCCAGAAGACTGAGGACATACGGTGAATGCATTGCGTTGAAGATAGTGAACATCTTGTCTGTCTAATAACTTATCTCAGCAGTTGTTATGCAGCAAGGCTAAATGTAGCTGAGCCTAATGCAAAGCTCCCTTTAGTGTCTAAACTGCAAATCTATGTATTTCATAAGTAACAAAAATACTGAGCTATAAGCAATTAAAAATGCTTCAAGTAGATCTGTGGCCAGACTAAAACACACCCTTGCTGACCTCTCTAGCTGCAGGCACTGTGTAGCAATTCAACCTCAAAGTTCAAAAGAGAAGCACTAAAGTTGTTCAACTCATGACTTCCTCCCAGAGTTTCTGCTGTGTTTAAATTAGACATTTGGACACTGTAAGGTTGCCAAGTCAGTTCTGGGAAGGGTGAGGAGTGAACTGAGCTGCTGCAATGAAACTGAAATTACTTTCTACTTTGAAATTTGAGAATAAAGTATTTTACAGTGCCTCAAGCTACAGAGGTCAATGAGGGTGTTCTTAAAGTGTATGCAAACCCAAAATTAATTTTTTAGTATGATTAGCATTGTGCCTTTCTATATATACTTTTCTTAAGAAAATATATTTTGTGAATCTGTTGCAAAGTTTATTGCCCCAATATCCTGCCAGTAACAGTACTTCTTGTAAACACACACTTACAACTTATTTAACTTACTCTTGCAACACTTAGGCCCTATTCACAACTTAGTGTATTGTAACTTGAAGCTCGAAGCTTCAAAATCCTCAAAATCCCATGTATTACAATGGTGACTGTTCACATATCTGTGGAATCTGTTGCAGTGTTTATTACCTCGATATCTTCTCTTTACATCACGTGCCAAGCGCACGCTGTAGATTTACTGCTACAATGCCATCTGGCTGCACAGAATCACATGCACTCACCAGCCACTTTATAAGTTACAACTTGCTAATACCAGGTTGGACCCCCTTTTGCCTTCGGAACTACCTTCATTCTTTGTGGCATAGATTCAACAAATGTGTTGGAAACATTCTTAAAAAGATTTTGGTCCATATGGACATGATAACATTATGCAGTTGCTGCAGATTTGACAACTGCACATCCATGATGCTCCTGTTCCGTCACATGCCAAAGGTGCTCTATTGGATAGAGATCTGGTGACTGTGGAGGCCATTGGAGTACTGTGAACTTAATGTCATGTTTAATAAACCAGTTGGAGATGATTTGAGCTTTGTGACATGGTGCATTATCCTGCTGGAAGTAGCCATCAGAAGATGGGTATACTGTAGTCATAAAGGGATGGACATGATCAGCAACAATACTTATGTAGGCCATGGCGTTTAAACAATGCTCAATTGGTACTAAGGGGCCCAAGAAAATATCCCCCACACCTATACGTCACCAACACCAGCCTGAACCATTGATACAAGGCAGGATGCATGCTTTCATGTTTTGTACACCAAATTCTGACCCTACCATCTGAATGTTGCAGCTGAAATCCAGACTCATCAGACCAGGCAACATTTTTTCCAGTCTTCTATTGTCTAATTTTAATGAGCCTGCGTGAATGTTAGCCTAAATTTCCTGTTCTTAGCTGACAGGAGTGGCACCCGGAGTGGTCTTCTGCTGCTATAGCCCATCTGCTTCAATGTTCGACGTGTTGTGTATTCAGAGATGGTATTCTGCATACCTTGGTTGTAACGAGTGGTTATTTGAGTTACTGCTGCCTTTCTATCATCTCAAACCAGTCTGCCCATTCTCCTCTCACCTCTGACATCAATAATGCACTTTCATCCACACAACTGCGGCTCACTGGATATTTTCTCTTTTTCCTACCATTCTCTGTAAACCCTAGAGATGGTTGTGTGTTGTGCAGTTTTGTTAAATACTCAAATCAGCCTGTCTGGCACCAACAACCATGCCACGCTCAAAGTCACTTAAATCCACTTTCTTCCCCATTCTGATGATCGGTTTGAACATCAGCAAGTTATCTTCAAAACATCTAGATGCCTAAATGCATTGAGTTGCTGCCATGTTATTGACTGATTAGCAATTTGTTTTACCAAGTGGCTTGTGAGTTTGTATATATACGGGATTCTGCTTTTCTAGGTGGGGGGGGAAGCATGTGCGCCTGCCCACCCAGTCATGCTGTCATTGTCTCCATTACATGCTGATCACTGGGTCCCGTTCAATGATTCATGGCAGGTACCCGCTGATAGGCAGAAAGAGTGACAGGAGAGAGATCTGTGTATGTAAACAATACAGATCTCTGTCCTGAGAGTGGAGATGTGCCAGTTTTTGGGAAAAAACACTTGCACATCACCTAGTAAAACAGCACACAATACACAATAATACCACTCCCTAAGCACACAATTAACCCTTTGATTGCTGCAGATGTTCATCCCTTCCAACCCAGTGCCATTAGTACAGTGACAATGCATTTTATTAGCACTGATCACTGTATTAGTGTCACTGGTGATGTCAGTGTTAGTTAGCCAGTGCCATAATATCACAGTCGCGCTATAAATGGCTGATTGCCGCTATTACTAGTATTAAAAAGTAAAAATTCCAGTATACATACCGTTATTTGTAGATGCTATAATTTTCATCTAAACCAATTAATATACACTTATTGGGATTTTTTTTTTACCAAAGACTTGTAGCAGAATACATTTTCGCCTAAATTTATGAAGGAATTTGCTTTTTTGCTTTTTTTTTTATTGGAAATGTTTTATAGCAAAAAGTAAAAAATGTCTTTTTTTAAAAAAAAAGTCAGTCTTTTTTAATTTATAGTGCAAAAAATGAAAACTCACAGGTGACCAAATATCACCAAAAGAAAGCTCCATTTGTGTGACGTTCATGTATAGTGTTGCATGACCACGCAATTGTCAGTTAAAGTAGTGCAGTGCCGTTTAGCAAAAAAATGGTCTGGTCAGGAAGGGTTGTAAATCTTCTGAAAGGCAAGTGGTTACAGCTTTCAACACTTAGGCCCTATTCACACCTGAATGTATTGTAACTTGAAGCTTCAATATCCTCAAAATCCCATGTATTACAATGGTGGCTGTTCACATATGAGTGCTCAGATGCCTGTAGCTCAAAGACCAATTCATGGCTTGAAGCTCCAAAACTTTGAAGCCTGATATTTCAAAAGTTACATAAGATACTTTTGAGGCAGATTTGAGCATTTTTGACCCCATAGACGTCAATGGGAATGCCTGTCAACACTTGAGATAAACTCTTTTGAGCAGTTCTTCAGGCATGTTTCAGGAATTTTATAGCCTGTAAGAACTGGTTGCTGTCCCCTAGTGCTTTCCATTGGCTAAAACAAAAATTGAATACACATATAAAATGCTTGACATATGCCTCTAAAATGCTTATATATGTGTACAAAAAAAATGCCTGAAAGTAAGCCTACTCAGCATCTAAATTCTCATGTGAACAGTCACCATTATAATACATGGGATTTTGGATACTGAGGTCGAGCTTCAAGCCACAAAACACTCAGGTGTGAATGAGTCAATTTTTTTTTTAATCAGAAATAATGTTTATTGAGGTACGTCTATTAAACATACATGAGAATGGACAAAAAAACAATAAAGTGTATTCCAAGGCATTAAGGTAACACAGATATAACAAAAGAAAACAATATTCTTAAGCAATTAAATCAACAGCCGGTCAATAACTAACAGGCGCAAAGCCTGGCACTGCTAACCAGTCAGCCCATAGTTTTTTGAATTTTCCTGGACAGCCTCTGTATTGGAAAATAATTTTCCCAGATACGCAACCCAGTCTTTGTGTGTGGGAACACGGTCAGATTTCCAATGCTGGAGAATAAGTCTACGAGCCTGGAACATTTTATTAACTGCAGCCTCTTGGAAACCTTTTAATGGAAGATCATGTAGTATACCCAAAATGCAGCCTGTAGGTTCAGTAGGGACAGTATTGTGTACAACTGTATAGTATCAACAATGTCTACCCAATACCAATGCAGTTTAGGACAACGCCATAAGAGGTGAATGAGATTCCCCTGGGCTCTTGCACATTTAGCACAGAGAGGAGGTTGGAAGAGCCCCTTATGATGAAGTCTAAGAGGGGTGGATTGGACATGGAACAATATAAATAGTTGCAAAAGCCTCTGACCGGTATTAAGGGAGCTATGCAAGACAGATTCCAATGCGTTAACCCACAACTCCTCATCTAAGGGGCCTATGTCTCATTCCCATTGTACCTTAGCCTTACAAGGACATCCTTCTAGGTATGGAAAGAGTAGCATGTCATAACACATGGATATAAAACTCTTAGTGTATTTAACCTATTGAACATAGTGAAAGATTGTCGTGGGGGAATGAGACCAATTAGCTAGAGGGCCCTGTGCTCAAACAGCATGATGGAGTTGGAGATATGAAAACTGCAGTGTGGAAGGGAGGTGAAATTCCCCACTCAGATCTGCGAAGGGTCAAAGAGATTCACCATCGATGATCTGCTTCTAGTGAGTAATGCCATAGCGCTTCCACAGCCCCACACACTGAAGCTTCTCCAGTTCCCCATAAGTTGGGTTGTGCCAGCTAAGACTGTAATCAGTAAATCCCCCTACTCCCTGAAAGGCCCACACCTTGAGCCAGATCTTCTGAATTAATGAGTAAGTAGGAAATGCTTTATTAGATGACAGGAAGGAGGACAATTCTAACGTACCAGGAATGTCTAAAGCCTTCATGTGGTGCTGCATAATAGTGTCAGCATAGGGAGTCTGGCAGGTAGCAGGGTCCACATCCATTACAAAGGCACGAATGAAGTGCTGCAGTTGAGCAGTCAGATAGTATAGCCACGATTTGGGAAGAGCTACTACACCCCTATCTTTGGGGTGTTGTAGTTGTTCAAGTTTAATTCTGGGGGACTTAACTAATTAACTAATCTAAAAATATATAGGGGGATCACCACAGGGGAATTATGAAGAAAGTAGAGTAATTGGGCATACATATCATTTTAACAAGGTTGGCTCTGCCAATCAAGGAGAGCCAGAGCTTGTTCCAAATCTTGATTTTGGCCTTAAAGTAATGGGGTATGACATTAAGTGCGCAGTAGTCTGTAATAATTGGGGAGGTATGTATCCCAAGATACTTAAATGGCTGCACCATGGGGACAGGACAAAAAGTAGAGAGGAATTGGGAAACCACCCCATCTAGCGGTAGAAGAGCAGATTTCGGACAGTTTTTGTCAACCCAGAGAAAAGGCCAGAAGCGGTTATTACTGCCATGACCTATCTCAGTGAAGTATCCTTGTCCCCCAGGAACAGAAGCAAACCATCTATGTATAGGGTGATTTTCTCATGTACTGACCCATAATGAAAGCCCACTATTTTGTCATTCTCCCTGATCATCGCAGCCAAATGCTCTATAGCCAGAGCAAACATGAGAGGGGGAACCCTTGCCTTGTCCCCCTACCTAGACCAAAAGCCTGGGAGGACCTGCCTCCCCCTCTAATGGAAGCGTTCGGGGCATGGTATAGCAGTTTCACCCATAAATACGTCCGCAAAACCAATTCTCTGCAGGGTATGCCAGAGGTATGGCCATTCCACACTATTAAATGCCTTGTTGGCATCTAAGAAGAGGAGTGCCTGGTTTGAATGAGTCATAAATTACTATACACATTCCTACAGTTGGCTGTTCAGCTGCTTATTAGGTCTATTAGATAGGAAGTCCAAATGCCAACTGAAGAAGTGCATATGACAGTGTGACAACACTCTGCTTATTGAGAAGCTGTGGCTTAGTGCTGTCAGTCTGCAATAAGAAGCACTGTTACTGGCAGGATACATAGGTAACACATTTTGCAATAGATTTACAAAAAAAAAATCATTTATTCAGGGAGGCATGATGCCAAACATACTAAAAAATAGATTTATGAGTTGCAATTTAAAGCCTATTTACTGCATATTAGGGTTGTAAATTCTTGAAATGTCCATAGCCTGGGAACAATTCTACTGAAGTTAAAAGTAAATAGTGCAATATTAACTTAAAACATGTGCTCACTAATAATAAACTGAGGGAGGCTGCAGCACCGCAATGGAGGAAAGCTAGGAGACAAGGGCCCCAGAAGGGGATAGTAGAATACTTCTTCTAGTGTATGGATTTTTAATCTGTAAATTTTGTTAATCTGACAGGGTCACTTTAACACACTTCTCAAAGCACACAATCAAAACATTAGTTTGCTGCGGCATGCTGCTGTCCAGGGTGGGGCTTATTTAAGCAGTAATCTGACAGCTACAGCATTCAGACCACATAAACAGTTTGTTCCAGGATATACAAATTGCTTAAAGTAAATTATACACATAAAATGGTAGATGACTTATGATAGAGGTGATACACAATTAATAGTTTACTTCAATTGTTTTATTAGTAGTAAAGAGGTTCTTCAGCCCCCTATGTGATAATTCAAAGTCAGCAGCTACAAAAGACTTTTAAACAACAGCCACTCACTTATCCAGGGATCCAGCACCGTGCTTACCCGACTCAATTTCTTCACCTTTCTTTGGTCCCTGGCACTTGCATCTTAAATATAGGCAGCCAACTGTGACTGCTTGTGGCTTCGCAGCCGGCTGCCCACTGTGCATGCGTGAGCTATGCTGCGCCTTGTGAATGGTCTTGCAGTCTCCTGGGACCTGTGATGTGTCTCATGAGGCTATGGAGAGAGAAGGGGGGAGATGAACGTCCACTCTAATCACCTATGCAGTTGGAGGGGAAGTGGGAGCAGATACCTGTCAAAACCAGGTACCTGTTCCCCCCAAAAAATATGCTAGTTTTGACAGAGGAGGGGGGTATGAGGAGGAACAGTGGAACTTCCTCTTCTTGGAGAAATTCTGCTTTAATACTAACCCCTTCGCGCCGACGTTGCACAAATATGCGGCCTCACTGAACTGAGCTTTTTTCCGTGGGGACGCATATTTGCGTACCTGTCTTTCTGCTGGGAGTGCGCCACACAGACCAGGGTGTCACTGAGAGCCCCGGGTCCCGTTCTAACGATTGGGACCCGGGACTCCCGATTCCGGGTCACATGCTCGCTGTGATAGCCTCTGATTGGCTATCACAGTGATCAGTCACTGTATAGCCCGCCCCCCTTGTTTTTTTTTTCTCTATGAATGGAGGAGAGAGATACATTGTATCTCTAACTCCTGTCATAGAGGAAAAAAAAATGATTGTTAAAAAAAAAAAGATCAATAAATATTAAAAAATGTATTAAATTAAAAATAAAGAAAAAATACCTATCTCAAGGTTTGAACTAGTTTAGTGCCAGGGTAAGTGTTTGGGTCAAGAGCCAGGATTTTTTTTTTTAAACTGGTACCAGTGTTAGTGTGTTTTAGGTAAAACAAAAAACAAAATGCGCACTATTGATTCTGGGCTGTACTACGGGTACAAACAACAAATAACATACACATATATGGTATCACTGCGATTGCCAAGAGCTGGAAAATTTATTTTGGGTTGTTCTTTGGTAGTAACAAGAAACACACAGCTAAATTAAAATAAATTATTTTTTTTTTACTACTTTGGGCCAGTTTTCCTTTGATAAAAAAAATCAGGAGATATCCATTACCATTTACCACCAAATGAAAGCCCAATTTGTCCTGAAAGAAACAAAGTATAATTCACCTGGATGCACAAAGTAGTTGTGATGTTGCAAAATTGTGCTTAGGCATTAAGATTTGTTTTACCCTTAGGCATGAAGGGGTTAATATTTATCATTATTATATGTCGTTTATTAATTTATAAATGTATTATTAGTATTATTTTGTATAAACTTG
Organism: Staurois parvus; assembly: GCF_062004578.1. Taxonomy (NCBI): domain Eukaryota; kingdom Metazoa; phylum Chordata; class Amphibia; order Anura; family Ranidae; genus Staurois; species Staurois parvus. The sequence goes on along the minus strand of NW_028318047.1, from coordinate 4,271,130 downwards.
CATACTTGTGAAGATTTTCTTCTTCAGCAAAAATATTCTCTGCTGAAAACACAGTTGGAATTTTACTCTATAATTTATAAAAAATTAGTTTTAACAGGGTCCATTTACTAAGCTATAATGATTATTATTTCCAGCAATGAGAGCCAATTATAGGTGTAGAGAAAAACAACTAATTGAAAGAAAAACAATTGTATGGCAAAATAACACATATGGAAGATATTAGTTAAGTGAATTTTTTTTTACATAAAAGTAGTTTATTGATTGGTATTTTACTATTTAGGAGTTAATTTATAGCAGAAACAGATAGCAGATATTACAATTTGCACACCATTATAATCTGCTAGGTTACTCCACACCTGAATGTGGCCTGAATTTTGCAGCCTGTTTATAAAATGTATACCTTGATGTGGCGCTTGCAGTACTTCAGAGAGAATGCCATGACTGGAGGAGAGGCCAATCAAATAACGTCTGTAGGTTACATGAGCAGGCTCTCCTCCTGTTTTTTGTTTGTTTTGCATTTTTTTTGCGCGCCACTTTCTTTGCAGTCCCAAAACAAGGAAAGTACAATGCACATTTGCAAAGCACACTGTTGCGCTTTTATAAATGCTTCTTATTTTATTTTTCACTTTTAAGTGGTATGGTAGTGATAAGGCTGCTTTATACATTGATCCCTTAGTGGTGGGAACACCTTTTCTGAATACTTCAGAATGGGGAAAAGTTTATAGGTTTGATCTACCAACATGTTTTTACTAACTGGAGTTACTTCTGCTTAGCCACCAGTTAGGTTCAGTCCTATACTGAATATTCAAATCTGAAAGCTTGAGGGGAAAATTTCCACTTTAAGTAAGAACGGTTTGATGCATCATTCCCGTTATCTTTTAATTGGTGATGAGCTCTGGTTTAATCCCATCCCCAAGTACATCCAAACTTGAGAGTTAGCTGTCATTGCTAGGTTGTGCTGGGAGGTTTTCCTCCCTCTAGCTGATGTACACAAAGGGGTGGGAATGCTTGCAACATCAATGACCTAATGTGGGCACATCTAATTTTGGGGTTTGGAGTGAACCCAAGCACTTCCTTGCTTATAATTACCAAGTGTACAAAAGGGGGTTGAATAAATCTTCAGGGAAACTAAACCTCTTTTAAACCCATTTAGATGACCCTCAATGTATAGAGTTAATAGTAAAGCTGGCTAAACATTCCTTGAGTAAGAAATGGTTAAAATTCCTTTTGGACTTTTTTTTTTGGAGTGTGGAGCCTGATTTCACTTGGAGTGGCATGTGAAATATTTAACTGAAAAGTTTCAGTTTTCCCATCACATTCTGTCCCCAAATTAAGAGGGAAAATCGCTCTAAAGATGACACAGAGAGCAATAAAAACCTGAAGTACTAACACAGGTTTTCTCAACTAGGGTTCTTCTAGAGATTGCTAGGGGTTCCTTGAGCAATGAGCAATTTCTGCCTCTCAGAGAAGTTCATTGATCGCTTTAGCTATCTGTAAGGGGGTAATTCTTCCCAATGACCACAAGTGTAGGGAACATTCTTCCTACTGACCATCACATTAATAAACGTAGTATATTATGAGTTGTAGATAGTCATTTTTAGCAGGGGTTCCCTCAGACTGGAAAGTTATTTCAAGGGTTCCTCTGTATTGAAAAGGTTGAGAAAGGCTGCTCTAAAACAATAAACCATCCATTTCTGAAAGTTTTCATGGTACCTTTAAGCCAAAAGTAATCACTTATGATCCTAAATGTCAACACGAAAAAATTGGATATGGTCAAAAAATACCCAAGTAGCACAAGCTACAGACTTCAATATAAAAGAAACCACCTGCTCTGGGTGGAAACAATTCTGTTCCTTGAGACTGGAAAGTTAATTCAAGGGTCCCTTTGTGTTGAAACAGTTGGGAAAGGCTGTTACCATTCCAAACTATCAAAAACTACCACAAACTGTTTTGGCTTTAGATATCTTTTAAATGATTTCAAAGGTTTCAGAATGACTCATGCTCAGGATGGAGGTAGAGTTGTAAAGATCAATAACAGGATTCCCTGATTGTAATTCCTCATATTTTCCATTTTTTCCAGCGTTGGAATCAGAAACTTCGTCTCCCCCGAAAAAGCGATTTTCCTGTGGCACAAAACGGCAATAAAAACAGCAACTCAAGACAAATGCAGAGCTAGACTAGCAGGATAATGTTTCTAAAACTCTGTGGACTTTTATACAAAGATTTGCATTGGTGGAGCAGAAAAGAAGAAATTGCACTATTGCACGTTATAACCTATTGTTTACTACAAAATATTGTAGTTGATTTTAGTTTTTTTCCCTTTTTTATATTTGCACGAATTACTAAGCAATAGTTTTAGTCCACTTTCATTAATGTCAAAGTTGTTTATCTAAATAATTAGCCCGATGGATGAGAAGCTTGGAGAGAATTTATGTTAAAGATGTTCCTGATTGCTTTAATAGGACTCACCTATGAAAATTGTTCATGAAACTATTTTGCCCATAGGAACCAGATGATTCTTTTCATGTCATTCCCTTTCAGTGGAAGAAAAAGAATGACAGCAAAAGACAACAAATATGGCTTTTTCCAACACTTTCACATTTAAGGCCAGGGCCTTTAGGGTCTCTTCACACCTGTGCTTGCTTTAATGTTTGTGATTTTATTTTAGGCTCAAGGCACATTGGGTGTTTAGTCCTGCTGCATGAGACACCAGTGTTTAGGTGCAGGCAGAACACACAGGTGCACCATCCAGTCCCACTTTCGGCACCCAGTCAAACTCTATGAGAGAGACTGACAGCTGCTGCGGTTGGACAGGGCTTGAGTGCTATTAATGTTTAGACAGTATGTGCTCAGGGATGAACGCCAAAAATGTATGCAGCCCTAATATTCATCCCTAGGCACGTACTGCCCTGAACGTTAGGAGCACATGTCCACCATCCAGCCTTGTCCATCTGCAGCAGCTGTCAGCTTCTCATAGAGTTTTTCAGGTTGCTGGCAGCGGGACTGGATGGTACACCTGTGCCTTCTTCCAGCACCTAAATGCTAAACACCCATTGTACAGGAGGCCTTAAGGTTTGCTGTATAAAGGCAGCTAGTTAATTTGGAATGGGCTGACAGCATAAAAAAAGGCACCTGCTGCATTTTGGGCAACCTAGTACAACATAAAGCATATTATGTGTGATGTGGTGCACTGTACATTGTTGGGAGCTACTGTACATTTTCAGGAGAGCTACTCTAAATAAATGGCCCTACAATACACATAGTACCATGTGTTACTGTAATGTTCAATCCACAGGTGTCTGGCCAGCATTAGGCTAGCTTTAGCTCATATGCATTGCAACGTGTTTGGTAATGCACATGCAAAGGTTTGAGCACCCCCATATACTTTCCATTTGCCTTCATACTAAACTGAAGTCCATAGATTTGAACTAGCCCTACAGGTAGAATATGATTTCTACTTGAAATGCATTTTCATGCAGCAAAATGTCCTTAAAGCTGTACTTCAGCCTCCCCTTCAGTCTTGCACAGTTGTACCAGCTCCCCTCCTGTACTGAAAATGCTTAGTATGATATTACTGCACATTGTGAACTCACAGTGATGCATTAGATGCTACAGCAAGTCAAATAGAGCCCAATTTGTTTTCTGGCTGGATGATATCCAGCATCATTTAGCCATTTCCTCCTCAGATTGACTGCTCCTGGCCCTCCCTTTTCATTTATTGGCTCTCAGTTCAATCATGGAGGCACAGATGTATATGTTGGCATTTCCTTTGGCATTCTGCATTCAAATGCAGCCTACTAAGGAAAGCCCACTCCTCCAGACTGAGGTCCAACCCTTCAAAGCATTTTGATATTTGCATAGCTTCTCCCAAAATCCAGGCCCCTGTTTGCATCAGGACTGATGAATCTTGAGGGGAGGCAGGGTGCTGGGATGTTTTCAGGTAGCTATGTACAGCACCTTGCCAGCCCCACTCACCAGCCATGACCTGTCTACATTGCAAGGAGAAGCACAGGGACACGGGTTGACATCACTGGGTCAAAAATAAGGTACTAAATGACAATGTAGAGATTTATAAGAAAATATGTAATAATTATGTAAGGAAAATATAGGCAAATTAAGCTTCAGCTTCAAGGAGCGTTTGGCCAAGGGTCAAGGTGTATAAACAATGTATCATCTACACCAACCAGAGATATGTCTCCTTTCATTTTCTATCCTCCCTGAAAAATGACTGACTGAATCTGAATGGTTGCTATGGGCAAGACAGATTGTTTCTTTCGTTTTGCTTATTTGTTATTTGAGACCCAAAGATCCCCATTCTTTGAATATATGGAGTGCAAGCTTTGTTTAGCAGATAGCTGAAAGCAGCTTACACTATAACCACCATATGGATATTCTTTTCCAATATACTGTAATTAACAAACTACTGATGCAAAGGTCATTAATCTGATTTACTAAAGGAATAGAGAAAGTTCACTTTGCAAAGTGATGCTCACTTAGCTTAATGAAATAGATTAAGCTGTGTTCATTTTAATCATCCTGTTGTGTTTTTTATTGCTTCCCTTGCATGTGACTGGGTATTCAAAGCGAACACAGCTTCACCTTACAAGCTACACAAAGGAAACACTCTATTCCTTTATTGAAGAACCTGTGTCAGGTTTGTATGGCTGTATGTGTCCAAGGAGAGTCACATTTTCTATATGTCCTAATGATCTGCCACCAGGAACCAAAGTGACCTGTTACCAGGTCAGGAATAGAGGTACAATCTTCCAGAAAGGATTTCCTTCACTTTGAAGTGATTTAGAGTCTGTTTTACCAAAGGAGTTTAGAGTTTTCACTCAATAAAATGTGTGCATCACATGATTGGATAATTGCAGTGAAGTGAATATTCAATTCTCCATTCTTTTAGTAAATTAGTAAAATTGTATCTAACTCGCTTTGTGTTGTGTCTACAGAACAAGAAGTAAAGAGAAATCTCCCCAAATAGGACACAGATGACAAAGACCCTGTCCCACTTTATCTAAAATGAAAATAAAGGTTTTGGCTTTGGATATATTTAACTCTCATTTGAGCTGAATTACCAAAGCTTGTCATGAAACTAAGATATAAGGGCTTATTCAATAAAACAGTGCAAGCTGCAAAAGCGCTGTGTATCATTGTAACCAGATTCCATCTTCTACTGGTGTGACATCAGTAAAGTTGATTCGGTATGGTAGTAACCAGATTCCATCTTCTACTGGTGTGACATCAGTAGAGTCGATTCAGTATGGTGGTAACCAGATTCCATCTTCTACTGGTGTGACATCAGTAAAGTCGATTCGGTATGGTAGTAACCAGATTCCATCTTCTACTGGTGTGACATCAGTAAAGTCGATTCGGTATGGTAGTAACCAGATTCCATCTTCTACTGGTGTGACATCAGTAAAGTCGATTCGGTATGGTAGTAACCAGATTCCATCATCTACTGGTGTGACATCAGTAAAGTCGATTCAGTATGGTAGTAACCAGATTCCATCTTCTACTGGTGTGACATCAGTAAAGTCGATTCGGTATGGTAGTAACCAGATTCCATTGTCTACTGGTGTGATATCAATAAAGTCGATTCGGTATGGTTGTTATGTGTTAGCACACTTTTCTCTCACATTCTCAGAACCATCATAAACCCCCACACACAATACCATACGAATCCTTTGCTACAAGGTCAAACCTTGAGCCATTGTTTAGGCTATCACTTGTCTGAGAGACAGGAAAGCTCCAGAATATTAAAGGCTCATGGGGAAGAGAACAATGATGATTGATGAACATTATCACACTCCTGAGCTGCGGTGGTGGCATTAGAGTCACTTTTAATCAGTAAAAAGCTGGACAATTCTTGGGAAAAGAAGGTTCTAAGAAAGTTTTTTCATTTTTCTATTCATTAGTGGGTCAAATTGCCATTTTCAACCACAGTGACAAGAAAATTTGAAGGAGCCGGTTGTAAACAAATTTCTAAGTGTCTGTGATTTTTCATTGTGTAAAGTACATTAATTCCAAAATTGAATGCTAAAAGCAAATTAAATCTTTCAAACGACAAATGAATGTTCTCAGAATTTTCATACAAATTCCTAACAATTTTTGCTTGATATTCTCTCCATCTATGGCCAGCTTAAATAGGAGCTCCAGTCTAATTTTTAAAGATTCAAAGACAGCATCTACAAAAACTGGCTTTTAATAAACAGACACTCACCTGTCCCAAGTTCCAGCGCTGTGCTCACCCGAGTCCTTTGTTCCACTGGTCTTTGGTCCTCGGCAACAGCATCTTAACTATGGGCATCTGGATGTAACAGCTTCTGGCTTCACAACTGGGTGCCCACTGCGCATGCACAAGCCGTGCTGCACATTTTGAATGGTCCTACAGTATTCTGGGATCTTTGACAGGGGGAGAACTTTTGCTTAGATCGCTTAGGCAATCTGAGTGGAAGTGGGATTGGGTACCTGTCAAAACCCCCCCCCCCCAAAAAAAAGGCAATTTGTTAATGATGAGCTGGGGAGAAAGCCTTAAAGCAGAACTTCCCCTTTTGATGAAGTTCCGCTTTAAGGCTGGGAGGATCTAGGATGGATTTCAGAAAAGCAGTGATTGTCGTCATGGAGATCATGATTTACCATTTTCACAAGGATTGTCTATATTCATGTAGAGAATATTATATGAAATGTGTAGATTTTTACCACTATTAAGTACTTTTAAGGGGGTTCTACCAACTTAAGTAACTGGTCTGGAAGGAAATGGGGTTGATTTACTAAAACTGTTAAGTGTAAAATCTGGTGCAGCTGTGCATGGTAGCCAATCAGCTTCTAACAGCTTGTTCAATTAAGCTTTGACAATAAAACCTGGCAGCTGATTGGTTTAAATACAAAGCTGCACCAGATTATGCACTCTCCAGTTTTAGTAAATCAAGCCCAATACAGTCTCAATTAAAAAAAGCCTTAAAGAAGAATTTCGGGCAAAATTATTTTCTTTTCATACAGTGGGGCTGTGCCCACACTGCATGAGTTAAATGCTCGTTTTTGTCTAGGAGCTCAAAAAAAGACTGCTAGTGGTCTTGTGAAAGGGATGTTCCTGACGTCATCATGCCCATAGACCAGACGTGAGGATGGTAGGACCAGTCCACCACTGGATGTAGGGGAGCGCAGTTTTCCGGGGGATCTGATGAATGGGTAAGTACTGCTTTTCCCTAAGCCCCTGGACAAAACGAGCACTTAACTCAGTAGGAAAATAAACGTTTTGACCGGAATTCTGCTTTAACATGAGCATAGGGATCTTTATTATAGCTAAGTGACTGTCTTTTTTAAATCTTGTTGGACTCAAGCTGTCACTTTTTTTTTTAATATAGACCCTTTTTGCTGGTTTACTAACTTTGTGAGTTGAGCCATAGATTGAAAGATCCATCCCCTTACTGTGACTGTTTAAGAAATCCGGTCCACTCTATTCTGAACCTAAAAGGATAAGTTCCAAAAAATAATAAATGCACATTTTTTGCAGATAAAAAAATGTGCATTTATTATTTTTTGTGTTCAGAGACTGTAAAACATTGCACTAGGGATCAACAGGTCGCTGATGCCATGCAGGTCTCCTGCACACTATCGAAACTTGCTGATAGGAAGATTTAGTGAACTACCACAGTGTTCACAGCACCATGGTAGTTCAGTGAGGACTACAAGCTGTCAACCGCTAAGGTTGTCGGGAATTGTATTCCATTCATTCACAGAATACTGTGAATGAATGATGCGTCTGTGTGGGCGGAAACCCACACAACCGCGTTGCTTTTGAAAAATGACAGCTAGTATGGGGAACTTCTCCCCGTACCTCTTTCCCAGTGAGGGGGCGCTGGCTGTGCTATTAACAATGAATGGCACTGCAGCACCTCAATACGCAAAACACCTGTTTTAATGTGTTGTGGTAATGCATGTGTAATGCGTGTATTACTGCAACACAACTATGTGAACCCAGCCTAAGCCAGGTAGCAAAGTGCTACAACCCATGAAAATTGAGTTGGGTGCTATGGGTTGTTGCACTAGGTACATCTTTGCACCTAATATTGTATTATGGAATAAGCCGTTGTATCAGTCAGAACCATCCCATAATTCCCCTGTATGGGGGCTAAAATTGAATAACAAGGAAACCCTTGAAAGACCAAAATAATGCATCAATAGTGATCTATATGTTGATTGAGATGAATTTTTCTGGTATAAAGCTGCAATGTAGAGATTATTGTACTTTTTTTTTAAAGTTTTTATAAACATTTAGTTCACTTGTGTTTGTCCTAGTGTGATTTTGTTATCTATATAAAGAAAAGTTTGAAGAGAATATTTGCCACTATTTACTCTTTTTTTTATCAGTCATGCGATGTAACATTTTATGAATAAGACTGAGATTTCCTGAAGTATATTTTTTAAGCCCAACTCCAGTGAACATTTTGGATAGAGCCGGGAAGGATTTTGAGCCTTTGTCAGGTTTTTGTTGCTGTTTATGTCTCTATAGGAGAGATTTCCCCCCTCTTCCTGTCAGGACAGGAAGTGATGGAAAAATCTTTCCAACACATTTTTAGTGCAATGAGGAAGGGTTAGCATTTCCTGTCAGTGTTTTAATTGTCTGTGCTTTTTTGTCCTGGTGTGTTTCCCAAACCTTGTATAAGCATCACAAGGACAAGAAGTAAAGAAAAAATCTCCCCAACGGGTTTACAGACATAATAAAATGGACAAAACTGCCACTGTATCTAAAAACTAAACTAAAATCCTTGGCTGGCGATAGGCTTTCAAGTTTACTATATATAGATAGGCCATATAAAAAAATTAGGTGGAAAGCTGTACATTTTCTTTTTGTCAGTTGAACACTTTGATGAAAAAAATTATGACACAAAATAATTAATGCACATAAAGTAAATGCATGTGGCTTTGTGAGCAGGGGTGTATTTACCACAAGGCAAACAAGGCATTTGCCTAGGGCGGCATTTTTCAGGAGGGCAGTGCTGCTCTCTGGAAGAAGGGACTGAAGAAGGGACACACGTGGCATGGGGATCAGCTGGGATCCAAGAGAGGCTGTGGGCTGCTTGACGGTATATGCAGAGCCCGACTCTCATTCCCGAGGATGTCCGTAGCTGTGAAGGCGAGTGTCTTTCTCTCTCTCGCTGGGTGGGGAAGGTGGTGTATGGGGAGCAATGGTAGTGTAAAGGCTCTCTCAGGTAAGGGTGGGGGCAGAGGTGTTGTTGGTCAATGTCTCAGGCTCTCTCCTCCACGGGGGTGGCATTGGTCGGTGTCAGGTGGGGGGTGGACGATTTTTGAGTTGCCTGGGGCAGCAAAAAACCTACATACACCGCTGATTGTGAGTTGACAATGTAGTATGTTGAACAAGATTTTTTTTAACCTCTATTTAGAAAATATGGGTAACACTGCCTTAAAAACTTCCGGCTCAGGAACAAACGTTCATGCGTAATGATCAGGAAATAAAATTGTCCAGTTTTTTCTCAATGGCATATAAATATACATGTCTTTAGATGCAAATTTTTTTAATTCTGTGTTAGGAATCTGGATGCAGTGCATGTTTACGCACCTGTGTGAATTCCTCCATTAAAAACAACGCAACTGCATTCACATCCCTAAATAAAAAATGTTTGTAAACAAGTTTTTTTTAAGCTGTGTGAATGAGACCTAAGAGTTTTTTGGGGTGTGAACCAGGTTTAGTAAAACATCTGAATAAGCTTTTATTGAAACAATAGTATAAAGCAACAAAAAAACCCTTTCGATACCAGTATTCACCATGCATTAGAGATTCTGCACATAGCCCTACAGAACAGACAGTGCACAGTCCACATATGTTTATCTGCTGCCTCTGATAAACACAGGAAACAGGAACTTAGTTATAGAGAAAAGACAACGTTTAACCATCGATGCAGCTACAAACTTATAAACACTGCCATCTCTACTTAAAACTGATAGTTGTTGCACAAATTACTGTACATGAACATTGTATTCCAACACCCCCACTCAAAAACTACTCCTTATATTTGTCCCATTTTGGATCTCATTCTATAAGTCTTTTTCTTGTAAGCAGTTTTGTCAAATGCTCTGATCTACTTTTTTTTCTCATGGGTTGGAAGTCTTTGCATCTTTTTTGAATCTGGGTCTGGTTTTATTGCCACACGAGTAATATAGGACAGACATTTGGCTGTGATGCCTTTATTGCTTCTGGTAGTTTTCCTGATTGAAGCCTCTTGTAGCCTGGTTTCTTATTTTACAATACAGGCATACCTCGGTTTACGAATTTAATTCGTGCTGTAGGACTTTTCGTATAGTGAAAAATTTGTAAACCGAAACGCCGTGTCCCATAGGAATGCATTGAAAACCAATTAATCGATTTCGGAGTGTGTCCAAAAAGTCCAAAGTTCCAAGCTTTCATCCAGTAAGAAGGATTGACTCCTATTTATTCTGGCAAAAACCTCAAAAAATAAAAGAAATATACTCTAGTGCATTACCTTTAGGGGAAGTGACATCAAGACGCACGTACGCGAACCGGAAGTGTCGCTGCGGCCATTTTGTTGGTTATCTACACATGGTTTTTTCCACTGTTTGTTAAGCCTGCACAAGAGCCATGGTCAGAGCTGGAAGTTCTGTATTTTAATGTAAGTTACTATTAAATTTTTCCTATGCTTTGAGATCCATCTTAAGACTCTTCTTGTCTTTGTGAGGACCTTGGAAGAATTGTCCTAGAAGAGAGAATGGAAGACTTTGGTTCCATAATATTGATTAGCGTATGAATACTCACAGAGGGTAATGGTATTTAGCACTATTGGGTTTTGTCCCAAGGAGTGTACACAGTGTTGCAGTGAGCACAGAGTGTTCACAGTGTATGTTATATGTGCATATAATAAGACATTTTTTTTTGTTTTTGGCACATTTTTGAGTGGGTTGTAGTTTGCACAAATTTATTTGTATAAAAGGTAATACACTAGAGTATATTTCATTTATTTTTTGAGGTTTTTGCCAGATTAAATAGGAGTAAATCCTTCTTATTGGATGAAAACTTGGAACTTTGGACTTTTTGGACACATTGGAGACTTTATAGGAATTGGACACTTCATGGTTTAATTTGATTTATTGTATATTTGATATATTATTATGATTTTAGGGTATATCACAAAAAGGTTTTATTAATAGTAAACTTTCTAGGGAGAAAGTGTGACTTTTTGGTGGGATCATAGTGAAGGAGGTGATTTATTTATTTGTTTAATCGATTCCGGAGGTCAGAAAAAAGTAAATGCTACTAAAATACTGCATGAACTTTTTTATCAAGGCATGCGGTATTTTTGTAGTGATAACCATGTGTTAATGTTTCAGCTGTCATCGTGGTTCCCCACTGACAGCTGAATGTAAAAGAATTTCCGGCAATTAAAAAAATAAATAAATGGCGTGGGGTCCTCCTTCCCATCCGTATCAAGCCCTTTGGGTCTGGTATGGATCTTTAGGGGAACTCCCACGCCAAAATTTTAAAAAATGGAGTGGGGGTACCCCCAAATCCATACCAGATCCGAATCAGAGCATGCAGCCCAGCAGGTCAGGAAAGGAGGGAACTAGCGAGCGCCCCCCCCCTCCTGAAACATACCATACCAGGCCACATGCCCTCAACATAGGGATGAGCACCTTGTCCCCATGTTGATGGGGACAATGGCCTCTTCCCCATAAACCTGGCCGGTGGTTTTGGGGGTCTGCAAGCAGGGGGCTTATCGGAATCTGGAAGCCCCCTTTAACAAGGGGGCCCCCAGATCCCACCCCCCATGTAAGTATGGGGTACATGGTCCCGCTACTCCTTCACAAAAAACAAAACATTTAGTGTGAAAAAAGACAGGACACAGTCTTTGACAAGTCCTTTATTAAAAGAAAAAAAATAAAAGAATGTCCCCCCCCAGTGGATCCAATGTCAATCACTATGTCCGCCGCCGCCGCCCCGAAAAAAAAAAGAAAAAAAAGGCTTCACTTCTGACAATGGCCCCGGGCCATCTGCCTGCTCCAGTGGTTTGACAGTTCTTAAAATATGTAAGGGGCGGGGCCCCTATGGATGGGAGGGGGGACCCCACGCCGTTTTTTTTATTTATTATGGTACCTGTTTTTAAATGTAATTACCCTTTTTTTTTTCCTTCACTATAGCTCAGAGATTCAGCTGTCACTTTCCCCCCAGCTAAAAGAAAGAAAGTTTCCCTTTAGTTTATTTCCCCAAGTTAAAAGAAACAATGTTTTTTAAAATAAACAAAGTTTCCTTTAACTCCAGGGGAAGTCACAGCTAATTCTGTGAGCTATAGTGAAGAAAAAAAAAAGCCGGAAATTGGATTAAAAAACTGGCACTGACATACACTTCACATTGCGAAAAAAATTTGTAAAAAATGTGTAAACTGAGGCATTATTTTCAATGCATTTTCATTCATAAACCAAAAATTACGTTAACTGAGGCGTTTGTAAACTGATGTACGCCTATATTTGGTTTGTCTGTGTCACTTTGTTGCTTATCTTCATGTGACAATAATATGGAATTTCCCTCAGTTTGAAGTTTTTTATTAGTTCATGAAATTCTGAGCACACTGAAGTTTCACCAATAATTACACTTCTACTGATGGTAATCTTGTTTGTGTCTTGGTGTTGAATTCTGTATTCCTTTTGAGATTCACTGTACCCCACAAGTACACTTTCCTTTGTGCAAGCATCCCATTTTGTAGGTTTTTCTTATGGGATGTGCACATAGGCTTTGCTTCCAAAAATGTTTAGATGGTTCAAATTCGGGGCTTTTCCATTCCACAATTCATATAGAGTTTTCTCAGTAGATTTTCCTGGTGGTCGATTTTGGAAATATTATGCAATCATAATTGCCTCTCCCCAGCATGTGGTTGGCATATCTGCATCAAACAGCATGGTTCTTCCACTTTTATATAGAATACAGTTCATTCTTTCTGCAACCCCGTTTTTTCTGGGTTGTATGGTACAGTAGTTTGACATATTATGTCATGCTTTCTGAGAATCGCCTGTGTGGTATAATTTGTATATTAATTTCTATTGTCTGTGCACAATACATTCAGCATTTTGCTAATTTGTTGCTTACTTGAGCCAAATACTGTTCAGGTTTCTCTGGTACTTTACTTTTGTTGTGTAATAGATATAGTGTAGTATACCTGGAGTAAACATCTGCAGTATAAAAGTGAGAAAATACGTCTTCTTTCCTGAGGTCAAATTTTCCATTGGAAAGGCTTTTTTTGTCATTTTTCCTTTAATACAGCTGGTGCATTTCATTGTTTGATCACATACACTAGTTTTGTATTCCACTTGCATAGTTATTCTCAATTTCTTTATTATGTCAGGACTCCTGTGCCCAAGTCATCTGTGCCATGTGTGAATGCAGTTCAAATGTGTTTCCTTCTCGGCAGTATTAACCACCTCATTGCAGTTCATTTAATACAGTTCATCTGTAATTTTAGCCTTTGCAAGTAAGATATCCCCTTTTGTGATTGCACAACTGTCATATTGCAACGTCACTACATTACCTTGTTTTGTGAGCTTCTTCACTGACCAAAGATTTTTTTGAAGAGCAGGGACATACAGGGCATTTTTCATAGGTATCTTTCTGGTGACACTCTGGGAAATAGGACAGTAAAGAAAATTGTCTCCTATTCCTTCTGATTCCATTATTTGCCCATTAGCTGTGGTGATTTGTTTCTGTTTTACTCTGGTCAAGGTGACCAACGAAACTTCTGTCATTTGTCATGTGACTCATAGTTCCTGAATCAACACACCATGCCTGAAAAGATGACGTGCAACTATTGGATTAAAAAACATATTCATTATCTCAAAAATAATCTGTTTCTTCCTCCACGTTTTTAGCATTTTTTGTAGTTTAATTTGTTTTTGCATTCTATCTTTCCAGATTCTGCAGTCTGCTTTTAAATTACCTTGTTTCTTGCACACATTCATGTGTTTCTTGTTGCATGTTTTTATTCATCTTTAAAGCAAACTCTGCGATAAAGGCACATTCACTATTAATGCTTTCTGTTTTACACTTATATTCATCCATAAGCTTGCTCTTAACATATTACAATGTCAGTTGATCATCTGGTTGTGCATCAAGTGCTGTGAAAAGTGTTTCATAAATTTCTGGTAAACCACTAAGTAATAGTGCTGCAACATGAAAGTCTTTCATTTCTTCTCCTATACCTCTCTGGTGTTCAACCATTACCAAGATGTGCCTCATTTAATTCTGCATATCCTGGCCTTTCGTCAGCTTGGTTTGGTATAGCTTTCTAATCAGATACCATTTATTAATCTGTCATGCACCTTTTATAATCCTTCCAATGTTTCTTTAGCAGTTTTACACTTACATATATGTATGATTTGATCATCTTCTGTACTAAGAGAGATTGTGCTCTGAGCTTTCTGATCTTTCTCCATCCACTCATCTGAATCGTGTTCTGGCCTGACTTCAGTTATACATTTCCATTTACCTTCTCTTATCAGCAGCATTTTAATCTTGAATTTCCAAGGCTGGTAGCTCTAGTTAGTCATATTTGCAAATTAAAGCTTTGTTGCAGCTGTGTTAATGGCCATTTTTTTATTTGTTTGCAGTCTTCTTTCTGTTTCTGAACTTTGTACTTCTTTACTGTAGCAGGCTATGGCAGGGTGTCTAGGTGTATGTCTGACCTATAACCTGTTAGAGATTCTGTATATAGCCCTACAGAACAGACAGTGCACAGTCCACATGTGTTTATCTGCTGCTTCTCTGCTAACAGGAAACAAGAACTCTATTATAGAGAAAAAACATAGATTTTAACCATAGATGCAGCTACAAACTTATAAACACTGCCATCTACTGGTTGAAGATTAAATATCTCTACTTAATACTGATAGTTGTTGCACAGAATACGTGAACATTGTATTCCAACACCATTGATTGCTGTAAGTAGGTCCATTCTCAAATATTCTTGGTTTTCAAAGTCAGGAAAAAGGCAGCCTAAGAAAGATGGCTGGGCTTTTAAGGTTTGCAGATTCCCCAAACTATGCTATGTTTGCATTTCCAAAATGATGCTATCTGTACTTTCCAGTAAAGGCTCTTTCACACTGGCCACCAGGGATGGTAAAAACAGATGGCTGGGCCACAGTTTTAAAACTCCCCAACCGCTCACCCAAACTCTAACATTGCAACCTGACAAGACTATACACATGCCGTAGATATGGCAATTTATGGGCAGGCAAAATTGCCCATTGGGATCAGTGGAAGCTGAGAGCTGGGTATGATATGGTGAGCCTCCTTTACCAAAGAAGTTGACATGATTCACTCAATAAATGTAGTGAAGATGCTTTTTAAATAATCAGTGTTGTGAAAAGTACCTGTTTGCTATGAATACACATTCATGTCCAGATAAAATAGGTCATTCTGCTATTAGACGTGAGGTAACAGAGGTACACTGGCGGAGTCTCTGAGGCCAAAAGAGTATAGTTTTTTGATGAGGAGGGGGTGGTCGACTGTGTTGAAAGCCGCGGAGAGGTCGAGGAGTAATAGCACTGAGTAGTGGCCTTTGGCTTTGGCGGTTAGTAGGTCGTTGGTGAGTTTGAGTAGGGTGGTTTCGGTGGAGTGTAGGGGATGGAAGCCAGATTGTAGGGGATCAAGGAGGTTGTTGTCGGTGAGGTGGGAGCTTAGGCGATTATAGGCTAAGCGCTCAAGGAGTTTGGATGAGAATGGCAGCAGGGAGATGGGTCTAAGGTTGTTTAGGTCGGTGGGATCCAGGGAGGGTTTTTTAAGTATGGGAGTGATGTGCGCAAGCTTCAGAGGGGAGGGGAATGTGCCGGTAGAGAGGGAGAGATTGAAGGTGTGAGTAAGGGAGCGTAGGATGGAGGAGGAGGGTGATCGTAGGAGTTGTGTGGGGACAGGGTCAAGGGGGCAGGTGGTAAGGTGAGCTTCAGAGAAGACCTAAGTGACCTCTTCAGTGGTAACAGGGTCGAAAGAGTGGAGTGTTGAGGGGGTTTGAGTGTGGGGAATGTTGGGTGGGGTAGAGGTCTGGACAGTGGCGAGGTTGAAGGAGAAGAGTGATGGGGGGGTTTTCATGTGAGGGATGCTAGGTGGGGCAGAAGTCTGAGCAGTGGTGATGCCCCTGCATCACTGACATAAGAAGTGTATATAATATGCCTCTGCATCACAGACATAAGAAGTATATATAATATGCACAGATGGCTGCCTCAATTCTGCTGTTGCAATGATTTTACACTCTGAACACAAAGTATTTTTCTATCACACTCACCAATAGATATTTCTAGTAAAATTCAAATGTGTTTGTTGATACACAGTCAACCATCAGTTTAATGTCCGATAATTACAAGTAGGATGCCCAGTAACGTCCACCTGTTCGATGCACCTTGACCACAGCCAAATTGGACACCCTTATGTCAAACATATATTAGTAATCAGCTATTTCTCTAAATAAAGCCAACCATCAATCTGCCGTTGGAAATGCCAACCATTAGAATTATTGTTAGTATTCCCAGTAAACGACAACTGAAATTTGCATTTGATTTTGTATTCAGAGATGATACAAAATGATATATCATTGTTCTGTCTCCAATATTACTTTATGCAAAATGCATAACTCTCGAATCCCAGTCTGCATTGAAAGAATGGCAACTTACTGATTTGCCAAGATCCACAAGCAATTTACCCCACCATGAAGACACAGTAGTAAAATCAAATGTAATTTGCTCTAGCATTGTGTAGTCACATATACAAAAAAGGACAATCATAATCACATCAGTTCCAGTTCAGTTTAAGAATAGGCTGTGTAGTGACAAAGATCCATGATCCTAGATCCTATAGGGGTACACTTTCATGAAACCTGGGGATAGAACCAGGTTATAGACGTAAAAGAAACATTATTTAACATGATAGCGTTTTTAAGAATCTCTGTAACTGAAAGCATTATGTATGATTTGAGTATAACAAAGCATAAGATCAAATTGAAAATTCAAACACTGTGTTCCAAATCCTGCAAAAATGCTTTACAAACACATTTCAGAACCAACACACAAATGTCCATATACACGAGCAATTCTCAACCAGGGTTCCCTCAGAGGTTGTCAGGTGTGCCTTTAGCTGTGCATGATTTACCTCCTATTTGATGGTGCCTGCCCAAGTGCGAACTGACAACTCATGGAGCCCCCAGGCAATAAGAGATAATGGGGCCCCCTGTGTCTCTGCCTAAGCTCAAGCCAAAGCTGCACCCACACAAACCCCACCTACATATTGCAGCTCAGCTGAATAGAAAGGGCATTAAAAATAATTACAAAAAATAATAAAACAACGTTGTATGGCCCCCCCCCCTCCATTCTAACCAAGCCCTTCAGGTCTGGTATGGGTTTTGAGGGGAACCCCCACGCCAAAAGTGAAAAAAAATGGTGTGGGGTCCCCTCCAAGATCCATACCAGACATTTATCCGAGCATGCAGTCCCCCCCTCCTCCTGAACCATACCAGGCCACATGCCCTCAATATGCCCCAAAAGCACCTTGGCCCCATGTTGATGGGGACAAGGGCCTCTTCCCCACAACCCTGGCCTGTGGTTGTGGGAGTCTGCAGGTAGGGAGCTTATCGGGATCTTGTCAAAGACTGTCTCCTGTCATTTTTCACATTACAGTTTTTTTTTTCTGTGAATGGGTAATGGTACCATGTACCCCATGCTCATTCACATGGGGGGAGGGGCCAGGATCTGGGGGTCCCCTTGTTAAAGGGGGCTTCCACATTCCAAAAAGCCCCCGCTCGCATTCCCCCACAACCACCAGCCAGGGTTGTGGGGAAGAGGCCCTTGTCCCCTTCAACATGGGGACAAGGTGCTTTGGGGGGAAGACCCCTGCCCCAAAGCACCCCCCCATGTTGAGGGAATGTGGCCTGGTATGGTTCAGGAGGGGTGGCGCTCGCTTGTCCCCCCCCCTTTCCTGACCTGCCAAGCTAAATGTTCGGATAAGGGTCTGGTATGGATGGAGGGGGACCCCCACTCCATTTTTTAAATTATTTTTTTAATTGTCGGCAATTCTTTCTTTTACATTCAGCTGTCAGTGGGGAACCCCGCTGTCAGCTGAAACATGAAAGCATGGTTTTTACTACTAAAATACCGCATGACTTGATAAAATAACTCATGTGGTATTTTATTAGCATTTTTTGGTGAATTCAAACTCTTTTTAAAAAATGCTATACGGTATCCTACTGCATACTCAGATGAGGTAAGATACCGTTTAGTGAATTATGCCCAGTGAGCCTCTCACTAGACCCCCTACTGACCCTGGGCCCTCGGGCAATGTCCGAATGCCCAAATGGTCAGTCCCCCCCTGTGCCTGCCTAGCTCCAGGTCCAAGGCCAGTTGGCAGAGCCAACTGCATGACACCAATGATCTTCTTAGCTATCTGTAAGTATGTCATTTTGACTGCCACTGCAAGTGGGGCATTCTTACCACTACCACTAGCCACCAATGTAAGGGGCATCATTCTGGGGCTAGTATACACCCTTAAGCAATATCCCATGGCATTTGTGTGTACCCGTAAACTGAAATCAGCTCAGGGCCCCAGGTACAATCAATCCACTGTTGAAAAAAAAAAAAAAAAAAAAAAAGCCCTCTTCTATTCAAAACAATTCCCAAAGTAGTGCAAAAAACTGTACTGGGCAGGATAGATTACTATACCAAAGCCGCAATAATAAGTATATAACCCTCCTAGTCAGCTAGGGGGGGCTAGACCTCAATTGTTAGCAAGGAGGGCTGAGCAGCAGCCTGGGTGTGATAGCTATCAGGGGTCAAACTTTGGTCAGAGCTGAGAGGCTCTGCAGACCAGCCCTTTGGAATTTCCCTCAGCTGTAGAACTTTGTAGAAAGGTCTAGAACATTGGGTGGATCTGAGGAGTGGCTGATCTGCACTGAGGGATCCCAGCCAATCACCAACAGGAGGCTTGGCAAGGGGCCAGGACAATCCTTAAAAGTGAGCGCTTGGAGAAAGTAGCAGCTAGCACAAAAAAGATGACAAACCAAAATAAATATATACAAAATAAGTGCAGGGCTAAAGCAAATAACATAGAGTATGTGAAAATATAAAGTGATGCTAATGGCTCAAACAGAAGCCAGAAATGCTTTTCATAGTGTAGTAGATGTATTCCAATAGAGTAAAGACATAATAAAAACCATGTGGAGTACAAAGACAGCCAACAAAGGACTTACTAAGATGGCTGCCGCTCCGACACATGCGATGCGATGGCGTGACGTCAGTACATAGGCTCCTCCCTGGTGAGTGGGAATGGTGAGCTAATTTAACAGGGTATATTACAGGCTGGTGAGTCATGGGAGTGGCCGAGCGATCCTTTGAAGCTGCAGTTCTTTTTGTATGAGGTGCATTATCCTGTTAGTTCTGGTGAGTGCACATTGGTGGTGGATTCACTTAAAAGAGACTGCACTTTTCAGCAGTCTACACAAATGAAGCGCTACTAATTGATACTTTAGGATATGGACATTATTTAAATTGTCACTGCTCTCATATATAATAATTTGATGGAATCGTATTTCTAGTGGTGTTTGAACCATTAGCATCACTCTATATTTAAACATACTTTGTGTTATTTTCTTTAGCGCTGCACTTGTTTTGTATATAATTTCTTAAAGTAACCTGCACCGGATCCCCTGCTCAAGGATACCTCTAGACAGCTGGGTAAAGAAGAGGAGTTTATGTGAGGTGGTACTACAGGAGATGCTGGCTAGATCTCCAAAAGAGACTGTGTTGCAGTAGAGACTTGTAAATAGTTCCAGCAAGTTGTCCTCAGTTCATTGGTTCCATTGGGCATCCCATACACCCCTTACTCCATCCAAGTTGAAATCCCCCTAATAAAGCATCACAAAAAAGCTCAAGGACTGATTACTGTCCCCTGGATGCAAAACTGTGGAAAATGTGTGTTACCTGGCCATGTAGGACTATAGGGGGACCCAAATCTATTGCAACTCCTAAGGGGGTAGTGCTAGATAAGTCAAAATGAATGTGTCATCAGGCATTTAGGCTGATGTTTTTCTTGAAGCAGTTATGTATTGGCAACTTATAGTATCTGCAGTTATATGACACATTTGTTTCAACACAAATTTACAGTACTTTTAAGCTGAACTCCAGGGAAACAGCTAAATTCACAGTTGAAGTACATATATGGGAGCCAAGAGTTATGCATTGCTGATAATCCAGTCATGAAATTTACACAGCACTGATAACTGGACAGGCTGGTGACAGACTTTTCTCTACTGCAGCTAAGCAATATGGCTTGGTTACTTTCCTGCCTTCAGGCTGCATCTGTGTGGTAGGAAAGCAGTAGCAATCTGAAGAGCTCAGCAGGCCGATCTCTCCTCCTGTCAGTAAATGTACTTGGAACAGGGGCGGACTGACAACTTATGGGGCCCCCGGGCAATAGGGGATCATGGGGCCCATGTGTCCTTGCCTAAACTCAAAAAAGCCTATGAAAAAGGTACCAGGGGCATCTCATGGGGCCCCCTTCTGACTCCGGGCCCTCGGCCAGTGCCCGAGTTTTCAAATGGTCAGCCCCTGACTTGGAACACACCGGGTTGGCTACTAGTGCAACTAGTGCTTGCCGATACAACAGACAATGTATTCTACTGTATAAAGTATTGCAAAAAGTTGATATAAAGTCAGATCCAGGTACTGTACTTACAGATTCTTCTGCTGACCTCCACATCACTACTGCATCCTGTAACAAGAGCAGATCATAGAGAGGTACCAGTGAGAGCTATTGGCTTCCCAGTGGACTTTGGGGGGGGGGGGTCTTTACTGTCTTCTTTACAGTGAAAGCTTTGTTAGGTGTCCTTTGATTAGTGACAGGGTTGCTTTAAAGCTAAAGTTTAGGTATGATTTCTATGGCATAGATAAAAGGTACTCTCCACTCCTCACAAGACTTCCTACTCTCTACTTCCCTGGTCTCCTCCTCCCATGCCCTCCTCCAGGACTTCTCCAGGGCTTCCCCCATCCTCTGGAACTCAATACCCCAATCCATCAGACTGTCACCTACCCTCCTCACTTTTAGGCGCACCCTGAAAACCCATCTCTTCAGAAAAGCCTACCCCACCCTCACCTAACTGCTGATCTCCTCCACTCCCCCCACCACTCTATCCCCCACAGCTATTTCCTCCTGTACCACTCTCCCCTCCTTCCTAGATTGTAAGCTCCAAGGATCAGGGCCCTCGAACCCCTCGTGTATTTTACTGTATTGTTACTGTACTGTCTCATGTATTGTCTCCCATTGTAATGTACAGCGCTGAGCAAACTGTTGGCGCTATATAAATACTGTATAATAATAATAATACTTTAGTTCAGCTTTGAACAAGTAAGTATGCATATATGATACTTGAGTAGCCCCTGTGGAAGCTGAAAATCGCTACAACTGTGACAACAGCAGTCTCCCAGTTTCAGTGCCGAACGTTCCTCTTTTCCATGCTAACCACAGAGTGTGATGTCACTGTTCTGCCTCTCCATCTCATCCAGTCATATAACACCTTGTATTCATTGAAAAATATACAAGGCTTTTTCTGAATGGTTCAGCGCCAAATGGGCATCACTTTGTGATTACTATGCAGAAGGGCAGCTGCTCAGCATTGGACTTCGAAGACTGCTGCTATCACTGCTGTAGCGGAAATTACTACAGCGATTTGTAACTTACATAGACATTGGTCAGGTATGAGATGGATACTAATATTGGTCCAAGCTGAACTAATGTAAAAACGTTCTAAAAAAACCAAAAACCTAAACTTCAGCTTTAAAAGTAACTCGTTAATGAAAAACTAGCAAGCTACCATTTGTGACCATTCCTCCGGATAACACTGGTTGCTTGGCTGTCTTACTGACACTGACAAGAATGCAGAAGACTTCTGGCTATTCTCTGACATCAAGCATCATTGCATTGTTGTGAGTCAGTCATTCTAAATATTGTAGCGAGTGCATTCATATAACAGCCAGGAACCTAGCCTGTTCAAGTTTACTGTAGATAGTAAAAAGTAATAAGGCGGAGCCATCCAGAATGTATCTAAAGAGAAAATGTTTTTTTGTTTTGGATAGAGTAGGAAAAGGATAGCACCTCTGTGAGGTTCCAATGGCTGACTGTGTCTATGTAGGGAGATTCATCCTCTCCATTTGTCACCGACTGAAGATGGCAGGAAATGCATAATTTTGAGCAATCACCAGAACTGGTATAGAGCAGAAACCATCCAATGGAAGGACTTTTGTTGCGGTGACAACTGTCTCAACGGGGATTTCCATCACTTAACTTTGAAGCATCTGTAGGACATGAATTGAAAGAAATCTCCCCAAGGACATACACAAAAAATGACAGGGATTTAACCTTTACCTAAATCTATTTTGACTTTTGATATTCGTTTGGTTTATATTGCATTTTGAAAAATGGATATTTCCACTATAAAAAAAAAAGGTTCTGTTTTTTTTTGTATCTTTTAACATTTTTTTATCTTTTATTTTATGAATGTATGGCTGACACATTTTATGAAATATTTTTTTCCTGCAATAAATTCACAGATGATTTTATTCTAGGCTTTGGCCGTTTACTCTGTATACAAAGAGGGATTAAAGAATAGTCTAAATAATTTATTGCAATAACATCCTGGATTTTATATCCATTTTAAATGCACACAGCTTTAGTAATAATAGCTGCTTTTAGAAAAGTACAAATAATTGTTTTCAAACTACTCGCAGGCACACAGTGGAACTTTTAATACGTTAAGGTCAGTAAGTCATTTATCAATGGGGAGGCTTGAAAAAAATGCAAATCCTTGCACTTAGATGGTAAATCAAATATAACCTGACTGCCCTCATGTCATGTCTCTGTCTCTGTTTTCTGTCAAAGAAAAGCCAGGCTCCTACTTATGACCATCTAAGCAGCTTTAAAACGATTTCTTCCCATGAAAATATGCCCAACATTTACATTTGTTTTCAGCTCTATAGCTAGAAGCATTTGCATTATGCAAGAGCCAAGTGGCTTCTGTCTGCGTTGGAATCATATGTTATTGACATCCTATTTTAAATAGGTTTGATGGACTAGATGTGTAATTTTTCTTTGTGGTCTAACATGGGTTTGTTTAAATTACACTAGCACAGTAGGGACTTCTTAGAACAGTCACTCCATAGAAGTCATGGTTTCCATACACTGTGTGTATGGAAACCATGTGCAAGAGGGTATTGTATTGTATGGGGGAACCCAAGAAAATCTCAGACTCTATTTAATCATACCCCTTTTAAGCCATGCCCAATATTAAGCAGAATTTAAACCACACCCACTTTTTGACACAGCACGCTTCGTGAGCCACCATATTTTCTTGCCAAGCCACACCCACAAATTAATGTCCCACCCCTAATTTACATATCACTCTGCCTACACTGGCTTTCTGGACATACAGTAAAAAATTTTTTTGGGAAATGTTGGCAACTGTACTGTATGTCCTGTGGTCAGCTTGTGCAATAAACTGTAATGTAGGTGTATCTCAGCGACGGCGAGAACTAGGCTGCAAGGCTCTATGTAGTGTTCACAACTATGTGTATGTAGATAGATGGGGTGGCAAACTGTCAGTATTCACTTGGCTAGTGGGTGCATGGGTCCCTCTCACCCAATCAGAGTAGTCAGGCAGATTATAGTGGCCTGTCTTTTCCCTGCAGACAGGGTCAGTCCACAGACTCTCCGGCTTAGACCTGGTGTCCCGTCTGGTCTCCTGCTGTCAGATTGGCCTGCTGGGCAGAGTGGCAGACCGTGTGGTCAGTAGGCTCTGCCTGCTCTTCCTTTCTCTCCAACCATGGCTCCCTGGCCTAGTTCAATGCTTCAGACTGCAGCACACCTTCTTCAGCCTCTCACCACACACTCCTGGCCAATCTCCTGGGCTTTGATATTTATATGCCCCCGCCCACACACTACCTCTCTTGGGAAATGTAGTCCCTGATTGCCCTGCTCACCAACTGAGTCCTGCTATACAGCGTAGAAGTTCCAGAAAGCTATTCTGTCCATGTAAGTGACCCTGAATGGCAGGCCACTGCCATCTAATGTCCATTTTATT
This sequence comes from Staurois parvus, assembly GCF_062004578.1. Lineage (NCBI taxonomy): Eukaryota > Metazoa > Chordata > Amphibia > Anura > Ranidae > Staurois > Staurois parvus. The sequence continues at coordinate 4,246,999 of NW_028318047.1, read as the reverse complement.
GTATTGTTAGTAATAAGATTTTATTGGGTTACACCAGGCTAAATCCCCAGATGACAAATCCAAGTTCCAGCAGCTTTCAGCAAAGTAGGCCCCCCAGCCAGCCCAGCTGGGTCCTTAATGAACAGCAGACACATGACAGATTTGCCCAGGGTGCAAACAGCCCCCCGATCCCACAGCTTGCGATCTCCTCCTCAGGGACAGGACACTTCTGTTCCAGATCTCAGACTATGTATACACCTTCCCATCAACCATCTGTGCAATCTCCAACAAGGATTGGTGGACACAGTGTCAATATTCATGCTGCCAATTTGCCTTACTGCACACCTACAGTGCTGTGAAAAAAGTATTTGCCCCCCTTTCTTTTTTTCTTTTTTTGCATATTTGTCACAAACAAATATGCAAAACAAACCTGCCTGGCCTTATGTGTAAAATTAATTGCCCCCTTTGCTAAATCATGAATGAACTGTGATTGACCACAATTTTTTGACAGCTGAGGTAAATTTCACTTGCCAGACCCAGGCTTGATTACTACCAGAGCTGTTGAATCAAGAAATCACTTAAATAGAAGCTGTCTGACAAAGTGAAGCACATGCTAAAAGATAGCAAAAATGAAACACATCATGCCGCAATCTAAAGAAATTCAAGAACAGATGATAAACAAAGTTATTGACGTGTACCAGTCTGGAAGGGGTTACAAAGCCATTTCTAAGGCTTTAGGGCACCATGATAAGAGTCATTATCCACAAATGGAGAAAACTTAGAACAGTGGTGAACCTTCCCGGCAGTGACTGACCTACCAAAATTACTCCAAGAGCACAATGACAATTCATCCAGGAGGTCATAAAAGAATCCAGAACAGCATTTAACTAGTTGCCGACCGCAGATAGCCAAATGACGGCTGCACTGCGGCCGGCCAGTTCTGAGTGGACGTCATATGACGTCCTCCCAGAACGCGCTCTCCTGCGCGCCCCAGGGGGCGCGCACCCGGCGATCTCTGTGATCGCTGTGTCCTACGGACACAGCTGATCACGTGATGTGGTAAAAGGCCAATCACAGCGTCCTTTTACCACATGATCAACAGTGTCCAATGACACGCTGATCAGAGGGAAATGCAAGTGCCGGTTCTCGGCTGCACTTTCCTCACGCTGTCAGATCGTGAGGAAAGTACTGCCGAGAACCGGCAGTTGTAAGAGCGGGGATCGGCACTGATCATCAGGGCACTGATGATCAGTGCCCTGATGATCGGTGCCCAGCAGTGCCACCCGCAAGTTCCGCCCACCTGTGCCCAGCAGTGCGCCCACTAGCTCTGCCCACCTGTGCCCAGCAGATCACCCACCTGTGCCCAGCAGTGCACCCACCTGTGCCCAGCAGTGCACCCACCTGTGCCACTCTGCAGTGTCACACACCTGTGCCCAGAAGTGCCACCTACCTGTGCCCAGCAGTGCCACCAACCTGTGCCCACCCACCAGTGCTGCCCACCAGTGCCACCCAGCAGTGCCACCCAGCAGTGCTGCCAGTCAGTGCCCAGGGGTTGTGCCAGTCAGTGCCGCCAGTCAGTGCCCAGCAGTGATGCCAGTCAGTGCCGTCTATCAGTACCCATCATCAGTGTCACCTATCAGTGCCGCCTATCACTGCTGCATATTAGTGCCGCCTATCCGTGACACCTCATTAGTGCTGTCTATCAGTGCCGCCTATCCGTGCCACCTCATTAGTGCTGCCTATCAGTGCCCTTTAGTGCTGCCTATCAGTGCCCATCAGTGCTGCCTCATCAACGCACATCAGTGAAGGAGAAAAAATACCTGTTTGAAAAATTTTATAATAGAAACAAAGAAAAAAATAAGGGGGTATAAGTGCCTGGTAGGCAAGTGGTTAAAGAACTGTAAGCCTCACTTGCCTCAGTTAAGGTTAACGTTCATAATTTAATAAGAAAGAGACAAAAGGGCAAAAATGGCATTCATGGGAGAGATCCAAGGCAAAAGTCACTGCTGACCAAAAAGAACACAAAGGCTCATCTCACATTTGTCAAAAAACATCTTGATTGTCCCCAAGACATTGGGGCAAATATTCTACGGACTGCTGGGACAAAAGTTGAAAGTTTTTGAAGGTGTGCGTCCTGTTACAAATGGGATAAAATTAATACAGCATTTCAAAAAAAGAAGATTATGCCAACATTCAAACACGGTGGTGGTAGCGCAATGGCCTGGGGCTGCCGTGCAGGTTCAGGACCTGGACAACTTGCCATAATTGATAGAACCATGAATTCTGTGCTCTACCAGAAAATCCTGAAGGAGAATGGCAGGCCATTAGTTTGTGATATGAAGCTCAAGTGTACTTGGGCTATGCAGTAGTCCTGCTATAAGTCACTGATTGCCACCATTACTAATAAAAATTTAAAAAAATTCCAGCCTATACCACCATTTGTAAACGCTAAAACCCTGTTACTTAGCACTGCATGGGCAAAGCAAAGGTTTCTTTAAAGTGTAAAAGTTCAGAGTGGAGAGTAATTAGAACACTTGTTAGGTTTTTATTGCTGTCTGTTAGGAAGATTCATCCTCTTTATTTGTCCTGTTTACAATTATCACCAATAGTGAAAGTGAAAGAAAATTTTGGGTTGCCACCGGAACAAGTATGGACAGGAAATCTTTCAGTGGGAAAGTCATTAGTGACAATAAGGGATTTTGTCATTTTGGAAGGATTTCCTCTTATTTCCTGTTTTGGCTATGGGACCGAAAGTTAAAAGAAATCGTCCCAAAGGAACACATATGGCAAAAAAACTGACAAAGATTATAACCCGAACTTACTCTATCCAAAATGAAAAAAAAAAGGTTTTCCTTTAGTCCTACTTTAAAGCAGTATTAAACCCAAAAGCAAACAATTATAATAATTCAACTTACCAGTTCATATATGTGATGGCTGCATTAATTTCCTTTTTTAAGCTTTCTTTCTTCTATTTTCATTTGGTAATCCAGCCAGCAAGTCTGTTCTTTTTCACTGCACAAACCCTCCAGCAGAATGTATCAGTTTACATGGGTGAGACAAACCACTTAACACAGGTGGGGGCGGGGGTGATTACAATGATCAGCCTTTGTTTATTCACGTGAATCCTTTACCACAAAAGGCAGAAAAAAAAATGTTGCTGTAACTGATTAGAAAGTGTAAGCTAGAGTTTGACTTCAGTTTGTTATTGCATTCAAATCTGCGTACAGATTTAACCCCCCCCTGACTGACAATGCTGCTGTCTGCTTTGCCTCCTATGCTCAGGTCTCCAAAGATGTGTCTCACTAACACAGGAGGTGTGTTACTGGCCAGACATCCAAGTGAAAACAATGGGAAAAAAAACAAAGAAAAGAAAACTGATGCAGCCACCACATCTAATGATTGGTAAGCTGAAATATATTACATTTTTTGGTTTTGGGTTTAATATCGCTTTAAGTACTAGCCCAACTATCCTGTGCAGGAGATGCAGCAGTTAGCAAGAAGTTCCAGAGACACTTTGCTGTTTATAGTTCTAAGCATCTAACCATACTTACAAAACTGAAAAACTTTTATCGTATTTGCTGTTCATTATCAATAAATGAATTAGATGTGTAAATAAATGAGAACTGCAGCTAAATATTTGTTTTTACATTTTAGATAGAATTGGCATTACATCCACGTTTTTCTAGATGTCTGTATTGTCACTGGGGACAACTCTTACTGCTTCCACTTTGGCATTATTTACATTTACAATTTTGCATCTCTGAAGTCTATTCTTCTTAAATAATTTGTAGAATCAAGGGATGGTGACAGTGTTGCTAAAAAGAATATTTATAGGTAAGCACTAAATTCTGCACACAAAAAGAAATGGGCTTTATGTTTAAGGTGGTTAGCACTAAAAACTAGGAGTGTAGGGGCAGTCTGACTTTAAAACTTGTGTAGCACCCTGATTTAAATAGGGGCTATTACCAAAATTTAGTACTTGGCTGAGTGGTAGTCAGCTCAGAATGATCTGTATAGTTTTTCACTTGGTCTTTCCCTCAGTTCATGTGCAGCTGTGATTTCTCACTGCTGCCAGCAGGTGTCACTGGTAACAGTATGAGATTTCATAACTGAATACTGAATATTTATATTTCCTTCAGCCCACCTAGTAGGAGATTTAGCCATGTGTTCTGACTGTGGAGATATGCCTGAAGTGGTCCTGAAGCTATCCTGTCTGTTGATGGGGAAGTTGTGCCGAGTTTGAGACCCCAGGAAGAAGAGACCCTGTTGTCAGAAGGGCCTAGTGACTCACCTATAGAAGGAAGCACTAAAGCTTAGGGAACAGAAGAGGGGGAACTGGAACCAGCAAGAAAGGACAACTTCTGTGAACAAGCTAGGATACTACCTACCTGTTGCTGGAGCATCTTTGACATTGTGAAGCCGAACAAAAATCTGTAAGTAAACTGCTTGGGTATCTGGGACTTGTAACACTCACCTCCTTGTATGTTGTTTAATAAATCTTCCAAAAGACAGAAAGTGACTGGTGCACATTGTTCTTTCTTCGTCCCCCCCATGGTGAAATGCTGGCCCACCCCTATCTTGAAAGGTTACATAGATACATAGCTAGTCTGGTTGAAAAAAAATTCATCCAGTTCAAACAACCGAGTGGAAAAAATAATGTATGTATACAATGGATATAAAAAGTCTGCACACCCCTGTTAAAATGTCAGGTTTCTGTGAAGTAAAAAAAAAATGAGACAAGGATAAATAATTTCAGAACTTTTTCCACCTTTAATGTGACCTATAAACTGTACAACTCAATTGAAAAACAAACTGAAATCTTTTATGGGGGAAGTAAACATAAAAAAACTAAAAAAAGTGGTTGCATAAGTATGCACACCCTCTTATAACTGGGGATGTAGCTGTGTTCACAATTAAGCAATCACATTCAAAATCATGTTAAATAGGCGTCAGTACACACCTGCCATCGTTTAAAGTGTCTCTGATTAACACCAAATAAAGTTCAGCCATTCTAGTAGGTCTTTCCTGACATTTTCTTAGTCGCATCTTACAGCAAAAGCCATGGTCTGTAGAGAACTTCCAAAGCATCAGAGGGATCTCATTGTTAAAAGGTATGAGTCAGAAGAAGGGTACAAAAGAATTTCCAAGGCATTAGATATACCATGGAACACAGTGAAGACAGTCTTCATCAAGTGGAGTAAATATAGCGTAACAGTGACATTACCAAGAACTGGACGTCCCTCCAAAATTGATGAAAAGACGAGAAAAAAACTGGTCTGGGAGGCTGCCAAGAGGCCTATAGCAGTATTAAAGGAGCTGCAGGAATATCTGGCAAGTACTGGCTGTGTGGTACATGTGACAACATCCTCCCATATTCCTCATATGTCTGGGCTATGGGGTAAAGTGGCAAGATGGAAACCTTTTCTTATAAAGAAAAACATCCAAGCCCGGCTAAATTTTGCAAAAACACATCTGAAGTCTCCAATAAGCATGTGGGAAAATGTGTTATGGTCTGATGAAACCAAGGTTGAACTTTTTGGCCATAAGTCCAAAAGATATGTTTGGTGCAAAAACAACACTGCACATCACCAAAAGAACACCATACCCACAGTGAAGCATGGTGGTGGCAGCATCATGCTTTGGGCTGTTTTTCTTCAGCTGGAACTGGGGCCTTAGTCAAGGTAGAGGGAATTATGAACAGTTCCAAATACCAGTCAATATTGGCACAAAACCTTCAAGCCTCTGTTAGAAAGCTGAACATGAAGAGGAACTCCATCTTTCAGCATGACAGCAACCCAAATCATACATCCAAATCAACAAAGGAATGGTTTCACCAGAAGAAGATTAAAGTTTTGGAATGGATCAGCCAGAGCCTAGACCCGAATTTAATCGAAAATCTGTGGGGTGATCTGAAGAGGGCTGTGCACAGGAGATGCCCTCACAATCTGACAGATTTGGAGTGTTTATGCAAGGAGGAGTGGGCAAATATTGCCAAGTCAAGATGTGCCATGCTGAAAGACACATACCCAAATAGGCTGAGTGCTGGAATAAAATCAAAAGGTGATTCGACAAAGTATTAGTTTAAGGGTATGCACACTTATGCAACCATATTATTTTAGTTTTTTTATTTTTACTTGCCTCCACCTATAAGATTTCAGTTTGCTGTTCAACTGAGTTGTGCAGTTTATTGGTCACATTAAAGGTCTGAAATGATTTATCTTTGACTCATTTGTTTATATTACAGAAACCTGACATTTTAACAGGGTGTGTAGACTTCTTATATCCACTGTATGTATATATATATATATATATATATATATATATATATATATATATATATATATATATATATACATACAGTTGTGTTCAAAATAATAGCAGTCAGACATCACTAACCTGATCAATCACTGTCTTTGGTAGAAATGATATTTCTACATGGCAAATAATTTACTAGCAGATGTAGTAGAGTAATAGAAATCCAACAGACCCAGCAGTCATGACATGCATGCTGCTGATTCTGTGTAATTGAATCACTAATTGAAAGGGGCATGTTCAAAATAATAGCAGTGTGGAGTTCTATTAGTGAGGTCATTCATTCTTTGAAAAACAGGTGGCAATTATTGCCCTTATTTAAGGAAGGAAGGCAGCAAATGTTGTACATGCTGGTTACAGTGCATTTCTCTCTGAAATTCTGAGGAAAATGGGTTGTTCCAGACATTGTTCAGAAGAACAGCGTACCTTGATTAAAAAGTTGATTGGAGAGGGGAAAACATATAAAAAAGTGCAGAAAATGATAGGCTGCTCAGCTAAAATGATCGCAAATGCTTTAAAATGGCAACCAAAACCTGAAGGACATGGAAGAAAGCAAAAAACTACCATTCGAATGGATAGAATAGCCAAAATGGAAGGACTCAGCCAACAATCAGCTCCAGGAAGATCAAAAGAAGGTCTAAAGTTCCCTGTGAGTACTGTTACAATTAGAAGACGCCTATGTGAAGCCAAGCTATCTGCAAGAAGCCCCCGCAAAGTCCCACTGTTGAAAAAGAGACGTACTGAAGAGGTTACAATTTGCCAAAGAGCACATTGACTGGCCTAAAGAGAAATGGTGCAACATTTTGTGGACTGATGAAAGTAAGATTGTTCTTTTTGGCTCTAGTGGCCGGAGACAGTTTGTCAGATGACCCCCAAACACTGAATTCAAGCCACAGTACACTGTGAAGACAGTGAAGCATGGTTGCACAAGCATCATGATATGGGGATTTTCTCATACTACGGTGTTTGGCCTATTTATTGTATACCAGGGATCATGGATCAGTTTGAATACATCAGAATACTTGAAGAGGTCATGCTGCCTTATGCTGAAGAGGAAATGCCCTTGAAATGGGTGTTCCAACAAGACAACGACCCCAAACACACCAGTAAACGTGCAACATCTTGGTTCCAGACCAACAAGATTGATGTTATGGAGTGGCCAGCCCAATCCCCGGATCTTAATCCAATAGAAAACTTGTGGGGTGACATCACAAATGCAGTTTCTGAGGCAAAACCAAGAAATAGAGAAGAACTGTGGAATGTAGTCCAATCATCCTGGGCTGGAATACCTGTTCACAGGTGCCAGAAGTTGGTTGACTCCATGCAACACAGATGTACAGCAGTTCTCAGAAACAGTGCTTATACAACTAAATATTAATTAAGTGATTGAAAGGAAAGCAAAATCTTCAAACATTTTTCAGTTTATATAGTGAATGTTTGAGTTTGTAAAGAAGAATACAAACACTGCAATTTTTTGAACAGTCTAATATTCACTTTTCTTCAATTTTTTTAGAGGAACAACACAAATTTTATATATTTTTCTTTATGTTTTGATTTGGAATAGAATGTGTAGTGTTCCCAATGCATTTGTGTGTATGGAAATAAAAGCTATTAGAGGGATTTAGAGCTATATTCACTTTTTTCAACACGCTGCTATTATTTTGAACACAACTGTGTATATATATATATATATATATATATATATATATATATATATATATATATGCACTATATTGCCAAACGTATTGGACCAGCCCTCCAAATCATTAGATTCAGGTGTTCTAATCACCTCCATGGTCACAGGTGTATAAAGTCAAGCACGTAGGCATGCAGACTGCTTCTACAAACATTTGTGAAAGAATAGGTCGCTCTCAGGAGCTCAGTGAATTCAAGCGTGGTACAGTGATAGGTTGCCACCTGTGCAATAAGTCTATTTTCCTGCTACTAAATATTTCACGGTCAACTGTTAGTGGTATTATAACAAAGTAGAAGCAACTGGGAGCAACAGCAACTCTGCCACAAGCAGTAGGCCACGTAAAATGACAGAGCGGGGTAAACGCATGCTGCAGCGCACAGTGTGCAGAAATCGCCGTCAGCAGAGTCAATAGCTAAACACTTCCAAACTTCATGTGGCCTTCAGATTAGCACAACAACAGTGCGTAGAGCTCTTCATGGAATGGGTTTCCATGGCCGAGCAGCTGCATCCAAGCCCTGCATCACCAAGTGCAATCTAAAGCATCGGATGCAGTGGTGTAAAGCACGCAGCCACTGGACTCTAGAGCAGTGGAGATGTGTTCTCTGGAGTGGCGAATCACGCTTCTCTGGCAATCTAATGGACCTGTCTGGGTTTGGTGGTACCAGGAGAACGGTACTTGCCTGACTGCATTGTGCCAAGTGAAAAGTTTGGTGGAGGGGGATTATGTTGTGGGGTTATTTTTCAGGGGTTGAGCTTGGCCCCTTAGTTCCAGTGAAGGGAATTCTTAAGGTGTCAGCATACCAAGACATTTTGGACAATTTTATGCTCCCAGCTTTGTGGGAACAACAGTTTGGGGATGGCCCCTTCCTGTTCTAATATGACTGCACACCAGTGCAAAAAGCAAGGTCCATAAAGCCATGGATGAGCAAGTTTGGGGAGGAGGAACGTGACTGGCCTTCACAGAGTCCTGACCTCAACCCAATAGAACACCTTTGGGACGAATTAGAGTGGAGACCTTCTCGTCCAACATTAGTACCTGACCTCACAAATGCGCTTCTAGAAGAATGGTCAAACATTCCCATTGACACACTCCTAAACCTTGTGGACAACCTTTCCAGAAGAGTTGAAGCTGTTATAGCTGCAAAGGGTGGGTCAACTCAATATTGAACCCTATGGACTAAGTCTGGTTTGCCAATAAAGTTCTTGTAAAGGCAGGCGTCCCAATACTTTTGGCAATATAGTATATATATATATATATATATATATATATATATATACATATACATACACACAGATGCAATCGTATGGTTACACAATCCTATACCCATAGTTGATCCAGAGGAGAGCAAAAAATAAAATCAAAGTATGATCCAATTTGCTCCAGCAGGGGAAAAATATCTTCCTGATTCCCCAAGAGGCAATCTTATATTCCATGGATCAACTTACCTATAAATTTTAGTATCCAGTTATATTTTGAGTATCTAGGATATAATCCAGACCTTTTTAAAACAATCTACTGAGCTGGCCAGAACCAACCAGACCAAAGGGAGTCTATTCCACATTTTCACAGCTTACTATGAAGAATCCTTTCCATATTTGGAGATTAAATTTCTTTTCCTCCAGACATAAAGAGTGCCCTCTTGTCCTCTGTGAATAACTCTAAACCAATTTCACAATTTGGATCACTTATGTATTTTTACATGTTGATCATCCCCCCCTTATGCTCCTCTTTTCAAGAGAGAATACAGTTCATATAATCCATGCCTCATATTACTTTGGTTGCTCTTCTCTGCACTTTCTCCAGTACCCCAATATTCTTTTTGTGACCACCATGCCACCAGGGGCCAGGAGGGTGCTACACTTGCAACTGTCCCTTTACAGTTAAAAACTGTACATTCAGCTAAAGCTTGTAACTAACATACCCAAAAAACATAAGGGACCTTCTGTAGACAGATATTCAATTTGTTCATACAGCATCTTATGCACATAAATGGTCTGTTGGCTTTGCATAGTCAAAACCCATCTGTTGCACTGGCATTTCTTCTTAATCCAAAGCTGTATCTAAAACTTGATTTATTAGGTAGTATGTAGCATGTGTTTTGGGGAAGTCTACACATGTGTTTCATTAGAAGGTTATGAATAAAAATTGCACAATCTTGAAAAGAATGTATTCAGACTTCTGACCAAGTTACATAACAACCTTCCATTAGCATATGCATTTAGGGCTGATCTTTTAATAGGTTATAATTTTAAGTAATGCATTTCCAAGTATTCCAGAGACAATTTAGATAAGATGAACTTTAAACAATGTTTTAAAATCCATTTCCAAGGTGTAGGAAATCAAACAAAAGGAATGACCTTTGACTAGTGGTGTTCTTTGCCAAGAGTTTTTCTTTGAATAGTGAAGAGGCTGTTCTGAAAATAGCAGATTGTGTACTGATGTGATCACAGCCTGTTGTATAAATACAACCATGATGATTATTTCATGCCTTAAACTGCATATCAGATTGTCAGGGATGAGCATTGCACTCCCTGTGAGACTTGCTTTCCCCTAATCGATTCTCTGCAGTGGATATCTCCTACATAGGATATACAGTATAACAAACGTTTATAGCAGTTTTTGAAATCTTAATATAATTTGTATAAAAGCCACATTAGTGTTTAATAGATGTTCTAACTAATGCAATGGGGCGCTCCAGTAAAGATGCCTAAATAGAGGGGAACTCATACTGATTAGGTTATTGCATGTGAACCAACTTTGCCTAATTCAGTAAGGAAATCAGTGTGAAAGAAAGTGATTAGCTTCAGCTGAAATGAAAGGCAAGGGTATATGATGTGGTTGTGCAATGTTAGCTCTTGTGTGGTCATGCATTCACTTACATTTTTTGTAATATGTGTTTTATTAGTTAGTACAACCACTTTTACTGCTGTAGTGCTACCCCCAGAGGTGCCGCCGAATTGTTTTGTGATTTCTCTGCACACCTGAAGATGACACACCTTGCTCATCCAGCGCTGACCGACACACCTTGATATATTTTTAGGAATATTTTAGACCAAGTGTAGCCTAAATGTAAAGAGTGTTAGCAAGTGCACAAACAATCAATAAGGCAACATCTTTGCTCTAAGAAATATGGTTACATACAGTTAGGTCCATATATATTTGGACACAGGCACAATTATAGATTTTTTCAGGTATTGACCAAAACATATTCAAGCTATAGTTATATAATGGATATGAGCTGAAAGTGCACACTCTCAGGTTTAATTTGAGGGTATGTACATCCAAATTGGAGGAAGGGTATAGGAATTACAGCTCTTAAGAGTAGCCATCCTCCCTTTTCAAGGGATAAAAAGTAATTGGAAAATTGAATAAAAAGCAGTTTCATGGCCAGGTGTGGGTTACTCCATTATTTCTTCATCAATTAAGCAGGTAGAAGGTCTGGAGTTGACTCTAAGTGTGGTATTTGCATTTGGAATCTATTGCTGTGAACCTACATCATGCGTTCAAAGGAGCTGTCCATGCAAGTGAAAAAGGCCATTGTAAGGCTTCAAAAACAAAACAAATCCACCAGAGAGATAGCAGCAACATTAGGAGTGTGGCATGTGGGGTGAACTCGTGACAGGCCAAATCAACAGTTTGGCACATTCTGATGAAAGAAGAAAGCACTGATGAGTTCAGCAACATAAAAAGGCATGGATGTCCACGGAAGACAACAGTGGTGGATGATCGCAGGATTCTCTCTATAGTGGAAAAAAACCCATTCACAACATCCAGACAAGTGAAGGGCACTCACCAGGAGGAGGGCGTATTATTGTCAAAGTCTACAATCAAGAGAAGACTTCATGAGAGCAAATACAGAGGGTTCACCACAAGGTGCAAACCATTCGTAAGCCTGAAGAATAGAAAAGCCAGAGTAGACTTTGCCAAAAAACATCTAAAAAAGCCAGACCAGTTCTGGAAAAGCATTCTTTGGACGGATGAAACTAAGATTAATCTGTACCAGAATGATGGGAAGAAAAAAGTGTGGAGAAAGATTAGAACAACTCATGATCCAAAGCATACAACATCATCTGTAAAACATGGTGGAAGCAGTGTGATGGCATGGACATGTATGGCTTGCAGTGGCACTGGGTCATTGGTGTTTATTGATGATGTGACAGAAGACAAAAGCAGCCGGATGAATTCTGCAGTGTTTACAGATATACTGGCAGACCAGATTCAGCCAAATGCAGCAAAGTTGATTGGATGATGCTTCACAGTACAGATGGACAATGATCCAAAATACACTGCAAAAGCAACCCAATTGAGCATGCATTTCACTTGCTGAAGGCAAAACTAAAGGCAGAAAGACCCACAAAGAACAACTGAAGACAGCTGTAGTTAGAGCTTGGTAAAGTATCAGAAAGGAGGAAACCCAGTCTTTGGTAATGTCCATGGGTTCCAGACTTCAGGCAGTCATTGCCAGTAAAGGATTCTCAATAAAATATTCAAAATGAACATTTTATTTATGATTATATTCAATTGTCCAATTACTTTTGGTCCCTTGGAAAAAGGGGGCATTGCTACTCTTAAGAGCTGTAATTCCTAAACCCTTCCTCCAATTTGGATGTACATACCCTCAAATTAAACCGGAGAGAGCACACTTTTAGCCAATATCCATTAAATAACTATAGCTTGAATATGTTTTGGTAAATACCTGAAAAAAAAACTAAAATTGTGCCTGTGTACAAATATATATGGACCTAACTCAGCCTGCAGTATTGTGACTGTCAGTAACTAACAGAGCTGAATAGCTTTATCCTAGCAACAGTATATGAAGACAGTCCTAACTTGCTATGGCAGTCCCTGTCTTATCCCACTGGCCAGTGAATGATGGAAAAAAGGAAAAAAAAAGTGTTGGCAGGAAAAGTTGGGGTCTTTGAAGATAGCACAACAGTTCCCAGCAGAAAACAGATTAACTTTTGCAGTCTCTGTTAGTATCCTACCATACCCAGGATGCCCTCTTTAGGTTCTCTGGATATGTGCTCTGGTTCAGTTCAAGTCCTCAAACAAGTATAGGAGCTGCTGCGATGTCTCTCTCTTTCAGTCCTATTTAAACAGTCCCTCTTTTCCTTCCTTACTATCGATGGGGGTTCTATCTAGTATAGTCTGGCCTCACCAGGTGTCCAAATCACAGCTTGCACCTTCCCAGGGAGAAAGTTCTTGCCTCTGAGGCAAGGTCCTGGGCAATGAGCAGTCTCCTCGAGGTCTAACTCGATTGTGGTTAGCTATGGCAGGTTCCATTCAGACAGCAGTCCAGACTCTCTGTTTCTCTCAGCAGTGTGCAGACTATCCTCTCCTTGCTTTGTTGCAGTAGCCAATTACTGTCCTTCCAGGATCGACCCAGACCCAGTCAAGCCACCCTGCACTGGAGACACTTCACAAAGGAGCATTGCAAAGTGGTCTCATTAAAGATGGCTTCTGCACTTCCCTATTAGTGAATATTCAGTTTAACCCTGTCCACACTACAGAAGGATACAGCAGCAACAAAGGAAGAAGTTCCACAGCAGTTATCAGCTGCAATCCATATTACATTGCAAACTTGGACATTTAATTTAGGTGCTTTCCGACCCTACTGTATATGTAGTGTTTACCAGTATTTTGCTTTTTCGAAGACTTTTTTTTAATAATTGCAAGTTGGATGAATTAATAAAGGCAGATTACCCACATGACCATTTGTGGGGAACTGGACTCCTGCCTGCTCCTGCTCTTTACCAGGGATATTGAATGAAAATTCATGGAGGTCCACTTAGTAAAATGTTCTTCCAGCAGAGGTCCAATTCCAAAAAGTTTATGCGATGACTCAGATCCTTCACATCAAAGCCCTCCTCTCCTTTTAAAATAGGTTCACATCTCTGTGGCTGAGGAACATGCACAAAATTGTATGCGTTCTGATGCACAGAGAAATGCACTGCACTATATCAGGTGTGCGGGGGGTGCCATTATTTCTTAATGGCACCCCACACATAAGCACCTATGGCACACCAAATCACTTGGTGGTGCAACACCATACAGCTTGGCATGGCGTGATTTAATTTAAAAAAAAAAAAAAAAATCGGGACTTCTTTCCCTGTGTTTCTTGCAGGTAGGGCAGACCATTAAAATGTACGGACTGCCCTGCCTGCGATGTGCATGTGCAAATATAATATCACAATCTCAATTTTACATCCCCTTCTTACAGTACCCCTTCACATCAAAATCCCCCTATCCGCAGCCCCCTTACATTACAGACATTACAATCCTCAGCATCCCCATTAAAGTCATCCGAACCCGCATTATAGTCCTCAGACCCCCATTAGTGTTCCCAGCACCCCCATTACAGTCCTCAGACCACCCATTAATGATATCAGACCCTTTAATTACTGTCTTCAGACCCCCAATACTATGCTCAGACCTCCCCATTACTGTGCCCAGCACCCCCTTATTACTGTCCTCAGACCCCCATTACAGTCCTCAGATCCCCAATTATTTTCTTCAGACCCCCCATTACTGTCCTCAGACACTCCATTACTGTCCTCAAACCCCCCATCACTGCCTCAGCTCTCCTCATTACTTTCCTCAGACTCCCCCATTACTCTCATTAGCCCCCCTCATTATTTTCCTCAGACCCCCCATTACTTTTCTCATACCTTTTGCTACTGTCCTCAGCTCCCCCCATTACTTTCCTCAGATGCTCCATCACTGTTCTTAGACCTTCCCTTACTTTTCTCATAGCTTTCATTGCATTCCTAAGGCCCCCATTACTTTCCTCAGTTACCCCATTACTGTCCTTAGACCTTCCCTTATTTTTCTCATACCTTTCATTACATTCCTCAAACCCCCTATTACTGTCCTTGGACCCCTCCATTACTTTCCTCAGATGCCCCATTACTGTCCTTAGACCTTTGCTTACTTTCCTCAGACCCCCCCATTACTTGCCTAAGACCCTTCCAATCACCTGCTTGTTAACAGTCCCCCCCACTTCATCCTGAGCCGTTCTGCAGCATTGTTGGCTGCTAGAGAATAATAGTGGTGGCAGTGATAGCTGCAGTGACAGAACGGCTCCAAAATGGTGGGAGCGCGGCGATCCAGATGAGACATTGATTCGTCTGGATTTAGACGGTGGTCCCCCATTTAGTGATGCCTGCTCTATGGCTTTCAATAGGTGCTTGATTCTACCCAGTTGCTGATTGAGAACTGGTTATCTCTGTTTTTTCACAAAGTTTTCACTAATGCAGATACTGGGTGGATTTAGATACAAAACCGGGGACACTACATCTAAAAAATCATAAGAAATTAAAGAATAAACCATATGGACTTTTAAGGTGCCCCAAAGAGTAACGTGTTGAAAAGCTAACAGGGAGAATCACTACCAATACCCTCATATGCCCACTGCATCCACACGTGGGAGATACCTGTTCCTGGATGATATGTGTAGTCCACTGGGGTCCCCCCTCTGCCTTACCTAGTCTAGTTCTAGGCACTCATTACCTGCTTTGTTGTAAAAGTATGCTGTTTACAGAGCTCAATAGCTGAAGCTTAACTGATTTGTACAAACAACAATATCTCTTTGTGGCTTATGATGTGACTAATGCTATGTCTAACTTATAAGAAAATAAAACCAGTAGAGTGATAAGCTACAAATCGTTATATGATATATTATTATAAACTTAAAGGCCAGAAATCACTTTAAATCATGAATGCCATGTGCCATAATTAAAAATTTACAATTGCTTTAAATAACTATTTACTGAAAATGCCCATAATTTTACATCTGTTGCTTTTGTTGGATAATGAAAATGCTGAACAAAGGGTATGTGTTAGTTTCTTCTATTATAGTATCCTGATGCTAGCTGGAAATAGTTAAAAGCTTTTAAATAGCTCAGTGCAGATTGCTTTTCCTTCAATATTGGAAGGAGAGTTTCAGCAAATAACCCTGTTGTCAAGTCCATTTAGCAGAATTTAGGTCAAATTCCAATTATTAATGCACTGTGACTTGAGGGCTTGTTCACACTCCATTTTTTTTATTTAGCAGGCGCTTGGCAAGCGGACCTTCCAATGCAGGTGTAGAAGTGTTTATTGAGCTGAATGGATCAGTTCATACTCCTTGGTTGGGGGCAGGGAGTTGCAATGCTAAATTTTGGGTGCTACCTGTAGTACTGAGTGTGACTGACTGAAGTATCTAGGGCCTTTCTGTGATGTTCCTGTAGTAAGAAAAATAAAACACTGCTATTTTGCATCCAATGCAACATGAGCAAAACTTTAGTCAGTTGTCATTATATAATTTTTATACAGCATACTGTATATACAGTGCTCAGCATAAATGAGTACACCCCCTTTGAAAAGTAAGCATTTAATCAATATCTCAATGAATACAAGAACAATTTCCAAGATTTTTACAAAACTGAGTTTCATAGAACATTTGTTTAACTCATTACATGAAACTAAGGTTAATAATATAACTTAGATTACAAAATCTTTAGTTTTACTCAAATTATTTGATGAAGAAATGAATACACCCCACAACAAAAACTACTACATCTACTATTTTGTATGACCTCCATGATTTGTAAAGACAGCACTAAGTATTTTAGGCATGGAATGAACAAGTTGGCAACATATTGCAACATCTTTTCCATTCTTCAAGAATGCCCTTTTTTAGAGCCTGAATGCTGGATGGAGAGTGATGTTCTACTTGTCTCTTCAGAATTCCCCATAGGTGTTCGATTGGGTTCAGATCAGGAGACATACTTGGCCTGATACTGAATCACTTTCACCCTATTCTTCCTCAGAAATGCAACAGAGGCCTTAGATGTGTGTTTTGGATCTTTGTCATGTTGGAAAAGCGCACGACGACCAAGGACATGGAGTGATTGTAGCATCTTCTCTTTCAATATACAGCAGTACATCTGTTAATTCATTATTCCATCAATGAAATACAGCTCCCCAACACCAGCAGCACTCATGCAGCCTCACAGAAGGACACTGCCACCACGTTTCACTGTAGGCACCATGCATTTTCTTTGTACTCCTCACCTTTGCGACACCACAGTTTTGTAGGCATCAGTTCCACAATTATCTTGGTCTCATCACTCCAGAGTACAGAGTTCCAGTATTCTTCTTCTCTTTCAGCATGGGCCTTGGCAAATTCTAGACGGGCTGTTTTGTGCATGGGCTTTAGGAAAGGCTTCCTTCCTGGATGAAACCCATGCATGCCATTCCTCTGCAGTGTACGCCGTATTGTGTCATGAGAATCAATCATCCCAGTTTTGCTTTATATTTCTTTAGCTAACTGAAGTGAACTTGCATGGTATTTTATTCAACCCTTCTCATCAGAAGATGCTCCTGTCGAGATGTTAACTTCCATGGATAGCTGGGACGTCTCTGTGAGATGGTTGCAGTTCCATCTTTGTTACATTTTTGTATCACTTTTGCTACAGTATTCTGACAGATAAGTAAAGCTTTGCTGATCTTCTTGCAGCCGTCATCTTTCTTGTGTAAAGAAATTATTTTCATTCTCAGGCCTTGTGCCACTTCTCTTCCATGTGTGCTATTGATGACAGCATGAAATGCGAAGGGTTTTTTTTTGTTAAAGTGTTACTAAACCCACAACAGTAAGATCAGTCTGTATATGCAGTAAAGCATGCTTGGTATACTCACTGTGGCACCGAAGGGGTTAATCCTCTGCATTGTGTATAAAGGCTGTTTGATCCCGTCTTCTCTGATCCTCCTCTTGTTCAAATGTCCACGCTGATAAGACAGACTGAACCCTTCTGGACATGCTCAGTTTAGTGTATATTGCTAGAGAGGGTTTTTTTCCTTGGGAAAGTGCATGTGAGGGGTTTTGCATCCTCCTAGAGCAGAAAGAAAACTCCTCCTACAAGCTTTAACCAGTGCTCAGCTGAAGTCACAGGACTACTCTATACTGATGATGAGAAAAGCTATTTAGCTGTTTATACTTACTAAAATAATTGCACTTCCATGTTCTGCGTACTGCAGGAGACCAGATATAGTGAACGCAGGGCCCTGGGTTTAGTAACACTAATGCAGGCCATAGATGAGATGAAAAATGACTGAAAAACTGGCCGAGAAAAAAAAAATCGTCCGATTTTCAGATCGTTAGTGCAGTAATCGGTCGGCCGTTTTTCGTGATTTTTGACCTTTTAGATTATCGGTCCTGCTGGAAAATAATCGGCCAAATTTGTCGTTCTGCCAATTTTTGCGGCAATGATGGACAAATTTGCCGATCTTTTTCCGATATTTAAAAATGCGCATGAGCAGTGACATGAAAGAAGAAGGAAAAGAAGAAAAGGAAAAAAATATAATATGAATGAAAAGAAGAAATAGAATATGAAGAAGAAAAAAAAGAATTTCAGTCCGATATTATATTTGACATTTATAAGTATAGCAACATTGTATCTATTTGTATTTGAATAGAAACATCTGTATCCGAAATGGATACAAATAGATACAATGTTGATACATTTTCTATTTCTTCTTTTTATTCGTATTCTATTTCTTCTTCATATTCTATTTCTTCTTCTTCTGCATATATTCTATTTCTTCTTCTTCTGCATATATTCTATATAATTGCCGGCCGTAGACGGGACGAAAATCAGCCGACCTTTTTTTTTTTTACCAATAGTGGTAATGTCAGCTGATTGAACGACCGATTTAAAAAAAAAAAAAAAACGGCCGGTTTTCTCCCCGTCTATGGCCTGCATAAGTATTGCCCTTTTGTAATCAACTGTCTGCTGGATACCTGTTTAATTAATAATTAGACTCACCTGTAGTTAAAATTCTTGTTAATTAGGATTTGTTGTCTAAAATTTAGCTTTGCTCCTAAGAATTTCATTGGGGTGTATTCATTTTTGCAACGTGGTCTTGAATTTATTAGGAAAAATACTTTTTTGTGTGTGCAAATTAACAAATCTTCTTTGCAATCAATGGCCCACATTTGTGGGAGTATTTTGTAGTATAGTGTCCCATAGAAAATGTTGATTCTGAAAGGAAAGTAAAGGTTTTCTGACAAATGTGTTGGGGTGTACACATTTATGATGAGCACTGTACATTTAATAAAAAAAAAAAATTATATATATATATATTTCTTTTTTTAATTATTATCCTTTAAATAAATAAGTCTTTCATATACTGTAAGAAATATATCTTTCATAATGAAATATACAGAAATATGAAAACTGATAAATAAGCTATTACTTGCCCAAAATTCTGAATTCTGTTCTAGAAACAACCTTCAGGCATTTAAATCTGTCTGAATACATTTCTGGACCCAGAGCAAACTGTGGGTGGGGACCTTGATCCATGTATGCAGCCATAAAGGAATACTGATATGGGCTAGAGATTGATCTAAAAAGTCCCAACCCACCCTTTCAAAGGCTTTTAAGCATCTGTGGACAGATGAAGCATGTGAATGTTTTCTGATCTTGCCTTAGCCAACAGATTAATAGTTCATATGGTGTTATCACATGTTTCTCTAAGCTGTGAAGATGGATTGATCAGGGTGGATGATGTGTTGGGATTTGGTGTACAATCTATTTGCTATAATCTTGGAGAAAATTTGAGGTTTCAGTTCAGTATGGAGAATGGCTTTTAGCTAACACAACTAAGGTTTTTTTTTTTTCCGTTTTATTATTGCACTATTGGCCCGAAGCAAATCTGGTGGAAGGATGTAAGCACATTGAATGCCTGCAGAAACTGTGGAAAGTTGAGATAAAAACAGTTCTGTAAAATGCTACACTCAACTTGTCATTGCCTGCAGCTTTTCAATACAAGGTATAAAAAAATGCTGATCTGAGTTATTAGGAGTAGAGAGTGATTGCTTCTCAGCATCCATTAAACCTTGAAAATGTCCGATTCTAGGTTTGCAGAGAAATTTGCAATAAAATTAAACTTAAATTGTAGAGATCTAAGTAAAAGGATTGGAAGGTCTTCGCAATGTCTTGTTTGGAGTGGAGCTTACTCCTGTTGGTAAGGAGATAGTGGGGATGTTAAGGCTGAAGCAGTCTGTTGGTACTCTCTTCTCTAGTTTTTTGAACTCTGTGGCTGTGCCTTACAGGTATTATTTATTTCAGGTACTTATATAGCGCTGTCAATTTACGCAGCGCTTTACACATACATTGTACATTCACATCAGTCGCTAACCCTCAAGGGGTGTACAATCTAAGGTCCCTAACTTACATTCATACATACACATATTAGGGCCAATTTAGAAAGGATCCAATTAACCTACCTGCATGTCTTTGGATCGTGGGAGGAAACCTGAGTACCCGGAGGAAACCCACGCAGGCACATGGAGAACATGCAAACTCCAGGCAGGTGATGCCATGGCTGGGATTCGACCCAGCGACCCTAGTACTGCCAGGCGGAAGTGCTAATCATTTAGCCACTGTGCTGCCCAATATACAATGGATGTAGCATTTATGAAAGTAGGTAGGTTTCTACTGATCCTTTGCTGTCAAAAAAAGGTATATAATTATTTGATTATAGTTTGTGCTTACCTATAAAAAAAGCAAACAAAGCACAAGGGGCATTATTTACCTTCAGTGTGATGTGTTCCTTGTTCTTCTGTCTTCCAGTTCAGTAGAAATCTTCTGTCCTCTGATGCCAAGCACCCCCCAACCCTGGCTCCCACCTCCATAATTTTCCTGAGCAGTGGGGATTATAGAACTAAGGAGCTGTCACAGGCTCTCAGTGAGAGTGCCCAACTATGCCCAACCTATGCAGCTGTGAAACCTGTGAGGTAGTGTCTGCCTATGTTCTCTCAATCCTTGCTACTTGGAACTGTAAAGCTACTTTGTTCTGCTTCATTGCTGTTACCTTTAACACTTAATCCAAGGATGTCCTGTTTAATAAGATTAATGTCTTTCTGGAGCCATGTCTTGTCCCTAGTGATTAGCCCCTCTACACCAGACTACAGGATAACAATTTGATGACTGCCTACAGTGTGTGCTCACCTGGTGTTGCAGGTACATAGTTCTCTCAGGCAGGTATAAAGGGGGCCTCTGAGTCCGACCCCTACATCTGCCCCTGTGAAAAGGGTGCGTTACTTGTCATCAGTGGTGTGAAGGGTGGCAGTGTGTTACCACTTGGTTTAGGTGTCTAGAAAACAGGGCTGTTCTCAGCTTCTGAAGCTGAGGTTGGTGGTGCACATAAGATTGAATCCAGCTCCATCTTGATGCTGGGGTCAAAGCAGAAGGCCAGGAAGAATGCAAACAGCGATCCATCACTGTGGTGGCACATTTCACTGAAGGTCTTAATTTTCTCTGCCTGTGTGACATCACAGAGGGAGAGGTTGTGGGCTGAGATGACTGCAGTTATAAGGCTGTAATGGTCCTGGGGCCCAGAAGTTCAGAGATCACATATCCTCACTCCATGATGCCGAAACTACACATCCTTAATTTACTAATTTAATAGTGAGTCCAAGTCCACCAAAACTGATGATTTAGCTATGGAATTTATGGGACCAATAACCTGTTGGCTTCTTCTTTAAAGCAGAAGTCACTAAGGGTGTGTGTGTGTGTGTGTGGGGGGGGGGGGGGGGGGGGGGGTTACAGGAGAGACTACTGTAGAGGCATGTAATGCAATTAGTGTTTTTTAGATTATTTTAAAATGATTACAACATGATCATGCTCTCCTACTAATGGTTAGCTGACAGCTAGCTAAAAATACTGACAGAAGCAGCGTTGTGTTTCATTCCAAAACTGAATTTACTTCTTTGAATACGTCTGTAACACTGCAGAGCAATCACACAATCCGAAATCACAATAGGCTTCTACATGTCTCTTTACAAATGCCTACAATTAACACATTTCTTGCAAACAGCTACCTACAAATCACACTGAATACATTAAAATGTGATCCAGCCATGTATGTGACTTTGACAAACACAATGAAAGAACTTGCAGGCATATGTGTATCAAAGGAAGGAAGGAGGCCTTCACTGGTGTTCTTCTGGACACTAAACTGAAACTGGACTGATGTGTGAGTGAAACTTCCTGTTTCAGGATTTAAATAAACTGCAATTGCAGTGAATATACAGAAAAAGAGGGTAATGTGCCTGTGAAGAACCTGCTGCTTCATCCCTGAAACAGTACTCCCCTGGGACTATAATGCAGCAACAAGAAAGTGTGTGTATAGATATATACTTTCTTGTTGCTGCATGAATGTCCCAGGGGAGTTGCATTTGTTGTCTTCCAATGCAATTGCAGTATATGCCCAATAGATGGCTCCCTACTCAACACAATGATGTGAATACAGAACAATGATTGCAAAGATGAAAGAATACTTTGCCAGGCATATCACATATACCACCTGCAACCATTACATACTGCATGAAAGAATCTTGTGCAAAGCTTTGGCACTTCTTGATACTGCCCACCAATTTCTATTTCCTAAACATTCTTAATGGACAGTGAGGCTGCCCAGAGCTATGTCACTGGCACAATGGAGTTGATAAACTTTTAATTAATATCACCCATTGCATGCTTTGCTTTCAGTTGAGGGTCATGCCAAAGCAGAGGCCAGAGAGAAATTCAGTTACCCCAGATTACAGTGAGGAGCAGCTCACCCAGTATAATCTGCACTGTTTGACAGCTGTGTATTAGGAGCACTGACAGCATTCCCCATAGGAATGCAGCCTAAAACAGCAGCTATTAGGTTCTACATTGTTCCAATTTAACCCCAATTATCCCATAGTTAACACTATAGCGGCACTACACTGTGTCTGAGCATCCCAAACCAAAAAAGCTATTTAAATCCTTGTTGATATTCAAAGCATACTCACTCACCCAGCCATGTCTCTATGCTTTATTTTGCTGAGAAATCACTTTCAAAAACACCCACCTAACATTTCTGTCCGTGTCCATTTTGAGTAAGGGCAGATGACCCATGTAGCATTTACTTCCTGGAATCCATCTACCCATAGCTCAGGCATATGGGAGGAAAACTCCTCCTCCTCCTCTCCTAAAGACTCCTGGGATGTAAAACATAATTTGCCTAGGGCTGGAAACCAGGAAGTAACTGAAGAAGTGTAAAAAAGGAGTTTAAAACATGTAAATACTTTTTGAAGAACCCTGTTATATCTAAAGCCAAAATGTTTTTTATTAGTTTTGGACAGAGGAGAGAATGGTTAAAACCACTGATTTGTTGCCATCTGTGACGCATTGGGGAGATTTGCCTTCACTTCCTGTTCAGTACATACAGCATGAAGTGAAAGGATATCTCCCCAAAGACTGTTGCCAGTGCAACAAGTAATCCCTATTTAAATATTACCTCTATGTTCCAGTGCCCGTTAAAAACATGGGATTTTTTCTCCACTTTCAGTCCCTGTGACAATGTTTACCAAAACAAATAGAGAAGGTGGATCTGCCTAGATGGGACACAGTTAGAATTAGAAATACTTGCCTACTTTAGCTAAAGCTAAAAATAATTTTTGGCTTTTAATACAGTTTAAGCTAAAAATGTGAGGCAGCTGGCAGCTGGAATGCCCATATTATGGCCTAGCTTAATAAATACCCACATTATGAGATGTAAAAATATCAGCAGATGGAATAGTGTACCTCCATGCAGAATTCAGCTCATTTCTCGCATTTTTTTAAAATGTCAGACAATTGGTTGATGCCTATATTTAGTAAGAAGCAGACCACTGGTGTCTATTAAATTGAATGGTCTAAAGAAAATGAAAACCTTCTGACAGGAAAATAGAAGGGTAGTACATTCCACGTGTCATCTGTATTTTGTATTTTTTTCCTAACACTAGAAGGCAGATGCATAATCGCATGTTTGGATTGCTATGTATAGATAGATACTGCCATGACCGACACTTGGACAAAAGTGTTCATCTAAAAAAAAAAGTTCATTACACACAGTTTGTAAACTCGTCACATAGGGACTTATGCAAGAAAAAAATGTACTAATAAGAAAACATTGTGTTGTAGCTGACAAAAGAAAAATTCTTGATTGGTTGCTACAGGCAGCAAAGAGATGTTCTCAATAGCACTCTTTTCATACATAAGCCCCGTAATGTCATCGCATTGTGAAATTTAGGTCTATAACCCTTTCTTGGCTGCATATTCATTATTATTAGGGTTACTGAATATGTACTTAATCAGCAGGGCTCTACCACTGATCATATGTACAAAGAGTAATGTGTCTCTACCAGAATTAGCATAGCACAATTTTTGGCTTTATAAAAGCTTGGGTGTGGTGTCTATGGAAACTGATGAAGGCCCTTGCAAATAATAAACTATAAGCACCAGCCAGGTAATAGAGTTGCCACCTTCTTTTTGAGGCTCTTACTATTACTATTATTATTATACAGTATTTATAAAGTGCCAATAGTTCGCTCAGTGCTGTACATTACAAAGGGGGACAGAACATGTGACAGAACAATACCAATACAATGCGATGCGATACACGAGGGGATTGAGGGCCCTGCTCTTTCGAGCTTACAATCTAGGAGGGAGGGGATAGTGGTACAGGAGGAGATAGCTGTGGGGGATGGAGTGGTAGGACGAGTGGAGGAGGTCGGCAAGTTAGCAGGGGGTGGGGTAGGCTTCCCTGAAGAGATGGGTTTTCAGGGTGCACCTAAAGGAGAGGAGAGTAGGTGATAATCTGATGGGTTGGGGCAGGGAGTTCCAGAGAATGGG
The DNA here is from genome assembly GCF_062004578.1 of Staurois parvus. Taxonomy (NCBI): domain Eukaryota; kingdom Metazoa; phylum Chordata; class Amphibia; order Anura; family Ranidae; genus Staurois; species Staurois parvus. The sequence continues at coordinate 4,222,326 of NW_028318047.1, read as the reverse complement.
TGACACCCTGGAGAAGTCCTGGAGGCGGGCATGGGAGGAGGAGACCAGGGAACTAGAGAGAAGGAGGTCTTGTGAGGAGCGGAGTGTGCGTGCTGGGCGGTACTTGGATATTAGGTCAGTGATGTAGTTCGGGGCAGTATGGTGGACAGCTTTGTACTTACTATTCACAAGTTACACATTCAAACAGGAAACTCAGCATTTTGCTCATTCATTATATACCGGACAAGCTATTTGCCTGTGCTGTTTTATTTTTTTGTAAGTCTAGTGCTTTTCCATGTGACAGTGTAGGACCGTCAACCTCTTCCTGAGCAAATGAGCTAAACAGAACCATATACTTGACTGGTTGTTGTGTATTGTGTTAAAGAGTAACTCCATTTTTGTTGAGAAAAAAACTTTCTAGGTGATCTATGTACATTGCAAGGGTTTTAACAAACATTATTGCAGATTCCTACCTTTTGTTTTTTTGTAGAAATAGCTGTTTCTCTGTGTCCACGTGGAAAGTGAATCTAAGCCCTGGTTCACATACATGCAAATTGGATGCATATTGAACTGCATCTGGTTTACAGTAACCAAAAGGCTTTTTTTATGGAGCTGGTTCACATATGTGTGGGGAGGCTGCAATACGATTTCAAAAAGAGTCCGGTACAATTTTCAGATGGTTCAGGTACGATTTCCAATGTCATACACTTTAACAATTCACACCTGAATCACATCTGAACTGCTGAATGAAGTTGTACCAGATGGGGCTTGAAATCACACTGCAAACTGGCCCCGCCTGTGAACCGAGGCTAAAGGGAGTGATTTTGCAATTTTCAATTAGCTGCTGCACTTGCAGGATTCTAATGAGGACAGTGGCAGAGTCTGCATCCCTTTAGACGTGATTTCCCTTTAAGTTAGTGCAGACTTCTGGGAAAATCAGTAAGCCAATCACACAAGCAGGAAATGACAAAATCTGGGGGCGTTCTGTATACCATCTGTGTACAGAACACCTCCAGTTGGCCATATTGCATTCCACTTTACAGTAAATGACAGTGCTGAAGATTGAAAAGGAAAGGTAATTTTAATAACATTTAATTACAGTATGACTTATGTAGGAATTCTATATTTTTTTATTTGCTATTTTATTCCCCGCTATTGTGGAGTTACTCTTTAAATGCTGTTCAGTTCTCTTTAAAATGTCTGGCCTTGTAAAACAACTTGCATTTTAGGAGTAATGAGATTGCACTGGACACCTGTAAAAATCGCAACTCTACAAGATTTAAGGGCAAAAAATGTGTCTTTTCTGCTCATAATGAGCCGTGCTTCTCCCTAAAAAGTGAAAATCTGGCATCTAACAAGCAGCATCTATTTTCTAGTTATGTCTATGCCATCTGTTTGGCAGCAGTCCAGACAGGTCTGAACACACTGACGTATGTTTGTGCTCAAATATATAAGAAAACATTAACTGCAGTCAATTAAATTAATTCACGGGAAAGAGAAGTCGCAGTCACTACATTAGCACCTTATCTTACTGCATTAACCTCAAGTTTTTACAACTGACCATGTTCAAGTAAATAATTTTCAGCCCAGCGTGAACAAATATCTTGTTAAGTACGGCAGTGAGATTTCATCAGAAACAGACCTCAAAATATTTTGAAATCCAAAGAAAGATGTTTTTCTCTGACGTTCAATACATATTTAATACGCTGAATAACCTGTTATGCAACAGCTGGATGCACAGTACTTTACTTTCCAGATGGCAAAGCAACTGAGAAGCTACATATACTGTATATACCATAAAAGAAAACAGTCTTAGTGCTCTGGTCTAACTAATGAATCATTATATCCAGAACTTAAAAAGTTTATGTATGTATTACATGAATGAAATACTAATAAAACTGATAACTATGCAAACTGTTTCAAATACTGGAATTGCTTTGCCTTTACTTTTTATTTCTTCTATTCTTCTAGACTCATCATACATTTACATATTTTTCCATGACTATTATTAATACTATTAGGCAAAAAAACGTCCTGTGTGCAGCAGCCCCGCAATACTTACCTGAGCCCCATCACAATCCAGCAATGTTCCAGGTCACCTCTCTCCGGGGACTCTCCCTCCCCATTGGCTCACTGCTATCAATCACAGCCAATGAGGAGAGAGGGGGTTGGGTCTGAGCCATGACTGTGTGTGAATAGACTCACAGAGCAGCGGCTCAGGAGTGAGCCTGCTTAGGTGTCCCCATAGCAAGCTGCTTGCTCTGGGGGAACTTGGCAGTAGGAGGGTCTAGGAGTGCTGACGGGATTGGAGCTGCTCTGTGGAAAACCACTGCACAGAGCAGGTAAGTATGACATGTTTGTTTTATTTTTTATTTTTTTATTATGCCTTTAATATCACTGAGTTAATTTATATTAACAATATTATTTACATAGTTATTCAGGACTTTTAATAAAACAAAACTATTGGACAGGTGCAATATATGTATGTAATGAGGAATATAGTAGTGCACTGACACTAGGTATGGTTGAACTGAACCATGCCTGAGTTTGATTGTCCGATTGCCTCGCGCCATCGACCAGTTCAATAAAATCTGACCGACATTCGGCCCATGTGGACAGCAGCCGGGCTGGCTTCTGTTGAAGAAGCATTACCAAAAAAAGGTCTGCTGATCAGCATCCAATCAGCGCTCTCACCCAACCAAGAGGGTGGGCACTACAGCTTCCACATATGTTTACAAATGTGTGCAACAAAACCCTCAGTTTTAACATGTATCTGCGGATTGAGCATAATGGATCGGAGTCCGAACCATTATCCTCCCCAATCCGCAGATCCGATCCATCCTGCGGGGATCGTCGGCTTGCAAACTAACTGATCTCTCCACCAGCTCCACAAAAAGGTACGTTTTAAAGCAAGTCCCCTCCCTTTCTCTGCCCTCTTTCTCCCCCCCCTCTCTCCGCCCTCTTTCTCCCCCCCCCTCTCTGCCCTCTTTCTCCCCCCCCCCTCTCTGCCCTCTTTCTCCCCCCCCCTCTCTGCCCTCTTTCTCCCCCCCCCCCTCTCTGCCCTCTTTCTCCCCCCCCCCTCTCTGCCCTCTTTCTCCCCCCCCCCTCTCTGCCCTCTTTCTCCCCCCCCCCTCTCTGCCCTCTTTCTCCCCCCCCCTCTCTGCCCTCTTTCTCCCCCCCCCCTCTCTGCCCTCTTTCTCCCCCCCCCCCTCTCTGCCCTCTGTCTCCCCCCCTCTCTCTCTGCCCTCTGTCTCCCCCCCTCTCTCTCTGCCCTCTTTCTCTGCCCTCTTTCTCCCCCCTCTCTCTCTGCCCTCTGTCTCCCCCCCTCTCTCTCTGCCCTCTTTCTCCCCCCTCTCTCTCTGCCCTCTGTCTCCCCCCTCTCTCTCTGCCCTCTTTCTCCCCCCTCTCTCTCTGCCCTCTTTCTCCCCCCCTCTCTCTCTGCCCACTTTCTCCCCCCCTCTCTCTCTGCCCTCTTTCTCCCCCCCTCTCTCTCTGCCCTCTTTCTCCCCCCTCTCTCTCTGCCCATTTTCTCCCCCCCTCTCTCTCTGCCCTCTTTCTCCCCCCCTCTCTCTCTGCCCACTTTCTCCCCCCCTCTCTCTCTGCCCTCTTTCTCCCCCCCTCTCTCTCTGCCCTCTTTCCCCCCCTCTCTCTCTGCCCTCTTTCCCCCCCCTCTCTCTCTGCCCTCTTTCTCCCCCTTCTCTCTCTGCCCTCTTCCCCCCCCTCGCTCTCCCCCCTACTTACTACACAAAGCTGCAGTGCTGTCACCAGGGTCGGGGCATTACATACCGTACTTACCTGCTGCATACTCTGCCCGCCCCTCCAGCACTCCGACTTCAGCACCGTGGCAGGGATGTGTACCCGTCCCTCTGCTGAAACTCCAAGGAGGAGAGGTGTCCGAAGTGCCTGCCTCACTGTCCGTCCCCTCAATGTTTGCTTATTTTAGATGCGGCACATACAGGAACGGACTGAGCCTCTCATGGGGCCCTGCAGTGACCCCGGGTCCTCGGGCAGTACCTGAATGGTCAGTCCGCCCCTGGTGGAGGCAGGTCTTCTTTTCGGGGGAGGGCTTATTTTTGGGGAAACATGGTAAACATGAACACTGTGGCCTCCACATATATATATATATGTGCAAATGTGTGCCATGAAACCTTCTGTTTTAACAAAAAACACAGAGCAAATTGTACAAAGGATGTTTGAGGTATCACCTTTTTGTTTTCCAAAATATTAGACAGGTACTGTATGTAAGGGTCCATGTACACTGGCTTAAAAAACGCAAGTGCTCTTGGCAGAAAAAAATGCTAACTTTGAGCATTTTTGTATGAGTGTTTAGGAATGGTTAGCATTTTTTGTGTCACAAAAACGCTCTTAAAAATGCAAAGCAGAAGGTTGTTTTTTTTTTCTGCCTCTAAACGCTGATCTTAAAATATGCCTCTAAATGACCTAATATGCATGGGGACACATAGGATAATATTAGTTGTGTCTACAGGCAAAACGCTAAACTGTTCTAGAAGTAGCAGTTTAAGTCAGTGTCCGTAGACCCTAAAAGAATAAATTGCAATTAAAATTTTAGTCAAAAAACATCATCATTTAAAACACTGAAATCAATTGGATTACCAAATATTCTCATACATTAGTATATATGCTCTATATCCAAACTGTCCAGAGGTGTTTTTACATTTTATAATACAGATGGCATTAATAATACAGATGACAGAAATATAAGGCGTTTTGCAAATAATTTCCTCATCTTCAGACAGAAATGGAACCCGTAATCCGTGATCATAGATTATAGGTTCCATTTCTGTCTAAAGAAGCTGAAATTATCTGCAAAAGTTTTACAGTCCTAACTGCCATCTGTCTGTGAGAATCGATGGTACAGCTTGAAGGATAAATTAGATTTGACATTATTATGAAAAGTAAAAACACGTCCACACAGTTTGGGTATAGAGTATATACTATATGGTTACGTATGAGAATACTCGATAACACTGTTCAACAGGTAAAAAGTTTTGAGCATAAAATTAGCTAATCTTACATAATTTTGGGGTGCTGAAAACGAAAATGACCCTAAAAAATGTTGATTGGCTCTAGTTTCCATGATATATTCACCCATCTAATGACGTAAGCCATTCAAAATTATGATGCAACTTCAGCTGCATATTGCACAATTGATACTGGTGACCAATAGAAAATTGCATGTATACTGAGATGATGCAATATTAGCCTTTAATTGCATCACTTCACTGCATAAAAGCTGCAGTATCTGTAGCTGATTGTAGTTCGACAGCGTCTTTACATTTCGTTTTATGCTTATATAGGCTACTCAGTAATGCATCGAACTTGTGTGAATAAAGCAGATAATTTCTGCTATATCTGCGGTGAAATAACTTTTATCTCACAAAAAAGGAGGATAACAGGAATGATTAAGAAAGCCTACAACTTGTATTTTGGCTGCAAGATAGGAGACCAGGACAAGAGCTGGGCACCACATATATGCTGCAATTCTTGTGGGACGGCACTGGAGCAATGGTTGAATGGAAAAAAGGCATCTATGCCTTTCGCTGTGCCAATGATTTGGAGAGAGCCAACAAATCATGTTAGTAATTGTTACTTTTGTATGGTGCCTCCAATTGTAAAAGGGCTAAATAAGAAGAAAAAGTTATCTGTGCACTATCCAAATATTCCATCGGCAATACGTCCAGTTCCTCATGGAGAGGGGCTACCAATTCCTAAAGCACCAGAATCCTTCGTGGTTGAGTCAAGTGAGGAAGAACCTGAAGCGTGTAGTCACGTGCAGTTGTAAGAGATAGCCCTTTCCTCGAATACAAGAGAAAAGCCAAGAGAAGCAAAACCGACACAAACTGAAGACAAAACTAGTGAGAATCCTAAGTATTAAAATGATTCAACTTAGCTTATGGCTATAATTTTTCTTGGTAATCCTATGCAATATATTATGCCATTTAGGCTTTGTTATGTAGTCAATATCACTTGCTTTATATTTGTGGAAAGACATCTATCTATATAATTATTGTGCATTATGTAGTCATTACGCCTATAGTAGAAAACTTTCAGTTTACAGAAAAACTAGAGCCAATTGACAAATTTCATTGTTATATTTGAACTCAGAATGTGAAATTCATTAAGAAATGGATCCTTTTGTTTCCAAAACTGGCAAAAAATAAAAATTTGTTGAACAGTGTAATCTAATGATATATTCATTTTTAAAATGATGGTGTTTACATTGCTGAGCTGAGTGATTAGAGAGAAAATAAAAGAAGTATTTGCAGGAAAAGGTGGAAAAATAAGATACGCCTGTTACTTTGCCCAGAAAGGAACAATTACAGATGTAACGCTGAACTCTGGGCAAACAATTAAATACACAGGGAAAATACATAAAAGGGGGCTGCCTTATATGTCAAAGGGTTTGTAGTTTTTTCCATCCAGTCTTGTGATTTACATAGTTCCGTCTCACAGTGCAGTTCCATCTTGCAGTGCAGGAGACCTAGTCTTTCACTTTTACTTACTTACAGGAGCATCCCCAGCCTGTGATTGGACAGTGAAAGTAAAAGTATCACTTAATGATCTAATTTCTCTGTCATTCTACTCTTCTGCTTCTTCTCCTTTCCCCTTTCTGTACAGAGCGCAAGAGGCAGCCAAATTCCAGCACTGGAAGGGTTCCCTGGGCTGCAAGAAGATTGAACAAGTCAAATTTACAGAAACTGAAACTAGACTGCTCACTAGGGTCACAGAGAAAGAAGATAAAACTTAAACCACTTACCTATGGGTAATTTCACCCCCTTCCTGTCCAGGCCAATTTTCAGCTTTTAGTGTTGTCGCGCTTTGAATGACAATTACGCAGTCATGCAACATTGTACCCTTATGAAATTTTCACCATTGTTTTTTTAGACAGAGCTTTCTTTAGGTGGTATTTGATCACCATTGTGTTTTTTTACAAAAAAAAAGACCAAAAAGTTTTGGAAAAAATGTTTTTCTTAGTTTCTGTTATAACATTTTGCAAATAAGTAATTTTACTTCTTCACTGATGTATGCTGATGAGGCTGCACTGATGGGCACTGATGAGGCGGCATTATAGAGTATACAACAGAGCCAAAAACATATAAAACATCCAGCAGCTGGAAATGCTACTGCCCCCCTGGGCAAGTAAACTATCTGTACAAAAACCAGCACACTATGAACTCTACCCAGTCCTTTAAAAGTCTATCTGCAAATGATAGTAGTCTCCTACTATATATGATTTAAAGGCATATTACACTATATTAGATTTGTTTCTTTTTGGGAGTTATATTTTGATGTAGACTCGTAGAGGAGACTCATAAACACTATATTGCCAAAAATATTGACGCCTGCTTTACATGCACATGAACTTTAATGGCATCCCAGTCTTAGTCCGTAGGCTTCAATATTGAGTTGGTCCACCCTTTGCAATTATAACAGCTTCAACTCTACTGGGAAGGCTGTCCACAAGGTTTAGGAATGTGTCTATGGGAATGTTTGACCATTCTTCCAGAAACGCATTTTTTGAGGTCAGGCAATGATGTCAGAGGAGAAGCCCTGCCTCACAGTCTCCACTCTAATTCATCCCAAAGGTGTTCTATCAGGTTGAGGTCAGGAATCTGTGCAGGCCAGTCAAGTTCCTTCACCCTAAACTCGCTCATCCATGTCTTTATGGACCTTGATTTGTGCACTGGTGCGCAGTCATGTTGGAAAAGGAAGGGGCCATCCCCAAACTACTCCCACAAAGTTGGGAGCATGAAATTGTCCAAAATGTCTTGGTTTACTGACGCCTTAAGAGTTCCCCTCACTGGAACTAAGGGGCCAAGCGCAACCCCTGAAAAACAACCCTAACGCCATAATCCTCCCTCCCTCAAACTTTGCACTTGGCACAATGCAGTCAGGCAAGTACCGTTCTCCTGACAACCACCAAACCCAAACACGTCCATCAGATTGCCAGGCAGAGAAGCGTGATTCATCACTCCAGAGAACACGTTTCCACTGTCCAGTGGAGGCATGCTTTATACAACTGCCTCCGCCACTTTGCATTGCACTTGGTGATGTAAGTCTTGGATGCAGCTGCTCGGCCATGGAAACCCATTCCATGAAGCTCTCTACACACTGTTGTGCTAATCTGAAGGCCACACAAAGTTTGGAGGTCTTTAGCTATTGACTATGCAGACAGTCGGCGACTTCTGTGCTGACCCTGCTCTGTCATTTTACGTGGCCTACCACTTCAAGCCAAGTTGCTGTTTTTCCCAGTTGCTTCCACTTTGTTCTATTACCACTAATAGTTGACTGTGGAATATTTAGTAGCAAGGAAATTTAACGGATGGACTTATTGCACAGATAGCAACCTATCACAGTGCCATGCTTGAATTCACTGATCTCCTGAGAGAGGCCCATTCAAATGTTTGTAGAAGCAGTCTGCATGCCTAAGTGCTTGATTTTATACACCTGTGGCCATGGAGGTGATTGGAACACCTGAATCCAATGATTTGGAGGGGTATTCCAATACTTTTGGCAATATAGTGTTTATAGCTATCTATATTGATGCAAGAAACCTTTGGTTGAGGAGAAGAGTAAATATTAAGGAAGGTTGATGATATCGTGATCATATGAAGAGTTTTGTGGCAGGTTCTGTCACTTGGAAAGTGAGCACAACAATGTATTATAAATTTATATGAATTTTGAAACACACTACACTATATGCAATATTTTTGATTTATGTCACTCAGGAGTACGTGCAGTGGATGGGAAGGAAGTAAAGAGGAGGAATTGCTAATATACAACAGTTTATTGCATCAAGTGTCTGGTGAGAACATAAGGAAACTACTATCATTTGCATACAGACTTTTAAAGGACACAGGAGAGTTTATAGTGGACTGGTTTTTGTACAGACTAATGAGGTGGCACTGATGAGGCTGCACTGATAGGAGGCACTGATAGACAGCACTAATGGGCACTAACAGGCAGCTCTGATGGGTACTGATTGGTACTTATAGGGCTGCACTGATGATCAGTGCCCTGATTATCAGTGTACATGTTCCGTAAGAATCGCTGGTCACCGGCTCTCTTTTCCTCACGCTGTCACAGTGCGTGAGAAGTCTACCAATAACCGGCAAGTATACTTACACTGTGATCAGCTGTGATTGGACACAGCTAATCACATGGTAAAGGGCCGCTGTGATTGGACCTTTACCTTTTTCTGTGATCAGCTGTGTCCGAAGGACACAGAACCACAGAGCGCTCTCGAAGCATGCCCCGAAGGTGTGCAGGGGGTGTAGTTCTGAGAGGACATCAATAGATGCCCTCCCAGAACCAGCTGACCACGCTGTAGCAGTTTTTCGGCTATAGTCTGGTCGGAGAGTGGTTATCGTATATGCAAACCCCAATAATGCAGGTTTCTTTTTTGCTCCTTGTTGATTTGTGTAAATTTTTAATTCAAAGTTTTTTAAATGATATCAAATGCCTGTTGTCAGAAATCCAGCAAGCTTGTAACATCCTGTCCCATGTTATGGAATGGAAGAGAGTGGGAGCTGCTCTATAGTTCAAACCAGGAGATACAGTACGGTGAGTGTTTTCACCCTTGAAGGGGAAAATAGGCTATCGGCAGCATCACACAGTGAAAATAAATAGACTGAAAAAAATAAAAACGAATGCAGCCAGCACATCTAAGAAGTGGTAAGCTGCAACTTATTACATTTTAATTCTTGAATTTAGATATACTTTATATTATTTTGCCACCTAATGAGTAGATTGGTTTCACAAGGGAAGATTTTCATACTGGGAAAATTAAAAGCAGAAGGAGAAGGGAAGCAGAGGCTAAAATAGATAGTGTTGTATCAACAGTACTGTACCTTAGGCCTCAAGTATCTCCTGCCCGGCAATCCCACTGACATCAACAATTGGGCACTATTCCCCCTACATACACCAAGAAAGGGGCACTATTACTCCCACTGATAACCAACAATGAGGAACTATCCCTCCTAATAACACCAACAATATGGCACTATTCCTCCCGCTGACGCCAACGGCAAGGGCACTATTCCTCCTACTAACACCAACTCTGGGGCACTATAAGTCCCACTGACACTGATAGGGAACGATTCCTCCCACTAACACCAATGATGGGGAATTATTTCTCCCGCTGACAGCAACAATGGGGCAATATTCCTCCCATTGACACCATTGATGAGACACCATTTTCCACTGATGCAAAGATGGGGCACAATTGTTCCTACTGACACCAATGATGGAGCACTATTCCTCCCACTGACACTTATAGGGAACTATTTCTTCCCCCCAACACTAGCAGCAGGGCATTATTCCTCCCACTGACACCAATGAGGGGGAATTATTTCTCCCACTGACACCAATATTTTGTAAAACTTTCCCTCCCTTTTACAACAACAACAGTAGAGCATTATTCCTCTGACTGAAACCAGCAGTGGTGTTCTATTTCTCCTTCCACTGGCACGAGGTGCTAGGCCATTTTTTTTACTCCCATTAATCACCAACGCTGGGGCATCTTTTACACACACTGACCTAGGGCACTTCTACTGACCCTGGCCACAGTATGGCCCCCTTAGTGCCTGAAGGACAGTGAGCTGGTCCTTTGCAAAATGTGAGGACCCCTGCTTTAGCAGAATGAATTGCAAAACCTACATTATTTCATTAGGAACTGGACATCTACTTCTACACTTTTAGTTGTTAATGTCATGGCTGGCTTCCACACAAAGTCAAGTTGCTTGGGTACATGTCACAAACATCATTGCATTTTTAGAAAATGTTGGTCAAACAAATAAACAAACTTGCTGTGAGTGATTATTATCCTCCCTTACCCTATTTATAGCCCAAACAGATGAGTAAATAGATGTTTCTAACAGAGTGACACAAATATTTGTATTTCTTAGTAAGCCCCTATTCTAGAGGGTAAGCATTTAATGAAATCCTTGTCTTTTATTTTGTTTTAGGCCTGGTCCACAGGCATGAATATTCGCTATTTAATGTTTTGCTGAAGATGAACCAGTGCTCATCAATACCAATGGGATTCTTGACCATAATTAGGACAACACACATAAGTGTTGACTATAAGCTTCAAAAGTTGAATTCAAGATTGTTTGGTATATGTTGAAAGAGGTGGGAGTCAACTTTCTAGGTCTAGCCTCTTGCCGCCCAGCCACTGCATTAAAACGGTGGCAGGGCGGCACGGCTGCGCAAAAGCACATTTTTAAATGTGCTCCGCGCTCCCGAGGTTTTTGCGGGCAGGGGGGGGGGGCGCGCAAGTGCCCCCCCTGCCCGTGGCTGTCACCATTTGATCCCCGAGGGATCAATCATTCGGTTTCAGCCAGTGATGTCTGGCTGAAATCAGATGATTGGTCCCTGTCCTATCCTGTCCTGTATTGACAGTTACACAGGACAGGATATGATGTCCTTCTTCTCTGCCTGGGCACATTCCATCCCAGAGAGAGAAGAAGACACAGTAAAAGTGAGTAAAACACTACACATTTACAGTTAGAACACACCTAGGTCACATTTAACCCCCTGATCGCCCCCCCAGTTAACCCCTTCACTGCCCTGTCACCAGTGTCATTGATCACAGTGAACAGATTTTCACTGATCACTGTATCAGTGTCGCTGGCGGCTTCCAATAGTGTTAGCGCCCCTTCCAGATAGCGCCAGTTTGCCCGCTAGTACACCAGTAATCCCATTTAACCCCTTGATCGCCCCCCCCCCCAGTTAACCCCTTCACTGCCCTGTCACCAGTGTCATTGATTACAGTGAACAGATTTTTACTGATCACTGTATTAGTGTCACTGGCGACTTCCGATAGTGTTAGCGTCAGTTAGCGTCCCTCCCAGATAGTGTCAGATTGCCCGCTAGTACACAAGTAATCACATTTGACCCCTTGATTGCCAGGAACATGCTCACTTGCACGCTAAACCTCCATTGCTAGAATAGTGTCTGATTGGATCAATATATTTGATCAGATCAGCGCTATACCAGCGTTCACATTACTATAGTATCCCCAAAAATGCAGCGTTAGCAGGATCAGCTCCGACACCTGCCAGCACCTGCGTTTAGCCCCTACGCCCCCCCCCTTCTCCCCCAGCAAGTGCAGTGTCAGTAGATAACTGTCACTTGATACCAGGGGCGGACTGACAACTCATGGCGCCCCCGGGCAATAGGGGATCATGGGGCCCCTGTGTCCTTGCCCAAACTCAAAAAAGCCTATGAAAAAGGTACCAGGGGCATCTCATGGGGCCCCCTACTGACCACGGGCCCTCGGGCAGTGCCCGAGTTTCCAAATGGTCAGTCCGCCCCTGCTTGATACATTACACACAAAACCGCAGTGTTCACAGAATCAGGCCTGATCTCTGTTAGCACTTATCGGTAAATTTTTTGCAGTGGTTCAAGCAGTCCCTGACAGCCAGGCGCTCTAGTCGCACTAGGTACCTATAACTTTAGTGGCCAAAATGGCTGTATAGCAAAAAAAGGCATAAATTTCAGTATCTATAGCATAGTTTGTAGACGCTATAACTTTCACACAAAGCAATCAATATACACTTATTGGGATTTATTTTACCAAAAACATGTAGGAGAATACATTTTGGCTTAAATTTATGACTAACTTTGAGTTTACAATATATTTTTTACAGCTGAAAGTAGAAAACATCGGGGGGTTTTTTCAAAATTTTCTTGTTTTTTTTGTTTATAGCGCAAAAATAAAAAGCGCACAGGTGATAAAATACCACCAAAAGAAATCTCTATTTGTGTGAAAAAAAGGACGTAAATTTCGTTTGGGTACAGCATTGCATGACCGCGCAATTATCAGTTGAATTAGTGCAGCGCCAAACAGCAAAAAAAGGCCTGGTCATTAAGGGGGGTAAATCCTCAGGAGTGCAAGTGGCTAGGGAGCCATAGCTGTGGCCCTTCATGTCACCGAGAGGCCACACATAATATTCAGTATATGGAATGCTACAGAATGTCACAGACTGCAGGCATGCTACAGATGTGATTGGAAACATGCTACAGAAGTTTGAGACTGGGAAAGTGTTTTATGACACTGCTAGAGATCATTGACATTACAGTCTATTTAAAAAATCAGCAACAAGATGAAATACAAAAATTTCTTCTTTACTGTATGCAAGGAGTAAAATAATCCATAGAGCACTAACGCGTTTAAGTAAAAAAAAGACCTTGTTAATAGCCCTATTCATAGTTGGCTATGAATAAGGTCTTTTCTTGACTAAAATGCGTTAGCATTGGTTGCTCTATGGAATATTTTAGTCCTTGCATATAATAAAGAATTTTTTTTATTTCACCTTGTTGCGGACATTTTTTTTTTTTTTATGTCCACACATGACAAGATGGAGACTGTTGGTCTGCCATTGTGACTTCAAGCTTTAGCTGGAGAATTTCTAACCAGGTAGCAGTACCTTACCTTTGTCTTGTCTAATTCTTATAAAGCAATGCTCCCACCTCTGACTGCTTGGAACAGCCAGTACTTAAGTCATGCATGTGGCCATGGGTCGCAATACCAAAAGGTTTTGAAGATGCCTACGTGTCATTATGGAATGCAGTTTAAACAGCAAATATCTTGCAGTCCTTTTGGGAGACAGTAGAATGGCCAGTTACTAGCAGCTATAGCAAAAATGTCTAACACTATAGTGAACCTAGATATGTCTGTGTCAATCCAAACAGTGGATGAGCTGGAGTGCATGATTCTTCTCTGACATCATTTAGTTGTGACTGTTAGCCCTTGTAGCTGTCACTAAGTTGATCACAGCAATTTGGTAAATAGGGTTTAATTTAGTGACTTGTGTTGGGGATATAGGGGTTAATTTAGTGTATGCCTCCAATCGTGCAAAATCCCTATAATTCCTATATATTCTCCTGAACATATTTGGAAATTTGAAGGAACACAGAGTTGGGTTTTTGTGGTTTATGTACATATTTTCTAGTTTGTCCTCCTATACCCACTCATTATGTCTGTGTGTTGTTTTTCAAAGTTTAAAAAAATTAGGTTGTCAGGGTTTCGGGTGTATTCTGAATTTTAAGAAAATATATTTACTTATTTGTTGAACTTGTCAAGCTGTATTAGAAGTCTTAAATGATAAATTTCAGAGGTGCCCATAACAACCCTTAACAAAAGTTATAAGTGAAAAAGTATAAAAACATTTCTTTTTTGTTGGGGGGTGATACTATTTGGTCAGGTCGACAATGAAGAGGCACTGATTTTTTGTGTGTGTTTTATTGTGATCTATCCGTAGATGTTGGGCAGGTGACTGGTAGATTTTGGTCTGGGCATGCTGACCCACCATCCCAGAGCATCAAACAGAGTGCAATGCAAAGGGACTACTTGTAAAGTTGAGTTGTAGTAGGGAACAAAAGCCAATGTCTCCTCTGTAGTGCTGGCTTCTGTCCCATGCAGAGTGATACCAGCTGCACTCCACCTCTTATCCCGGCTAGCGGTCTCCATAGTGGTGCCAGCAGCAGGAAAGAAGAGATCTTCAGGTCAGTGTGAAGCAATACACAGGGCAAAATTTTATAGGACTGCTTTAACACTGATGTACTGCGGTTTACCCACACTGTGTGTGTAGTGCAGCGTACCTGCAGCTTTCCTATGGGTTTGCTGCACTTAGTCATAGCTCTCAGCACATATGTTTTTTCTTACATGAACGCAAATGTGCGGCCGCTCGCCGGGAGGCCGCACATTTGCGTGCGGCCGGCGTGAAGGGGTTAAGCTTTGCCATTAAAACCTAGAAGCTGAATGGTTTCTATGCACCAGACTGTGCACTCTCCAGTTTTAGTAAATAGCCCTCAGACAAGGGGTGGAGAATGTTTTAGAGCCCTAACTTGGGTGGAGAATAAAGGTATGCCAAAGCACACGTTCTGTGCAAGGGTGGGGCACAGCGGGACCTGTGGAGCATTTGGCATTTCAGCACATGTTTGGACCTTCAGAAGGAAGGTTAACCTACAAGAATAGCTGAGGGTATCAAGCTGGTGCTTCAACAGGTTCTTGCACAGGCAAGATGTAGGCTACTAGATTCCTCTTTGTGTCAGACTTCATCCTCCATGAAAGACTGTCACAGAGCTAATGGAAAAGCAGTTAAAGCGAAGTTCCAGTCCTCAGAAGAAATTTGTTTTAAAAGTTGACCCAGGATTGCCTTTTTGAGAACATTAACAATTAGATAAAGTTATAAGTTATAGCATTCTAATTCATTTTAAATATGTAAATCTTTACCTTGATCTCGGAAGCAGGCAGGTGCCATGATGGCTGTTTTTTTTCCTGGAGTTGGTGCTGCTGCTTATCCCAGCATGCACCACTTGATCTCGCACCTGAGCAGTACTGACACTGCTCAGCTCTACTTGTATAGAACAGGTTGCCATAACAATGGCGGGGACGACGGAAGTTCTAACCCCCTTATGGCAACCTGTCCATCAAATCACACTAGGGGGAAGGCAAGTGAGGACTGTAAATGGAGCAAGCCCCACACCAATAATTAGAACAGCACAGATCTTACACTTCCTTCCCACACTGGACTCCGGTAAAATGGCACCAAACTCCGCCAATTCGCATCACTTCCAGTTTCAAAGTAATGCGATATTCAGTCACTAGGAACCCAAAGGACTCCTAGGATACAGGAAAAGACATCCCAGGAGACATTGCAAATCGCCTTAACGTGTCATAACGTAGGCAGCCGGTACCGGAAGTGCAGTCCTGAAATACGATTTTAAGGTATTTACATTAAGAAAAAAAAGATTTTTTATCCTAATCGTGCTGGATCAGAGGAACTTTGAAAAATGGGTGGAACTCCACTTTAAAACTAGCACTCAACAGAATAATGTAGAATACTGTCACGTCCTAGGAGAGCAGGAAAAAATCTGAAATCGTTTATGTAAATGCCCAGCTGTTTTGCTGCAATGTTCACTAGCAAGCACGGTAGGTGTTGAAGAAATTTACAAAGCTATAGTACATGTCCTACAATAAGGCATTCGACACTAAAAAGATCTATTGTCAAGCCACTATCTGTGTTTTTACTGTAGATGAAAAGTTTACCAACTGTCCTACTTTAGTGGCCAAGGTCTGAATGTTGGCATCCATGTGCTTAAGGGAACTGACTTTTTACAGTTAACTCTGTGGCTACTTATTAAAGTGTTCACACACTCATTCTTTTATTAAAAATTGTCTGAAGAAGAGAGTGCCCATGTTGCCCACCACAACCATTCTTTGTTTCTTCATTTTATAACCAGCACTGCAGAAAAAAACGACATGGGGCCCATTGAGCTTCCATGGAAATGTTTAGCAGTTTTTGACAGAGGAAGATGGTTGTAAAATTAATCATACAAACTGAAATTATGACTCCCACTTGAGAGGTTTAGAATGAAAAAAAAAAAGCATGCACAGATGGACACTATAAAATTCTTAATACTTATCCGAGCGTAAGAGCAGTCAACTTCCCTCTGTTAGTGTGTGTTCATAAGTCAGCCTGTATCTGCATACATATTTTAAAATGAATGAGCGCATTAATTCTAAAATGTGCATACAAATTGAGGAAAATATAGGGGAATGAATGCTCGTACTTTGCCATAACTGGCAATATTCCATCCTGAAAAAAATATCAATATACTGTTTCATTATATAAATTGCATCTGGCTGCTGAGAGCCATACTGTGTGCAATCAACACAACAGTGATTGACTTCTTTACTTCAAACAAGCAAAAATGCTTACTAAGTAATTGCCATGAATATTATTAATAATAATTGCAGAATGTTCATCAATGAAGATGATGCGGCAGGTTGACTTTACGACTGGACTTTGTAATGTTTCTTGATGCAACTGCTGTTTGTAGATTAGGTTTAAGTTTACTGTACCTAAGAAGGTACTTCTTGAAGGTACTAGATGTAGTCTACACACCAGATTGCCTTACCTTGGAAAGCAGTTGTGGATATTTTTTTTTATTATTGTGTGCTCCTTCAGTACAAACCAACCTCTTCAGTTTTCATCATGTAAGATCTTAAAGCTTGTAATGTAAAAGTTACATACTGTAACTTGGCAGCAGCCATTTTCTTTGTGCCCCTTGTGTCATGACCTGATCTTCCTCCTGTAAAATGGGTAAAGTTTTGTAATAGTGGTATAGTATTTAACCACTTGCCCTTGGGAAGATTTACCCTTCTTCGCGACCAGGCCATTTTTTGCTATACAGCGATATGCTACTTTAACTGACAATTGCACGGTCATGCAACACTGTACAAAAAAGACCAATATTTAAAAAAGAAATTTATATATACAAAATATATATATACACACACACTTTTTTTTTTTTTTTGCTATAAAACATATTCAATAAAAAAATGGAAAAAAATAAAATGTCTTCATAAAATTAGGCCAAAATCTCAATAAGTGTATATGATTTGGTTTACGTAAAAATAATAGCGTCTACAAACAATGGTATAGATACTGAAATTGTTTTTTATACTAGTAATGGTGGCGATCAGCAACATATAGCAGGACTGTAATAGTACAATGGGCATTCTCACCTTAACAGACACTGGGTGGGAACTAACTGCCAATGACATCTCCAGTGACACTAATACAGTGATCAGTGCATTAGCACTGATCACTGTATTACTACTGTCACTGTACTAATGACAGTGGGCAAAAAGGGGTCAACAACGGGGGCGATCAAAGGGTTAGCTGTGTAATAGGGAGTGTGATTACTGTGTGATGTTTTACTAGTGGATGTGCTGGTTTTTATCTCCCTGCTTTGCAGGGAGATAAAAAGCAGCACATCCCCACCGACAGGAGAGAGATCTGTGTTGTTTTTATTCACAGATCTCTCTCCTGTCAGTTGTTCTGCCGATCACCAGGTCCCAGCCATGAATTGCTGACCAGACCCGGAGGTTGACATGTACAGGAGCCAATGACAGCACAGGTAGGCAGGCGGTCAGGCATGTGCCCCCTACCCGAAAATGCAGAATCACACATATATACAGGATTGTGCACAGAGCGGCCGCCCTGTAGCAGTAAAGCTCTGTTGTGCAGTTCAGGCCAGCATGGGCACCCTGGCCAGTCTGTCACTAAGCAGCCCCATATGCGACAAACTGTAATGACCTTTGTTTTTGCTTTCAACACATCAACTTCAGGGACAACATGTTGACTTGCTGCCTAATATATCCCACCCACTTCAAAATGCCATTGTAAGAAGATAACCAATGTTATTTACTTATAGTGTCAGTGGTCATAAAATTATTACTGATCAGTATATATAGGACATATTTACTAGGGTGAGTGGCCATTGCATAATGGCATCTATTGTGCACAGGAAAAAAAAACTAAGGCTGGCTTCACACCTATGCAGTGTGCTAACATGCAGTAAAATGTGTGATTTATAACAACATATGGCAACACACTTCCTATGGTGTATTGATTCCATTCATATAGAAGGGCACTCCAATGCACAACTACTGTAGGCGTGCCCTCTCTGCAGTTAACCATGATGCACATGCTGTGCGCTGTAGTGTGCCAGGGTAAATGTAGAAATGTTTTCTCAACCATTGACATCTGTTTATTTAGAGTTGGCTGCCTTAATTAATGTGCAAAATCCTGCAATGTAAAGCATCACATTAGACTAGAAAAGGTGTGAAGAAAGCCTAATACGTGAGTCATACACAGCTCTGTGCAGTGTGCACCCATTGTAAACCCACTGACAAAGTCATAGAAAACATCACTGAAGGTACTGACAGGTTTCAATGATGCATTCAAAAACAATAAAACGTCAACATGCTGTACATTTTAATGTTTAAGCTACTGCTTTATTGTGAACACAGAAATAATTTTTCTTTTTGTAACTATACATTTATATAGTAAAGAAGACACGCATTGTAAGGAAGCAATGAGTCCCTTTGCCATGAGTATGTGAATGGTAGGAGTTTGAGGTAGGATCCAGGCAGGTCAGGGCCTGTCTGGTTGATGATTGATGTAAGGGGCTGCTAGATAGGATCTATTAGCTTTTGGCATAAGTGTGCCAGAATTTGGAGAAGTAAATATCTGGAAATAACCCAACGTGGTCACCTACTGCAATGGCCATGCTAGCCATCAGTAGGTGGTCATAGGCAAGGTTTGGCACACCACATAAGCTGCAATGGGAATGACTTTGGAGTAAAATGCTGTTCACAAGATAAGCCTTTGGGATTCAATGAACCATACAAACAACATCAGCTTAATAACACTTCTTGAAACAAACAGAAGTAAGAGCAAAATGGGCACAGATGCTTACCGAGCACTAAGCCCTAAAGTCCAAATGATATTCAGCAATGTTGTTCAACAGAAATGTCCATTTGTTAGATCTCAAAGGAATCAAAATTCTTGAACGGTGAGAGCAAAACCAGCAACTAAATCTGTCAGTCATAACAACCTTCCACTGATGTTTAAACATAGGTATTATTGATGATTATCCTGTATAATCCCTTTTCTCCATGGGTTCTGTACCCATTACAGCAATCAGATTCAGATTTTGCTTTTTTTTTACTCATAAATGCATATGGTTTGCACTACAACTTAAATAATCACAGATGCTTTTCAACATCATAAATCTTTGAAAATAAGTTGTTTTTCTATCTGTACAAAGAACCACTTGTCAACACATCCTAATCTAGGATTAGGTGGTCTGCCTTTTGCTGGGAATCATTTTTTTGTATTAGGAGACCAGTGAAACACAGGCTTTCCCTACAAGGGCAGATCATGCTGACATTTCTTTATATCTGCATACCATATCATTAATACATTAGAGATTGGTTTTACAATGTATAATGAAAAAAATGAAATCAATTTGGGAAAAAATTTGGAATGGCAGGAGAAAGGCATGTTATGCTGATGTTCCCATTGCCAAAGTTCACACATCTTAATAACACAAATCCAAAAAGAGGGAGCTAAGATTGTCTAGAGAGTCACCATCATGGTCTTCAATGGGAACTAGGACTGCATTACAGTGTCCAGCAATAATGACTTGACCTTCAGAAATAGTATGAACCTTACTCATGATTTCATCCAATAGAACATTTCTAAAAGGTGCACAAATATTAACAAAGATAAAATGATCTTCATTAAAGTGAATCTGTCAGACTTATGGGTGATACCATTGCTAACTTCTCATTTTAAGAATCTCTCATTTTAAGTTGCCTGGCTGTCATACTGATGAATTTTCTGCAATGTTCCCACCTGAGTAATTGACAAGGAGCAAACAAAGACAAGGAATTCTGACACTCTATGCAAGCTTGTTATGGATTTGTGACTTTAAAAAGGTATTAAACACAGTCAGGCAACTAACATTTACAGAAATAGAGCAGCAGTGGAAGCTCCAATATTTCCATTATTATGGTTCCCTTTTAAGAAGGACAGCTATTATTGCATAGTAGCCTTTACGATCCAGTCAAACCTCTCTAACCTGCATACTAAGGTATTTATTAAGTAAAATAGAAACTTCACTGTATAAGGGCAAAAGGTAATATTTAGAGTCTTTGACATCCAAGGTGGTTACAGGGCAAGTACACAAGACTGTTACATTTACACTGTCTCATATACCATAATGAGCTGTGGATCCTGTCTTTTCCATTATCGCCCTTTTAATTTTACATTGAGGACCCCTGGTATTTGATCAAGTACTGTAAAACAGGCAAGCCATTCCATTGATTCAGACAGCATCCACACACATCAGCTGTCAAACCCTTGTTCCATTGGGCTCTAATCAAACAGAATTGGATCCAGTATGCTATGTAAGCAAGCGTAAACAAGGCAGATGGTACCAGTTAATTACCTGGCATCAGTGAAGCAAGTTATCCAAACAAGATCAGTATCAGAAGAGCCAGAGTTGAAAATATAAAAAGGTGTATTTTTTATGTGATTCTGACAGGATGAAACTTGTAGAATTTAAAGTTGTATCATGAATAGACATATAGTATGGGTCTTTGAGTAATGGACATCTCAATCATATGCAGTCCTGAAGCCATAAACTAAACATTGTACAAAGTGATAGGTACGTTTGAGTAATAATAGTAAGGTTAAAGTTATTTGAACGACACAAACAGCCAGGTAGATGCCCCTGGGGTTCCAAGGAGGGCTATTTAAAATAGAACACCTGGTCTACAATGTAGAATTAAGCAACAGAAGAATAAGGATGTCTAAGGGCACAGGTTACAGCTCACAGAAATCGAAAAAATATTGGGTCATTAAATTGGTGAGCATGGCAGTGACCCTGTCTCTCTACTGCAACTAGCCAGTCTTTGGTTTCACTTGCATCAGCAAAGAAATGGGTTTTCTAGCCATCTGCATTACAACATTTTGCAGGGAATATCATAATATTGGATATATTGATCTTGGATTTCTTTTCTTTTTTTTTTTTTTTTACAAATTCTCTTTATTGAGCATTTTTGTTTTTGAAAAGTACAAAAAAAAATTGGGCATACCCAGGCTTAGATCCAACACAGAAAAAAAAAAAACAAAAAAGGGGAAAAAACCCCCAGAGAACTACAATAACAGCAACAACAAACAACAAAAGGCAACTGCACCAAAAAAAATGGCAAGACCTATTCACATTAGACTGGATCTTGTTCCTACAGAGAAGTCATTGAGGTTAGCTTACAGAGCTAGTATAGCTATCACCATGGGCACATTAACCACTTGAGCTCCAGAGGATTTACCCCCCTTAATGACCAGGCCTCTTTTTGCTACTCGGCGCTGCACTAATTCAACTGATAATTGCGCGGTCATGCAATGCTGCACCCAAACAAAATTTACGTCTTTTTTTTCACACAAATAGAGCTTTCTTTTGGTGGTATTTGATCATCTGTGCGCTTTTTATTTTTCATGCTATAAACAAAAAAAGGCCAAAAATTGTGAAGAAAAACAATATTTTTTACTTTCAGCTATAAAAAATATATAGTAAACTCAAAAGTTGGTTATAAATTTAGGCCAAAATGTATTCTGCTACATGTTTTTGGTAAAAAAAATCCCAATGAGTGTATATTGATTGCTTTGTGTGGAAGTTATAGCGTCTACAAACTATGGTATAAATACTGCAACTTACGCCATTTTTCAGCTATACAGCGCTGCGCTAGTTTAACAGACAATTGCGCGGTCATGCAATACGGTACATAAATGAAATTTACATCATTTTTTTCCCCACAAATTGAGCTTTCTTTTGGTGATATTTGATCGCCTGTGCAGTGTTTATTTTTTGCGCTATAAAAAAAAAGGCTGACAATTTTGAGGAAAAAAAAAATATTTTGGACTTTTTGCTATAAAACATGTCCAGTAAAAAAAATGCAAAAATCTAATTTAGTCACAAATTCTGCCAAAATGCATTCTGCGACATGTCCTTCCTAAAAAAAACAAAAACATACGTGTAAATTAATTGGTTTACGTAAAAGTTATAGCGTTTACAAATGGCGGGAAAGATACTGGGATTTTTAGGTTTTTTTTATACTAATAATGGCAGCGATCAGCGACTTATGGCGGCGATCAGTGACTTATGGCAGCGACCAGCGACTTATGGCGGGACTGCGGTGGACATTCTGACATTGGGGGGTACTGACTTGGGGTCACTGACATCCCCAAAAACACTAATACAGTGATCAGTGCAAAAAGAAAAACACTGACACTGTACTAATGTCACTGGGGAGGAAGGGGTTAACTTTATTTTGCAGGGAAGGGTTATAGGAGTGAGGGGAGTGTTTTACTAGGGGGCGGGGTGTGTGCTGGATGGGACAAGGCTGATCGAGAGAGAGAAACTCTTCTGTCTCGATCAGCTCGTCCTCGAGCTGACAAGGAAGTGAGAGACAGCACAGCTACTGCAGCTGTGCTCTCGGTCACCGTTTACCGCCGATCGCCGGGAAACAGCCACTAAGGACCGGCTGTCACCCGGCTACTGACATCCGCGGCGGTGATCGGTGGGACAGATAGGGCGGCGGCGTGCCTCATGCGCGCCCCCTATTTGTTTACAAAACACACGTTTTAAAACGTGGTTTTGCCTGCCAGTGCCGCCCTGCCGCCGTATTTCTACAGTGGCTGGGCGGCAAGTGGTTAAACATCCCTGGATTAGCTTTGGTCAGAAATGGAGGCAACAGAATACCCCGATTCAGTCCAAATATGCCAAACCTTGGTAAATTTTGTGGGGTACCCCCTAGAGGGATATGCTGGAAATATTCTATGCAACCTCTGAGGGGTGAAATATACTCTATGGAGAAGCTTATACTGAATCAACTGGTCCCGGGTAGAGACTAATTGTTGCATAGGATAATCCCATATCTCCTCCCAATCCAGCTCTGGCACCTCTGCACGTCATGTGGAGAGAAGCCTGTCCAGGCCTTCGTGAATAGATGGTCTTAAGGCCATTACATAGAGGTGAGGGGTTTAACCAGGGATTCATCCCACAATAGGAATTTGGGGGAGGGCATATTGAGCCTTCAATGAATCAAACGGTCGAAGCATACACCCCTCACATATCTGTTGTAAATACTTAAACAATAATAATGGTGTAGCGCTACAATAAGTGAATAAGATATATATACACAGGTAAACACAATAAACAACACAAATGAGTGATAGATCCTCCAGGGATCTATATAAAGTGAAATGATAAGTGACTAAGTGTAAAATAAACCAGGTCCCACGTTGGACCCACAATAAAGTGCAAAAACTCCCAATCCCAAATTGGGATAAATACACAAGGTGACACTGTGAATCCCAAAATTGGGATAATCATACACCTAAAGTGACTAATGCTGGACTCCAATGGTGTAAACATATAATAATACACAGTGATAAATACAAATCAAGTAAAAATCACGTAAAATACATAGTATATAGTAAAAGCATCCAAATAGTGCACAAATGTGTAAATACACAAAAATACAAAAAACACAGAAATGGATGTGCTTCAATCTTCAGCAATTGGTGTTTAAAGTGCTTGTGCCAACCGCAAGTGGATGAATATCCTTAAATAGCAGAAGTGCCTCCTCACCTCCTTACTGCGACCCTTATGGGCCAAAACGCCTTGTGGATCACACTGGATCCTACACAACAGGTGGCTCCACACCATACAGCTTCACATTCAACAGGCTTCAATGGCTCCACATACCCTCATTGGTAATAGCACAGGTTCCTCTTCCAAAGGTAGATCACCGCAGTACAGCTCACTTGTTCATATATACCATGTTAAGGCCATGAAAGAACAAGAGAGACCTCCATAATGCAACACCATTTAATAACGATATCTAGGGATGAAAATGCCAAATGAACACTTACATTACAGATGATAAAATCGAGCAGTCTCACCACGTTACGGGTGTATACTGTAGGACACTGGGTGTAGTAAGATGGCACCTGCCGGAACTACGTCACCGCGCATCAACGCGTTACGTCACATTCGTCATGTCACTTTCTCAGATACCCCTGGAGGCCCAAACTGTGGGGTCCAGGAAGAGAAAGAATTCTGGCAAGGAGGGATTCAACCATAACGGGGTATGGAGGGACCAAACCTGAGGCCGAGGGGGGGAATTGTAAATGCCAGGCCTTAATGAGTGCCCTCATGAACATTGTAATAGGAAAGGGGGCCAAATGGCCCCTATACAGAAGATTACGTAGGGATTCATAGGAGCCCAGGAAAGCCACCTCTAAAACCACCACAGCATTGGTCTCATCTGCCACTATCCAATTATGATCATGAGAAAGCAATGCTGCAATATAAGAAGTGTACCAATCCGGACAAGCCAGACTCCCCCAATCCATGGCCTCTGTAGCTCCATTAATTTAAATTGTGGCTGTTTCGAGCCCCACATAAAAGAATTAATTGCTGCTAAGTGGGCTCAGATTGAAAAAAAGTACCAGTTACACTTACCGGTAATGGTGTTTCTGGGAAATCTTCCAGGAAGTCTGTGGCACAGTCGTGTCTAATTTTCACCATGACCAGGGTTTTTGTGAAAACTCAAAAATGTTGGACTACCCATTTCTCTCTGTAATGGTGACTATGGCTTGAGGTTTTTAAAAACACCCCAAAAAATAAATTTATCTCACAAAAAATACTTCAGAGTATCCCAAACGTTTTGAGTTTTCATATAATTTAATATTAGATTTGTGCTTACTTTTGATATGCAACCAAACATAATAACCAAACATAATATATCCATCTATATAATATACAATTTTATGTTCAATTATGTATTGTCTTTGAAGAATTTCAGCTGCACAACAAGCATGAAAAAATGCTACCAGCTGCAGTCAATTACTGGCTATCCCAGTGGTAGCTTAAAGTAATAATCACAGTAATTTAGTAAAACACATTCTGTATGACATGATTAGATTTTACTGACTGCAATAACATTTAGGGAATCGGTTTACACTACACAGACACCACTGATTAACGCGTTTTTCTCGCACTTGGTGTTATATTTAGAAAACATATTTTCACACATCTAATTTGTGACCGCTTGAAATTTGTTAGTCTAATTGTATCCTGCAGCATGAATTATAGGCATTTTACAGAGCTTTACAAGATTCCCAGAAGGTTAGTGAGGAAAGAAATAGCTGGTCAGCTCTTGCAGGAAACTGAGACTAAGCATTGTATACATTTGTGCCAGTGACTAATTAAGTTTTTCTTAATGGGTTATGCAAATTGCCAAAACATTCTGACTGGGTACAAAATTTAACAAGGGCTTACTATATTTATGGTAAGCTATTTGGCATTTGCTTTTTTTCACTCTACTCACTTGGCTGCTGCATTTCCCTTACAGTAGAATAAATGAGGAATATGTCCAGAAAACAGTTTTTAAAGGGGGTTCCTACTTTACAAATAGACTCATTCAATATTCCTTGACCTTTTAAAGCTTGACTTTGTATGTCTCGTTACTTGTTTGCTGGAATATTTTTTTTTAATGTACAGGTGAAACTAAAAAAATTAGAATATCGTGCAAAAGTTCATTTATTTCAGTAATGCAACTTAAAAGGTGAAAGTAATATATGAGATAGACTCATTACATGCAAAGCAAGATAGTTTAAGCCGTGATTTGTCATAATTGTGATGATTATGGCTTACAGCTCATGAAAACCCCAAATCCACAATCTTAGAAAATTAGAATATTACATGCAATCAATAAAACAAGGATTGTACATAGAACAATATCGGACCCCTGAAAAGTATAAGCATGCATATGTACTCAGTACTTGGTTTGGGCCCCTTTTGCAGCAATTACTGCCTTGATGCGGCGTGGCATGGAAGCTATCAGCCTGTGGCACTGCTGAGGTGTTATGGAAGACCAGGATGCTTCAATAGCGGCCTTCAGCTCTTCTGCATTGTTCGGTCTCATGTCTCTCATCATTCTCTTGGCAATGCCCCATAGATTCTCTATGGGGTTCAGGTCAGGCGAGTTTGCTGGCCAATCAAGCACAGTAATCCCATGGTCATTGAACCTGTATACTGCCTGTCGTGCATGCAGAGCGCATTATACATGTTCAGCATTTACAGATGCTGAAGAGTTTAGCCAACACCCATTAAATGCAATTCCAGCATAGATGTTCGGGAAGTCCTGGGTCTGGTTGAAGAATCTAAGATGGTACCATCTAACTATTTTTTGTTGAGGTGATATAAAAAATGAAATAGAGAATATTTTCTAGACTGTGCATCATCTTGGCTAAGGTATTATAAATGGAATTTTTAAAACAAAGGGAGCACTGGTACTGTTTTAAAGGACTAATTGGTTCTGAACTCCACCAAAGTAGGTCTGAGTTTATCTTCTGTGCTTTTAACATCTGAGACCACATGTATGCCTGAACACCATAGTCAACTGCAAAACTCTAGTAGCTACTCCAACCTTGTGATAAGTCCTATGTCAATCATTAAAGGCTCACTCCAGTCAAACATGCCAGTTACACATACAACGAGCATAGCCTGCCTGTACAGTACTTTAGTTTTTATTGTCCAGCAGTCTACTACAGTTCTTTGAAGGTAACCTGGTGATCCTGAAACAGTTTTGATTGAGAAGCTGGAGCACCAACTGCAGGCAATTTGCTGCCTTTCATATACAGAAACATCATGTTAAATGTAATTACTAAGGATGTTTTTACCAGCCATCATTCAGAATAAAATCTGCCTTGGATGTGTTACCCAAAATAGACTTTGGAAAGCATGCTGATACAGCTTTCTTACTGATCTAGTTAGATGGTCTGAAAATCTGACTTCAGAAGATTGCGGGGATCTCATATTAAAGTACATTGAGGGAACATTCTGAACCTAGCAGTTTCAGTGTTTAAATTTTTTGTGTTCATATGCCAGTTAATGTTTTCACTTGTTGCCTGGAATTGTTTTAAGTAAATGAAGTGGTCTTCGTGTGCTTTTCGTCAATGTAATGTGCCCTGACTAGTATTAGAAGCAGTAAACTGAATTTTTTTATTGTCTTCCCTGACTCTAAAAAAACAAAAAAAACAAAAAACAAAACCCCAAAACATTTTTTTTATTTCCCTCAGACTCCATAAAACTCCCATAACAATTAATAAACCCAGCGCAAAGTGGGAAAAAAGTGCAATGCAAAAAAGAATGCTTCAGAACAGAGTTTTTTTTTTTAAATGTATATTTAAATGTTTCTTAAGGGCTTAAAAAGTAACTTCACTACCCTCCTTGCTATTTTTACCCCCCTTACCTGATCGGTTGTCCTTGTTTCACATATTCACCCAACAAATCCAGAGCTGTCCTGCTGCAATCTGCTGTTGTGGAGTCACAGCTTGAATCCCACATCCTCATCTTCTTCTCTGAGGGAGCCTGACTGTAAGACATACCATTCTTGTCTAGGTTACAATGGCAGCCAGAGGAGAGCAGGGTGGACCTCCCAAAAAAAGGAAAATTAAAAACATGTTTAGATTTTATCCATTTTGAGTAGTGATAATGTCCAATTTAGCTAGTGATGGCCGCAAGTAACGAAAAACAGACCATGACCAAGAATTACAACAAACTGGCCAATGCACTTTGCCACAGAAACTGAAAATTAGACGTAAACAGTAGAAGACTGTGTAAACAATATCTGCCTAGGATAATTAAAAATATATTATATGAATTTGCATTCGATAGCTGAGCTATAAGGCCGGTCATAGACTATTAGAATCCCTGTTGAACTAGCCAAGAGTTGAATCATGTATGGGCAGGCTGAATGTACCCAGGTTGATCAGTCAACTTGGGTACAATCAGCCTGTTGGATTTTACATGCGAATTTTGCTAGCAGCTCTGTGGGAGGGATTTCCCCATCAACACTGACTGTTCATGGGGGGAATTGAGCGATTTTCTTTCTTGCAACCCATGGATGCAGGAAAGAAAATCATTCCAGCTCTGGCTGTCTTTAGACACTGTATAGCTAACTTACTAAAGAAGCTCACAGAGATTATTTTAGCTTCACTTATCGGAGTGAATGAGGTTATTAAACATTCACTTTGCCAGGAATATCCAATCCTGTGCAGAAAAAAAATTAGAAAAAACAGGATTTTGCTTGTACATTATTAGATTATTGAAGTCCGTACAATTTAAATGATTTATGCAATCTGTTAGCATTTGGAGAGATCCTCTATTCCTAACTGCAAGTAATTACTCAATATCCTAACACTGGCACGTAGCAAAAGGGTTAATATGTCGCCCTTTAATTAAGGCTCCTCCTGGTACCTCCCCCAGCAGGTGATAGCTTATTAAATTCAAAATAAGATTGTCTTAATCATATAAAAGGTAATATTAATAAAGTCTTGCATCAAGCCACTGGATGACATCCTAATAATAAATCAATGATCAAATATCCTTTAATTAAATATTGATAAGTTACAAAACAAAACTGCCATTAGCAAAATAGCACAGCCACATTATCAGAATAATCCAGCAGTGAATGATATGGTGCACCCAACAAGTCTGGAAATACTGTAGTCTTTTGTGCTTTGTTCACATAGTTTCACTTCATAAAAGAGCAGAACCTGGCTCAGTACAAGGGTGAAGTACATTCTAACAAGTGATATGGTTACAAAGGTATACTCAGTTCCAGCTATGTGTATTAATAATGATGATCAGCCACAGCCAAGGTGGTGAGCACAGGTCAAATGCTTTAAAATTCTTTGGGGTATGTATGTTTTTTGAAGACAATTTCACGTTTTGCCTTTATTTAGATCCACGCAATGGCCTGCTATTGCAGAAAAAAACATATCCTCTACTGACAATCTTTGCAGGATAACCATTTTCCATTCAGAAGTTCCATTGAGTGGTAGAAATCAGCAAAATGGGACCTTTGACTGATGAACAGGAGAATTACACTATAAAATCAGATGTACTTTAACAGGTTGAGTTTCCCTGACCTGGTATAGTGTTCTCAATGACCAAAATACATTTTTGTAACAGAAATAAAGTATGGATCAAGGCAGGAAAAAAAACTACCTGCAGAATATAAGTTATCATTAATCATTGTGCTCAAGTGCTTGTGCTGGAAGCGTGCTAGCTCACACGCTCTCAGCACAGGGACTGGGCAGTTGGTGACAGTCCCAGGTCCTTATTAACAGTCAGGACCCAGGGAAACCAGATCCTGATAACCTCTGATTGGCTGTCACAGTGATCTTTCACCTTGTAGTCTGCCCCAATGTTTTTCCTCCTCTCTAAAAAGGAGAAACAGCAGATTACAATGTATCTTTTCCTCCTCCCTAGAGAAGTCTGTAAACAAAAAAAGTTGAAAAAAATTAACTAGTTGTAGTAACTAAGGCTGGCCATATACTATACAATTTTCTGTCCAATTTCCTTTAGATTTACCTTCAACTGTGTAGTGCAAGGGCCAGCCTAATTGGATACAATTGAAAGTGTTGTTTAGGTTTGAACTCAAATTATAGGGTTTTTGGTTAATCTAAATTAATTTTCTAAAGAAAATTGTATAGTGTATGGCCAGCCTAACAATGCTTCTTCTAATTTAGTGGCAGTTGGTGGCACTGTGTTATTTATAGTTAGTGTCAAATAATAGCAGTGTTCATGTCAGCTATTGCCAGTATGTTTTAGGTAAGAAAAAAAGTTTTGGCAGAAAAAAAAAAAAAGGAAAAAAGAAAATGTGTACTATGGTTTCCTGGTCCTACCATGGGTCCAAAGAACAGATAATGAACACATATGACAATACTATGATCATCAGGAGTAGGAGAATTTATTATGCAAGTTATTTGGGTGGTGGGTCATAAATAAAAAAAAATATAGACTTATAGTTACCTATTTTGGGCCAGTTTTCTATTCATAAGACAAAATCAAGAGATGTCCACTAACATTTACTAGCAAATGAAAGCCCAACCTGTCCTTAAAAAATAATTCACCTGGATGCACTAACCAGTTACGATATATACAGTTATACTAACACGTCAAAATTGCAAAATTTGGTCTGCGCATTAAGGTTTGTTTCGATCTTGGCAATGAAGGGGTTAATGCAGAGATTAAAAAATGTCCAGGCTTTAGAACCACTTTAAACTATTTTAGGATAACTTCATCTATTGATTGTGCAGCCTCCCCCCCAGCCCCCACCCACCATGCAGCTATGTGGAATGACAGGGAGCGGTGCAGTTGTAGGCTGTGGATTCCCCTGCTTGCACCACCCCCCTCCGGCATCATCAGAGCAGGCTGTATTGATCTCTCACAGCTGCCACTGTGCTGCAAGCGCAACTCTGTGTAAAATCACCTGCTCGCTCCTGTCCCCACCTCTCCCTCCTAGCAACAGCGCAGTGGCCCAATCAAGGATAAAAGAGAGATGATCAAGGGACCTGTAGTTTTAAATGGAGCGCTATCTAGGGTTTAGGGCAGACCAGTGGGGGCTTACCAGGGAGTGGGATCTTTGCCAGGGGAAGTGGAGAGCAGTGGTGAGGACCTGACAGTGCTCCACCAGAGGAACAGCTACAGAAAAAACTAGCTGCACAGGAACCAGAATATGCAAACCCATTGCTGTGTTCCGAGCACCCAGGGAGCTGAGAAACTGAACCACAAGGAGTTGCCTTGTCTTCGGACCAGAGCTGGGGAGACCCATAGCCCCGAGGACTGAGACTCCTGGGACAACTGATCTCCAAGTATATGGGACTGGACCTATTGCATACCATGAGTGGAGAGCGGAACTACAGAGTTTAATCCCTTACTGGCCACAGTTAATGTAATGGAGACTGCTCCTTATTTAGCAGCCCATCAACCATCTATTGTACACTCTTAAAGGGACTACTTCATGTGAACCACCTTACAGAAGGTCCCCAGCAATAGCTGGCTAACACTGACTATTAGGCAACAAGTATCTGTAGTCACCGCCAAGGGTACTCCTTTGTCAGGAGACACATGCACCCACCCACTAAAGAGCTGTATGCGCACTCAAGGACATTTGTTTTGGGATTAATACTTTTAACCCTGTTTGCATAGGTTAAAGTTTAGTTTATCATTGCAGCAGTATAGTTAATTGCCATATTATAGGCCAGTATCTTTAAACCTGCTCAGTTGCTGTGTGTTTGACTTGCTTTATTACAATATGCTCACTTTATCGAACACTCAGAAGTCTGTGGCCTATTTCCTAAATACTGATATGGTGTAGTAATATACAAACGCTTAAGGTGTGAGCGGCCTTTAGGCTATACCAGGTGTATTAGTGGGTAGGTAGGTACACTGATCTTTTTCTTTTATACAGGGTATGCAGGATAGGTAGGAGGAGGGGGAGGGAGCATTTTTAAGAATAGTTAGAATTAAGCTTTTCTTCTACCTTAACTTTCTGTCCTAGAGCCGCAACAGGAAGTAGGAAGAAATCCTCCTCACCCCCCCAAAGTGAGAGGAATTCCCATATTAGACATTTGTTCTCACTGGAAAATATGTAGCCATTGGAAGATTTCCCCTCATCTCTTGCTTTCATGAGAGGTGTAAAATGTTGATTTTCCCCTCACTCTCTTTGTTGGTGACAAGCACAAGGACATAGAGAGGGCAATCTTTCCATCAATGACAAATTAAAAACTTGACAAAGGGTCTAACCCTTCCCTACCCAAACTAAATGTATGGCCTTCACATACACATCAATGACTAAAGCTTCCTTTGCTCCCTTCTTCCTCCTTTAAATTTTGCCAGATTATTTAGAAGGTTAAAGGGTATAATTATGAACAAAACTCAATGGACCAGAAATTCAAATCTTTTACATAGTTAGTCTGGCTGAAAAAAGGACATAGAGAGGGCAATCTTTCCATCAATGACAAATTAAAAACTTGGCAAAGGGTCTAACCCTTCCCTACCCAAACTAAATGTATGGCCTTCACATACGCATCAATGACTAAAGCTTCCTTTGCTCCCTCCTTCCTCCTTTAAATTTTGCCAGATTATTTAGAAGGTTAAAGGGTATAATTATGAACAAAACTCAATGGACCAGAAATTCGAATCTTTTACATAGTTAGTCTGGCTGAAAAAAGACAGAAGTTCATCCAGTTCAACCATTAAATCTTTAATATTATGTTTCTTTGGTAGGCATGTTATCTCTCTTTTTTCCTTTGTCACCTGATTTAATAACTTGCATTTTCAAATTTGCCAGCAAACTATTAATGTGGTAAACAATGATGCGATTAAGCAAAATAAAATACATTCCCAAAAGCTTTTTACATTCTTTAGCGCCATCTAGTGTATGTGAAGAGCAATGTATTACTATACATGTGAAATTGTTATACAGTAAATAGTACAAATACAATGGACATCATTAGATTATTATGATAGATACTGCATTTTCTTCAGCTATTTTCTAAACACTAAAAAAAAAGGGGTTTTCATATTCACTGTAAATTTGAAGTTGATCAAAAGATGAGACTCCTCCGATGACCAAGTGCCCTGCACCACCAGGGTGTCCAGGACTCCTTCCCGTCCAGACAGGCTGAGTCTTTTGTGAGGATGTTCCAAAAGAAGAGAAAGAAGGACTTTTCTGACTCCAAAGTTGGATTCCTGCAAAACAAGGCCTGGGACAACCCGATAAACTAATTGACTTGTTCCCTGACCACAGATTGTTGTATTGTAGAATCTGTATTGAAACTGGGCAAATGGGCCTCACTCAAAAGGGGCTACCATCAGAGCTAGAACTCTCAAACAAAAAGAGGAGAGGCGGGTGGTGCTGGTCTGGAGCATTTGAAACTGAGATCAGAGTGTCAAAAGTTTCCCTGTCGATGGAAGACTCTAGCCTCAGCTGTATCCAGAAGTAAACACAGATACTCCGTATGAGTCAGTTCCAGTGATGATTTCTGAAGGTGCAGGATTCATATGAATCATTGTCACATCTGGATGGTCAATGCCATGTTGTCCAATAGAACCTTCACTAAATGTTACCTTCAACAGGACATCGTCTAATTTACACAATATTCAATTTTGTTGTGTGAAGGAGGGGTATGGACAAAACTCCAGTTTATAGCCCTGGGATACCACCTCTTCCCTGAGCATCTGTAAAGGTTAGGAAACCTCCCCCCATTTTGGAAAGTAATAGGCACAACTTCATGCAGAAGAAAGTCCCAACTAGGACTGAATGAAGGATGGCCCACCAGAGAGAAAAAAGCTCTACATAGGGTTTCCAACCACTCATGCAATGGGTCCTTAATGACAGATTTCTTCTCTGCCATAGGGTGGAAATGGCTACTTGTCACAAAATCCTCACCAAATGGATACAAGACAAAGAGTTTAGTGGCAGTAAACAGCTTATCAGGAGGTTTCCATTCTCCATAGAGAAATAACTGTAAAAGTGGTTGCAAAGGGAAAGTCTTTGTAGCGTTCTAGGTTTTAAACAACCCAAGACTGGTACAAGCAACAGGCTGATCCTCTAGTTTTAGGGTGGTGGTCACTGCATCAGTAACAGCTTTAACAGTCCCCTTTAACTTGGGAGCAATAGCAGTAGTCTCCAACTCTTCAGGGGTAAGGACTGGAACATAAAAAAAAAAAACTGAGCAAAGCTTGACACAACACAAAACTGGAAATAATAAAGAGGGGTGAAGGCAAATGCTGATCTAGAAAGGTTGGGGGAGCTACCTGAGAAATCCAAAAGTGCAGATATCTTCCTTATGACAGGCTGGAACACAGCTGTGGAGAATTCCAGATCTAAAAGTACACAAAACTAAGCTCTCTATATCCAGATGACAGGCAACAAATAAGATGGAGTCCACCATCTGACATGAAATCGCTAAGAGGAGGAAGAATCCACAGCACTAACCCAGCAATGACATGTGATGTGTGTGTACTTTTAATAAAAGGTACTTGTATTTTTAGGACATTGCTGCAGTGCACTTTCTTCCTTTATCATCGTGCTCCAGAGATGGTGTAAGCGATGGGATTTTTCCTCCATGCAGCAATGCTCCTGTCATATGGTAGAATCCTCCATCCTTTTTTGTTGCCAGTCATTTGCATAAGGAGAGCTTATCATTGTGGACTTCTGGGATGCTCAAAGATCTCACGATTGTGTTCCAGCCTGTCACAAGGATGTTTTTTTAGGATTTTGTTGCTCAATCAAGATTTGGAGCTACTAGAGGCTCTGTGGCAGATGGCTCAGAAGCTGGTAAGGCTGCAGGAGAACCATCAGAGTCAGTAAATAAATTATATTGCATGACCCTGGTAAAAACCAACCAAAAATGAAGTCAGGTCC
This sequence comes from Staurois parvus, assembly GCF_062004578.1. NCBI lineage: Eukaryota > Metazoa > Chordata > Amphibia > Anura > Ranidae > Staurois > Staurois parvus. The sequence goes on along the minus strand of NW_028318047.1, from coordinate 4,187,669 downwards.
AGCCATACCTGGCAAAGCCAAAAGAGGATAGAACAGAATAAGAGCAGAGGATAAAATAATTTCTGGCTGCAGACATTGGCATCATTAATAGGTGTGCTGCAAGGAACCTTGGAAACATTTTTAGAATTGCAGCTGGGGAAACCCAGTACAGTGGAGCTGCCCCCATGTCTAGAATCAGACATATTGGAACCACGTGATAGTAAGGCAACCTTTGGGCTCATGGCAGGAGGCAAGGCCTCAGGTACTGACTGAACCCACACGGCTAGAAGCAGTTGAGTCTCGGGTTGTCTTAGGTGGCCTAGAACACTGATGAAAGACAGCAGGAATGGATCAAAGTTCTGTGTCTTTGCAAGCAGGAGCAGTGGCAAGTAGAAGCTTTCTCAATTGTTGTATAGGGGTGCAGGTAATGCACACACTATACCACTGAGTGGAAGGTGACAGAGCAAAACCAGCAGGAATGGGGAAGGCAGGCACCCACCGACAAGTAGCTTGGCCTGACTAGCCTGAGTAAGTCTTCAAAGAACAGGACAAGTGCTGTGGCCAGCAGCTCTGGACCTGAAAAGCACTTTTCAAATACTTTTTACCAGGACAGCGTCTAGAATGCACCCTATGTGAAACCCACTATCCCAAGGTCACTTCTAGGCAATCCCCGCAATGTGCAGTCCAGCGGAGTCCAGGCTCATTTTCCAAAGGTCAGGCTACCATAGACTACCATGCTGAGGAGTTGGAAAATAAAGAGACAAAATTCCAGCAGCAATGTAGAGTGGAGTCTTGACTGAAGTGAAAAATGGTGCTACCAAAAAACAAGTTACACTTTTACATGGCAGAGCTGAAGAACAGAAGTCTATTTTCCTAGGGCACTAGCAAAAACGGAGGCATGTTGGTAGTGGGAAAGGTTATCCTGAGCTGGCCTACAGGTTTTTTGTTTGCCAGTGTGCGCACCTTAGTGTAGGTGGGAGTATAACCAGAAGATAAAGAATTCCTCTGTCCCTCAAGGAATGAGAGGAAAATGGGATTTTTTTTTACTCCAAAAAAAAATCGTTTTCTTGGAGTCAGTTAGGAGACACAGGAAGTCATTGTTGGGTTATACTGCTGCCTACTGGAGGATTGGACACTGGTAAACAAGGAAACTTGTAGGCCAGTCCAGGATATACCTTTCTACTACCAGTATACTTCGGTTTTGTACAAAAGCAGTACAAAAAGCAAGGTCATACACGGGGTGGGACATTCCAAGAAAAGGTTTAAAGTGAATACAAAGGTCCTATTTTATTTTTCATCCATTGAGGGATATAGGAAGCCATTAAAGCAATAGTAACCTCAAAAGCAAACATTTATTATATTGCAACTTACCAATTCTCAGATGTGACAGCTACATTAGTTTTCTTTTTTTAGGTTTCCTTTCTTCTATTTTCATCTGGGGATCCAACCAGTAAGTCTTGTTTTTCAATAGAACAAACTCTCATCCAGTTTTATCAGTTTACATGGTTGAGACAAACCCTTTACCACCAACAAGGGTGCTTACAATTATCAGCTTTTTTTAAATTTGATGTAAAACCTTTATCCCAAAAAGGAAAAAAACGGTTTGCTTTAACTGAATGTAAAGTATTAGCTAGAGTTTTGACTTTAATTTGTTAGTGTATCTGATGGTACATTTAACATTACCCTCTCCCTCAGACTGACAATGCTGCTGTCTATTGTGCCCCCTGTACTCATTCATACAGAGTAGGGGCATTCTAATAAAGAGGTGTGTTATTGGCCAGATCAACAGGTAAAAACGCCTAAAAAAGAAAATTAATGCAGCCACCACATCTGATTGGTAAGCTGCAATAGATATTTTTGGTTTTGGGTTTAATACCGCTTTAATTGTCAGGACTTCCAAAAGCTGTTCAACTGTGGGGTGGAAAACAGCTAACACCAACAGGTGGAACCTTTTCCTTAAGACAATAAACTTGAATAATGGTCTGTCTGAGCCAGAGAGAACAGAACAGTGAAGAGTGAACCAGTCTTTCTGAAGAAAGCAGGGGCTGAGGAAAAAAAAAACAAAAAAAACTACATCTCTCTGCAAAATACATCCAATGAAGGGATATCTCCTCCTGATAATATAAAGCCAAACAAAGGGACAGTAAAAGATCTTTGTTTGGGGATACCAAAACTACATTAGGTAGGAAGAAATTTATGGGCCTCAACATGACCTCGCCCTTGTGCAAAACCAGAAAGGGATCTTTAAATGATATGACTAATAGCTCAGACACTCCCTTGGGTTCACACGGTAATTTTTGAGAATCTAGTTTAGATCCCACAAGTCACATGGTGAATGACCAGGTGGAGACACTCAGAAAACGCTCTGAAAGGTCTTAACCAAGGAACAGGAAGCCAGTGGTCTATGGAATAATTTAGGAATAGTAGACCAGGCCCCTAGAGGTGCTGAGGGTCAAATGCAGTTTTAAACCCAGCTGTAGGAAGGAGAGAATTTGTCCCACAGAGAATTTCCTGGGGTGAATTCCTTGCCGATTGCTACAAGTAAAGGGTGCCTTCCATGTACAATGATATACAGTACCTTGTGAGAAATAGACTTGAGTAGGAAAGTGATGTGAAATAATAATCGGGTCGCTGGTTCGTATCCCAACCCCGCCACCACCTGCCAGGAGTTTGCATGTTCTCCCTGTGACTGTGTGGGTTTCCTTCGGGTACTCCGGTTTCCTCCCACGCTCCAAAGACATGCAGGTTAATTGGCTCCTGTCTAAATTGTCCCTAGTATGTATATGTATGAATGTGAATTAGGGACTTTAGATTGTACGCTTCTTGAGGGTTAGGGACTGATGTGAATGTACAATATATGTATGTAAAGCGCTACGTAAATTGACTGCGCTATATAAGTACCTGAAATAATAAATACAACCTCCCATTGGAGAATATCATCCCTGTATAGGTAACACCAAAACTAGGCATATTGAAATGAGCCTTTAAATATATCTCCAGGGGGTAAAACAAGCAATAGTAATCATCTTTAAAAATATTTGTACATTGTTTTTTGTATACATTAAAAATATATAACAAACACAATCTTTGCATTGCAAAGGAACGTCAAGTTATGTGAACAGCGGTGACTTAGATTGCAGAGCCCTTGGAGACCATTATTTTCAGGTCAACGCGTTTCAAGGGAAACACCACTTCCTCAGGACCGCGAATCCCCAACAAATGATGTAATGTGTTCAATAAAGTCATACTCCTCTATTGATGTTCCAAAGAGAGAATATATCCATCTAATATGGTAAAAGAAAGCAAACACTACAAGAAAAACAATGAAGGGGGGCAACAATCCCAGTAAGTCTCTGCTGCCCATGGGGAGTCCACCAAACAGGGGGGGAAACTTGGTGCATATTTGACTTCACAAAGAGCCCAGTGCTCAAAGGTCACTTTGAGGTTTACCCTGTAATGTCCAGTCCAGTGGGGTCTGTGTACAAACACTTCAAAACTACGCTGAGGAAAGGCCAATCTGGATAAGTGCCATGTAGGTGACCAGTAGTGGTGGAAAAAAAAAATAAATTCTCCTAGAACACTAGCAATAAACCAACATATTAGTAGTATCACAGGCTGGTCTACAATGTTTTAGTTTGCCAGTGTCCAATCCTTCTGTGGGTGGCAGTAAAACCCAACAGCTAATGTCTTCCAGTGAACCTCAACGGAGGAGTAGGAATTCCGTCCACATAGTATGTGGATATTATGCAATTAATTACTTTTATTTAAAAATACAGTATGTACTAATGAAAAAAACTGCACTGTCTCCAGCTGTCCAGAGTTAAGCTCACCTATAAAAATGAGTGGGGCCATGGCATACACGCACAGCAGGAGAGGATCTGGCTGGGAAATTTTCCTTTCAAAAGCTGTGCAGTACAAAAGCAAGACCACACAGAAGATCATAAGACCACGAATGGAGGTAATGATTTCGCCAGGTGTGTTGCACTTACAGAGGTGGAGTTACTTATAGTAAAACTTCACTAAAAGTGAAGTTGTCCTTTTGTTTGTGCTTTGAAATGTAATTAATTAGTATGCCAACATTAAAACAAAGTCATCTTGAAAGAATGCAATAAATAGAAACTAACACCGAACATAAAAAACATTGGTAACATTGACCAACATATCTAGTCAAATTAATCTAGCATATAAAACTATCCACAGCTAGATTTTCAATGTTGCATTTTTAATGGGGTCTTAATAACACAATACTGGATCCCATTTATCAATGTGCCGAGGAATGAATGGCCTCAGTCTGTAGAGCCTAGAAAAACCAGATTCTATCCTTTTTTACAGTGAACAAAAGGGAAATAGAAATTCTGACCAGTTGCCATGGGCAGCACACAATAAGACAAAATTTCCCCTAGACACATTGATGAACGATGCCCACTGCCGCTTTGGCAACTCCCCCGGCTCAGCTCTAACGTTTGGACTGCCACCTAGAGCAAGTGATTGTAGAAGATTGTAGCATGCATTTCTGTTTCATTTTATGCACATTTCAAACTCGCATATGAATCTTTCAGCAGGCAAATGGAGCTGTAGTACAGTGGTGGATTATTACAATGGGGAAATAATTATTTGATTCCCTGCAGATTTTGTAAGCTTGTCCACTTACAAAGAAATGAAGGGTCTATCATTTTTATCATAGGTGTATTTAAAATGATAGAGACAGAATATTAACCAAAAAAACCCCCAGAAAAAACACAGGATAGAAATGTTATAAATTGAATTGCAGTTCAATTTAGAAAAAACAAGTATTTGATCCCCAAGCAAAACATGACTTAGTACTTGGTGGAGAAACCCTTGTTGGCAAGCACAGAGGTAAGACGTTTCTTGTAGTTGGTTACCAGGTTTGCACACATCTCAGGAGGAATTTGGGTCCACTCTTCTTTACAGATCTTCTCTAAATCCTTATGGTTTTTCTTGGCTGTCGCTTGGCAACTCGAAGTTTCAGCTCTCTCCATAAATTTTCTATAGGATTAAGGTCTGGAGACTGGCTAGGCCACTCCATGACCTTAATGTGCTTCTTGAGCTTCTCCTTTGTTGCCTTGGTGGTATGCTTTGGGTAATAGTCATGTTGGGAGCCCATCCACAACCCATCTTGAGTGTTCTGGCTTAGGGAAGAAGGTTCTCATCCAAGATGTTACAATACATGGCCCCATCCATTGGCCCCTCGATGAGGCAAAGTCGGCCTGTACCTTTAGCAGAGAAACAAGCCCAAAGCATAATGTTTCCACCTCCGTGCTTGACTGTAGGGATGGTGTTCTGGGTCATAGTCAGCATTTTTCTTTCTCCAAACATGGAGAGTCAAGTTAATGCCAAAGAGCTCAATTTTGGTCTCATCTGACCACAGCTTTTTCTTCTAGTCCTTTTCTGCATCATTTAAATGTTCATTGGAAAATTTCAGATGGGCCTGTACATGTGCCTTCTTGAGGACCTTGTGGGCACTGCAGGATTTCAATGCATGGTGGCATATTGTGTTACCAATGGTTTGGTGACTGTGGTCCCAACTGCCTTGAGATCATTCGCTCCTCTTGTGTAGTTCTGGGCTGATCCATCATTTTTCTCATGATCATCCTTACCCCATGAGGTGAAATCTTGCATGGATGTCCAGACTGGGGGTGATTGATGGTTATTTTGTATTTCTTCCTTGTGCGAATAATCGCTCCAATAGTTGTCTCCAAGATTCTTGCTGATGGTCTTGTAGCCCATTGCAGGTCTACAATCTGGTCCTTGACATCCTTTTACGTTTGAATAGAAGAAAGATTCTGTGGACAGGTATCTTTTATATACATGAGTTATCGTTAGGAGCCCCTTCTTAAATTGACAAGACTAATCTGTGTACCATATGTGTACATAGCCAGTCTGTGGGAGACAGAATTAATGTTGGTTGGTAGGGGATCAAATACTTATTTTACTTACTGAATTGCAGCTCAATTTATATTTGTATCATGTTTTTTCTAGATTTTTGGTTTATATTCGGTCTCTATCATTTAAAATACACCTATGATAAGAGTTATAGACCCTTCATTTCTTTGTAAGTGAGCCCTACAACAGATGACACTAGAAGTCTCAAAAAAAAAACCAAAACATAGCTGTACAGTGTCTGAAGTCTTTCTGAGACTTGGTCTTTATGCCACAACCAGTATAAATCTGCAATCCAAAAATATAATTCATGCCTACACACTGCCAAGCAGACCTATTTTATGACTGTTGACAACTTCTCATCCAGTCCCCATCAACTCTTTTCTACCTTTAAATCTCTACTTCGTCCTCCACTACTAACTTCCTCACTGCCCAGGAGATCTCCAATCACTTCAAAGATAAGATTGATACAATTTGTGAGATCTCCACTGTACAGATATCTCCCCCACTCAACACCTCATGTCCACTAACCTCTTCCCTCATTTAACCACAATACTATAGATGAGGTTGCTAAACTTTTTTCTAATGCCCACGTAAGCATCTGCCCACATGCACTAGTCTGCCTAGCCTTCCTTGTACCCCACCAAAAACCTATGCCCAATTTCCTTGCTTCACTTTTCCTTCAGACTCCTAGAACACCTTGTCTACAACAGAGTGACCACCTCATTAAAGTGCTTACTAAACCCGCGACAGTAAAATCAGTCTGTATATGCAGTAAAGCTTGCTTGTTATACTCACTGTGGAACCTAAGGAGATAATCCTCTGCATTGTGTAAGAACGCAGTTTGATCCTAACTTCTCTGGTCCTCCCCTTCTTCCAGTGCCCCCCTCTTATCTCCTAATAAAACATATCGTGTTGAGTCAAGCTGCACATGCTCAGTTTGGTGTGTATTGCTAGAGGTGTTTTTTTTCCTGGGGGAGTGCATGTGATCAGTACAGGGTCAATCAGCACTGTCCAGGCAGAGATCAGGGGTCCTGCATCCGCCTAGAGCAGAATGAAAACTCCGCCTATAAGCTTTAACGTGCTCAGCTGGATGCAAGAGCATAAGACTGCTTTAACTGCTGATGAGAAAAGGTATTTAGCAGTTTATATTTACTAAAACAATTGGACGTACATGTTCTGTGTACTGTGGGAGACCAGATATAGTGACTGTAGGGTCTTGGGTTTAGTAACACTTTAGGAATTACCTTTTGATACCTTCAGTCTGGATTTTGTCATAAAAACACTTCACAGAGACTGCTCTCCTAAAAAAACTTACAATTTACTAATAGCTAAAACCAATGGGCACTATTCTATACTCCTACTTCTGGACCTTTCGGCTGCCTTTGATACAATTGACCACCTACTACACAAAAAAACAAAAACAAACTTTATTCCTTTGGTCTCCATGACTGTACTCTTCATTGGTTCTCATCCTACCTATCCCACCACACCTTCAGTGTCATTTACATATCAAATTTCTCCTCTCCTCCCACACAAGGTCCTGTCCTTGGATACCTCCTCCCTGGGTTAGCTGATGCCTCCCATGTAGGAGTCATGGCACAGAGCTCTGGAGGAATGGCACGGGTATGCTGTTCCTTCAGAGAGCATGCGCTAGTGATATCACCAACTGCCACTCACTAGAATATCCCCTAAACGGTGCACATTCAGGAGACATTAATTTTACCAACAGGTAAGCTTTATTATAAGCTTACCTGAAGGAAAAAAAAATAAAAAATAGAGAGTTTACTATCACGTTACAAAAACCCCCCCCAAAAACACAAAAGAAAGACACCACAAATAAAAAATTAGCGCAGGAAATTTACCCACCATGGGGTTGTTCTATGAAGATTAAGCTGGATAAAAGGCATTCCATACACTACCCATAAGAACACGATGAAGTCCGATGGCAAAAAGTGGAGGTATGGTCCAAGTTGAGTCATTAGGTCATTTGGAATCCTATCTATTGGTAGCTGCAGCGATTCAGGCTACGTGATATGTGAACAGGGGGCCTCAGTCTGTTACAAAAGCCTGTGTTGTGGATTTATGAAGTACTGTTTTCTGTATCTGAAGTAGCACAAACATGTCACAAAAACACTGATACATATAAAAATAGTTTTTTTTTATTGTACTAAGTAAATTTTGCATTCTTCATTGTAGTGTAGTATAACAAAATGCATGCAGAGGCATTTTGTGAATTGTTTCAGATAAAGAGTATAATTCCATTCCAGGATGTTCTAGCATTAGCACTTTTCTATCATAGGAACAGCTTTTACTTTCATGGGTTATTTTATGAGCACTGAACCAGTGTAAAATCTGGGATTTAGATAAAAATTCCAGTAGTAAACAAAACACACTTTAATCAAGGGGAAAAGGCAAAATATTCTTCAAAAGCTCATGGGTAACCGCACTACTTTTCAAATGAAGTCCATTGTTTTGCATCCACTGTGTATTATGTTTCTTTTCAGAGTCTTTCAGAGCAGCTGAGCAATTTCTAGAAAAGTCATCACTGATGATTTGCCAGTAGCCATCACAATTCATCCTGTTGCAACATAAACAGAAGTAAAATCTTGCTTAAATTTAGCGTTCAAAAAGCTTATCTTTAAGAAGCAACATGTTCAATAAAAAACATATCCAAAGATGTATTTAAAACAAATACTGTTTGAAGAAAATGCTACAAAAAGCCCTGCGCAATAGAAATCTTATTACTACTTATTTCTCCTAGTGAAGTGGCAAGTTCAAACTTTGCTTTGTTGATAACTTAAAGCCTCTGGCCCTTTTGGAAGAGCCTGTGTACTTAACAATGCACTGTGCTGCCTTCCACCTGCTTTATGTCTCTCTAGCCCACAATAGCGACATAGGGGGTGGCAGAAAGTACTACACAATGTGGGGAACTAGGCATCCAACATTCTGACGTGTCAATGCAGAAGATTCATGTTAGAATCTGTTGCTCTTTAATAGAGTAAAGTTCAGACCTGACATCTGCTGCAGAGGCAAGTATTAAGAGCCTTCTATTGCAGGGTTTTTTATTAAAATTGTTTTCTAGTGACAAAGTTACTTTGACCACTAGCCTACAGGGCACTTATACCCCCTGGTGGTATTTAATCACCTCTGGGATTTTTTTTTTTCTTAAACCAAAAACCACTGAAAATTTTGAAAAAAAACCAAAACGTTTTTTTCTTAGTTTTTGTTATACAACTTTGTAAATAAGTGATTTTTCTGCTTCACCGATGTGCGCTAATGAGGCTGCAGTGATGGGCACTGATGGACACTGATAGGTGGCACTGATGGGCATTGATGAGGAGGCACTGGTAGGTTGCACTGATGGGCATTGACAGGCATCACTGATGCATGGCACTGACAGGCGGCGATGGGTGACATTGAAAGGCGGCTCAGATGGGCACTGATATGTGGCATTGATATGCACTGATATGTGGCATTGATGTGGCACTGGCACGTGGCACTGATGAGCACTGACTGCTGGCACTGATGGACACTGACAGGTGGCACTTCTGGGGCCACACTGATCATCAGTGCCCTGATGATCAGTGTACATGTCCCCTCCGCGGAAAGTCGATTACCGACTCTCCTCTTGAGCTGTCAGCGTGACAGCTTGAGAGGAGAGAAATGCCGATAACCGGCATTTCCGTGTTTACATGTGATCAGCTATGATTGGACACAGCTGATCACATGACCGAGCCGACATCTTCGGCTCTTCCCGTGATCCGCTGTGCCCAAGGGACACAGCGCACCGGCGATCGCGGCGCATGCGCGGTGAGAATGGAAGGACGTCATCAGAACGAGAGAACCACCTAGCGCCCGTCATTGTACTATATGGCGGGTGGAAGGTGATTAAAGAAATTAATTAAATGGGGATTTGTCATGACACAAGAACGTTGCCAATGCAATGTTTGTTTTTTTTAAAGCAGGATGTTACCCTATTTTTAAGAACAGACAAGGCACGCAGAGGCAAGGAGCAACAGCATATGCTATAAATCTATAAACTACAGCAGGGGCAGTTTGATAAGAGATTACATCTCATCACAGTTTTTTGCTGGTCAACATTGCGTCTGTATAACTGTTTCAATGGTGTTCTTTAAAATATGCCAATATTAACATGTTAGCTGATATATTTTACATTGTATTGTTCCACAAATCTAACACTGAACGTATACCTGTCACAAACCCAGGCAATTCCTGAGTCAATAATGAAAAAAAGTAATGAATGATGAAAAATGAAAAAAAGTAATGAATGATGAAAAATGAAAAGTAATGGTTACCTCCACTGAAAATGGCACAAAACTGTAAAAAGTAATAATTGCTATGCATATCTTAAATTACACTGTGAAAACCAAGCTCAGCCCTGCCTTACTCACTTTCCCAGACTCTCTACTCATCAATGATGACATCCATCACAAATAAGGGAAATTAGAGGAGGCACAGGCCAAGTTCAACTTTCACAGAAGTCAAGCTTCTCATATAAACTTCAGCTACCTATGTCTCGGAATCAGATTACCTTGACAAGCAATTTTCACCCAAGGTACCAAAATTGTCATCATAATCTCAATCTAAATTGATCAGGTTTGTGAAGGGATATCTGTCACACTAATATCTGAAGGTACAATGCATTTTAAGTAAAATAATATTAAGGAAATTCAAACAGGGCAACCAAGTCTGAAATATACCTTCTGATGTGCCTTTAGTTGAATATTAATAAATCCTATCCTTGCTGTTATAATCTTCACTATGTCTCTGGCATCTTTTGAGTCAACTTGTTCACCATCAAAAATTTTCTGCAAGAGAAGGAACAGTTTCTTTTTAAATCAAGGCTTTATTGAAAAAACACAATGTCATAACAGCCATCATAAATACACATCACATGTTATGAGGGAAGAATACACAGTAAGTCAAAGGTTATCATTCCCTGACAAGAGTGTGAAGTAGTATCTGTTAGTATTTAGGGCCAGTTCACACTACATGCGTTGTAGTTGCTTTTTTTCTGCATCGGAAAAAGCACAAAATAGTAGGTTATATGGATGTCAATGTCATAGTTCACATCAGTGCATGCAGTTCCAGTTGCAGGAAAAAAAATAAAAGTAGAGGAGGCTGCATTTTTCCTGCACAGAACTGTACTGGAATGCGGCAAAACACATCACAAAATGCACCGGAATGCTCCAAAACCCACCAAAAGCACACTTATTTGAATTGAAGAAAAAGAGGGGGAAAAATGAACTGGAACGCATCAAAAATGAACTGGAATTCACGAAAAACATGCATGCAAAAACGTATACAGAACACATCTGGACTGCCTTTGTATACAGTAGTGTGAAACGGCCCTGAATATTTATAAAACCGGTAGAGAAGTTCCAGTAACAAAGGTCATAAAGGGCATAAGTGGGTAACAAAACTAATTGTCATAAATGAGAACTATGTATGGACATGGACTCTGTGGGTACAGCGGTTTATCCAAAAAAAGGTTTGGCTATGGATACACTTTAACTTAAGAGTATACGATTATTATTGTCCCTGTCCAGTGCTTATTGCTGCCTATGTCCATGTCGGGTAGATAACTCTATTTGTGCTGGTGAAAACTGTCACTGAAACAGAAAGTGCTGTGAAATCCCCAAAATTTACAGTTGTCACCAGAACAGGAGGTGAGGTGAAACCTTCCAAACAGGACACTCGGCTGAGGTGACAACTGTCTAAGGACTCATACAAATGGAAACACAGGGTTGTACACTGTAAAAAAAAAAAAAAAAAAAAAAAAGAAAAAAGAAAAAAGCTGTATTTCTGTCCCCAAGATTAACAGTCTGTACACGGGTAAACGCAGCTCTGAGCGTATACTTGCATACAGGTATAGATGTATTGAAGAATAAATACATCAATGCTTAGGTGACATAGTGAGTGTTCTATAGAAATAGAGATGTGGTAGTAGTCCTCTAGAAAATGGAGTTGAGGTAGTAGTTCACTCCAAATCACCTGTAAACCTGAAGTATGCTGTCCTCCTCAGACTGTGGACATCTCTACAGTGACCAACAAACACCAAGAAAGAGGGCATAATATTTTGCGCATAACCTATAAAACAACTCTGAGAAAGAGTGCCTTGCCCTTGAAATGTGTCAACTCGTTCACTTGCTAGGGAGGGGGGGCCCAGGCCACACAGAACATTCTAGCCTTGCGTCTATTGCCAATTTTGGGCTCTGTGTATCCCTCGAGGTCTACAGCCTTATGGCCTTTGTGAATAGATTTTTTGCAATTATGTTTTTTGATAAACTGTTTTATAAGTAATGCATAAAGGTATGGATGTATGCCCCTGGGGGCAGAATGTCTGCATACATCCATACTTCTAGGCATTGTGGCAGTGCGGTATCCTGCCACGGTGGAAAGCACGATGGAGGCCCAGGATTCTCAACCTTACAGGTTGAGGGGCTCCAGGCAGATCTCCTAATGCAGAGAAAACTGGTTTGTCAGTTTCCTCTTTGGTTGGTAAAGCCTGTTTTGGGACCTGTAGCCTGGAGATTTCTTAGAGATTTGGGAGGGATGAAATCTCCAATCCTGGGCCCATATTTTGGGAGCAGCCAGCGTGCTGATTGCACAGGTGTGTGCAGGCCTTTTAGGGGAAGCCAGGCCATGATTCTGGGCTCCACCCCGGCAGTTAGGAGGGCTCCACCCAGGCAGACGGGAGGTCTCTGCCGTGGAGTCAGGTGGGCTACACCTAGGAGAGGTGGAAGCCAGACTAGCTGTGTGCTAGTGCCATACTTTGGGGAAGAGTCTGCAGGAGGCAGACTTAAAACTGCGTACAAGCCAGGAGGCTGAATACTGTTTATTTGAATTCGTGTGATGGTGGATACCCCTGCGTGGGAAGAATTTTGGTTGTTTGAACTTTCTTAAATAAAAGTGGGCAAACAGGCCCTTAAAAAATAAGCGAGTTGCTGTGTGCTTTGAAGAAGCTCTACCACTTGAAGCGAGTTCCCACAGCATGCATAAACTCAAAAAGTAGAAAAAAAAATTAAAATTAAGAGGAATAACATTCCTTCTAACATGTATTAAGATTTAGTGAAACGGGAGAGAAGACTTGGTTCACTGAACTAGGGTAGAACAATCACAGTACATTGTTCAATGCATTGTTATCTCTGGTCTTTTATTGCTTTTAAGGACTTGGGCAGGTCATGGGTTGTAAGAAAGAAAAATCGCTCGATTCCCCCATCAACCCTGACTTCTGCGGAGCTATTGTGTTCTCCCAGCGGGGAGGTGCAGGCAGCCGTCCCTGCCAGGCAAACACAGTGATTATTGCTAGCAGCTATAGCTGCTGGCAATAATCGAATCCTAAAAATATGACATGCTGGTTGTACCCAAGTCAAATCGATTGAATGGAACTGGGTACAATCAGCCTGCCCATACATGGATCGAATCTTGTCTGGGCCCTGCTGAATCGGCCGAGATACAAAACATCTATGGTCAGCTTCATAACTGGGATGAATATATGGAAAGACCTGACACCCAACTTAGCAAATTCTGGAAAACATCTGGAAGAACAGTGAAATGTCTGCAATGTTACGAAGCTCTTTTAGTCAAATTGAATGTGTTGCTAGGTACTACCGGCTATGCCATGATCTGGATTAATAAAAATAACCTTCAGTAGCACAATCTATAGTTAATCTTCGCAAATAAACTCCTTTAAATAACGTGTTTTAATGTGTGTCGTAGATGTAAACATTACCCTTTTGGACCCCACAGAAGGATAGAATTTCACAGTAGGATAGGCTCTGATGCCAGCCATGTCACAGATATGTCCAAACTCTTGACAGTCCACTTTTCCAGCCTTTACCTTCCCTTTAAGAAGCTTTAAAACAGTAAAAACAATTTAAAATAGATGAGTGCACACATTTGATTACCTTTGCTGGTCTTGAAAATGTAAGGTTAGAAAAAAAAACAAAAAAACTAAACAAGCTGATTATAAATCAAATTTATTCTATGGTGGTAAATCAGCTTAATGTTGGTGCACATTAGACAAGTCAAACAAATCATATACAGCATGCTTTCTCATGTTTTCAGGGAAAATGGCAAACTCTTGGGTTGATTTACTAAAGGCAAATAGACTGTGTACTTTGCAAGTGCAGATGCGCTCTGAAAGGGAATTTACTCCAGAGCCAAGTAATCACCTGCAAGGAAAATAATAAAACAGCATTTTTGCTTGCACATGATTGGATAATGGAAGTCAGCAGAGCCTCTTCTCATTTACTAAGCTCTTGGGCAAATTCCCTTGCAGAGTACAACTGCACTTGCAAAGTGCACAGTCTATTTGCTTTTAGTAAATCAACCTCGGACTTGTAAAGAGGAATAAACGAACAGGGAGTAGCATAATAGGACAAAATGTATCTTTGTACACAAACTGCACCTAACCTGATGAATGACAATAATAAATGCACCGCACCAAACAATCCAATTTCAGAATTTAAGCACTCTTGATCCTACAAAAATGCCATGTCTGTTTGACTCTAGCCACATTATTAGTGAGGGAAGTAGCTTTAAATCACTGTTCTTGCATTAGTTTTTAGGACACTTCCTGTCCCCCTTGACATGCAGGCGGTCACCAAGCTACACTTCAAATGAGCACTGCTGTTATAGAGAAAAGCAAAGGGTACTGTGCTGACACAAGTAACATTGTCACTTTGTTCTGTAGACCAATCACAAAATTCAGATGCACACAGAAGACAAAGCATGTCACCACTTTAATGCAGCAGTGTCAGCGTTGTCAATCACTGGACGAAAGTTGAGAAAAACGCGACATTTCTGCAGGATCATCAGGTGTCGTTTATTAATAATAGCAGGCCAGCAAAGAAGTAAAAAGGAGAAATGCTATAAAAAGAGTTTTATTCTCATTTCAAAAATGGAAAAAAATGGGAATTTCTTTATAAGGAGTTATTGATATACAGAGTAATGGCAGTCCACCTCCTCTAAAGCCACGGCCTCAACCAAACCACTGAGCCAGCTAAGGCAGGAGGAATTTGCCTACACCCCCAAAGTACAATTGAAATTTAAATTATTGTACTACATAGCAAAAGTAAATCCATAAAAACGCTGTACTGGATACCATAAAATCTGCAGTCCATCAAAAAATCCTTCTCAAATGCGTGTCAATACCAAACACAAACACCAATGTATGCATAGCCTATGGATTTGAAGATTTGCTTCTGGTATGTTATGAAATGGAAGGATCTGAATATAGTACTTGAATCCAGAAATTGATTTTATGGAGTAGAATACACTTAACTCTTGCTTTTGGCATGCATCATTGTCATTCCTCTATACAAATCTCAGTTCAGTTTTGGTAAACTACTGAAACTTGGGCTGAACACATTACACTTTTGGGGAGGATTTCACCTTCCTGTATTCTAAATGATTGTTGTCCTAATGCATTTTCTTGAGATGGCCTGCACAGAACTATTTCCCAACAGGTTGAAAATTATTTTGACTGATCTTTCCCATGTCATACTTCACCAATGAATGATTTTATACCTAGAAAGCTGCAAAAAATTACTCCTGTGCATTAAATATTTTTTGGTTGTTCAAAGGATATTTGTTAAATTTTCTCCCAATTTCCTAGTCGATGGCCAACTAGGTTTCTCATCCATGACATATATAGAAAAGCCCATTTAGATAAACTGACTTCAATGAGACATTAGGGATCACAAGAAAGGAACTGCAGACTGGACCACATAAGGGAATACAATAAACGATTCAAGAAAAATATATACAGTAGGTATAAGCTGCATTGTAAATCTTACCGTAGCCACAAAGTCAAATTCTGGAGCAAAACTTCTACATGGGCCACACCATGGAGCATAGAAATCTATAAGCCAGTGATCTTTTCCACTCAACACCTTCTCAAAGGTTTCAGGTGTAAGGTGAGCAGTCAATTTAGGCAGATATCTGTAAGGAAATAGAAATGTTGAAAGGAAATTATTCATATCCATTCAGAGGGTGCTCAACGTTTTGTGATTTCTGAGCATTAACACAGAGGGTCTTCAGGCAGACTTACAAAGAGGAAAAAGTACCAGGATTCGTGCCTGTAAATAAATACGCTCTATTACCAATCACCTAACTTATGTCATTACTATATTCTTATTTGTGTTGAATAAGCTAGATTTCCCAGCTACCAGATGTAATACATGGACCCCCATTAGGTCTTGAATGCTCTAGAAAGCCTACAGAAGCAAGCTTAAAGAGCATCTTCGGAGCTCCCAATCTCAGGGTGTTCTAACAGTAAAGTTTTACATTTATCTTTACTGTCAAAGGCCTCCTACTGGCACATCACCATGATGGGCAGCCTCTCCTCACAGAGAGTGTAAGATGGAGCATGCAAACTGTGATACCAAAGGGAAAGGTCTAAATTTACATATTAGTGCAACCTATTTTGTGGCTCCTGGGGATTTTGCCTTCCAAGGTGTCATATTGTGATGAAACCAGTTTACAGAATACAGGACCTGACAGGTATACTTTAAAATATGATATGGTAAGCATATTTACAGAATAGATAATCCACACATCATAAAAGATTTTTTTATTGGCATAAACATATTATTTTGCATGTGCTTATTTTTTCTGTCAGCCTAGAATTCTGCTTATATTTGGTTTATGACAATCTGGGTCCCATAATGGTCATTTTCTGGTGTGTGAAGATGTTCGCAACTACAGTGGAGCCCAGAAACTTGTTTAGTTAGCTACAGAAGTCATGGGGTGTCTAAGACAATTTACAATATATAATTAACCACAAAGTAAAACGTAGGTAGTTTACTATTTTCTTGAATAGAATTAAGCTTAGATTTTAAATAACAAAAATAAAACCATCAACATGACAGATTAAAAACAAAGGGAAAGACAAAATTAAAGACAGTTACCTATTAATGGAAGGACAGGATTTGGGATTATTAACCACATGCCGCCCAGCCACTGTAGAAATACGGCGGCAGGGCAGCACGGCTGGGCAAAACCATGTTTTAAAACGTGTGTTTGCAAAACAGGTAGGGGACACGCACGAGGCGCGCCACCGCCCTACCTGTCCCGCCGATCACGGCCGCGGATGTCAGTCGCCGGGTCACAGCCGGTCGTTACCGGCTGTGCCCCGCCGATTAGTGGCAATCACTGACAGAGAGCAGGGCTGCAGTAGCTCTGCTTTCTGTCACTTCCCTGTCCGCTCCTGACATACTGAGCCGGAAAGAGTTTCTCTCTCCTGATCAGCGTGTCCCCCGTGCAGTACACACCCCCGCCCCCTAGTAAAACACTCCCCTCACACAGTTAACCCTTTCAGTAAATAAAAAAAAGTTAACCCCTTCCTCCCCAGTGCCATTAGTACAGCGTCTGGTTTTTTTTGTTTTTTTTTTTGCACGGATCACTGTATTGGTGTCACTGGGGATGTCAGTTTCCCCACCCAGTGTCAGAATGTCCGCCGCAGTCCTGCCATAAGTCGCTGATCGCCGCCATTATTAGTGAACAAAATTTTAAATCCCAGTATCTTTCCCGCCATTTGTAAATGCTATAACTTTCACGTAAACCAATTAATTTACACGTATTGGGTTTTTTTTTTTTTTCAGCAAAGACATGTCGCAGAATGCATTTTGGCCGAAATTTATGACGAAATTTGATTTTTAAATTTTTTTTACTGGACATGTTTTATAGCAAAAAGTCCAAAATATTGTTTTTTTTTTCTCAAAACTGTCAGACTTTTTTTTTTATAGCGCAAAAAATAAAAAACGCACAGGCAATCAAATACCACCGAAAGAAAGCTCTATTTGTGTGAAAAAAGCACACAAATTTCATTTATGTATCATATTGCATGACCGCACAATTGTCCGTTAAACCATTGCAGCGCTGTATAGCAAAAAAATGGCGTAAATTGCAGTATTTATACCATAGTTTGTAGACACTATAACTTTCACACAAAGCAATCAATATACACTTGTTGGGATTTTTTTTACCAAAAACATGTAGCAGAATACATTTTGGCCTAAATTTATAACTAACTTTGAGTTTACTATATATTTTTTATAGCAGAAAGTAAAAAATATCGTTATTCTTCAAAATATTTGGTCTCTTTTTGTTTATAGCGTGAAAAATAAAAAGCGCACAGGTGATCAAATACCACCGAAAGAAAGCTCTATTTGTGTGAAAAAATAGACGTAAATTTCGTTTCGGTGCAGCATTGCATGACCGCGCAATTATCAGTTGAATTAGTGCAGCGCCGAGTAGCAAAAAAAGGCCTGGTCATTAAGGGGGGTAAATCCTCAGGAGGGCAAGTGGTTAAATTAACCTGAACTAGCAACTGAAAATACTAAAGTCTACAATTACTTGTGTATTATAACGTGTAACTTACGAAACTGCCCAGGTCTTCAGGGAATATGCATCTCTCTGCCAGCTACTGTACGTACTAGGAAAAACAAGAAGCAGTCAAATTTATTAGAATAGAATGGCAATAAAAGTGAGCGCTCTTGAGATAAGCAGCTGGACACTCAAGGAAATCAAATAAAACATCGTCATAAAAACATATAAAAAAAATGTGCAGCGCTGATCAATAAATTAAATAAAGTGTAAGCAATGTCCCCAATATTAAAGACATAAATCAGTGACAGTCTATATAGTGAAGATATCGTGGTATACAACTTCAATCCAGTGGCGGTGCTCCCAGTGGTAAGGTAAGAATTACGCACTCACCAGAAGCGTAATTCAATTATGCAATATGTCAATCAACACGGGTCTCCTTCACAGGTATAGGTCCGGACTGGAACTCAGGGTGCTTCTCCCTCAAGATGGTAAGGATATGAGCCCTCAGAGGTGTAGATGGATCCAGCTGGCCAGAGGTCCCTTTAAGTGATTGGTGGGCACAGATGCCTGCTTACAGGTGCTTCCCTCTTTGGATATGATGGACTGGTAACTGGATCGCAGTAGGGCTCTATAAATGATATAACTCCTTTCTACCCCAGAGCTGGAGGACCCCGCAGCTTTAGATGTGACTGTCAGTGCTGGAGGAGGCTCTCCGGGAACATTGCTTATACTTCATTTAATTTATTGATCAGAGCTGGACATTTTTTTAGAATTTTTTTATAAGTCAAATTTATTAAGATGGTGAACTTAGGAAACCATCCATGCTTTTTATTACACATTAGACTGCAGAGCAAAACACCTGCTGTGCCCACATATGACTTTATATTTCTATCAAAAGGCTGTAGTAAAATCTATATGTATACCCCTGGTATGCCATATCCAAAGGTTTGCTCTCTTTACCTGCCAAAATGTACTGCTGAGGGCACAGCCTGGTGGTGGTGCTACCTGTTGACACACTTATGAAATCAGGTCTACAAAATGAGATCTGTGAAGCACAGTAGCTGAATAACTGCCTAGGGTTATGCAGTAAAGCAATGCTGTGACACTTGGGTATGAAGCAACAACATTTCATACGTCTCTGAGTTGATAGAGGACCCCAGTATTGAAACCAAGAGAAGCGAAGCTCAAAGCTCTTTGGAAGGAACAATGTCTATTGCCTTCAATGTTCAGCCATCATTTCTAAAGTGCATGTTAAAAAAGTCACAAAGAATTGACTGCTATGGGTATTACAGACACCTACAATATAGAAGGATGTACTCACAGATAATAATTAGGATTGTCCCGATTTGCTGGATAAAGCCTGATCTCAGGGTAAGAGTTGACATATTCCTTGCTGCAGAGAGAGTTGTATTTCTGACAGTCAACACTTCCAACATTTATCAATCCACTTAGATGCTGAAAAAATTATAGAAAATAAAAAAGTATGAGTGTGCCAAACCAATAAACAAATTAGACTCTTCTCCACATGTACACAAATATAGCATTTTGTATGTCTGGTGTAAGGACAGATCCCTAAAAGGATAACTAAAAATTGCTGTACATACCCAATTGTCTCCTCCGCCTGCATTATATATGGAAGCAATGGAAGTAAAACACAGTGCTGATTTATACATACAATGAACAAATTAGCGGTTAGATTTAGGAAAAGCCATGTAACTACATCATAAACTATTCTTTGGATTATCTGTAATTTAACTTAAAGCTGAACTCCAGGAAAACATTAAAAGGGAAATATAAAAAAAACCCTCCACAACCCAATTATGTACTGTTTAGACACTATTTTTAAAAATACAGTTGATATAGATACCTTAAAAAAGGTCTTCATATAAGCCTCCTATTGTCATGTGTACAACAGTTTTGGGAGTCTGCAAAATGATGGCCAGCAGGGTCAGCCAGTCAGGCTCTACTACACAGTACTGTCAGTCTCGCATGGTTACAGGAGTGGAGGGTGCATACATGACCTCACTTCTGTGCTTCTTTACAGCAATAGAGAAAATACTGCACCGTGCTGGCCATACAGCATGGCAAGTCTGTAAGGTTAGCTAAAATAGCTGAACAGAACCAAAATCTTTTGGCAAATAAGACATATTTCATTTCTGTATTCAGCTGCCTGGCTAGAATTCAGCTTTAAATACACTGCTATGGTTTTTTACCCACATCACTTTTGTTACCACACACACACGCACACAAACACCACAAAACAGCAATCATTGATCATGCATACAAAACTGATAAAGGAACAATGCTAATAGAAATGGACTATACAAAAAACTGAAAATACTGACACTGGCAATAATCCACAGTCATTTTAAGGGAAACCAGACACACGTGTGAGCTGTCACTATGGACCTCCTTCTGAAAAGGCTAGTTGCCTAGCTGTCAGGCTGATCCAATCACTTCAACAATCTGGAACAAGTATTTAGATGAGGAGTTCTGACATCACTTGATGCATTCAAAATTACATTCAGTAGTTTAGAAAGTATTGCAGTGAGGCATCTATCAGCATAGAATCCAGAAAATAAACCTTGAAGAATTAAATCAGCAATGGCAACCTTCAAAATGTTCTCATGATTTCAGGTTACCTATAAGACAACACATTTTGAAGAGATATTGACACCTCACTAAACAATTGTGTATACTAATCCATTCGGACCCATCCATGGATACTAATGTGCTCTCAGCTTAAAGCATGTCAAGGAAAAAAAAAAACCAAACAGCTTCCAGGTTTTATTGTCAAAGCTTGATTGAACAAGCTGAAATTAGATAACCGACAGGCTATAATGCACAGCTACTCTACATATTGCACTCAGTTATAGTAAGTAAACCTCTATGAGTACAGAATAATACATGCGGTTCTGCCAGCAATGCAACTTATTGCACATTCTATTTTGTGGATATTGAAGTCCTGCTTTTACCAGGTCTTGATAAACAACCTTTGTTAACTAAATGACAGGACTCCCTTACCCTTGCCATACGTTTCCATTCAGGCATCAATGCTTGACATGGTCCACACCAAGGAGCATAATAATCCACCAACCAGATTTCATCTCTACTTCGTTCTTTTACCAGTTCTTTAAAATTGTCTGCTGTGAGTGTAACTACAGAAGGATGACGGAGATCCTGTTATCACAACATTAGATCAGAAGGTTAAACCAACAGAGTACATCAGTGTTTTTACTCTTACATAATGTTTATGACAAGATAGCTGCATTAGTGGCAATAAAACAAATATACAACATCAATGTGTTTAAAAGCACAAAGGCAAAGAAGCACAACACACATATAAAAAAGGTAGCCAAGCAAAGTGCAAGTTTAATGTATAGTGCAGAGTACCTCAATGAATTCCAAGATCTCCTCAGCACTATGATGTCCCCCATACTCATGAATATTGGATTGGTTAAAAATGACAGTGGTAGGATAAGCTCTAATGTTATGCTGGTAGAGAAAAAGTAAAAATATATAATCATTTTCACAGACATTGTTTCAAAGATCACATGTAACATTGAAAATTAACCATGAACACAGAGTAAAAGTTGAATTACACACACCGAGAGCTATGTCCACATTAAGTCTTTCAGTTCAAAATGTTCTTCCTAGTTTTAAATTGAATAGGACAAGGTTAGAACCTGTGCAAGGTTTTTATGACTGTCAGTGACACCATTTTGGAGCTGCCCCTTACTTTCTATTCCTGTGACACCAGTATAAGAAATAAGAGGTATAGTGCTCACCAGGACAGAAAGACACAGGCAGCAAGTACAATGTTAATTCCAGCCATATTGTTAGTCTTGCACAGTTATACAGGCTTTCCCACCTATACAGAAAATGCTTATTCAGATTTCATGGCATGCTTTGAGCTTCTCACAGTGTGCATTATAAGCTGCAATGATAGAGCCTGCTTAATTTTCTGGCTGTAGGGAAACCAATATAATCTAGCTCTCTTTCTTTCCCAGCCCATCTCTGGTTTGAACTTACCATTCATTGGATTTCAGTTTCTTTTTATCATCAAAGCTCAGAATCACACGCAAATGCAGCCTGCCAAGGAATGCCCACTTCTCCAGACTGACATAAAACCATCAGGGTTTTTTGATATTTTCCTAATATCTCCCAAGAGCCATCCCACTTGCATCAGGGCCAAGGGCTTAGGAAAAGTACTGAGGAAGGGTGCTGTGATGTTTTACAAATATATACAGTTGTGTTCAAAATAATAGCAGTGTTGAAAAAAGTGAATAAAGCTCAAAATCCTTCTAATAGCTTTTATTTCCATACACACATATGCATTGGGAACACTACACATTCTATTCCAAATCAAAACATGAAGAAAAATGTATCAAATTTGTGTTGTTCCTCTAAAAAAAATTGAAGAAAAGTGAATATTAGACTGTTCAAAAAAATAGCAGTGTTTGTATTCTTCTTTACAAACTCAAATATTCACTATATAAACTGAAAAACGTTTGAAGATTTTGCTTTCCTTTCAATCACTTAATTAATATTTAGTTGTATAAGCACGGTTTCTGAGAACTGCTGTACATCTGTGTTGCATGGAGTCAACCAACTTCTGGCACCTGTGAACAGGTATTCCAGCCCAGGATGATTGGACTACATTCCACAGTTCTTCTCTATTTCTTGGTTTTGCCTCAGAAACTGCATTTTTGATGTCACCCCACAAGTTTTCTATTGGATTAAGATCCAGGGATCGGGCTGGCCACTCCATAACATCAATCTTGTTGGTCTGGAACCAAGATGTTGCACGTTTACTGGTGTGTTTGGGGTCGTTGCCTTGTTGGAACACCCATTTCAAGGGCATTTCCTCTTCAGCATAAGGCAGCATGACCTCTTCAAGTATTCTGATGTATTCAAACTGATCCATGATCCCTGGTATGCGATAAATAGGCCAACACCGTAGTATGAGAAATATCCACATATCATGATGCTTGTGCAACCATGCTTCACTGTCTTCACAGTGTACTGTGGCTTGAATTCAGTGTTTGGGGGTCATCTGACAAACTGTCTCCGGCCACTAGACCCAAAAAGAACAATCTTACTTTCATCAGTCCACAAAATGTTGCGCCATTTCTCTTTAGGCCAGTCAATGTGCTCTGTCAAATTGTAACCTCTTCAGCACATGTCCTTTTTTCAACAGTGGGACTTTGCGGGGGCTTCTTGCAGATAGCTTGGCTTCACATAGGCGTCTGTTAATTGTAACAGTACTCACAGGTAACTTTAGACCTTCTTTGATCTTCCTGGAGCTGATTCTTGGCTGAGTCCTTGCCATATTGGCTATTCTTCTATCCATTCGAATGGTAGTTTTGCGCTTTCTTCCACGTCTTTCAGGTTTTGGTTGCCATTTTAAAGCCTTTGCGATTTTATACTATTTTATATCATTTTCTGCACTTCTTTATATGTTTTCCCCTCTCCAATCAACTTTTTAATCAAGGTACGCTGTTCTTCTGAACAATGTCTGGAACGACCCATTTTCCTCAGAATTTTAGAGAGAAATGCACTGTAACCAGCATGTACAACATTTGCTGCCTTCCGTCTTTAAATAAGGGCAATAATTGGCACCTGTTTTTCAAAGAATGAATGACTCACTAATAGAACTCCACACTGCTATTATTTTGAACATGCCCCTTTCAATTAGTGATTCAATTACACAGAATCAGCAGCATGCATGTCATGACTGTTGGATTTTTATTACTCTACTACACCCGCTAGTAAATTATTTGCCATGTAGAAATATCATTTCTACCAAAAACAGTGATTGATCAGGTTAGTGATGTCTGACTGCTATTATTTTGAACACAACTGTATGTACAGCACCCAGAAGGACCCTCACACCGGGCATTATCTACCTGCCACAGACACCCAGTAATAACATAAATGGGTCCAAATTAAGATATAAAATAAAAATGGAAAAGTGTTTTTACCATTAGCATGCTGATGAGGGAGAAAGAGGAATTAGGGAAGGATAACTAGAAGCAGAATTGACTTCAGCTTTAAAACATTAGAGAGGTCTAACTTTTCCCCACTCTATCCAAAATAAAACCGTTTTACAGCCTATGGTCAATGAAAGGCAGGTAAGACAGAATGACTGTTTTTTGTAGACTAAAGTCTACACAGGGTCAGCAACTGGACTGATCAACTTGTATTAGGTTGCATCTCCTGCAATAATGGCTTCTTAGGCTGTTTTCATATATGGCTGCTTTATCAGTAAGGGACCAGGGGACAATTGTTTATTTCTTAGCAAAAGCAGAGATGCACTTTGGGCACAGGCAGCAAAAAACTCCACTTTTAGAAGCATTTTTTTATGCCTTTCAACGCAGCTCTATATTAGCTAGTGTGTCAGTTTACCACATTGTGCAAATTAGATTTGTATTTTAGAACAGCATTTAAGGGCATAAAAAAATAAATAAAAAAAATGCCCCAACCAGCTTTCAGAGAGTGGCATACAGGCATAGTTTATGTATAGGAGTGCATAAATGCATATGCAACTTCATTCTAGTAGCTGGAATACATATTCTAGACAATAGAATAAAATTACTGGCATATGCCGTGGCAGGCAACCTTAACGCTTTCAAAAAGATTTTGCTTTTAAATACAGTTTAAATATGTTACTTCTTGAAGTATCACTTCAGAGTGTGCTAAAAGAAGCATTTGATAAAGATACGTACCATATTGCACAGCCCTTCATGGATTGTACAGTCCAGTGTCCCAAACCGGACATGGGAAAACACTCTTTTGGAGGCTTTTCTTAATTCTGGCAGTAAAGCTCTGCAAGGAGGACACCACTACATATAAAACAGAATACAATGTAAGCATCTGTACTTCTAAACAATCCAAATTGGTGCTCCGATTGAAAAAAAGCTAAATTAGCAAAGCAAGATGAGTAAATCACCAAACAGTGTAGCTCTGTCTCTAAACAATGTATATATGACAAGTAATGTGCAAATTAAGTAAGTGTAACCAAAACCACAGTGCTGCGAACAGTTCACAATTACCTAAACCAATGTATCTGACTGTTAAAACATACACAGTATACACATCATTATATTTTTATAATATAACTTAGTATTTCATAGGGATTTTTGCTCCCAGCACTAGAGTTATGCACCACACTAAAATCACTTGCATGAAGATTTGTGATCTTTAGTTGTACAGCACTTGAGTTGTGTACTACAATTATGCGTATAATTTTACATTCAGATATATTGGTTTAGGTAATTGTGAACTGTTTGCAGCACTGTGGTTCTGTTTACACTTACTTTGCACATTACTTGTGTTATATATACACATTGCTTAAAAAGGCAGTGCTACACTATTTATATTTTGGTTTATCTGAGTAGTGGTACCCACATAGATTATTTTAATTATCTATTTATCTTTATTGGTCTTTGTAGTGATGTAGCAGCATACTAGTTAACTATTACAAAAAAGGGAAACCGCTCCTACTCACAGGTGCAAAGAAGTCCACCAGCCATGGCTGTCTGTCATTCTCAGGAAAGTTCTCAGGTCCAAGAGTAACGACATGAGAATTTACGCTCTCCTTCGTGAAAGAAATTAGATCATAAATGTTTACCTTACCTGTGGAAAGAAATAAATGCAGCTTTTATTGCACCAAAATAATTTACAAATTAAAACATTTTTGTTGCAGGAATATTTCAGGCATGACAGTAAAAAAAAGTATTTACCAAAATATTTAATTAGCCATTTTCAAAATGCTGCTCAATATATATGCAATTTATACATTTTTTTTCACATTTTATCACAAATTCATAGAGTCTTTTTAAGTCACCAGAGACCCACCTTCACTGTGCTACCTGTCTCTCTGTCAGAGAATGCCAAATACAGGATGTTCCCAAATATTGTGGAGCATGCACCCTTCTCCCAGGATGAACTACTCCTGATTAAGCTGGAATACGGTCACCTGATGAGAATAACATCATCAACCATGTGTAAGCTCCTATGCAAAGCTTACACACAAGGTTTTACTTTTACAGCAACAGAATAAGCGTGGGGCTGCAAGTATAAGTCACATTGCCATTGTTCCATGAAAAGACATAGCCATTATCATTCCTTACCCCCAGTATTCTTGTGCAGTTGTGGCCACGCACACACCAATTACAGTCTGATTGTACAATATCATTTAAATTTACCAAAACTTTGTAGTATGAGGGCATGCCTAAATAAACCATTCAAAGCATACCTTATCTGGGAGACCCTTGTATTGATGTTGTACAACCAGACTCCAGTTTATTTAGCCAGATTAAAAGCAAGCCTGTAAAGGGCATACTTCCCCTCCTCTGCAGCACAAGCTTGCATTTGCTATAAAATTAAAAGACTAATCTATTCATTTGGCTGCTGCTTGGTGACTGGTTTTGTGTCTCTGAAGCAACCCAACTGCCAAGCAACTAACATGTTTTAGAAGGTGGAATCAGCAGTGGCTGTGACAAGATTCTTTTTAGCCTTAGCAAAAAATTAAAAGATTTGCAGCTGTCCACAACTACATAATAAGAATTTTTACCTGCTCCCCTATAAACAGCAGAAAACAAATAGCTGCAATCTGGAGTGTTCTCCACCTTCTCCCTACCCCTCCCACTACCCCTCTTACTATGATGGTCTAGATTAGGACAGAGCAGTGTTCCAATGCAAATTAGAAATAAAATCAGTCAAATAAACCCTAACAACGAACTTCTCTTATTTGCTCTATTAAGATGAATACCTAACCTTATTTTCAGCAGTTTCAGGGGCTTACAAGGTAACCCCACTTTCAATACAATTTCTACACAAGCAATATTGTAATTTATTGTTACTAAAAAAATACCTTTCATTTTCAATTTGCAGTCGTTATCTACTGTAACATTCTATGCAATGTGGCAACCTGGAAGTGTACACAGAACTTTCCCAGAAATGTAATTTCCTGCTTGTGTGATTGGCTCACTGATTTTCCCAGAAGTCTGCACTAAGATGTCACTTTTGGCGAGGTGCCCCCAAAGGTTTAGTCACTTCAGAAGGGATGCTGATAAAACAGCTTTCCTCATTAGAACACAGCAAGTGCATCAGTAGATTAACCAATTGCCCTCCAGAAGGTTTTACCCACTTCATGACCAGGTAATTTTTTTGCTATTTAGCACTGTGCTACAGTTATTGTGCCACTTTCCCCTCCCTCCTAGATTGTAAGCTCGAAAGAGCAGGGCCCTCGAACCCCTCGTGTAGTGTACTGTTACTGTCTTGTCTCATGTTATGTGCCCCCTGCTACTGTACAGCGCTGAGCATACCCTTTGGCGCTATATAAATACTGTATAATAATAATATAATAATTGTGCTCTGGTTATTGCACTGTCATGAAACACTGTACACAACTGAAATTTATATAAATGTTTTTCACACAAACAGCTTTCTTTTAGTGCTATTGGATCACCACTTGGTTATTTCTTAATATATAATAAAAAAAAAAAAAAAAAAAGAACAAACATTGTGTAAAAACCCAATATTTTCTACTGTTATAAACATATCCAATAAAAATAAAATATCTTTAGAAATTTAGGCCAAAATGTATTCAGCTACGTCTTTGGTAAATAAAAATCCCATAAAGTGTATATTAATTAGTTTGTGTGAATGTTAGAGCATCTACAAACTATGGCATATACAGTCAGGTCCATAAATATTATGGACCTGACTGTAGATTTGAAAATTGATCAATCCTGATGCACTAAACTCATTTCTTGAGGCCTTGAAATACCAGGACAGTACAAATATCCCCCAAATTACCCATTACTGGAAAGTAGACAGTCTGAGGTATTTAGTAAGATGCATGGCAAGTTCAAAAAACTTGTTGTCCTTTTTATGTCACAATTGTCTTGGAAAATGAATTAAAGTTTTTTGGTATTTTTTTAAATTTTACATGTGGTCACCAGTGCAGTACAGTGGTGTGGCTGTGATCAGGGATAATGACTGTGAGTCTTTCCAAGAGAATGAGGGTACCCTCGTGTCTCTGGGATTGGTACTCGAACCAGAAAGTACCGGCAAAAACATCCGCACTTTCCCGGTCGGTCAAAAGGGGTAAAAATAAATCCGAGATATATGTTTTGTTTGAAAGGCTCCAAGGTATCTAGTCCTGCAATGGTTTTGTCCAGAACCGAATGGGCCTGGAGATAGGGCCGACACAAGTCACCAGAACCGACCGCAAATTTAAATAGGGAGTCTATGGAAGACCCAGGCCCGCCAAAACCAGCCCCTGCCGGGAACCCTGCGGGACATGGTCAACGGTTTTGGTGTGCATGTAGGGGAGGTCACAGGCTACCCACCCTCCAAATCTGGGGTCGCTAGCCCCCATGGATCCGGAGATACGGGCTCCCAAAAGGACTGGTACGGTCCAAAACCGCTTGCGGGAAACCGCTCCAGGGCGAGAGGTCTGTTTTACCAGTATGTAATAAAAAAAAGAAAAATAAATTACTACTTTTTTAAAAAATTATTTAACCATTTCTCTAAATTATTTAATATCTGGTGATCAGAGTAGCTTAGTGTCACCATAGTGACAATGTACTACTCTGGGGGGGGGGGGGGGGTGTTGACCAGGGATTTTTTTATACGGTTATTATCGATTATACAGTGATGATCACTGTATAAGCAATAGTTTTAGCTGTCATCAGTGAGTTTCCCATTTATGAACAGCTTGCTCCTGGTTGTGATCTGTGATTGGCTACAGCTAATCACATGCACAGATAGCAAGGCACCATGTGATTGCTGTGGACCAATCACAGATCACAACAGTAAGCAAGCTGTTCATGAATGGAAAGCCATCCATGAAAAGTTGTTTACATCATTATCTTGTGATTGCTATGACCAGTCACGGCGATCACATGATAACAGGTTACCAGTAACAGTAGGGGGACGAGCTCCAAAGCTGGAAGAGGCAGAAAAAAAAAAAAACGTACATGTACACACACAAATACATTATACACACACATATATATATATATATATATATATATATATATACACACACACACATATATATATATATATATATATACACACACACACATATATATATATATATATACACACACATATATATATATATACACACACACACACATATATATATACACATACATACATACACACACACACACACACACACACACACACACACACACACACATAGTAGCTGTAGCATGCGCAGCTGCCACACCCCAGGCAACAGCTTCGACAGGCTGGCAAAACCAGGTTGAGAGTAGCCATTGGGTCATCGACCTGAGGGTAGATAGGGACTTGTCTATCTCGAGCATGTGAAGAAAGATTCCGGCAGATTGAGCGGATGATACCTACTAGAATAGGACAACGCTCATGAAGGCGGTCTTTACAAGTGATGTGGTATGCCAAGAGCACGGCAAAACACAAAAGATGCCCTGGTCAACCACTGCACCCAGGCCATCTCCAAATGTCTTGGCTCTTGTCCTACAATTGGAGCAAGATGGAATCTGGGAAGAGAGAGTGAGGCTGACTATGCGCACTGCTCCCTCACTTTAATCCAATTCACACGCAAGCCTTGACATCCCCCAACTCCCATAAATCTTCAGTCTTGTGGCGATGGGTGAGCGACGAAGCAGCAGGTGTGGATACACTGGGAGCTGTAGCCGCGGACCTGCAGAGAAGCAGCTCAGGTTTAATGATAGTCTTCCTGCTGACCGAAGCAACAGCTGGATTACGAGTCTACCTGAGTGACTGAGCAGCCCTCTTTAGGACCACACTGCTCACCTCCGTAGCAAGAGAAAGGGGCTAGAAAAGGTGCCCTAAACATTGTTGATTCACAGATCCCTGGCCAGCTTACCGCGTCTAGAGGGGATCCCATTTCATGCGGTCGCATAATAAAACTTCAAAGAAAACATAAGGTGACACTACTCACTATTGGCACATGGAATGTACACACACTTCAAGACAACCCCTCAGCAGATTGACCAGAAAGAAGAATAGCCCTGGTCGCCAGAGATCTCGCAAGATTTAACATCAATGTCGAGGCCCTGTGTGAAACTAGTCTAGCCAACGAAGGTCAGCTTACAGAAACAGGAGGCAGTTATACAGTCTTCTGATATGGACGCAGCAGTATTGAACGCTGTGCATCTGGAGTTGGTTTTGCGGTTAAGAATCATCTTGTCCACAAACTTTCCAGTCTTCCCAAGGGCATGTACGACTGACTCATGACACTGCATTTCCCTGCCACCTGCAAAAAGACATCCTGGATGCACCCACACTCCAAGCACTGTTATCTTATTGATTATGTCATCGTGCGGAGGAAAGACAGACAGAATGAAAGGGTGACCACGGCCATGCCGAGTGCTGACTGTTGGACTGACCATAGACTCATCATCTCCAAATTAAGCCTTCACATCAAGCCAAAGAGACGTCCGCAGGGAAACAAAACTGTGATGAAACGGATTAATGTCAGTAAACTGAGGAACCCCAGCACAGCAGCTTCACTAGCAGATCTTGACAACCAACTCTCAGAACTTCAGATAGATACTGAAAAGGACTGGAAACGCTTCCGGGATATTGTGTACTCTTCTACACAAAGTTTTTTTGACCCTCACACAGGAAACACCAGGACTGGTTTGACGAAAATGATAATGAGATCAAGGCCCTACTTTCTGAAAAGCACTGTCTTCACCGTGCTTATCAGAATGACTCATTGTCAACAGCTAAGAAAAATGCCTTCAACACTCGCAGGACCGTACAAAGCAAGCTTCGCAAGATGCAGAACTCCTGGTTGAGTGCCAAAGCAAATGAAATTCAGAAGTTTGCTGATAGAAACAATGCCAAAAGGTTCTATGAAACCCTCAGATCCTTGTATGGACCACAGACCTCAACCCTCTAAGGAGCTCCCCTCTACTAGACTCAGATGGTGCAACTCATTACTGAGAAGACTCTGATCCTACAGTGTTGGGCTGAGCACTTCCAATATGTACTGAACTGCCGATCTTCCATCAACGAGGCAATCGACAGAATTTCCCAGGCGGATATCGATCACAGCCTGGACGCCCCACCAACAAAGACTGAAACTCTACAGGCTATCAGCCAGCTGTACAGTGGCAAGGCCCCAGGATGTGATGCGATCCCAGCAGAAGTTTATAAGGATGGCGGTGCAGTGCTTGTCGACAAACTCTCTCTGCTGTTCCAGGCCTTCTGGAATCAAGGATCCATTCCTCAGAAACTGAAAGATGCGTCCAACGTACACCTCTACAAGAGGAAAGGGAACTGACAAGTCTACGATAATCAGAGGCATATCACTGCTTTCCATCGCAGGCAAGATCCTTGTAAGAGTGTTGCTGAACCGCCTGATTGACCACCTGGAACAAGGTTTATTACCCGAGACACAGTACGGTTTCCGCAAAGAGCGCCGCACTGTGGATATGATCTTCGCAGCCCGACAGCTCCAAGAGAAGTGTCAAGAGCAGAACCGTGAATTGTATACCACCTGCGTGGATCTCACCAAGGCAGTCATGAAAGTCTGTAGTGCATCATGTCGAAGTTTGGATGCCCTGACAGATTCATCCTAATGGTATGTCAGTTCCACGACAGCATGATGGCTCGTGTTTTGCACGATGGAGAAGCTTCAGAGGCCTTTCCCATTACAAACGGCGTCAAGCAAGGTTGCATGCTGGCACCGATCCTGTTATATGAGATACAGGACTGATGGGAAAGTGTTCAAGCTGAGAAGACTCCAGGCTGTCACCAAGGTAATGGAGACTGTGTTACGAGACCCCATTTTTGCTGATTGTGCCCTGAATGTTGGATCAGGAAATGCAAGCCAGTGTGGACAAAATTTGCAGCAGCATGCAACAACTTCGGCCTCCTTATCAACACAAAGAAAACCTAAGTGATGCATTATCCAGCTCCAAAAGCCCAACACCAAGAGCCTACCATCACAGTGAAGGGACAAAAGCTGCAAGCAGTGGACCAATTTATGTACCTCGGCAGCACCCTATCCCACGCAGTGACAATTGACATCGAGGTCACCTGCAGAATCGCCAAGGCAAGCTCTGCATTTGGCAGACTGATGACCAATGTGGGACCGCCGTGGAATAAGCTTTGCCACAAAGCTCAAAGTCTACCGAGCAGTAGTGCCAATTACCCCGATGTATGCCAGTGAGACTTGGGCTGAGGATCTGTTGGCAGGACAAGGTGCCAGACACAGAATTCCTCTCCAGAGCAGGCCTAACATCAGTTCACACCCTGCTGATGAAAGCCCAGACACGCTGGGCATGTTGTAAGGATGCCAGACCACCGCACCCATCCTAGCTCCTCCAATGGTGAGCTGTCTCAAGGAAAGCGATTGCACGGGGGACAAAGGAAGCGATATAAAGACACATTGAAAGTCTCCTTCATGTCCCTGGATATGGACATCACCTCCTGTGAAACCCTGGCACAAGATCGATCGACATGGCGAACATTGATCCATCAAGGCTGCCAGACATTTGAGGAGAGAACAACCATAGCACAAGAAAAGCAAGCACTCTGCCAAGCCAGAGCTGCAACAGTGGTTCCCACATATGTCTGCCTGACATGTGGCAAAACATTTCATGCCCGTATAGGCCTTACCAGCCACCTACGGACACAACGCGAACAGCCCTCCACCTGTTAATGTCAAGGTCCTCTTTGAACACGATGGACGAGCAACACACACACATTGCAGATTCCTTCAGAACAAAAACAAGTAGCAATCTGCAACAAAGTTTGTTGCAATTTATATTGATCACCCAGAGGGGATTGTTGTTGTTTTTTTTCCCCCCCTCAAAAAACGTGTTTAAACACTTGAATTGACTGCCCCTTCTGCATGTTTTAAAGCCTTGGTTTCCCCGTTTCAACCAGTCCCGTTTACTGGTGCTGATTTCAGGTAACAGGGAGGCTACCTTGAATTGTGATCTCCTACAGAGCCACTTTTTCATATGCGCTCCCAAGAGAAGACTAGAAGCTTACACGTGGAAGGTGCCTGTGCTGACATGCCCAGGCTACCAAGGAGGACATGATTCTGCTCTTCCTTCAAGGTGACAGCATTGATTGACAGCAATTCCCAAGGAGGAGCTCAGGCTTGTTCTCTGTGCAGTCTTGACTCCCTGTTGATGTGGACACATTCAGTGTCCTCACATCTGGCACATTTTGTGAATAAAGCACACATGCATCTTCAGAAACCATTACCATTCCCTCCTTGGTACTATATGTCCCATGATTCTCTGTGCAAGTATGCGCTTCTCTACCTGGAAGTTTGGAGACGCGACATACAGAAGCCAGAGGATGTGGCTGTACAAGGAGTAACATGTAAGTACTGTCAGCAATTGCTTATTAGCCTGTGCTAGGTTATTCTATACAGATGTGTTGCTGTTTTACAAAAAAAAAAGCTTCAGTATTAAAGTAAATATAATATTGGAAGCATTTGTTTTATCTGTTCGATAAATGCAAAAAAATACCTTTTGATCATGTAAATAATTTAGAGCTGTCCTGAACAAATGTCCCATTATTTCTCAAGGAGCCTAAATGAGCCCTCCCAGCTCTTATCTTGGGACTAAAAGGACAATTTGTGTTTATGTTGTGGAGAATAGAATATAGGGATGGTTCAATCAGTTTAGTAAAAATAATTGGTGGGATTGCCACTACTCAATCCAGGGGCTAAGTGTATTTCAACAAGTATGTTTCTGCCATTGCAGGGTCTTTAAAAGGAATAAAAAACACAGGGAATGTGTATGTATTGTATTTACAAAGATTACTGCATTTTTTTTTTTTTTACCTGACATAAAACTTTATTATGGTACAAAAATGGTATCATTGGGAGTCGGAGATCTTTCTGATAAGAAAATGATTACTCCAGTTTCTTACCATGGTGGATTTCATAGTAATCGATGCCTTTCCCTTTAAATGCTACTACAGAAGGTTTTTTAATATATAAAGACTTGCAGGTCGATGGGCTGGACTGGCAGTCAAATCGTCCCACCTTTCAAAAGGAAAATAAATACCAGCAAAATTAAATCCACAATCATGACCAAAAAAAATAAAAAAGGAGAAAATCTAACAGCACACAACTAGTAGACATTAACCTCTTTTCTACCTGGGTCATTTTAAAAAAAATTTCACTCATCTTAAAAAGCTGCATTTTTGCTAGAAGTTACTTTAAATTCCAAAGAATTAGATTTTTTTTTTTCAAACAGAGGCCCTTTAGAATAAAATGGTGGCACCTGCCATGTTTTATAATGCACTATATTTGCACAAAAACACCTTTTTTTATAATAAAAAAATACATTAAAATTAATTTTAGTGGCAATACAAAATACCAAATTTGTGGTAAAACATAAAAAGATGTGATTGTGTCAAGTACAAAGACCACAAACGTGTTACGCTATAAAATTTTGTACATCCGTGAAATCACATAAATCTATGGTACCCAAAATTCAGCTTATAGCCTTTAGATGTTATCTGCTTATGTGCTATTGTTTACTCCAATGTTCACTGTGAGGCACAATTTAAGTTTTCATACATGATAGGGCACTTTTAAATTTTTTTTTTTAATTATTTTTGAACATTTATTTTTGTTCATCACAAAGCTCCTTCTGCTCTCCCTGTAGGAGTAGTTTACTATAGTTTACCAAAAGAACTGGAGAAACCAGGAAAGGCACCAGGGGAGTGTCATCTTCAAAGCCATGTAAAAGGGCCAATCATTGGCTGTAAAACTTAATACCAAGCGCATGGCTGCTGTTGCAGCTTGTTTTAATCCATTGGAGAACCACAGTGATCATAAACATACCTTGATAGACAAGGGGCTAAATATACACCCTCTTGTGTATTATTTACCTGAATATCATCACCATGCAGTAAAACAGGCAGCTTCTTAAATTCAGGCTGGTAGAATTGTTCATCTATTCCATAGCTAAATAACACAAGCCAGCGGTGATAGGTTAACCTGTCCTTAAGTAAAAAGGGATAACTGTAAGCTCCTATAACAATTAGGTAAATACCTAGACAATAAAAAAAAAAAGACAGCTACACAGACTGGTTATTCAATTTGTGGTGGACTGGCAGAGGAGCATACAAATGGTAAATAATTAGCAGTAAAGGGGGGGTGGCTATAAACAGAACCCTAAATGACAAAGTGCAGGTTCACTTTAAAAAGAGGTTTTCAACAAGCATAATAATATGGAAAACCCATGCACTTATCCCCTCTACAAATCAATGATCTTCCCTCTTTAGCTCCAAACAGTACTTAAAGTGGTAGTAAGCCGCAGCTTTAAAAAAGAAAAAAAAAATCCCCTGCAAGGCAATTTCATAAAGTGCAACTATGCATCCCACAGAAATCGTGGGCAACGGCACAGTGCTCTGAAGGAACAGCACGCGTATGCCTTTCCTTCAGACAAGATATACCTGTGCTCAAATCCCAACATCTAGTGCATGCATTTATCCATCAGGTGCTAAAGGGGTGTAACCACATATTAACACTAGAAATTCTGAAGGGTCCTCTGCACACTGGTATATACCCTTTCAAGCAGACTTTGCAATAAATAGGGATATTTAGTTCACACATATTGCAATACATGCTTAAGCTGGCCAACTGCATCTTGTTTGTTGTATTGTTGGGTCAGTAGCTAGACCTGAACCTGGTAGCTCTCCCCATTGTGTCTTTTCCCCTATGTTGGCATTGTGTCCACAGTAGCATTTGCATAGGCAGAGCAGAGTAGGACTGGCCATAGAGGGATTACTTTGACACAGTTGGCCAGCTTAAACATGTATTGCAATATGTGTGAACTAAATATACCTATTTTTTGCAAAGTCTGCTTGAAAGGGTATATACCAGTGTGCAGAGGGTCCTTCAGAATTTCTAGTGCCTTTCCTTCAGAGCGCATGCGCCAGCTGCCAAAAAAGCAAATACCTCCTAAATGGTGCACATTTAGGAAATATTCTTTTTATCTACAGATAAGCTTTATTATAAGCTTACCTGTAGGTAAAAATCACAAAGGGGACTTTACTACCACTATAATATCAATTTCTAAGCAGCTCAGAGGATACTTTTTGACGCCACAAAACTCTGGTGGTGATTAGTGAAGCATATGGTTTTCTAAAGCCAGCTTTATCACACTTGGCTTTCCCAGTGAGCGCCCATGGAGCCTTTGTTTACCTTGAAAGAATCTTGAGAAAGCATTTCAAGGTCAGGAACGTGTTCTATCACCTCTTCGTAGATTTCTCTTGCATCTAATGAACTAAAAAACTAAGCAAAAAAAAAAAATTTGAAAAAGGTCTTAAAAAGTATAAATAAAGCCAAAACATTTTTTTTTAGTTTTGGATAAAGTGGAGATAGTTTAGACACCTATTAGGTTTTTTTGCTATCTGTTCCCTGCATTAGAGAGATTCACCCTCTCTATATTTGTCCTGCTTACCATTATCATTGAAAGTACAAGAAAAGTTTTTGGTTATCCTCAGAAAAATAATAGAGGGGAAATTTTCAAATGGGGACACTGGTTCTGGTGACCCCAAGGGATTATTTGCAGGGATTTCCTCTTCCTTCCTGTTTTGGCTATGGTACAGGAAGTAAAGGTAAATCTCCCTAAGGCCCATGTACACTGCTGCTCCTAAATGTGAGTTTAGCAGCTTTTGGCCAAAGCCCCTGAACCCAACTCAATAAAAAAGTCTGTGTGTCCATGTACACAAAGGCTTTTACCAGAGTTTAGGAGCAGCAGAGTTTAAGGGCAGTTAAACATTCCTCTCCTGAACACAGAAGAATTGCAGTCAGGAGAGAGACGTTTTGGCCAAAAAAGGCTAAAACGTGGGAAAACGCACTTAGGAGTTTATGCATTTTAATAGAAAATACTCTGGCCAATCAAATGAATAAATGTGCAAGCGCTAAACATGGTACCAAGGAGAGTTAAATGTCTACGGGAGTTCAAGGTGTACATGAGGCCTAATGGTATATAGCTAGCAAAAAAAAAAAAAAAAAGACAGGGATTATATCCCTCCCTTACTCCATCTAAAATTAACAAGAGTTTTCCCATAGTTCTACTTTAGTTTTACAATCAAAAAGAGTTCACTATTTTGATGTTGCTTATTCCTTTGTGAAAATGTTTTTATCACATAATTAAGGCTACGTTCACACTAGCTCTGTCAGCAAGCGTCAGACAGGTGTTTGGCAAACGTTTTTAACGCTTCTCAAAGGCCTCTGAAAATTCTGCACATGGCAGCACACAGTGCTGTTCACACGGAAGCGTTAGAGTCGCGGCAAAACGGACGCCTCTGGTCTAGTCAGGAGGAGTTGAAGCCTCTCATTCAAGTCTATGGTGTTGCTCCGCAAATGCCTGGCCGCCGTTTGCGGTGCGGTTGCGAGGCATTGCGGAGCGTTAACACCATTTAAACTTCATTATAGGCGTTTGTGGTGCCGTTGCGAGGCGTTGGAGCGTTAACACCATTTAAACTTCATTATAGGCGTTTGTGGTGCGGTTTTAAAGCTTGGCAAAAGCCTACCAACCGCCGCAAACTGCGCATAGAGTGTTAAAAACGCTTCACAAATGCCTGTCTAATACTATAGGGGCATTTGGCAAGAGTTAGAAATAAAGTCAAGTGTGAACGAGCCCTTACACAGTACTAAACCCCCCAAAAAAATTTAAGTTTGCAGTTTACCAATCGTTAGCCTGTGGTAGCTGCTTCAGGCCCCTTTCACATGGGCGTTCCGTATGTCCATTTTTCATCTGTTCGTTTACGGATGAAAAATGTACACCCATGTATTTCTATGGACTAGCAGATGTAAACAAATGATCATCTATTTACATCCGTTAATGTCCGCATCTGTTTTTTTTGAACAGAAGAAAAACGGATGTAAAAACAGACATACGGTCTGTTTTTACATTGGTAAAGGATGTAATAAAACAGATGTAAACTGATGAAATACAGAAGTAAAACGGATGAAAAACTGATGTAAACTGTATTTAAAAAAAGCAGAAGACAACATGTGACCATGTATTCCTATGGAACTCTAAACATTGGTCTGTTGCAAGTCAGGTGCATTTTTTTTGAAATTCTGCTTGCTGCATTTTTAGTGCAGGCTTGGTGTGGTTAAAAAAACAAACAAAAAAAAAAAAAAAACCCACCAAAAAAAAAAAAAAAACGCACCAACAATAAAGCTCCCCATTGAAATCAATGGAAAACTCCCCAAAAAACACCCGCGGTGCATTTGAGTCACGTGTCCTGTAAAAAATGTGGTTAAAAACACATATGCGTTATTGATAGATCAATGTGAAAGTAGCCTTTTTTTTTTATTTACGCCTGTTGATCCGGCCAGTAAGTCTGTTTTTTTTTTTTTTTTTTAAACGTCTAACACACAAAGCTGTCAGAAATGGCAGTTCGTGTGTTGAGACCATTTAAACATTGGACAGGGGTGCTTACAATGGTCAGCTTTTATTAATTTATGTAAAACCTCTGGCTGTACTAACAAGCAGGCGTGCAGCCCCCCCCCCACGACTGCTGTGTCCAGTGGACATAGCCGAATGAAGTTCCCGGTGAAGTTCACTGGGACCCGGTGATCATGTGTTCGCTATGCAAAGTGTACCAAAAAAAAAATCCCTTTACCTCATTTACTAAGCTCTGGAGCAAGCGCATTTGCAGTGCACAGTATATGTGTCATTAGTAAATCAACCCCATTGGTTCTTGATGCCAAAATCCCAGGAGTCCTGGCTGCAAGAACAAATAAAAAATACCCCACTATAATGCAGACACAAAAACAAAAAAAAGCAAAACAATCCATACACTAAAGCTCACTCCTGCACCCATCACTTAAAAACTACTAAGGCATATCTAAACTAAAAAAACCAAAAGCAATATATAGCATCTTCCCAGTCCTTACAGGAGATGGCAGAATTATTTTTCTTTTTTTACAGGCTTTTTTCCTTTTATTTTCACCCGATAATCATGAGAATAACACTTCCTGTCCCTGGGTTGCTACTCTTACTCTTCAACTGTATCTATAGACAAAGACATGGTAGTTATGCAGGCTGGATAGACTTCAAAACATGTCTTCCTCTTGTTCTCAATGACATGGGGGAGGGATTTGTAGTTTACAGAAGGAAGACCAGAACAAAGGCATTGCATTTCTGGCAAGATCAACACTTATCCTTACCTCAAAATCAAGCCCTTAACATGTAGCCTTCATATCCTCAACACTTAACCCCTTATCTGCTGCACTCTTTATATTTATATACAGTATGTTATATCTTCACAATTCCACAGATTACCATCTATCAAAAGTATATTATAGTAAACACACCTCATTAATAGCACACAGTAGAAATAGCACAAAATAAAACATTACCAAAGCATCTTTATTTTTGCTTGTTAGAGTGACTCCAGGAGGGAAATAAGCTGTAGTGCTAGACAAAATTTCTAAATTTTCACAGAGATCAGCTTGAACAGAACAATCCATCCATCCCACGCTGACCAGCCCATCCTAAATCAAGGAAAGAAACATGACTGTCAATTAACAAGATGTCACCTTACATAAAATCATATGATGGACAAAAACACTAAACCATTAAGTAAATAAATGTAAAGCCAGCCATAGATGGATTGAAATGTGGCCCTTTTTTCTTTTTTTGATCTATGGCCAGTCCTGTATGAGAGAAGTCAATCTACTGATCAAAATGGTTTGTTGAAAAGTTTTAGTTTGATCAGGGCTGCAGCCAACAGGCTGCAGCATTGATCAGTGTATTCTGACAGTGGAGTCCAGATGACTATTCTGATGTCAGGATACCCCGACACAGCGAGGAGGATTGTTGCATCTACTGTGAATTGGTTCCATTTTTCTTTTTTTTTCATTCAGCTCACCGTCTTAATGAAGAAAAAAAAGGAGCCAAGTATGGCCACAGCTTAAGGTTTGTTAAACGCAATTCAACAATAAGGATAGATTTAGGCATCATACAGCATAAAATTGCACTAAAAGGAAATACTCACAAGCATTCCTGCAAGTCTAAGACGTGTTTGTGAAGATAGGCAATCTGAAATAATAAAAGGGCAGTAAAAACAACAGTTGCATTACAGTTATAAAAAATAGAATGTACGCAAGTCCCAGAAATTACAAAAAAAAATAAATGGCGGCTCTACCCCCTTTCAATTTCCATTTAGTTTCTGCATGCTGAAATTACAATTTTTCTACTTTATCCTCATTTTTTAGGCCTTTTTTGGATTTCAAACACTTGACTGTTTTCCCACAAGGGTATATGCCAAGTAAAATGAGTTATAATGACAAATAGGAGATGCTAACATTTACCAAGAGTGCCGTTTACTGCCACTTGTAGAGGATGAAAGGCCAACATTTTTATTTTAGTTTTGGATACAAAATCCTGGGATATTTTCTTCACTTCCCTTCAAGGAGACACAACAGGAAATAAGAACATTTTTCCATTGTGAACAGAGTTTCCATCCTAAAGAGTTCTCATAGGGATAGGTGACCCCACTGGAGGATTTTCCCATGCTTATCGCACAGATGCCAACTAAGGTCTGGATTTCAGCTCTTGTTCGAGTAACAACGGTCACTCATGCATGCTGGTATATATTGAGTATAATGTAGCGGTATGATGTGAACAAGGTCCACATTACCCTTGCGCTGAGAGCCCATGGGGCGCATACTATTCTATTTAGCGGACCAATTGTGATAAAGGGAGAAAACGCTTTCCTGTCGATCGATATTACAATATAATTGTTTGAAGATAGTATACTCTTGTTGCTCTTTTACTGGCAGGTTTCACTTTTCATGTCAGATATGTTACCATGGAAGACCTAGGCTGAGGAAATTGTGACTAGCTCTATTCTATAGACGCTGATGTAAAGAAAACAGCTAAGAGAAAACTAAAAGGAAGAAACACCATCCTTAGCACCAGCATTGAGACTGTTCCATCTATATATTACCAGGGTAGGTTTTATCTCATTTATACAAAAATGGTTTCTTCCTACACTCCAAAGCCATGATAGTAGGTTAATTGGATCCTGTCTAAAGATCCAGTCTAAAGACCTTAGATTGCACGCCCCATAAGGGTTAGGGACTGATGTAAATGTACAATATATGTTTGTAAAGTGCTGCATAAATTAACGGCGCTATACAAGTACCTGTAATAAATAAATGGATTTACACAATAGCACACAGATGGTCAATGTCCAGTAGCCTTAAAGTGACAGACTACATCCTTATTAAGTGTTCTTGCATGGCAAGACCACTTACTGTTATCTCACATATATATTCTTATTATAGCCAAATTTACCACCCTAACTCCTCCCAGTTTTTACACTACATATTAATATACTGAAACGTGTGGATTGTTCCCGATTGGTGTGCTATTACTTTGTGGAACGTTTCGCCGAATGGTTCACGAAATATCGGCGTTTTGTGGTGAAACTGGTCCCATAGGAATGAATGGCGGCATGTTCAAAACTAGAGTGGGAGCTGACAAAAGCTAGAGTGTGAGCAGAAAAATCAGGACATGATTTCTAAACTGCCACCACTCCCTCATTTTCAAGCCCACCTACACAAATCTTTTATCAAAACGTTCAGCTATCCCTGCTGCCACTAACAATGTCCATGGGTAAGCTATAGTCCTGATAGTTTTCACAATATGACCATTTGTTTGCAACTCACACCGCCCATTGACATTCATTGAAACTCCACTCTAGCCACCTCAAATTTGAAGGGCAATTTCTAAACTGTGACTGTGCCTTCATTTTTAATAATTCAGAGACATACTATGCATCAAAATGTAGGTCTGGGTCTTGTGATTCTCACAATATGAAGCTCTAGGATTTTAAATTTTTAAACTACAACAGTTTGATGTGCTATATAAATAATTAAAAGTTGAAATGCATTTCTCACACTATCAATCTTGCCATGTGCACTTTTTAAATTTGATCAATCAATTGGTTAGTGTAATGTTTACTATCTTTACTCACTCCAAACACTCCACACAGTTACTCTACCCACTCCATAAAGTTACTCTGCCCACTCCAACCTTTTCACAGTTACTCCAGCCACTCCAACCACACAACAGTTACTCAAGCCACTCCACCCAGTTACTCCGCCCGCTCCAGTTGTAGACTACTGGCGGAGGCAAGAACACTTCACACAATTTCCCCAGAAATTGTAGCTTTTCTAGTTCTTAAAATATAATCTACACATCCACTATTTTATGGCCCTGTT
Source organism: Staurois parvus (assembly GCF_062004578.1). NCBI lineage: Eukaryota > Metazoa > Chordata > Amphibia > Anura > Ranidae > Staurois > Staurois parvus. The sequence continues at coordinate 4,145,167 of NW_028318047.1, read as the reverse complement.
ATCTTTTACCAGAAAATAGTTTTACTGTGTTTTTCTGCCTCCTTGTAACGTCCTGAGCCAGCTCTCAAATCTCTCCCCCTCCTCCCTTTCCCACTTTTGTTTGTCTGGAACAAGCAGCTTAGGTTGGCTGCCATCATATGCACTGCTCTATGCGTACTACACATCCCATAGTCCCTATGCAAGGTTCACATGTATATATTTCAACTGTATAAAGGTTTTTGTGAAGTTAAGCTTTTAGAAAACATGTAGCGAGAGAAAAAGGAGCAGAAGTGAAGTCACGCTGAAGACCAAACTCCTGCTCTGCATACTTGTTCAGGTTAGCAACTTAAAGTATTGAAGCTACTGGATTAGCATAAAAGCCAGGCAACTTGAGTTTTTAAATGTAGTATAAACTGTGGCAGCAATTATATGTTATACGCTTTTGTTAATCAGCATTAACTGCGAAAACTGTAATCGGCAAATTAAATACTTTCAGTGGAACTGTAGTGTTATCATGAAAGCCACTGATCCTGAGCAAGGCAAACAAAGTGCAATGATATCATATGTTACAGGTTTAGAAACTCAAGCCTATTGCTACAGATAAGATTACCTCCGCTGTCAGTACAGAATGTAATGAGCCAACCAACACCTGAGGCAAACGAGCTTTCAACCGAGCTTCTGAAATTTCCTAATGAAATAAAGAAAATGTTCATTGAATGTAAATTAAATGCACAAATGATGAGATACAGTTGTGACCAAAATTATTCAACCCCCACTGAAATTGAGTGTTTTGGCCAGTTTGACATTGCTTTTGATCATTCAGTCATCTTGCTTACATTTACATTAAAGAGGCACTTGTAGGTCAGACAAATATAACATAACAGTTATAATGAAATAACCACAAATGTCTTTTCTGTGCTCACAGCATTATCAGTTTTATTCAACCCCCAAGTGACATTCAATCTTAGTACTTAGTACAGCATCCTTTTACAGTTATAACAGCTTTTAAACGTGAAGCATAGCTTGACACAAGTGTCTTGCAGCGATCTACGGGTATCTTCGCCCATTCTTCATGGGCAAAGGCCTCCAGTTCAGTCACATTCTTAGGCTTGCGCACTGCAACTGCTTTCTTTAAGTCCCACCAGAGGTTCTCAATCGGATTTAAGTCTGGTGACTGCGATGGCCACTCCAAAATGTTCCAGCCTTTCCTCTGCAACCATGCTCTAGTGGACTTGGAGGTATGCTTGGGATCATTGTCCTGTTGAAAGGTCCAACGTCTCCCAAGCCTCAGGTGTGTGACGGACTGCATCACGTTTCCATCCAATATCTCCTGGTACTGAAGAGAATTCATGGTACCTTGCACACGCTGAAGCTTCCCTGTACCTGCAGAAGCAAAACAGCCCCAAAGCATGATTGACCCTCCACCATGCTTCACAGTAGGCAAGGTGTTCTTTTCATCAAAGGCCTTGTTCTTCCTCCTCCAAACATAGCGTTGATCCATGGGCCCAAACAGTTCTAATTTTGTTTCATCAGTCCACAGAACACTATCCCACAACTTTTGTGGTTTGTCCACATGGCTTTTGGCATACTCTTCTTATTCTTTGGAGACAGCAAGGGGGTACGCCTGGGAGTTCTGGCACGGAGGCCTTCATTACGCAGTGTGCGTCTTATTGTCTGGGCTGAAACTTCTGTACCCACATCTGACAAATCTTTTCTCAGTTCCTCAGCAGTCACACGGGGACTTCTCTCCACTCTACGCTTCAGGTAGCGCACAGCAGTCGAAGTCAGCATCTTCTTTCTGCCACGACCAGGTAGCGTTTCAACAGTGCCCTTTGCCTTGAATTTGCGAATGATGCTTCCTAAGGTGTCTCTTGGTATGTTTAACATCTTTGCAATCTTCTTATAGCCATTGCCCTTCCTGTGAAGAGAAATCACCTCTTCTCTTGTCTTCCTGGACCATTCTCTTGCCTTCACCATGTTTGTAACCACACCAGTAAATGTCTAGAAGGAGCTGAGTATCACAGTCATTTTAAAGCTGCCTAATTGGTGCTTATTATGCTTGATTGCTGCTCGGTGACATCCACAGGTGTTTTCAATACCTGATGGAAAGCACCTGTATGAACCTCTGTTCTTCAGAGTGGTAGTCTTTAAGGGGTTGAATAATTGTGGCAATGAAGAAACCACATAAGAACCATTTACTACTGTATTACATAAACAATTGATGTCATTTTAGTTGCATTTGGGTAGTTACAACGTCCTTGTAGGATTTGATTCTGAATACAATTCCAAATGTACACTATAGTCCCTAAACCCCTTTACAGCATTGGGGGTTGAATAATTTTGGTCACAACTGTAGATTTTAATTCAAGTCTCTGGGCTTTTTCACACAGGCGATTGGCAAAAACAATTGAGCCTCAGTCTTACCACCCCCCTTACGTTTTACATGTGGATGGCAAAAATTATACCTTGTGTTCAAGTAAATAGGCTGCACCGCAACCACACCAATACACAAGGTTGTAGTGAGGGCTTTTGAGGGTTAAAATAAGTGGTAAGGAGGCAAAATATTGCCTCCTAATAGCACTCTGAAAAGCAATCCACTGCAGATTGTTTTTCAGAGGAGCAGGAAGGGCTGCCACCAGTCTGAACTAGAAAAAAAACAAGCACTAATGGAAGGCGCTCCAGACCAAAGGATACAAGAGTCCAAAATAATTTATTTGTTCATACTAGAAAGCAGCCACCACATTTCAGGGGTTAGAAAATCTCCCCCTTCATCAGGGCTTTGGTTAGGATAAGAACCTTGAATGGACTCAAAATAGAGCTTTCCTCTGAATCTGTGCAGAGAGGCCAATTGCTGGATCAAGAGTTACTGGCCAGCAATATCTGAGTAATCAAGATTTTTCTGACCCCCAAAATGCATTGGGTTTTTTTAGCATGAACTGATGCATTAATTTGGACTCTTATCCTTTGGTCTGGCACCCCTTCCATTAAGTGCATGTTTTTCTTCTGGTAATCTGTTGGGGTACCCACAGGAGGGTACAAGCAGCTTTACCTGAGCCAGTGAGCTCTCAAATTGTTTTTGTCCGCTCACTACTTTGTACAAACTTACATCAAAGTCCCAGCCTCCTGGATGTTTTTTTGTTCATTGGACCCAAGTAAGCTTTCGATAGAACCAGTTCACACAAACATTCATTCAGTCTGAACATCTGTCAGTTTTTCCAGACGAACCCAGACTGAACCACAATGCATGTCTATAGATGTAAACAAACAAATGTCTGCTTACATCTAAGTCATCGTTCATCCCCAGAAAGAAACAGAAAAAATGTAAGTCCTTTAGGATTCTTCCAGACATAAAACAAAATTTAGTCAGTGTATTTCAATTCCATCTACATCCATTTTCCAAGCAAGAAACACAACAACATTTATACATTTATCCACTAATAAATATTTTCTCCAAGGTTAAAAAAAAATAAGGAAGTGAAGAACAGAGGTATACTGATATAAAATGAATCGAAGATACAGTTAGGACCATATACAGTATATTCACAAACTGATGTAAACTGATGTAAAAAGGATTCAATATTCATTGTGTTTTTTTTCTTTGTTACTTGTGACAAAATGGATATATTAAAATTGTGTACATTGTCATGGGGACATGTGTATGGTTGATTATGAAAGACTGGAACGGCTACATCATTCCACAGTTCAAATATTTCCCTTTAAGGCATTATATAAACTTTAGAAAGCTGTACTAGGAAAGGGGAACAAGACAGGTTATACAAGTTTGGCAAACTACATTTCACATATAGTATAATATCACATTGGAAAATAATAAGTTACACGTTAACCACTTGGCAACCACGCTATAGCCGAATGACTGCTACAGCACGATTGTCCAGTCCTGGGAGGGAGTCATATGATGTCTTCCCAGAACGTGCTCTCTCGCGCCCCCCCGGCGATCTCTGATCGCTGTGTCCTATGGACAGAGGCCTTTTACCACGTGATCAGCTGTGTCCAGCGACACAGCAGATCACCAGTAAATGCAGTTGCCGATTATCGACTGCACTTTCCTCACACTGTCACAGCATGAGGAAAGTACTGCCGATAACCGACTATTGTAATAGGATGGATCGGCACTGATGATCAGTGCCACCCATCAGTGCCGATCACAAGTGCCCATCAGTGCCACCCACCTGTCCCCATCATTGTTGCATATCAGTGCCGCCGCTGCCTAGCAGTGCTGCCTCATCAACGCACATCAGTGAAGGAGAAAAATTATCTGTTTGCAAAATTCTATAATAGAAACAAAGAAAAAACTTTTTTTTTTTTTTTTAATTTTTTGCTCTTTTTTGTTTAGAGCGCAAAAAATAAAACACCTAGCGGCGAGTACATACCACCAAAAGAAAGCTCTATTTGTGTGAAAAAAATTATAATTTCATATGGGTACAGTGTTGCATGACCACGCAATTGTAATTCAAAGTGTGACAGCTCTGAATGCTGAAAATTGGCCTGGGCAGGAAGGGGGTAAAAGTGCCCTGTAGGCAAGTGGTTAAAGCTGAACTCCAGACACATATGAAAACCACCTCTTAAATTCATATATACATTCCTTTAAAACCAATTTAATGCGTTTTACATAATTGAAGCATATCTCGCAGTATGCATTAGAAGCTGCAAATCAGACAGAATCCATCTAATTTCCTGGCTGGAGGAGGTCCAAGATCAATTGCCCCGTTTCCTACCCAGCCTCACCGTTCTTGGCTTATTCATTAATTGGATTTCAGTTCTTTCACACATGGAGGCTCACCATCACTTGTGGGTATTACCTAGGGCAGTCTGCATTCAAATACAGCCTGCCATGGAATGCCCACTCCTCTAGACTGACAGCCATCCATCAAGGTATTTCAGTATTTGCGTAACTCCTGCCAAGAACCAGCCCACTACTTGCATCAGGGCTGAGAGCTCCTGAGAGAAAGTATATTTATATAATTTTATTGGATTTCATTATTGATATGTATTTGTATTTTAGAGTCCAACATGTTCTTTACCCCCTGAGGAAAACGCTTCAAGAGTTGAAACACGACGGGATTTATTGTGCATGAACAGGATATCAGCTTACATCAATTAAGACATTCATTTTGTGGTGGCCTTCATTTTTCTATTATATTTACGCTGTATTTAATCGATTTTATTGGTTTCTTTTAGTTTTTGTATAAAAATTAAAATAGGATTTTAATAATCTGCGTGTCTAATTTGGAGTCTATAAAATCCCACCCAACATACATTTTTCTATTGAGCTCTTGAGAGAAGTACTGAGAAAGGGTGCGGTGATGTTTTTAGGAAACTATGTACAGAACCCTGTCACTGGCCCCATCTCCCCCTTCCCCCATCCCACCAGCCATGATCTGCCTACATTGCATAGCAATGTATAGAGAACAATGATGACATAACTGGGTCAATAATAAGGTATGTAATGAAAACAGTAAAGTTTTATTTAAAATTTCACAACATGTTAATGAAGAGGGAGGGGGAACTGAAGAAGCAAATATAAACACATCAAACTTCAGCTTTAATGTATAATTGTGTTTGGAGGATGAAAACATGTTAGAAGAGGAGTTTCCCCAGGGGAACACTGTTGTACTTTATTTAGGATTTTAAATTCTGTTATCTACACTGGAAAAGTGATGTGCAGTCACTTCTCTCTTTGTATGCGTCAGCAGTCCAGAGAAAGCCTACTTTGGGGCTTATGAATAACGCCTACAATCTGTCTTTGGTATGTACTGCTCAATCTGGTGTTATTTTCTTACCTGCCCATAACTCTGTTACAGAACTTGACACATAATTCATTGCAAAATTTATCAAATTATTTGTTACTCGATCACCAAAGTACTTGACTGGATCCTGTAGATAAAAAACAAAAAAAAACACACATGACACCCTATAGGGACTGTACAGAAAGAGGTAAAAATCAACTTTTGTCCCCCAGTCAAAACACCTCACTCACAAAAAAAAAAAAAAAAAAAAAAAAATCAGATTTTTGTTCTCACCAATAAATCACCTCTTATTTTTCACAGCGAAGTCAATTTTCAACTCTGAAATTTTGCTTTCAATAGAGGCAAGGAGCATTCACCAATGTGTACTTTGTTTTAGGTAGATATTATCATAAACTTCCTATCCCACTAATCTAACAGAAATGAGGATATTTCCTCAATGAAGTCACAGACAGAAACAAAAACCTGACAGCAGTTTAAACCTTTCAAACACTACCGAAAAATGAGGCTTTATTGATGTGTATCCCACTGGAGATATTTTTTCTCTCTTTCAGTCTTGTCAACTTCTGTCATAAGGAAAAGAAGAGAAAATCTCCCCAGCAGGGTCACAGACAGCAAACCCTGAAATACATTAACTTTTTCCACTCTAATGCAAAGTAAAATTTTTTTTTTTTTTTAAAAAGGGGGATTAAGGGGGGTTGTAACCCCTGTCAGTTTATTTTGCAATCTGTGACCCATTTGGTAGATTTACCTTTACTTCCTGTCCCATAGCAAAAACAGGAAGTGACAGAAAATCATCCCTGCAAATTAGGAGAATAGTTTAGGGCCTCCTAGGTCTTCAGAACTAGCGTCCCCAGTGGAAGATTTCCCCTCTATTACTTTTCTGGGGACAACCCAAAATGTGGGATTTTCTTTTACTTTTAATGATAATGGCAAAAAGGATAAATAGAGATGGTGACTCTCCCTAATGTTGGTACGAGTACCGATACTTTTAGTCATGTACTCAACAATATCACTTACCGATACTTTACGGTGTGATTTGCGTTAATGGACACAAATTGCACTGCAAAGAATAGCATGCCATTTGAACAAGAATGCGACTCCTGTACAAATTGCATGCGGTTTACCCACTACTCCTGTGTGAACTCAGGCTTGTCATAGCCCAAGTCCACACAGGAGCGGTGTGAAAAACCTCCCTGTAGGCATCCCATGCTGAGTCTTAGTGGTAAGAGAGGAGAGAAAGCAGCGGGGATTTGAAATCCTGACAGTTCTGGCTAGACGGCATCTGACTGGTCAGCACCGTCACATGGACAGTGCTGACCAATCAGATGCCACCTAGCCCGAACTGTCGTTGCTGCAAAGAGAGGAAAGAAAGAGGCGGGGATTTCTGATCCCCACATCTTTCTCCTAACACTGAGATTCAGCTTGGGATACCTGCAGGAAGGTCTCTCGCACCACTCCTATGACAAGCCTGGGTTCATACAGGAGCAGTGGGGAAACTGTATGCGATTTAGACAAGAGTCGCATTCCTGTTCAAATTGTATACTACTCTTTGCGGTGTAATTTGTGAATATTAACACAAATTGCACTGCAAAAAAGTATCAGTTAAGGTATCGGGAGTATTTTCACAAGTACTAATGAAAATACTCAATATCGGTGCATCCCTACTAATAGGCGATTTAGTCCATCTCTGTACTATCCAAAACTAAAAAAAAAAAAAAAGTATTGCTTTTAGTTATACTTTAAGGAAACTAATTTTGTTTTTAAAAAAACATGCGAGTAACATTTATAAAACACAAATAACAGATATAATTGCTATATAGGCTACTTTGTAATATAGCGTTATTAAAAATGTCAATGTTATTCAGCAACTGCTGTAATTTTCTGAAACTGTCAAATGCCACTTCTTTCCAATATGGCAACATGGAGGCCTTCCATGACATACAGAAAGCTTCCAGAAAAGGAATTTCATCTTTCTTTGATTGGCTCACTTATCTCTGTTGAAGTCTGCACCAAGATACAAGACACGTTTAAGCATCCCTTGCAATGTTTTATTTTTAGTGAGATGCTCCTAAAGGCTTGCCTACTTCCAAAGGGATGCAAACACTAAAGCTTTATTTAAGTGGTAATATTCAAGACTGAACAAGACCTGGTGAAACAACTTTTTTCACAACAGGTAAAGGTAAAAATCTGGTACAAAGTTTGCTGAAATCACTGTCATGTACAGTATAAAGATCAACTAAAGAAGGTTATTTTATTTTTGCAAAAAAAACCCTCAAAAGGTTTAGAAAAAAAACAAAAAAAAAACAAAAAACACTTTACCATTCCAGCTTTAAAAATGTAGAGGCTTGGATAACTATTAATTCCTCGGCTTCTGCAGAGCATGCGGTCATCTCCACAATTTACTGCTCCAACGCGAATAAGACCATCCATCTCTTTGGCAAACTCTCTCCACTAGGCAGAAAAAAAAAAAAAACACTGCTAAGAATTGACAAGGGTGAAAACTCATTCATTAAACAACAGAAAAACAGATCAAAACATCACAATCAGTTATATAGAGCACCGCTTACTGTAGGAGCAAGATCATGGCAATGGGAGCAGCGGGGCGAATAGAAATTAACAAACCACAGTTCTCCAGAGTTTATGGCCCCATCTGTTCAGGGAGAAAAAAAAGAAAAAAAAACATTAACATAAATTGGATAACTTCTACAGAATTCAGGCATTTATGCTATACCTTGGCTGCCATGTGAAAAAATTATAAAGATGCAAACTACACTTGAAAATACAAGTTTCTATCTATGGAGAGAATAGGAGAAAGGAAGGAGGAGAGAGGAATGCAATGATTTAATCAGGACCAAACAGTACTTTCGGGAACAGGTTTCTCAAATTATCCAATTGCTCATTTCTTCCTGATAGCCACTGACCAGGTATCTGGATACCTACAGCAATGAGATCTCTTTCTGGAATGGGCAAATGACATCTTACAGTTGTGGCCAAAATTATTCAACCCCCACTGAAATTGAGTGTTTTGGCCAGTTTGACATTGCTTTTGATCATTCAGTCATCTTGCTTACATTTACATTAAAGAGGCACTTGTAGGTCAGACAAATATAACATAACAGTTATAATGAAATAACCACAAATGTCTTTTCTGTGCTCACAGCATTATCAGTTTTATTCAACCCCCAAGTGACATTCAATCTTAGTACTTAGTACAGCATCCTTTTACAGTTATAACAGCTTTTAAACGTGAAGCATAGCTTGACACAAGTGTCTTGCAGCGATCTACGGGTATCTTCGCCCATTCTTCATGGGCAAAGGCCTCCAGTTCAGTCACATTCTTAGGCTTGCGCACTGCAACTGCTTTCTTTAAGTCCCACCAGAGGTTCTCAATCGGATTTAAGTCTGGTGACTGCGATGGCCACTCCAAAATGTTCCAGCCTTTCCTCTGCAACCATGCTCTAGTGGACTTGGAGGTATGCTTGGGATCATTGTCCTGTTGAAAGGTCCAACGTCTCCCAAGCCTCAGGTGTGTGACGGACTGCATCACGTTTCCATCCAATATCTCCTGGTACTGAAGAGAATTCATGGTACCTTGCACACGCTGAAGCTTCCCTGTACCTGCAGAAGCAAAACAGCCCCAAAGCATGATTGACCCTCCACCATGCTTCACAGTAGGCAAGGTGTTCTTTTCATCATAGGCCTTGTTCTTCCTCCTCCAAACATAGCGTTGATCCATGGGCCCAAACAGTTCTAATTTTGTTTCATCAGTCCACAGAACACTATCCCACAACTTTTGTGGTTTGTCCACATGGCTTTTGGCATACTGCAGTCGACTCTTCTTATTCTTTGGAGACAGCAAGGGGGTACGCCTGGGAGTTCTGGCACGGAGGCCTTCATTACGCAGTGTGCGTCTTATTGTCTGGGCTGAAACTTCTGTACCCACATCTGACAAATCTTTTCTCAGTTCCTCAGCAGTCACACGGGGACTTCTCTCCACTCTACGCTTCAGGTAGCGCACAGCAGTCGAAGTCAGCATCTTCTTTCTGCCACGACCAGGTAGCGTTTCAACAGTGCCCTTTGCCTTGAATTTGCGAATGATGCTTCCTAAGGTGTCTCTTGGTATGTTTAACATCTTTGCAATCTTCTTATAGCCATTGCCCTTCCTGTGAAGAGAAATCACCTCTTCTCTTGTCTTCCTGGACCATTCTCTTGCCTTCACCATGTTTGTAACCACACCAGTAAATGTCTAGAAGGAGCTGAGTATCACAGTCATTTTAAAGCTGCCTAATTGGTGCTTATTATGCTTGATTGCTGCTCGGTGACATCCACAGGTGTTTTCAATACCTGATGGAAAGCACCTGTATGAACCTCTGTTCTTCAGAGTGGTAGTCTTTAAGGGGTTGAATAATTGTGGCAATGAAGAAACCACATAAGAACCATTTACTACTGTATTACATAAACAATTGATGTCATTTTAGTTGCATTTGGGTAGTTACAACGTCCTTGTAGGATTTGATTCTGAATACAATTCCAAATGTACACTATAGTCCCTAAACCCCTTTACAGCATTGGGGGTTGAATAATTTTGGCCACAACTGTATGTCTGGACTGATTTGCTGACATCTCCCCCAAGTATATCTTACTATATACAGAAAGGTCAGGACGAATATTCAGGTTCTACAGTTAGTTTGCAATTTTCATAATATCAATGAATTGTCTGTGTATGAAATAATCACACAACGGCTGGGAAGCTCAAGCTTTTGAAGAGCAAGGGCCACTTAAGTGATTTGGTAACCGGCTGTGGACCACAATGCACTATGGGATTTTACCGTCCTCCAAACTACAAAAGGAAACAAGCCCCTATTGTCCTGAGCCCCCTATGAGGTTGCTTTCCTACTGATGCATTGTGGTTTACCCGCACTGCAAGTGCAGCAAATTGCATCTCTGGCTTTCCTGAGGGTAAGCTGCGCTTTGTCATAGATTTCTATTACATCTTGCAGGTGTGGTGCAAACTCTGAAAACACCAAACTCGCAGGATATAATAGAAGTTTATTGCTCGTTGCAGCCAACGCACAGTAAATCCACAGGTGAACCACGCTGCACCCGCGGGTCAGTGTGAAAGCAGCCTAATAGCTGTTAACCCCTTGGTGCTAATATGCCCATTGCAAACACCATTATGTCAAGTGTATGTGTTGTTTAACACATTTACCTTCTTTTCCTCTTGCAGATGCTGCTAGAAAAGATTAAAAGACAGAGTGTTCTTGCTATCACTCTGCCCAGGATAGGACCCAGCTCTACAGAGGAAGCATCAGTTTATGTGGCTCCTAATCCCTTTGTGGCCACCTGCTCCCTCCACTGGCAGCTCCAGCTCACTGCACACTGATGTGGGTTGGCACTGGGATGGCGGGTTGACAAACCCAGATCGCAATCAACGGGTTACCAAACACCAGGCATGCGCTTCCCTGGTTTGAGGTTATGGACCACATTAGAGGGCTCCTCGGGCCACAGGTTGAGTACCTCTGCACTACAGCTTCTAACAGATTGCAATTTTTGCAAATCTAGAATTCACATTTTCACATTTGCCCACAAGCGCAATCCATGTAATAACAGTATTTAGTTTTGTAGAAAGCCATCTAATGTACTGTATATCATCTAAAGGACTAATTATTTTAAGTGAAATCAGAACTATTTTCACTTGGTAAGAGTTAGATTTCCTTTTTCACTTGAAAAAGGACATTAGAGTGATAGCTATAGACAAAGCCTCAGTTCTGATCCAGAACCCAAATATCAAGCTCCAATCACCCTTTCCTTTCTTATATATGCACTCAAAATTGTAAGGACCTTATAGATCTCACAGAGAAGAAAATTAGGCATATAAAAAGGTATATTTACCAAATTCTCCTCTATCCAAGGTGATGACTTCAGGGTCATCATCATAAATACCTGAAAAAGAAAATGTTAAATTTAAATTATAAGCACAACATACTAAAGAAAGGGCTTTTAGAAAACACATTCATTAAGTAGATGCACAAGCAGGAATATTGCCTGCTGCTCAATCAACTGTAATATAACAAGGTGACCTGAAGGTATGACATTTGGACAATCACATCCTGGAATGTAAAGGTCCGTGACAGAATAAACAAAGACTAAAAAGGAGCAGATACCAGTTTGTTATTTGGGAAAATGGCAAATGACAAGTCCAGTTGATAAAATAAATATTATATTTGCAAAATACCACTACCTGTCTAGAATGTACTTACCGTATTCTTTGCTCCATAAGACGCACTTTTTTCTCCCCAAAAAAATGGGGAATGTCTGTGCGTCTTATGGAGCGAATATTGACCAGGACTCTCCCACCCTCCCCCCGCTGTGTTACAATTCCCGGGCTGGGCGCTCGGCTCTTCTGTGGCAGAAGAGAGGAAGAGTTCGAGTCAGCAGTGCAGCAGCGCCAGACGGCCCAAAGCAGCTGCCCCTTAGAGGAGTTTCGGCTGGGGAAAAAAAAAAAAAAAAGGGTCAGTAGCTACAAAAACTGTAGCTGCTGACTTTTAAAATACAGCCACTCACCTATTCCTCAATCCAGCAGTGTCCTCACCACCGCTGGTTTCCCCGGCCGTCTTCTCTCCCTGGTGGCAGCATCTGTAGTGTGGGCACCCGGCTGTGGCAGCTTGTGGCTTCACAGCCTGGTGCCTACTGCGCATGCGCAAGAAGCGCTGCACTTTGTGAATGGCCCTGTAGTCTTCTGGGACCGGTCACGTGTCCCAGAAGACTACAGGGAGGGAGGACAAATTCCGCTTCAAATCGCCTAGGCGATCACAATGGAAGTGGGAGCTGGTACCTGTCAAATTCGGGAACCTGCTCCCAAAAGGTGCCAATCCTTAATGGGGAGTGATAGTCAAAGCGGAACTTCCCCCTTTGGGTGGAACTCTGCTTTAAGCCCGCCCTGCCCTAAGATTGGGGCCCCGATCACTGCACTGCAGAGCTGGCAGGGTACGCTGAAGACATTGTTGTGAAACCCACCCTCAGAGTGGATGCTGAGCCCGGCTGGCCAGGTATGTTCTCCCCCCCCCCCCCATAGACTGCCTGTGGACTGCTACACCAAACTGTATATATGTGCATTGCTGAAAGGTCTCTGGTCCTCTCCTGCGCTACGCCCGCAGTCTCTGGTCCTCTCCTGCGCTACGCCCGCAGTCTCTGGTCCTCTCCTGCGCTACGCCCGCAGTCTCTGGTCCTTTCCTGCGCTACGCCCGCAGTCTCTGGTCCTCTCCTGTAGTACGTCCACAGTCACTGGTCATTTCCTGTACTATGTCTGCAGTCTATTGGTTCAGAATATTTTTTGTCTTGTATTTATTCCTCTAAAACCTAGGTGCGTCTTATAGAGCGAAAAATACGGTAACTTTGACAAGGTAAACTGTCATTGACAATGTAAAACACCTAGATGTATTCACTTACAGCTTTAAGTGTATCTAAATCCAATAACTAAAAATGTAATTTACTACAGCTTACAAAAATATATTTATTTTTTTAAGTTAGCACCAAGAATGGTAACTTGCTTACACTGAATGTCAACTATCCCTTGTGCTACTTCTACACCCCCTTCTTGTCCCAAAACTCCTTGCATCTGGGATCTTGCAGGTTAATATGATCTACTGGACCTGGCACTGATACTTATCAAAAGTGCTGACTCTGCCTGTCCTTTCAACTCCTTCATCCCACTCCATTCATAAAGGCTCTACAATTGCTTACCACAATAAAAAGCGCTCTATGAATAGATGAGGTAGACCTTTCATTAATCTGCCCAGCCTCCACTGATAGATCGCTGTTAGTGCAAGAAGTGGTGCTAGTACAGCCTTTTTTAATGGTTTCGGTCACGATTGGACACAGGGCTGGTGCATGGTTTCCCTTAGTATATAAAATATTTTAGACCATGAAATCTCTGCCACTGTGGCTTGCTGTTGCTGACCATCTGAAAATGCTTCTTGTCTGACTTGAGAAGTATAGACAAAGCTTTTTTTGGCAATACTTCTCCTATGGACCATGAAATTCGTTCTGAACTCCTGTGTCTCGTTTTCAGGTGACAGAGGACTAAAGTCTGCTGTCGACTGACAACATTGAGCCGGTCCACGCTCCCAAAAAAAACAGATCATATGACTCACTGAAACAAGTATGCAGCAAGACAGGCGGAAGTAAAGTAATATCACAGTTTCATGAGAAAATAGGAAGCATATACATACCAAAGTCATATCGGTAAAAGTGCCAGCTCTCATAGCGACCTCCTTGCTGCTGTTGATCTTCCAAACCTTTTTCCCCATATTTATCATATTTCTTTCGAAGATCTTCATCTTTTAAAACTTCATACGCCCGATTTATTTTTAAAAATTTGTCATGTGCATCAGGATCGTTCTAGAAGGAACAAAATAAAAATATACATCACAAGTAAACTAGAAAAAAACTAAATGTATTGCAAAACATACTGCCGTAAAGCTGAGGTTTTTTTTCTAATGTGTAATGATGTGCACCCTACTACCTGCAGGTGTCTGCCTCTTCTAAAATCCTTCCTCTCAAGGCTTCCTCAGAGTCCCCAGATATCATCTTCAGTTTGCGAGAACCAAATTAACGGCTACAGAGAAAAGCTGTGCTGCCCGCCTCCTTCTGTCCTCTCTACCATTCACAGAACTCATATTACTACCAACCCACAATGCACTGCATTCTGTAGATGGACCAAGCAATCCTGTAATTGAACTGTTTTTCTGCCCATTTACAGAACACAATGCAGCGTCGACCAGTAGTAATAAGAGCTCTTTGAATGACAGACAGCAGAATGTTGTGGGCAAGTGACACAACTTTTCTCTGTAGCCACAGCTTTAATTAACTCTCACAGTGCTGGAAGGCCACTGAGGAAGGTATCTGGGAGTTTTGAGAAGATTTTTAGCAGAAACATACAGGTAATGTGATACACTCCATCTACATTTAACTACAGCAGTAATATCTCCATGCAATAGCCTCAGGCTCTGCATTTACTCACCATTGCGTTGTTTTTCCCACCCTTGGGCATAAACCCTTGTTGCATTTCCCATGTATGTGATAAATTATACACACACATATACATACTGTATGTATATATAGTTCATTAAGATCAGTGTTGTTAACACCCAAGGGTGCTAGGATGGTCTCACCAACCTATTTTGGATGGAGCTTCCTTTAAAGTGTTAAAATAATAAACCATTTCCAAAGCAAATATCAAACAAATGAAACACAAAGCCACTGTAATGTCGTTCTTCCTCTTGCTTCGGCTTAAGACATGCATGCATATGCAGTTAACGTCTACTTAGAATGTATCCACTGATGTACCATTTGAAACGTAAAATGCAGTATATGAACAAAACTCCTATTCGCTTCATCAAATAACTCAAATTTCTGATTTTACAACATTACTTCTGCTTGTATTTATATGCTTCCCCAGAGCGGGACATCTATCTAGCAGTACAAATAAGTTCACCTTTTGTAACATGTTACACCCATATTCAGGGTATACCATGTAACATGTTACAAATGCACTGGAGCCCACGCCCCGATCCTCCGTTGTGACAGGTAGGTCTTCTCCAGCCCAACCATGTAATCCATTCACAGTGTTCTGTGAATGGGAAAACTACAAGCCCCGTTAGCCTTTGCGGCTATAGGCTTGTGTTCTCAATTAACTACCAGAGCACTGTTGAGATAGGTAGTTCACTCAGCCTCCTGTCTAAGTGTAACTGCCTGCCCGTATCGGACATATGGGCAGACAGATACAGACAGTCTGCAGGACCGTGGCATTACACCCAAGATCTGCTGATTGTGGGTCAATGCGTTATAGGCTCCTAATAAAATTAAAAAAAAAAATGTAAATTAATATTTTTTTTTTCCAGCAAAAAAAAAAATTTGCATTTATTACTTTTTTGGAAAAGTGAACTTATCCTTTAAAGACCAAATACACAGTTTTCCTATGGAATACAATCTACTAATAAATCTAACATGGAATAAGGTTTCTTGGCATAAATAGTATCATATTTTTAGGTACACAGTTTCTTAAACTATTATTTTTCCTTTTGAAAGCAATTCTAATTTTTGAAAAATGATGTGAATTCTAGTTATGCTGTATGTTAAAGCTCTGCCTGTTCCTGTCAAACCCCTTCAACATGACACTTGGTAGTAAAGGGAAAGGCTAACAAGGGAAAAACTAATAAGAACAAGATGCTAGCAGTGTTCGCAGATATATAGCACATTTCACTTACATTTGCAGAAGGGTGTAACATGGCTTTTGCAGCTGATGATATGACCTCACTAAAAAGGACTGAAGCATGTGTACAGCTAGTATTACTGTTAACTCTCTGCTGCTTTGAGTGAAACTGTAATGGGTCTACAATCAAAGAGCTTGCCTGACGATATAAAAGTATCCAGGGGTGTCTGAACAAATCTTCGCATATATTAGAGCTGTTGTGAGTCGGTCAAACCTGAGGAGGCTTAGGCCTCTTTCACATGGGCCTAGTAGCCGATTGATGATCCGGGGTGACTGGGAGGGGAAATGCTGCCTCCTGCATGCTTGTTAAAAAAGGAATTTTGCACTGAAATCCCTCTTCACCATGGTTATAAACACAGCAATTCACCTCTGGGGAGCATTGCCTGCACTATCTTGCTGCACCAATGTGTATGGGGCTGTCTGGCGCCATTACCTTGTTTTGACAGGCAGCTGAGGTTAAAAAACATGCCTCAACCATCTGGTTTTGCTGCCTGACAGCGCCCATGTAAAAAAGGAGCCTAAAAAAAGCTGACCTTCCCTGCCCAGCACTAAAAATTCCTGGCGAATGCACCACCCAAAACATCTACAGGTCATTTGGGAAATAAAATATTTATCAAGTTACCTACACATGTAACTGTATTGTACTTTATGATTTCAAGGCACTTGTTAGGTACCAAGGGCTTTAAAAAGGTCACACTGGGAAGGCTGCAAAACTAGTGCCTTCCAGGGAGGTCTCAGCAGTACAATGTGAAATCTTACAAGATCTTGTCAGTACACTGCAAATGGTGTGAGGCTCTTCAACGGAGCATTGAGTGGATGTGTTCAGCACTGCGAGTAATATTGAAGGTAAGGCTGAGGGTCTAGGTTGCCAATAGCATCCAATCATACCCAACACCCCCCCCCTTCCTTATTATTTCTCTGTAATATGCAAACTGACTTGCTGGATGCCATATGCAAAGCATTTTTGAACAATCAGGCTAAAATCTGTCTTGGGACAGATATGCACTGGTTCGAAAGAACCCCCCCCCCCCCCAAAAAAAAAAAACAGTATTAGTTCATTTAGCTTTTCAAACATGTACATGTGGACACTCTTTTAAAGCCTTCACTTGAACTTTCAGTTTAAATCAGCTAATTACATTTCAGGAGCATTAAGACAAAAGGGCGTGCAAAGTCTAACAGTAAATTATTTTTAGAAAGCAGCCAAATCCAGTGCCTTGGGCATGTTAAAGAGAAGGAACAAAGCAGTGGTCTAAGACACCCCCTGCACAGCCACAGAAGCTTTCCAATCAGCAAGGAGAATGACCTTTAAAGCAGAGCTCCAGTCAAAGCTTTAAAAAAATTAAAAAGTCAGCAGCTACAAGGTTCATTATCTCTCTCGACAAGCCCTTTCCTTTCCAATTTACATGGACACACGGCAGGGATGTCCCCTATCCCACATACTCTTTATTCTAGCTTTGGAGCTTTTATTGCACCTTATCAGTTCTAACCCTGACATTAAAAAGGGATTACAGTTGGCCAACAGTTGTTCAAAGTCAGCTCATTTGCAGAAGATATGCTTCTAACTCTGACTCAACCTCATACCACGCTTCCTATACTGTTTTCTACTCTCACACGCTCTTCTAATATCTCTGGCTTGAACGTGAACGAAGACAAATCTTCTGCTCTTATCAATTTCCTTCCTCACCTTATTGAAGCAAAAACTATAAATTTACCTGGCCTAATGCTCACCTGAACTATCTAGGGATCCGATTCACCAAATCCTATTATATGCTCTATGAAACGCATTATGTTCCCACTCCCTCAAAGCTCTGCTCATGTCCTGGTCTCACCACAGCCTTTTATGGATAGGTCAAATCAATGCTGTAAAAAATAATCCTTTCTGAAGCTCCTATATCTGTTTCGTACCCTTCCTGTCTCTATCCCCTCTTATGCTCTCAAGTCATTTCAAAACATACTATGCTCACAGGAAACAAGGGGCCTAATTTTTCTAAGTATTATGAAGCAGCTCATATTGCATCTAAGACTTCTATAAATGCTGCACAGCAAGCCCCTTTTATGGGTCACTCTGGAGGCAATTTGTTTTCCGGTATTCTCCCCGTTCACTTTTGTGGCTTCCACCAAAGTCTAGACCCACAACCATCAGCTCCTTAATGTCTCACCTGTTACGAGTCTGGCCTAATTTTCCCCCATCTTCCACTCCTCTCCCTTTAATCCACTGTTCTCTCCAGTCCTCACGTCCCATAGTGCCTTCTATTGGTGGATCTCCCACAAACTTCACTTGTTCCTCACTGGTCACTATCTACACCTGGGCGGAAATTAGGGATAAATACCAGGCCCCCCACACAGAACTTTTTAGATTTCTACAGATTAAACACTGGTTGTCATCAGTGCTCGCTGACAGAGCCCCAACGAACCAGCAGTCTTTGTTTGAACATATCTGTTATCGGCCGCCCTTTTCCCCCAAACTTATATCCACTCTCTACAAACAACTGAATATTCTCCAAAACCCTAATAATCACACTTACTTTTCTAGGTGGGAAAGGGATCTTAAAAGCACCAAAGATAGGGGCTGCTGGTCACAAATCTGGACCACACTGGATTTCCTGCTCTATTAATGAATCTCCCTTTAAACCAGTCACGAGATGGTACCTGGTCCCATCCCGCTTAGCACACCTTCATCCTTCTGCCTCTGGTACTGGTTTCAGAGAGTGCTCTACTCCAGGAGATGTCCTCCACCATTCTAATGATCAACTTCTGTTTAAGCACAGGCACGCACTGAACAAAATTCATCCGATCTCTGATGAGTCGGACAATTTTTATTCTGTCCATGGCCAGCCAATGTATTTAGCCAATCTAAACTGCAAGCTCAACTGCCCTTTAAACATGATATTATCAACATACACCCCACTATATTGTACAGCGCTGAGCAAACTTTTTGGCGCTATATAAACACTGTATAATAATAATAACAACAACATACACCAAAACAAGCCATGCATGATTTGATTTTCTTTCCTGCAACTACAGTTTGCAGGAAAGAAAATCTCAATTCCCCCAGAAATACAGTCAATGTTGATGGGCGAAACCCTCCCGCAGAGCTATTGTGTTCTGCTGACAAGGAGCCTTCCCTGCCAGCAGATCACCATGGGGTCGATTAACAAACTCTGGAGTGCAAAATCTGGTGCAGTTCTGCATATAAACCAATCAGCTTTCAAGTTTTGTCAAAACTTAAAGGATAAGTTCACCTTTTCGGACAGAATTTCACTTTCCATGATAAATCAAAGCATTTTCCAGTGCCATTTCTGGCCCAGCCATCCCAATGTGCTTTTCTCTCACTTACCTTATTCACAGGAGGTTTTAAATCTTGTCAGTTTATTTGAATTTTTTAAATGATTTCCAGATTCCATCACTTCCTGTAGATCATCTCTCAGCATTCACTTCCTGTAGGCCATCCCCCAGAAGCCTTCACTTTCTTGTTGCCTCACAGAAAAGGGTGTAACAGGGTATATTCACCACTCTGGACCACATCTCCCTCATTACAATACTACCTTCCATTCACTTTCTATACAATCTGAAGGTACAATCACCTTTAGATCTCCCATCAGCTATGTAGTACAAGGTCCTGTCTGATTTGATACAGACTGAATGGATTGGTCAGGTGTGTCCGCCTATTCCGTAGTTCTGGTACATATAAAGGAAATTGTACAATCAGATTGCATAGTGTATTGCCATCTTTCAACAAGTACATAGGAGGAAGTGGATAGAGACACTCCGTTGTCAGGTCCCAGTCACATCTCCAAGTAGCAAAAACTCACATTCCCACATTAGTTTGTTTTGGAGCGTTTACACCCATCATGCATAGAACAGCCCAATACACTTGGATGGGCTGCCCTACACGCAACAATCGCCCCAGACTTTTTTTTTTTTTTTGAGTGGCGCATGCTGCGTTACTGCACTTGGGGTGCCTTTAACATGTAAGGACAACTCAAACACGATCCACACTTGCAGCATGTTTCTGAAATGTATGGCTAAACAGTTTCTGTGCATGCTTTCGGAAAAGTGAATGGAGCCCCATTGTTCCTGTGAAAACACACCAATTTCACTTTCAGACCTCATTCACATCTAGAGTAGTAGGAGCGCATGTTGTTTGGCTTGTTTTTTTCAGTGACAAACATAGGGCAGCCCCTTGATTTCAATAGGCTGTGCTACACGTGGCAAAGTAGCTCAAGAGACTTTTTGGCATGATGTGGGCTGATAATTTTTTACTATGTTTTGTTTCGTTTGTCACCCAGTATTTTATGTGGCAAAATGTGTGTTTGGTGTGCCATTAACAATTAGTGAAAGTGAAAGCGCAACTAGGTAATTTCAGGTGTATAAATGTGGCCATACACTATAGAATCTGGTTGTACAATTTCCTTTAAATTTACCACATCTATATAATAGGAGAACACACCATCTATCCAATCAGGCAGGCCCTTGTACTACATCAGGGGTGTCCCATGGGCTGTATGCAGCCCCAGGGAGTTTAACATGCAGCCTGAGCACATTTGAAGGGACGTCGGGGTAGCCAGGCAAATGCATGCATGGAAAGATGCCGGGGATGCTGTGAAAAAATAGTTGGTGGGTGAAGGGTGTGCGTTTTAAAGAGGTCAGTGCAGGATGTGTGTGCTAATGAGATCAGCTGGTAAATTCCTCACTGTGTCTTACTGGCTTCTCTGTCCTGCACCTACATGACAGCAAGTGATGATGCTTTACAAGAAATACAGCAAGGGCTAAGGTAAGGTCTTGTTCTCAAAATCAAAGAAAGCTTTTATCGCTATGCAACCTAGGTACGTTAATGGTATATTGGTACAAAGGGAAGCTGGATTTTAAGGGGGAAAAAAAAAAAAAAGTGAACTTCGCCTTCAATTGAACAAGCTGAAGTTAGAAGCCGTTTGCCTACCAAACAGCTGCAACATATTTTGCACTCTCTAGTTTTAGTAAATCAACCCCATTGATTACTGTTGGTAGTTATAGCCGTTGGCAGTAATCACATGTAAAAAATCCGACTGGTTTGTTGTACTGAAGTCAATTGTTGAATAAACAACAAGCCTGCCCATAGATACATTGAATCTGCTGAGATTCAATCCATCTGTGGCCAGCTTAACATTCAATACTCCAGTTGACTTCTAGCTGCTGTGACCATTACTGCCATTCTCTTTCAAGGGCAAAGTTGTCAACTTTGGGAAAATTATCAGGATAAGTGTGAATCATTTAGCAGTACAAATCACTCCCAAAAAACAAATGCATTGAACGCCAGGATTTTTTGGATTTGATAAAGCCAGACTCCAGCCAAAACTTTCTATTTTGCATAGATCTATGAAGTGGTAAAATATTTGTCAGGTTTTTATTACCGTCTGTGGCCCCATTGCAGGACCCAATGTCCTGTGTGGTGATTGAAACAGCAACAGCAGAAGCAGAGTCAGGAAGGATTAAAACTAGAGCCCCCATTCTGTGTCATCTCCAGGACAGGCAATGAGGGGAAGTTCCCTAATGGTGTCACGTATATAAGACACATTCTGACACAGATTGCAATTAAAAATTTTAAATTTTTCATACAACAGTATTTTGGGAACAAAAAAAATAAACAAATACAGGACCATTTTTCTGATCTGAATGCAACTCTTAACAAAATCACAATGAATGCAAGGTTACTTACTTTATTCTTGTCAGGATGCAATTTGAGTGCCAACTTCTTAAAAGCCTGTCGAATTTCTCTACTACTAGATGCTCTGGATGCACCAAGTAAACTATAGTAGTCCTGATCCATGCAGACAAGCACAGCAAGAGATATGACAATCAAACAAAAAACTTGTCGCTTTAAAATACAGTTTGGTGCACTTGAAGGCTCCATTGTCCAGAGAGATGTAGGCGAACTAAAATATTAGAACAGTCTATAGGCACACTGATTAGTTCATTTTGTGTCTGATTTAATTAACTGATGTGCATGGTGATGGCTTCTCTATTGCTGACTGCTTCTGGTTCTTTAATCTGGAAATAAAAAAAAATACAACAAAGGTTATTTTATTAATACATATATTTTTAAGGCACACAGAAGGAAACTCTTTATCAAACCATTAAAGTAGAAGTAAACTCACTCAAAACAATGTTTGGTTTAATACAGCACTGTAAGTAAAATAAAGCAGCATTTTCTTTTAATTGTTAAGCTGAAGTCTGGGAAAACTAAAAGCCCCCACACTGCAAGGGTTAACTTCTCTTTTACTCTAGATCAGTGGTCTCCAATCTGTGGCCCATGGGCCATATACGGCCCTTTATCCCACTGACACCTACGAGGAAGCACCATTCTTCCTACAGACACCAACATTGGGACACTATTGCTCCTAACACCAATGGTGGGCACTATTCCCCCCACTGACAACAACAGCGGGGCACTATTCCTCCTAATAACACCCACAAAGAGCACTATTTCTCCCATTAACACCTATGATGGGCACTATTCCTCAGCTGTGCATTGCAGCCAATCAGCATCCAACTTCAGCGTGTTCAATTAAAGGATAAGTGCACCTTTGGGAACATGTTATATGTTCCACCCATTTTTAGGTTGGAACATGTAACATTTTCCCGATGCTGCAGCCAATGTCCCACTTCCCCCCCTCCCTGTGACAGAAGTACGAATAGAAGTTCCCAGTACTAGCTGTTACTTTTTAAAAACACCGTGGCCATGTGGTGCTCCGCACAAATGCCTGCGTCATTCAGTGTTCTGTGAATAAATGAACTACAAGTCCCAACAGCCTTAGCTGCTGTTTGCTTGTAATTCTCAATGAACTATCACGCCGCTGTGGAGCTCTATGGTAGTTTATTGATTCTTCCTGTCAGTATATCTGCTTGCCTATACATCCTGTACGGGCAAGCAGATATACTGACAGGTCTGCAGAAGATCTCCATGACACCAGCTATCTGCTGATCTCTAGTGCAATGCTTTACAAGCTCCATAAACAAAAAATAAATGAAAAAAAATGTGCATTTTTTATTTTTGGTCAAAAGGCGAACTTATCCTTTAAGCCTTGACAGCTTTTTGGAAGCAGATTGGTTTCTATGTAGAGCTACACTAGATGTTGCACTCTTTGGTTTTAGTAAATCAACCCCATTGACTATTCCCAATGGCCACAGTCTGGCCCATCTAAATTGACCCTTTGTTTAGAAAGTTTGGAGACCCTTTGATCATACATTTGATCTTATACCACACAAAATTCACATTTCTGCACAGTTATATTTAAACATCACAGACTTAACAATCAGATTGTATTGTGTGTTCACAAATGACTCATCTGATTCAACAAAATGATCTGACAATCACTCTGGTACTGTTCATCAGTTTACATGCGTTTGTGAATTGCAGACATTCAGGACCCATTCACATTTGGCAGTTTCACGAGTTGGGTGACATTCATTCTACTTGACACCCCAAACGCAATGTGAATTTAGCGTGGCAAAACACGTCTTGTAAAATCACGTAAAGCTTCTCACCCAAAAAGAAGCGGGAGCTTCTTTTAGAGACAAACGCCCACAGGTCAGCCTATTGAAGTGAATGGGCTGCCTACTGTGTGACACACCGAATTGTGTGAAAATCGCCCACACAAAATTGGGAGCAGGAATGAGAGTTCTTGCTACGTGAAGTCTGAATGGGGCCTGAACCATTTTGAAGATTTAAATATCAAATAATGTCAATTTTACTTATTTTTAAGTGGAGAGGGATTATAATTCCTGTCTGTTTCTCCTCTATATTTGTCTTGGTGACTATTATCACTGAAAGAAAATCCCACATGCTGGGTTGTCACCAACCAGGATTGGAGGGGAAATCTTCCAATGGGAACACTAGTTCTGGTGACACCCCTGTATTCCCTCACTTTGGAGGCGTTTCTTCTCACTTCCTGTTTTGGGTATGGGACAGAAAGTGAAGGGAAATCTCCTCAAAAGGGACAAACATGGCAAAAAAAAAAAAAAGAAGGAACACTGACAGTGGTTAGAACACTTGGCTGCATTCACATTGTAGCGTTTTATGAATGTGTCCAAAATGACACTGAATATACACACTAATACATACACCCTCATTTCAATGGGCTGCCCTACTTGTGACAAAGTAGCTTGTGCACCTTTTTGAGCTTCAAGCATAGCATATTT
This sequence comes from Staurois parvus, assembly GCF_062004578.1. Classification (NCBI taxonomy): domain Eukaryota; kingdom Metazoa; phylum Chordata; class Amphibia; order Anura; family Ranidae; genus Staurois; species Staurois parvus. Next base: position 4,120,966 of record NW_028318047.1, on the reverse strand, counting down.
TTTTTTTAACTGTGTGTATGATGTGCAATTTTCCATGAATAAAAAGTGTGTTTGCTTCACAGCATTTAGGGTGCCACGCACAACAAATGGCAAGGTAAAAAAGACACGTGTTTCTCAAACTTAGGGTGCTTTTACGCTGCTCCATTGAAAAACAAAAAAACACACGTTTTTGGAGCATTTCTAGTTGGCATGCAGCTGTGAAACATCGAGATGTGCTTTTAACTTGTTTTCCATTCATTTCAATGGGGAGAGCCATTTTTGGTTCGGTTTTGAAACGTGCACCAAAGATGCAGCATGCAGGACTTTTCAAAATACACCATCCCCAAAGCGCAGTCGTGTGAAGAGTCCCATAGGATTTAAAGGGAAATATTTTTATTGCATTTTTAGCAAGGTCATTTTTAGTAATGTAATGCAGCAAAGACGCATCAGTATGAAAGGGCCCATAATTGTGTGATTTGCAGGCACTGACACAATCGTATCATATAAAGGTAACCATACTGTAGCCAAATAAAAAAATGTTCTGCCTTTAGTTCTACTTTAATTGACAATCAGTCCACTGTAGGTGCCAAACAGCAAGAAAACGACCAAGGACATCTACCCGTCCATGGTCCGGAACACGGAGAGAATCGGGTCTGGGATCACTGGCTCCTGGGATGTAACCAGTCCTCATACATCTTATATACCCGACACGTGTGTAATATGCAGTATATGAAGTATACATGCCACAGCTGCTCTTGCAGGTCCATTATCCTGGACAATGCTCTCCTATTGAATTTTATGTGACATTATGTGTACCCTGAGCTCACATTGTGCTCTCCAGTAGATGAGAGGAGGGAAGGATCAGTGAGGATGTATAGGGAGGACAGAGGAGAAGGGGACACCCCCAGCACTCCTCTCCTGTACATGTGTAGAGTACACACCTCTAGGACAGCTCAGACCCCGATGGTGACACCACAACCCATTGTACACACAGACGTATGGAGCCCTTATCAGGCCGGCCTCCAGTGATGAGGGAACCCCCAGTCCGGTGTACAGCACTCCTCCCTTACCTCTCCTCAGCCGGCACATCAGCGGCGAGTGAATCCGGAAGCGGTGTGTGTACACAGGATGACGATCCGGGGAGTGATGCTGCACAGATTGACTCCTTCTCCAGAGGATGATGGGACATGGGCGGAGCTGTGTCTTGGCGGGTCCGGATTGGCTGCAGCTGACTGTACTGCTGGGAGTAGATATAACATTCCTCAGTATTAGTTTTATTGAATGTGAAGTCAGAGGGAGGACAGTTGTCTGATACCATGGTCACCTCAGTCCTCATAATCGCACACCTCTCCTCATACAGTGGTCACCTCAGTCCTCATAACCGCACACCTCTCCTCATACAGTGGTCACCTCAGTCCTCATAACCGGACACCTCTCCTCATACAATGGTCACCTCAGTCCTCATAACCGCACACCTCTCCTCATACACTGGTCAACTCAGTCCTTGTGACCCTACACCTCTCCTCATACAATGGTCAACTCAGTCCTTGTGACCCTACACCTCTCCTCATACAGTGGTCACCTCAGTTCTCACGACCCTACACCTCTTATACAATGGTCACCTCAGTCCTCGTGACTCTACACCTCTCCTCATACAGTGGTCACCTCAGTTCTCACGACCCTACACCTCTCCTCATACAATGGCCACCTCAGTCCTCATAACTGCACACCCCTCCTCACTCAATGGTCACCTCAGTCCTCACGATCCTACACCTCTCCTCAAACAATGGTCACCTCAGTCCTCGTGACTCTACACCCCTCCTCACTCAATGGTCACCTCAGTCCTCACGATCCTACACCTCTCCTCAAACAATGGTCACCTCAGTCCTCATAACTGCACACCCCTCCTCAAACAATGGTCACCTCAGTCCTCACGACCCTACACCTCTCCTCAAACAATGGTCACCTCAGTCCTCACGACCCTACACCCCTCCTCACACAATGGTCACCTCAGTCCTCATGACCGCACACCCCACCTCATACAATAGACAACTCAGTCCTCATGATCCTACACCTCCCCTCATACAGTGGTCACCTCAGTCCTCGTGACCCTACACCTCTCCTCAAACAATGGTCACCTCAGTCCTCACGATCCTACACCTCTCCTCAAACAATGGTCACCTCAGTCCTCACGACCCTACACCTATCTTCATACAATGGTCAACTCAGTCCTCATAACCGCACTCCGCTCCTCATACAATGGTCACCTCAGTCCTCATGACCGCACATCCCTTCTCATACAATGGTCAACTCAGTCCTCACGATCCTACACCTCTCCTCATACAATGGTCAACTCAGTTCTCATAACCGCACTCCGCTCCTCATACAATGCTCACCTCAGTCCTCATGACCCTACACCCCTCCTCACACAATAGTCACCTCAGTCCTCATGACCACACACCCCTCCTCATACAATGGTCACCTCAGTCCTCATGACTGCAAACCCCTCCTCATACAGTGGTCACATCAGTCCCCATGAACGCACACCCCTCCTCATACAATGGTCACCTCAGTCCTCACCACCCTACACCTCTCCTAATACAATGGTCACCTCAGTCCTCACGACCCTACACTTCTCCTCACACAATGGTCACCTCAGTCCTCACGACCCTACACCTCTCATTATACAATGGTCACCTCAGTCCTCAAGACCCTACACCTCTCCTCATACAATGGTCACCTCAGTCCTCATGACCCTACACCTCTCCTCATACAATGGTCACCTCAGTCCTCACGACCCTACACCTCTCATTATACAATGGTCACCTCAGTCCTCACGACCCTACACCTCTCCTCATACAATGTTCACCTCAGTCCTCATGACCCTACACCTCTACTCACACAATGGTCACCTCAGTACTCATGACCCTACACCTCCCATTATAGAATGGTCACCTCAGTCTTCACGACCCTACACCTCTCCTCACACAATGGTCACCTCAGTCCTCATAACCATACACCTCTCCCCTTACAGTGGTCACCTCAGTCATTGTAGCTCTGCACCTTTCCCAAGAATATCCAGAAGTGACAAAAGCTGACCACAGATATGGTTGCTGACCATTTATTTATTACAAGTATGTATATAGCACGATCATTTTATGCAGCACTTTACAGTTGTGTTCAAAATAATAGCAGTGTGTTAAAAAAAGTGAATAAAGCTCAAAATCCTTCTAATAGCTTTTATTTCCATACACACAAATGCATTGGGAACACTACACATTCTATTCCAAATCAAAACATGAAGAAAAATGTATCAAACTTGTGTTGTTGCTCTAAAAAAATTGAAGAAAAGTGAATATTAGACTGTTCAAAAAAATAGCAGTGTTTGTATTCTTTACAAACTCAAACATTCACTATATCAGGGGTGTCCAAACTTTTTTCAAAGAGGGCCAGATTGGATGAAGTGAACATGGTGGAGGGCCGAACATTTTTCCGAACATTCTTTGAACCATTACAATTAAATGCAAATAAATTATTTTATGCCAAGTTAATTGCAAACAACATACTTTTCATTTCATAACATTAAGATCAACTGACAGCTGAGTTTTCACAATGTATTGAAAATAAATTTAAAAAAAACTTACCTGCACTAATGTGAAGGGTGAAAAAGGTAGCTGGAGCTGAAGTCTCTGCTCGGCAGCCGGGAGGGGAAGAGAAACTCACTTCACGCTGGAAGCCCGGCCCTGACGTCACCGCCCTCTGTCGCTCCCAGCGCGGCGCAGTCACGCATGCGCACTGCTCTCAAGCAGAAGACTGTCTGCCACAGAAGGGAGGGCCGTGGCACAGCCGCATTTACACAGACCAGGGAGAACGCGCCACAGTCAGGCATGCGCACTGCCCTCTGCTCTCAAGCAGAAGACTGTCTGCCATAGAAGGGAGGGCCATGGGAGGGCCACATTACACAGAGCAGGGAGGGCTGTTGGAGGGCCGTATTAAACCGACCCCCGGGCCGTAAATGGCCCGCGGGCCGGACTTTGGACATGCCTGCACTAAATAAACTGAAAAATGTTTGAGGATTTTGCTTTCCTTTGAATCACTTAATTAATATTTAGAAACCACTGTTTCTGAGAACTGCTGTACATCTGTGTCAACCAACTTCTGGCACCTGTGAAAAGGTATTCCAGCCCAGGATGATTGGACTACATTCCACAGTTCTTCTCTATTTCGCAGCGCGGAGCAAACCCTTTGGCTCTATATAAATACTGTATAATAATAATAATAATATTAATCTATTTCTTGGTTTTGCCTCAGAAAATGCATTTTTGATGTCACCCCACAAGTTTTCTATTGGATTAAGATCTGGGGATTGGGTTGGCCACTCCATAACATCAATCTTGTTGGTCTGGAACCAAGATGTTGCACGTTGTTACTGGTGTGTTTGGGGTCGTTGTCTTGTTGTTACACCCATTTCAAGGGCATTTCCTCTTCAGCATAAGGCAGCATGACCTCTTCAAGTATTCTGATGTATTCAAACTGATCCATGATCCCTGGTATGCGATAAATAGGCCCAACACCGTAGTATGAGAAACATCCCCATATCATGATGCTTGCGCAACCATGCTTCTCTGTCTTCACAGTGTACTGTGGCTTGAATTCAGTGTTTGGGGGTCGTCTGACAAACTGTCTCCGGCCACTAGACCCAAAAAGAACAATCTTACTTTCATCAGTCCACAAAATGTTGCGCCATTTCTCTTCAGGCCAGTCAATGTGCTCTTTGGCAAATTGTAACCTCTTCAGCACGTGTCTTATTTTCAACAGTGGGTCTTTGCGGGGGCTTCTTGCAGATAGCTTGGCTTCACATAGGCGTCTTCTAATTGTAACAGTACTCACAGGTAACTTTACACCTTCTTTGATCTTCCTGGAGCTGATTGTTGGCTGAGTCCTTGCCATTTAGGCTATTCTTCTATCCATTTGAATGGTAGTTTTTCGCTTTCTTCCACGTCTTTCAGGTTTTGGTTGCCATTTTAAAGCATTTTCGATCATTTTAGCTGAGCAGCCTATAATTTTTTGCACTTCTTTGTATGTTTTCCCCTCTCCAATCAACTTTTTAATCAAGGTACGCTGTTCTTCTGAACAATGTCTAGAACAACTCATTTTCCTCAAAATTTTAGAGAGAAATGCACTGTAACCAGCGTGTACAACATTTTCTGCCTTCCTTCCTTAACCTCTAGCCTACTGGAAACTTATACCCCCTTCCCGCCCAGGCCAATTTCCAGCTTTCAGCGATGCCGCATTTTGAATGACAATTGGTCATACAACATTGTACCCATATGAAATTTTTATCATTTTTTTGTGACCGATAGAGCTATTTTGGTGGTATTTAATAAACTCTGGGTTTTTTATTTTTTCTTAAACAAACCAAAAGCCACTGAAAATTTTGAAAAAAAAAATTTTTTCTTAGTTTTTGTTATAACATTTTGTAAATAAGTGATTTTTCTCCTTCAATGATATGCGCTAATGAGGCTGCACGAATAGGCTGCACGAATAGGCTGCACTGACTCACACTGATAGGTGGCACCGATGGGCACTGATGAGGAGGCACTGGTAGGTGGCACTGATGGGCATTGACAGGCATCAGTGATGGGTACTGAAAGGCAGCACTGATACGTGGCACTGATATATGGGACTGATAGGCAGCACTGATAGGCAGCACTGACTGGCACTGATAGGCGGCACTGACTGGCACTGATAGGTGGCACTGACTGACACTGATAGGTGGCACTGATAGGCGGCACTGACTGACACTGATAGGCAGCACAGACAGGCATGTACATGAGCCTACCCTGACCGTCGGCTGCAGGAAAAGCAAATCACGGCAAAATCACGGTACCATGGTTGCCATGTTTTGCTGCGTTTTCCCCGCATTTTGCATTTTCCCGCAGTCAGCGGTCAAAACATTCCTATCCTGAACGTGATTCTTTCACATTCAGGAGAGGGAGGTTTAACCTCACCTAAACGCAGCAGTTCCTAAACTCTGGTGAAAGACTATGTGTACATGGACACATAAGCTTTTATGGAGCTGAGTTTAGGAGCTTTGGTAAAAAATGCCAAAAGCTCCTAAACTCATGTTTAGGAGCTGCTTGTGTATATGAAGCCGCTGCTTTCTAGAATAGAATAGAAAACAATAGAAAATAAAAGAATAGAAAGGAATAGAATAGAATAGAAAACAAAGAAATAGAATAGAAAAAAATAGATTAGAAATAAAAGAATAGAATAGAAAACAAGAAAATAGAATGGAATGGGAATATGAAGTGGGTTTTGGGTATTTTGGGTATTTATTTGATAGGCATATTTGATTCTTAAATAATAAGTTCTTTTAACAATTTTTAAATTTTACTTTCATTTGGTATAAGTTGGATATGTGGGGCGTATATACTTTTATAGCAGTGATCTTTTAAGAGAAAATCAGCAAAAATAAATAAATAGTCAACTTCATCAATACCTTTCAGGAAATTGTTTAAGCATGGTATAAAAAAATAACACAGCTCTTCTGTATTTATGTATAATCGCAAAAAAATGATTTGTGTATTTTGTAAGTCACTACTAAATGGTGTGTGCATTCCTTTGTATGCTGTGGAACCGCCTTTGTTAAACATAATGTTTTTTCTTCTGTTTTATTAGACTGCTCCTTGTAGCTGACGTGGCTCTGCAGGATATCATCAGGACTGGAAATCCGGGACCTTAGCAAGCCAGTTTATTGAAGTGCATTGTGATCAGCTACAGCTTCTGAATACCAAAGATGAACTACTGATTACAACAGCATTTGCCTTAGGACTCATGCACACAGATGTGAAAACCGCTTTTTTGTAATGAATCTGAATCCCAGTGTATACAGTAGTTTTCTATAGACGCTGATGCATAAAGATCAGTAAACTTGTGATGTGTTCAGAAATGCAAAAACATACAGAAAATTCTGCATTCCAACATCCTGAACGTAGCACTATATCCTCAGGAGTTGCTGAAGTGTTGGGTCCCCCTATAGTCCTGCACAGCCAGGCAACATGCATTTTTCACAGACTTGCATTCTGGAGGCAGTAAACAGTCCTTGAGTTTGTTTTTTTTTTAATTAGGTGTATTGAACTTGGATGGGGTAAGGGGTGCATGGGATGCCCAAGGAACAGCAATTTGAGGAACAATTCCTGGCAACTATGTATGAGCCCAAGATAGGAAATTCTCTTCTCGTAGAGCTCTTCAGTCTCTCCTGGTGTTCCACCCCAAACCCCAGATAAATCCTCTTCTTTGCCCAGCTGTCTGGAGGAATCCCTGTGCAAGGGGATCCAGTGCCTGCCACTGTAAGTTAAACAGTCCTGAGTAAGGAGCTAGTCAGGTTTCCACCAGAATGCTCTTTCCCTTTAACTGGCCCAGGGCATGTAGGATTAATTACTCAGTCTTTGCCTGTGAGCTGGTTTGGTTGGTGGCTGCCTTCAGGCTTTTTGCGGTACTGACTCCTTTCTTGGCCCACAGGTGGTCCTCCCTCTGGGGACTGATGAGGCTGAGTGATCCTCCTTTCCTGTAGGCAGGCCCCTTCTCATTGGGCCTCCTCTCAGGCTCTTGTATCTCGATCTTCCTCACATCTTTCACCCAAACTCTACCACCGCTGAGCAGGCTCAGTCACAATTAAAGGCTGTCCAGACCCCATGCCAAGTCTCCTGCTTGAGGATTGGCCAAAGTCCTCTGAATGTGCAGGCCAGCTCCTCCTCACCCCTATCCACTGCTTCCAGAATCTTCTCCAAGATTATAGAGCAGAGTAAGGTATCAAGGAACTGACCTGCAGAGCCTCTCAGCCCTGACACAAATTTGACCCTGCTGGCTATTTCCCCAGCCTGCTACTCAGCCTTTCTATCTAAAAAGTTATAACTGGCACCCCCTGGCTATCTAGAGGGGCGCTGCATGAAAATTGATTAAAATGTATGTTGCAGTCATGTAAACATTGCGTACAGCACAAAGGCACTCTATTGGAGCCACTTGTATCATCTGTATATAGCAACAAAAGGCCATTTTTGCTGTAATGTTGTATGCATGTAAATGTTGCTCAAACATTACATGTGTACAGTGCACAGGGTCACTTTTATGCAGGATCTTGCTGCCAGCTTCTGCCAACAAGATCCTGCGTGCTAGCTGCCATATTTTCACAAAGCTGTGTGAATGTACCTTAAAGTGGAACTTCACTCTCTCAACCAGCATTGACTATTTTGAATCCTTATGCTGCTAGTATTAGTAATTAGATATGAATGTCCTATTTACTTGTTTTAAACTGTTTTTTACATTTCTTTAGTTATTTCCTGGTTTCCAGGCCTAGGCAAATGATGTCATACATCACAGGAGTTTTCAGGGGGGAGGAGGGGTTTCTTCAGCTAAGCACGCCCTTCTACCTGCATGACTGAGCTAAGGGCAAATGGATCCCAGGAAGTAAATACTACATGAATCATCTCCCCTTTTCAAAGTCATATGTCAGCAAAATAAAGCATGGAGACATGGATGGATGGGTGAGTTTGCTTTGAATATTAAAAATGAATTCATTAGCGCTTTTGGCTTGTGGTGCTCGGATACAGCGTAGTTCTGCTTTAAATATAAAAATACAATATTCAGGTCTTGTTCTCACTAGTACGATTTCAGATGTGACTTGAGTCGCAGAGAATCGCATGACAATGGAAGTCACAATTTTTTCAATGTTGTCCATTCACATCAATGCGACTCAGCACTGATTAATTTTTCAAAAGGTTCCTGTACTACTTTGGCGTGATTCCATTGCAATTTTGGCTCCATAAAATATACAAACCTTATCAAAGGTTGCATCCAAGTTACATCCACGTAGCACTACCTAATTGCACTGAAAATCGTAACAAAATCATATCGCAGAAGTGTGAACCTAGCCTAAAAAATAACTAAAACACATAATTTTTTTTAGTTTAAATGTGGCTTAATAGGTCATAGTGCTTTATTAAGGTGTGTCCAAGATAAAACTGACCAATGACCAAGCTCTAGCTTAGATAGCCAAAGATATAATTTATTCATCAAGCTTTACTCTGGACAATAATTCCCACTTCCCCCATCTGTTGATGGATGAAAAACTGACATCAATGTATCTCTATGGAAAAATGGATGTAAACAGATGATCATTCGTTTACATCCATATCTGTCAACATCCGTTTTTTGAAATGTATCAAAGCCCTATTTTTCTTCTGTTAATAAAACAGAACGAATGAAAAAATGGATGTAAACAGACAAATGGTCAGTTTTTTGCATTGGTAGTACATGTAAAAAACTGCTGTAAAAGCTGATGAGAAACTGATGCAAAATTCATGTAAACTTAATCTGTTTTTTCTTTGAAAAAACAAGACCATGTGAATGGGGCCTTAACCACTTGCCTACTGGGCACTGTTACCCCTTTCCTGAACAGGCCAACTTTTAGCTTTCAATGCTGTTGCAACTTGAATTACAATTGTGCGGTCCTGTAACACTGTACCAATATAAAATTTTTATATTTTTTTTCATGCAAATAGAGCTTTCTTTTGGTGGTATTTAATCACCACTGGGTGTTTTTTTTTTTTTTTGCTAAATAAATGAAAAATAAAACTGACAATTTTGAAATAAACCCTCCAAAACATTTAATTTAGTTTCTATTACAAAATTTTGCAAATAGTTAATTTTTCTCCTTCACTGATGTGCGTTGATGAGGCTGCACTGATAGGCAGTACTGATGGGCATTGATAGGCTGCACTGATGAGGCTGAACTCATGAGGTGGCACTGGTGGGCATTGATGGGGAGGCACTGATATGCAGCACTGATGGGCACTGATAGGCGACAACAATGGGCACTGATTGGCACTAAAGGGTACTAATAGGCAGCACTGAAGAGTACTGATAGGTGGCACTGACTGGCAGCACTGACAGTACTTATGGGCACTGACTGGCAGCACTGCTGGGCACTTATTGGTAGCACTGCAGGGCACTGATTGGCAGAATTGATGGACCCAATTGACTTTATTAGACTGAACTAATGGGCACTGTTGGGGATGCACTGATAATCAGGACACTGATAATCAGTGCCCTGATTATCAGTGTAGATGTCTCCTTTCACACTTGTTGGCAGTACTTTCATCTTGCTGTGACAGCATGAGGAAAGTACTGCAGATTACCAACAAGTGGTTTTACATCGTGATCAGCTGTGATTGGACACAGCTGATCATGTGGTAAAGGGCTGCTGTGATTGGCCTTTTACCTTGATATGTGATCAGCTGTGTCCAAAGGACACAGCTATCACAGAGTGACCGGTGTGCACGGATCAACTTCTGTACAATCACCCTACCGGATTTGACCAGGCTTGAAACGCTGATCAGTGTATTCTGATGGCAGGGAAGTCTCCACACTGTGATAATACAATAGCTGAGTGGGGAGGAATCCCTCATACACCTCAAATGTGTGAATGGGAAAACCAGTTCAGTTTTTTTTGGTTGAACCCACTGGTTGAACAAAGGAAAAAAAAAAACTGACTCCTTTATGGGCCGCTTTAGATACCAACTTAAAAAGTAATGCAGTCTTACCAAGCTATACGCCAAAAGATACAATAAACTTTTTTCTAGTTTTGTATAGACGGGGGAATATATTAAAACCATTGTCAGATTTTAATTTCTGTCCCTATCCCTGTCCCTTTTGGGGAGATCTCCCATCACATCACTGTCAATAGATCTTTATTAAATGTTCATGAATAGGTTTCAATACAATTACAGAGATTAACATACATGGACATTTGACACAAAAGACCTGTTATACAAGACCACATGCATGTCTTATGGAATGACAAGTATGCACACAAGGAAGCCATGGGCAATCCCACAAGTCATAGGTGGTGAAGAAGGGGAGAAAACTAGCCTGAACTAACTTTTCAGAAACCTAATGTCCACATTATGTAGTAAGTATTCATCTGTTAAAATGGCATAAAGAGAAGCATAAACAGGAAATCAAAGGGGAACGTGGTCTCTAACAGAAATCCTGTAAGAAGGAAGAGAAAAGAAAGTAAATAGATAAAAAACTGAAGGACATAGAGGCCAGAGGAAGATGGAAATAGGGGAGAAAGAGAAGAGGAAGGAGAGGAGAAGAGGAAGACACAGGGTGAGAGATTTACTGGAGCACTCAGAATCTGGGGCAGCTGTGCATGGTAGACAATCATCTTCTAACTTCAGCTTGTTCAATTAAGCTTTGGCAATAAAACCTGGAAGCTGACTGATTTCTATGCAGAGTTGCACCAGATTTTGCACTCTACAGCTTATGGCTGTCCATACACTATACAATTTTCTTGAGATTTTTGGTTTAGATTTACCAAAAACCATATAATAGGAAGTCAAACCTAAACAACACTTTGAATTGTATCCAATTAGGCAGGCTCTTGCACTACATAGTTAAAGGTAAATCTAAAGGAAATTGGGCAGAAATTGGACAGAAAATTGTATAGTGTATGGCCAGCCTTTGTAAATAACCCCCAGGAACTTCCCATATGCTCTCTTCCTAATCAGGAGCCTTATAAAGCAGTGAAGCATTAAGGCTGGCCATACATTATACAATTTTCTTAAGATTTTTGCTTTAGATTTACCAAAAAACATAGAATGAGGTCAAACCTAACAACACTTTCAATTGTATCCAGTTAGGCGGGCCCTTGCACTACATAGTTAAAGGTAAATTTGGGCAGAAATTAGACAGAAAATTGTATAGTGTATGGCCAGCCTAAGTCAGAACAATTTTGGATCCATGGAGCCCGCAAAGTGAGAATTTTGTTGTGGGTGTCCATGGGTGTACTAGTAAGCTTTTTTTTGTAAATGAGGAATACACCTTTACATTGCTTAACTTGTTCATTGCTCAAATTGTGTAAATTGAATTAGGTTTTTAGTTTAAATTGTGGTTCAGTGAGGAATGGGGGTTTAAGGTGTCCATAAGCAAGCAAGGGTCTGTTTGAAGGGTCTATTAAATAAGGTATGGAGAAGAGTAAACACTTTGGTCTAGAATCTGCCAAGCATGGGACAAAAACCACAAAATGTGCATCATATTTACAATCTCCTCCCACTTCTTACTGTAAGTGTCACTGTGAAAGGAAGTGAGAAGTATCTCACAAAAGCAGCAAAAGAAAAAAAAAATAATAGAGTGGGGAAAGGGTAGTACATCTTTTTCACTGACTTTATCTTCATTCCTCTTGGATGTACCCTCCAACAGGGCAGTTCAAACCTTTTTGGCCCCAGACTCAAGCCCACTGTTGGTTTCACCTCTGGAGACTGCAGGTCTGGAAAGCAGAAGCCTTCAACACAGCCTTCTCTCCTGCAGGAAGAGTTCAATGGACTGAGTCAGACAACAATGGACTGTGGGAACTGTAGTCTGGAGGAGAGACTCTGCTGTGATTATTAAACACTTTTGAACTAAAATCTCCAGAGAGGAGATTGCTGGACAGAATGGCAAGTGCTGCATTTTCCCAGGCTGTACAGGGCTTAACTTCCTTTTGCCAATTGGGAGATTGGAGAGTGCACATTGCTGTCCATTGTGTGCTATCACAACTGCATATTGGATGCCTGAGCAGTATGGGGATTTACAATCTTCTGCTAGAGTGACTGAGCTCTTTAGGAACTGATCATACAGCCACCTAGTAGTCTTATTGCTGCCTGAAGGCTTGACTTGAACTATTCTCGTGTGCACCAATGGTACAACTGGGCCCCAATGCTATCCAGTTAAAGAGTTAGCACTAAAGACTGTCCCCTTGGAGCTGTTAAGAGGTACCTCTCAGGAAACATTGCATCATATCTTAGTAATTCTCCTAGAGTGCACTCTAGACTACTTATAGAAATATTATCCACATTGAAGTTAATGCTTAAATGCACTGCTTACTGTTGACTTTGCTGATTTTTGAGTTAATCCCAGTTTAGGGTACAGAACTCTATGCTAAGTTATTTTGGCATAGTGATTATACTGTGTAGCATATTGTGTCTGATCCTACCTTCTGTATACTTGTTTTTGCTTACAACACCATTTATTTTAACCCGTATCAATACATTGAGTTAATTTACCAGTAAACTGTCTTGTATTTATTTCTTGGTGCTATTTCACAACCAAGGCAAAGGCATCTACACTTGTGTTCCTATAAGTACTTGCAGTAACTTCCACTCAACTGGGTCTGTCAGAGCGGCTGAGATTGTTCTTGGAGTCAAGGTGCACAGCAGAGAACTCAAATTAAAATTTTCTTACCCTTTTGCCCCACCCTTTTAGGTAGGTCTTTGCCACCCATTCCCTTAAATCACTAGTATCTGTGTCTGGCATCTTGACTGGCATCAGTGCTTGTGCAGTTCAGCCTCAGACTTCTATAGGGCTGATAAATGGATAGGAATCTATGTTGCATCAAGAAGCTGGTGGAAAGATGTAAACAATGCCACAGTCCTCAGAGTTAGGCTGGCCATACATTATACAATTATCTTCCAATTTTCTGCCCAATTTCCTTTAGATTTACCTTCAACTGTGTAGTGCAAGGGCCTGCCTAATTGGATACAACTGAAAGTGTTGTTTAGGTTTGTCCTCCTATTGTATGGTTTTTGGTAAATCTAAACCAAAAATCTCCAGATAATTGTATAATGTATGGCCAGCCTTAGATCTAGGTAAGTATAGTGATTTGATAGTGGTGAAGAAGGAGTGGAGGGTAACGAGTTACAAAGCCAGACTCAGCTTAGCTCAAAACTAACAAAAAAAATAATTTCTAAATGGTAGCCATTGGCTCCTGCTACTGTCAATAACAGCCAGTGAACCAATGAGGAGAGAGGGGCCAAGCTATGGTCTGTGTGTAAATGGGGACACAGAGCAGTGGCTTGGGAAACAAGCCTGCTCAGGTGCCTTCATAGCAAGCTGCTTGCTATAGGGACACTAGGCAGGAAGGAAGAGCCTGGAGCGCCGGTGGGGGACCCAAGAAGATAGCAATGACCTTCCAGACAATGCCATACCCTTAGACACACCAATGTTGAGGAGGAAATTTGGTTTCATTAATCCCTTGCCCTCCAGAGGATTTATCCCCCTTCCTGACCAGGCGCTGGCTCAATACGACGCTGCATTACTTTAACTGACAATTGTGCGGTCATGCAATGCTGCACTTAAATTAAATTGATGTCCTTTTTTCACACAAATAGAGCTTTCTTTCTGTAGTATTTGATCGCCTGTGCATTTTTTATTTTTTGTGCTATAAACAAAAAAATACCGACAATTTTTAAAAGAAAACCTATATTTTTGACTGTTTGCTATCAAACATGTTGTCGCGTACCTGGTTGGGGAGCCTGACGTGGAGAGGAGGCATCCTCTTACTACTCCTGATCAGAGCCCCTGACAGTGGGAACAGAGGGCGCAGAGCCAGGAGTGGCACGAGTGCCGGATAGGTCTGGAGCTGGTGGCAGGCAGGTGAGACAGAGGAGTTCCAGATGCAGGCCAGGTGGGGATGCAGGAACATAGATACAGCAGCAGGCAGGTATGGTGGCGACCAGGATGCAGGCCAGGTGCAAGACTGTGGGTGCAGCAGCAGGTAAGTATGGTGGTGACCAGGATACAGGCCAGGTGCAGGACCGTGGGTGCAGCAGCAGGTAAGTATGACAGTAATCAGGATACAAGCCAGGTGCAGATTGTCAGGGCAGGAGCTGAGGAACGGACAGGCAGGCCTAACAATGTAACGCACTGGCTGACGACAACCACCACCCACAGACCGAAGTCCCTCAGGGCGCGGAGTCTAAGTCCCAGGCTGCCCTTCACCAGGGCCCCTGATGGTGGGGATGGACTTGACGCAGCCAGGAACCAGGTCGCGGCCCCCGAGACACCTCAGCTGCGGTAATGGCCGCCGCCAATGGCGTGTAGCTGGTGGAAGAGACAAAAGAGTAGTCAGACAAGCCGGGGTCAACAACAACAGGACAGAACAGTACAGGACAGCAGACGAGAATCACAGGTCACGAGCCGGGTTCAGCAACAGAGGGTCAGATCAAAGGAGAATACAAAGAATAGTCAAGACAAGCCGAATCAGATACCAGGAGAGTCACGAGAGTCAGAACAGAGTAACAGCAACACAAAGACACAAGACACAAGTGCAAAGAGCATGTGCGGGCCACAGGCTTATATGTCATCAGCCACACCCCTCTGGAGGATGGACCACAGAAACCTGAAGGCATAAAAGGGCTCCCATCATGCACAGCAGAATCCAAGATGGACACCAGCACATGAAGTAACATAACCACAGGGAAAAGGTAGGACCTTGACAGTACCTCCCCCTCAAGGGCCCCTCCCCCTCCGCGGCTCCACAAAAGGTTTCTGAGGAAAGCGGGTATGAAAAGCGCGGAGGAGGACAGGAGCATGGACATCCGCGGAAGGAACCCAGGAACGCTCCTCGGGACCATAACCACGCCAATGAACCAGGAACTGTAATTGACCGCGCACCAATCGAGAGTCCAGGATCCGGCTCACCTCATACTCCTCATGACCGTCAACCCGGACAGGACGGGGCCGAGGAAGAGAGGTAGTGAAGCGATTGCAGATCAGAGGTTTCAACAGGGAAACATGAAAGATATTGGAGATCCGCATCCCAGACGGAAGGGCAAGTGCATAGGCCACCGGATTCACTTTGCGGAGAATGCGGAAAGGACCGACAAAACGGGGAGCCAGTTTGGGTGTGGGCACCCGAAGATTGAGGTTGCGAGTAGACAACCACACCCGATCGCCGACCTGGTATGAAGGAGCGGGCAACCGTCTGCGATCAGCCTGGAACTTCTGGCGCTGAGCTGAGTCCCTCAAGGCCCTCTGGATCTGCCCCCAAGAAGAACGCAGGGCAGCAAGATGGTTCTCCACAGCCGGAATGTCCTGTGGTGAGAACCTCTCAGGTAATACCGCGGGTTGAAACCCATAGTTGGCCATGCAGGGAGACATCCCGGTGGAGGAGTTGACCGCCGAGTTCCTGGCAAACTCTGCCCACGGCAGGAGATCGGCCCAATCATCCTGATGGTCTGAAATATAACACCGAAGGAATTGTTCTAAGGCCTGATTGGAACGCTCCGCAGCCCCATTGGACTGCGGGTGGTAGGCTGATGAAAAGGAGAGACTAATACCCAACTGGGAGCAGAAGGCACGCCAGAATCTGGACACGAACTGACTCCCGCGGTCTGAGACAATCACCTTAGGTAACCCATGCAGGCGAAAAATCTCCCTGGAAAAGACCGTGGCCAGTTCCTGCGCTGTGGGTAATTTCCTGAGTGGAATGCAATGGCACATCTTGGAAAACCGATCGACGATCATGAGGATGACCGTATGACCCCGAGACACCGGGAGGTCTACAATAAAGTCCATCCCTAGATGTGACCAAGGACGCTCCCCATTGGGAATGGGTTGCAGAAGACCCAAAGGGAGATGTCGTGGAGACTTATTCTGGGCACAGATCGAACATGCCGCTACATAAGAGGCAATGTCGGCACGGAGGGTTGGCCACCAGAATAAGCGAGAGACGACCCAACACAGCTGGTTCTTCCCTGGATGCCCGGCAGTTTTGGCGTTATGGTAGGTACGCAGCAGGCGGGTGCGCAATCCCTCGGGTACGAAACATCTACCCTCCGGCCTCCCGGGAGGAGCATCAGTTTGAGCCGCCAAAATCTGCTCCCCAAGGGGAGAGGTCAGACTGGTGCGAATGGCAGCCAGGATCTGATCTGGAGGTATAAGTGAGATTGGCTCAGAGTCCTCCCTGGACAACTCAGAGTATTGCCGTGATAACGCATCAGCCCTGACATTCTTGGAACCAGGCAAATATGAAACCACATAGTTGAAGCGTGACAAGAACAGAGCCCATCTGGCCTGGCGGGGTGTCAATCTCTTGGCCTCCGAAAGATAAGTCAGGTTCTTGTGATCGGTAAGAATGAGGACCGGAACCGCGGAACCCTCGAGCAGGTGCCTCCATTCCTTGAGAGCCAGAATGATGACCAACAACTCCCGATCTCCAATCTGGTAGTTGCACTCAGCCGAGGAAAGCTTCCTGGAGTAGAACCCGCAGGGAAGTAGGGGTCCATCGGGTGACCGACGCTGAGACAGGAGAGCCCCTACTCCCGTCTCGGAAGCATCAACTTCGAGGACGAAGGGCAACCCAGGATTGGGATGCGAAAGAATCGGAGCCGAAGCAAAGGCAGCTTTCAGAGCCTCGAAAGCTCTGATGGCCTCGGATGGCCACTCGTGAGGGTTACTCCCCTTCTTGGTTAGGTCAGAGAGAGGCTTTGCCAATGTGGAGAAGTTCCTGATGAACTTCCGATAGTAGTTGGCAAAACCCAGAAAGCGCTGAATGGGCCGAAGACCATTGGGACGAGGCCACTGCAGAACTGCCGCAACCTTCTGAGGGTCCATGGAAAATCCCTCCGCGGAAATTATGTAGCCCAAAAAGGCAACCTGGGATCGATGGAACTCGCACTTCTCGAGTTTACAAAAGAGTCCGTTCTCACGCAATCGTTGCAGCACCTGCTTAACATCCTGGACATGGGACTCCATGGAGGTAGAGTAAACCAAGATGTCATCCAGGTAAACCACTACGCATTGCTGCAACAAATCACGAAGGACATCGTTTATGAATTCCTGAAAGACCGCGGGCGCGTTACACAATCCGAAGGGCATCACCAGGTATTCGTAGTGCCCAGTTCTGGTGTTAAACGCGGTCTTCCACTCATCCCCCTGTCTGATCCGTACGAGGTTGTACGCCGCCCTAAGGTCGAGTTTGGTAAAGACCGTTGCTCCCTTAAGGCGGTCGAATAACTCAGAAATCAAAGGAATTGGATATGCATTTTTAATGGTAATCCGATTGAGACCCCTATAATCGATGCAGGGCCTCAATTCCCCACCTTTCTTCTTTACGAAAAAAAACCCCGCTCCTGCTGGGGAAGTAGACTTACGAATGTGCCCCCGGGAAAGCGCATCCACCACGTACTCCTCCATGGCCTTATTCTCCGCAACCGAGAGAGGGTACACCCTGCCACGCGGAGGAGTGGCCCCGGGTTGCAGGGATATGGCGCAGTCGTAAGGACGATGCGGTGGTAAGGTACCAGCGCGTACCTTATCGAACACGTCCCGGTATTCCCCATAGTCGGTGGGCAACGCAGAGTCCGAGGAGGCACACAATACCTTAACCGGCCCCCGGATGCACCCGGCCCCACACTGTGGAGACCATGAGAGAATCTCGGCTGTTTGCCAATTGAAGGTTGGATTGTGCCTCTGGAGCCAGGGATACCCCAAAACCACCGAATAGTGTGGGGAAGAAATCACCTGAAAACAGGCCAACTCCCTGTGAACAGCCCCAATGGCTACCTCTATTGGCAGGGTCTCGTGGGTAACCTGCGGCGGCTGCAGGGGCCTGCCATCTATTGCTTCGAGAACCAATGGGGCAGCACGAGCCTGCAGGGGAATGGAGTGCTGCGCAGCAAACGAGCTGTCCAAGAACAACCCACCGGCCCCAGAGTCTACCAACGCCTGGGCCGTCACCGAGCCCCCTGTCCAAGAAAGGACCACGGTGATCAGTGGCTTATCCTTGCGGAACGCCGGGGACAAGGAAACTCCACCCAAGATCTGTCCCCGACATGATCTCAGGTGCGAGCGTTTCCCGGACGGACCGGACAAGACTGCTGAAAGTGCCCACCGAGGCCACAGTACAGGCAGCGACCCTCCCGACGCCGAGCGGCCCGCTCCCCCTCGGAAAGGCGAGCAAACCCCAGCTGCATGGGTTCCCCACCAGACAAGCTATCCCCAGGAGGCGTGGGAGGAGAGGGAGGAACGGGTGGGACAGAAAACGCAGGTGCCAGTCGATTGGAAGGCCTCCGCAGGCGTTCCTTGAGTGAAGGCCTCTCCCTGAGCCTGGTGTCAATCAGGATCAGGAAAGAGATGAGCTCCTCCAACACCACAGGCAGTTCCTTAGCTGCAATCTCGTCCTTCAATGAGTCAGAAAGACCCTGAGAAAACGCAGCCACCAGAGCCTCATTGTTCCAACCGACCTCTGCCGCCAGGGTACGAAACTCTATAGCGTACTCGGCCACGGTCCGTGAACCCTGATGCATGGTCATGAGCAGCTTGGCCGCCGAGGCGGAACGAGCCGGTACGTCGAATACCCTACGGAAGGCATCGACAAAACCAGAAAAATCTTGAATCACCGGGTCATTCCTCTCCCATAAGGGATTTGCCCAGGCCAAGGCCTTGTCTGAGAGTAGTGAGATGAGGAACCCCACCTTTGACCTCTCAGACGGAAAGGCGTGGGGTATTAATTCAAAATAAATACCCACCTGGTTGAGGAACCCACGACACTGACTCGGCTCACCCCCAAAGCGCTGTGGAAGAGGGGCTGAACCGGTCATACCTCTGGACACCGCGGATGCCGCATCAGCCGCGGCGGTAGGCACAGCAAGCGGAACAGCAGCGGAAGCGACCACCGGAGCGACAACCGGCCTAATAACACCAGGAGTAAGGTGCGCGGTGCGTGCAAGCAGAGTTTGCAACGCCTGAGCGAACTGATCCAACAGGTGATCCTGTTGATCGAGTCTGGCGACTAGCATTGGGAGCGAAGGCGTGCCTGCACCGTCAGGGTTCATGGCACTTGTGTAATGTCAGGGCAGGAGCTGAGGAACGGACAGGCAGGCCTAACAATGTAACGCACTGGCTGACGACAACCACCACCCACAGACCGAAGTCCCTCAGGGCGCGGAGTCTAAGTCCCAGGCTGCCCTTCACCAGGGCCCCTGATGGTGGGGATGGACTTGACGCAGCCAGGAACCAGGTCGCGGCCCCCGAGACACCTCAGCTGCGGTAATGGCCGCCGCCAATGGCGTGTAGCTGGTGGAAGAGACAAAAGAGTAGTCAGACAAGCCGGGGTCAACAACAACAGGACAGAACAGTACAGGACAGCAGACGAGAATCACAGGTCACGAGCCGGGTTCAGCAACAGAGGGTCAGATCAAAGGAGAATACAAAGAATAGTCAAGACAAGCCGAATCAGATACCAGGAGAGTCACGAGAGTCAGAACAGAGTAACAGCAACACAAAGACACAAGACACAAGTGCAAAGAGCATGTGCGGGCCACAGGCTTATATGTCATCAGCCACACCCCTCTGGAGGATGGACCACAGAAACCTGAAGGCATAAAAGGGCTCCCATCATGCACAGCAGAATCCAAGATGGACACCAGCACATGAAGTAACATAACCACAGGGAAAAGGTAGGACCTTGACACAGATACAGGTAAGTAGATGTAGCAGAGTCAAACAAGCCGGGTCAGGATCAAATGAGCAAATCAAGTAAAAGGGAGCAGGCAAGCGGATAGTCAGGGATAAGCCGGGGTCGGTGCAGGCGGAGTTCTTTCTTAGTCAGGTCAGATCAGATACAGGCAACAGAATCAGGTTATGGAGTGCAGAACGTTATAGACCAGAAGGCATTGACTAAACTGTATTGCAGGTTTAAATAGCCTGCCTTGCGGTGACATGTACGTTACTGTGCATGTGCGTCCACACACTCCCGCGCATGAACATTCACACCGCTGCAGCCCGAGGGGATCCGGCGCTGTCGCATGGCTGCATGGAGGGATCCCTGACACATGTCCAGTAAAAATATTTTAAAAATCAAATTTCATTATAAATTTAGGGCAAAATGTATTCTGCTACATGTCTTTGCTAAAAAAAATTCCCGTACATGAAAATTAATTAGTTTACATGAAAGTTATAGCATCTACAAATGGCGGTATATATACTGGAATTTTTTTTTTTTTTACTAGCAATGGTGCGATCAGCAACTTATAGCAGGACTTCGGTGGGCATTCTGACACTGGGGGGAACTGACTTGGTGTCACTGACATTCCCTGTGACACCAATACAGTGATCAGTGCTAATCAAAAGCACTGACACTGTACTAATGGCACTGGGCAGGAAGGGGTTAACATGTGGGGCGATCAAAGGGTTAACTGTGTGCTGTTTCACAGTGTGCTGTGTGAGTGTTTTACACTGTAAGGAGCCGGCAGGGGAGAGATCTGTATTGTTTACATACAGGTCTCTCCCCTGTTGGAGATACTCGCTGATCACTGGCAAGTAATCACCGGCTGGGACACGGTGATTGACAGCTGAGGCTGCGAATGGCAACGCGGGGGTGCCTACTACACGGAACTGCAAAATCATGTATATATATGTGATTTTGCGCACCCGTGCCACCCTGTAACCAGTTAAGAATCGAAATTTGGACGGAATTTTCGTTATTCGGAGATTCTGGATGTATCTGAATTTCCAAATCACAATGGTAACAAAATTCAACAAACTAAATAATAACAAAACAAATGATCCGAATTGAATGAAAAAATGAATTTGAAATGGAAACATATTGCAATAAATACAGTAAGGTATAAAAGTGAAATAAGATGATGATTCCTACTTAGGCTGCTTTACAGAATATATTAAAATAGAATCAAACGGAATGGAATAAAAAATAGAATATAATAGAATAGAAAAGAATAGAATAAAATAGAACATAGAATAAAAGAACAAAATAGAGTAAAATACAATAGAAAAGGATAGAATTGGAAAAACTAGAATAGAGAATAAAATAGAATGAATACAGCTGTTTTCCGAAATTTGAATTTCAGAAAATGGCTACATTTGTTCTATTTTATTATATTCTACTCTTTTTGATGCTTATATTTTCTATTCCTTTACTTTCTATTTTGTTCTATTCTTTTCTATATTATTCTGTTTTATTATATTCCTTTCTATTCTATTTTATTCTAATCTGTTCTATTCTTTTATATTCTATAAAGCAGCCTAAGTAGGAATCATCATCTTTCACTCTTAAACCTTACTGTATTTATTGCAATATATGTTTTCATTTCTAATTCAAAGTCATTTTAGATTTTAAATTAATTTTCAAATAATTTTGAATAGATTTAAAAATACCAAACAAACAAAACAAATCCAAATATACAAAAATAGATTCTGAAAATGAATCATTCTAACATAATGAATATGACAAAACAAAACTATTAACGAGTGAATTTGAAAAGAAACTAAACACATTTTTCCATCATGCACATCTATAATATTTATTTGTACAACAGACACAGCAAATTGATAAAATAAATACCAATAGCAGTAAATAAGAGAACAATAACACATACCAATATTGTATAATACTATAAATAACTGAAGGACCAAATGCCTCTCCCCCTAAGCCCCAAAACCAAGGAGGCCCTAACTAAGGTGGACTGGGCACGAGTGACACTGTCAGTGACATCCCATTCTGTGTGGTGTTGGGCAACAGACATATATTGATTTACTGCACAATTGTTCTTTATCTTTATTGCACTAAATACTTATATTTTACCCCGCTCTACACCAAGGAACAGCCTGAAATTGAAATTATTTTTTTCACCATACATTGGTTCACTCCATATTGCCCTAACAGAAGGAACACTACAAGCATATTTAAATATAATGAGAGCTTCTCTGTAGCAAACAGGAAAAACGTTGATTATCGTTCAGTTCTAGATCTTGTTCTTTTTTTTACGGGTGCATACCTTTTTTCTACGTTGTTACTTTTTTTTTTTTTTAAGAAGAATGTTATCCCTTGTTTTATTTTGGATTACATAAGACTTTTGAAAGTTTTTACAATTGAATAGTGTACAAGAATCCACACCAAAGCCCCGTGGACTGTATTTGCTATGTTACAATGTTGCATTAACACATTAAAATAATGCACAGCTGCTTAATTATGCACAGCATGATTACTTTTTAAAGTCGAAATCCAGCAAACAAACAAGGGATCTCTTCAAGGTAAAAAAATAACTATGATCATCATTTGAACTGATAATAAATAGTAAAAATCATGCAATTACATGCAAAGCTTTAGCAGTTCATGTAAACACATCCACATATGTGATATATAAATTGACGCATATGATTTTATCCTTAATGTGTAGAAAATGTAAGTTGTTGAGGTTACATCTGACTCCCAGTTATTGCTGTGTCCAGGGGCGGACTGACAACTCATAGGGCCCCCGGGCAATAGGGGATCATGGGGCCCCTGTGTCCTTGCCCAAACTCAAAAAAGCCTATGAAAAAGGTACCAGGGGCATCTCATGGGGCGCCCTACTGACCCCGGGCCCTCGGGCAGTGCCCGAGTTTCCAAATGGTCAGTCCGCCCCTGGCTGTGTCATTGCACATGGGCTCAACTACATATGAATTCTGATAACAGTGTAGGTTACTACCATGGGAATTACACAGTCCTCTAGCACACTTTAGTGGTTATTTAAGGTAATGACAGCCTGAGCAAACAATGCACAATCTATATTTTAGAAACTGCACATTCAAAGTAGAATTAATCAGAAATATTGCAAAATAATTATGGCAGTGTGTTGTTTGTAGACATGTGCGGTTCGTTTCATTATGAATCGAATTTCAGACAATATTTTTTGTTATTTGGAGATTCGGATATATCAGAATTTCAAATTACAAAAGTAATTAAATAACAAAATTAAATTCAGCCAAAATTCGATTCGAAAACAAATTCAAAAACAACATCGAAAACAAATTCAAATTCAAAAACAAAATCAAACAAACATTTGAAAACAAATTTAAAGCGGAGCTCCACCCAAAAGGGGAAGTTTCGCTCTAAGGACTGGATTAAAGATTGCCACCTGAAATTCATAGGTATCTGTTCCCACTTCCTCTGCAATTGCCAGGCGATCGAAAGCCGAAGTTGTCCTCCCCTTTCCCTCCCCGTAGTCTTCTGGCACATGCGACAGGTCCCAGAAGACCACGGGACCATTCACAAAGCGCAGTGCTACTCACGCATGAGCAGTGAGCAGTGATGCCACAAGCTGTCACAGCCGGGTGCCCACACTGAAGATGCCAGTGCCGGGAACACAGCCCGGTGAAACGGGCTGCGGGGGGACAGAGCGGAATCGAGGGACAGGTAAGTGACTGTTTTTTAAAATTCAGCAGATAAAGTTTTTGTAGCTGCTGACTTTTATTTATTTATTTTTTTATTTTCACTGGAACTCTGCTTTAAACTCAAATTTGAAAACCAGGATACAATTAGAAAATCAAATGAATATTCTTGAAACAAAAATTCTCGAATGAAAATCTATACATGTATGGCCAGCTTAACGATAAGAAAATCAAATTAATATTCTTGATACAAATATTCTCGGCCAAAAATCTGCATGTGTAGGGCCAGCCTTAAACCCCGTACACATGATGAGAATACCGGAAAAACGATCGTCCAGTTTTTTTCACCTGCTAATCTCACATCGAAAGAGAAAAGGTTACTAAAAAATATGAAAATTATTGTACGAAAGAAAAGAATTTCGAAAGTGATGCCATGTATTTGTATTGTATTTTTAGAAGACTACTGTCCTGAATAAATGAAAATCGTACAATCTGGTATTGTATGAGAAAGATTTTCATGCTTGTCCCTTCAGATCTTGTTATACGAATTGTCATGATCAGCTCTCAAAAGCTGTGTGCTAACGATCCGATTATCGGATGATTGGTCCTTGTACAAACATTTTCGTACAATTTTCTTATCGTGTGTATGGGACATTAGGCTGGCCATACACTTGTAGGTTTTTGGCTGAGAATACTCGTAAAAAAAGTCATACGAAAATTCTTCGCACATTCAATGAATGGACGAATGTCATTTAAAAATTGTCTTTTGCTTTTAACATTCGATATTAAAATTAATGTAATTTCTGAACGATCACCACATACACTGGCCAAAAATTCTTTTGATAGAGAAAAGTTTTCCTTCCTGGCCCTTTGAATCTTTCCGTCACTGCCGTAAAAAACAAACATCAATTTGATGCCACTAACTGCTAGAAAATCAAACGAATATTCTTGAAATTAATTTTCTTAGACGAAAATCTACATGTGTATGGCCAGCTTTACTTTTTGAATTCAATCTAATTTTTTCGAATGAGGATGAAATCTTTTCGATTTCAAACGACTTTTCGAATTTGGTAGAAATGTTTTCGAATTAAATTCGAATACGAATTACTGAAACGAATCCCAAAAACAAATTGAACGAATTTATCGAATTGAACTACACAAAATGTGTTAGATTTTGAATCGAAATGAAACAAAATATTTTTTTTTGTTTTGCACATGTCTAGTTGTTTGTGTGTGTTTTGTGCAGAGAATGTAAACTGTATACACTCAATCTGTGATGCACAAACTAACTGAAACTACTAACCTTATTGTGCTGTGGAGCTACCGATGAATCTTATAAATCTTGCCTGTCTCTGTACACTGGTTTAAAATAGAACATAGGGCTGGTATGTGCTATAGCTTGGCTATATCAGGAAGCTGGTGCAGAACATGTAAGGACTGATATATGTGTAGCGCCCTCCTCTGGTTAGGCTGATTTCTGTTTTTTTTGGCTCTACTATAGTGAGTGGAGCAGTAATTGATTGTATTGGTCTGTCCTGGGTTTCCTGAGCTAAGATTTGAATTACTTCCCCTGTATCTGAAAAGTTTCCAAAGCATAGGGCTAGGAAATTCAAATGATCAGATGAATATTTATCATGCCCCAGCCAATCCCTGGAAGGAATTGTCCAGCAGGTGGCTGGGGAGGTGATAAATGTGCAGGATGCTTGAACCGAGGGTTCTTTCACTCAAAGGAGGGTTCCAGGTTCTCTCAGGGCTGCTGTCCCTGGATGCAGGTACACTAAAAATAAGAAACTACAATCTGGACCTCAGCAGTTGCTGGGCTGAGGCCAAAGAAAGATTGCCTGAGGACTACATTTGCTGAAGGGCACTGCACTGAAGTCCTGGGTCTGGAGAAGGATCTAGTTCATCTCCCTCATAGCTTTTTTTCAGCTGGAACCTCCGGCACTGGCCCCTCGCTCTGCTGCTCACCAGGGCCGAAACTAGGGGGAGGCAGGGGGAGTGTCACACCTGGACAGGAGGGGCGGATGGGCGCATTTGCAAGAACTGATTGGCAGTATTGAATCCTCCTGCAGCCGCTGAAAGCTATCTTCACCTCCTCTCCTTATCTCCAGCTTTCAGCAGCTGCCGGAGGATTCAATACTGCCAATCAGTTCTTGCAAATGCCGCCCAGCTACCCCACGTTCCCCTTTCTTCTGCTGCCTGGCATTCTTACCCCCACAGCGCTGCCTCTCTCTCCGGCTGCTGCGGGGGGAGGGGGGGTTACAACCCACTTTTAGTATTGTTGCCCAGGAACCTTTGGCGAGCAAGTATCTGCTCACAGACTCAGAAGTGTGGTGGGGGTGGGGCATCATTCCTGGGCAAATGATGATCTATGTGGGATCCACCCTCAGAAGGCCACCTAGTGTGTATTCCCTCCTGGTCCACAGGCACCTGAGGAACCACAGCAGGAGTGGCACAGTGACTGCAGAGGTGGGTGACGATGAGGCAGGATGCGATGAGAGAAGGGTAGAAAAGTGTGTTTGGCAGGTAATGAGGTATTCTAGGAGTTATAGTAATGTGCTGGGGGGGGGTAAAAAGTGTGATGGGGTGCCAGGGTCCTGGGGGGGTACCAAAGTACACTGGGGGGGACAGAATTGTGCCGAGGTGACTGAACACTGCTGGGGGGTACAGAAATGTGCAGAGGTGTGCTCCGGGGAAAAGGGAAATGTTGAAGTGTTGGGGGTACAGATGTGCTATGGGGGATACATAAGTTTGCTAAGGGGTTACAGAGGGTGCTGTGTAGGGTACAGATGAATGCTGGGGGGCTATCGATCACTCACTGTGTTTATTAAGCCTAGGTTCACACTAGAATGCTGTGCGGGAAACCCGCTATCCATGCAAGTTGTGCAAAATTTTGCCACACTCACTGCTCGTCCCCAGTGTACCCCTCCCCCATTTGGCACCAATGGCTCCACTCTCTCCACACTTAGCACCAATTTACTCCTCTTCCCCCACTTACCACCAATGACCCCCCCACTACCTCACTTAGCACAAATGTCCCCCCTCTGCCCACAATTATCCCCAGTGCCCCCCCATCCCCCCATTTAGCACTAATGCCCTCCCTCCACTTAGCACAAGGGTCTTTTTTCTCCCCACAAGCAGCACTAATATTTCCCCTCTCCCCCCACTTATACCCAATGTCCCCCCATCCCCCGACTTCGCACTCACCAATTCCCCCCTCTCCCAATTACCATAAAGGTCCCTTGTTTCCCCACACTTAGCACTAATATTCCCCTCCCCCCATTTAGCACTAGTGTCCCCTCTCATCTCCACTGAGCCGCAGTGCCCCCTCCCTGCCCCACTTAGTACCAATGTTTCCCCACTCCCCCCAAATAACACATTACCCCCTTCCATTTAGCACCATTGCCCACCCCAACTTATCACCAATGTCTTCCTCTCTCCTCCATCTTAGTACTAATGCCCCCTCCCTCTTAACATTGCACTCCTACTGCAGGTTACAGCTGCTCATATGCAGCAGCCCTCTCTCTGATACTCTGTAGGTGGGGAAGAGAGGATTTGGGGAGGGAGGAGAGCTCTGTACTGGAAGGCGGGAGGGTGGTAAACTGGCCTGTGAGATATGCATTTCTGAACCCTGCACTCTGTACATAACACACTCCTTAACTCTGCACTCTGTACACTCCTGAACTCTAGCACTGTCTACATAGTGCACTCCTGAACCCAGTACTAATGGTGAATTGTAAATGATCCTTCGTTCTGAGGTTTATATGTATACCTGAGATTGTCACTTGTGTCATAGTACTGTAAGTAGGAGTATTTTGTGGGTTCAAGGTCTGTGGTATATGTGTGCAAAGTATACAAAAACTAGGCACGGATTCTGTTTAGCTGGTTCATAAATATGCGGCTTCTCGGCGTCTGGGCCTTGACACCAAGCGGCCTCATATTTGTGAAACAAAAGTAAACAGACATGTGCCGAAAGCGTGTGCCCTGCATGCTCCCGGCACATTCCACACGGAAAGGTCCCGATCACTACTTGAGATTGGGACCTTTCAGATCATGGCAATCACATGTCCCTAAACCCTGTAAGTCCCTATAAGCCACAGACAATATTCAGTACAATGAGAGCCGCCCCCAATATTCGCCACAGCATTTTGTGCGTGGGGCAGAGTTTACATGACTGGTGGCCTCTTTACTACAATGGGAGATCTGGGCATATTCTCAGTGGTCCCTTCGAGGGTAAGTACTGCATATGAATAGATACCTATTGTGTCCTCTGACACATTTGTGATCCTGTTGTTGGCAATAATTTGCTGATATGGCTAGCGAGAAAGGAACGTTGTGAAACCAGCAAATTCAGTAGAAAACTTACCCCAGTGACAAGATTGCAAGTGTGACATTGGACTAGAACTGAAAGTGAACTTGTGCGCAGATCATGTAAACTACAGTTGTGACCAAAATTATTCAACCCCCACTGAAATTGAGTGTTTTGGCCAGTTTGACATTGCTTTTGATCATTCAGTCATCTTGCTTACATTTACATTAAAGAGGCACTTGTAGGTCAGACAAATATAACATAACAGTTATAATGAAATAACCACAAATGTCTTTTCTGTGCTCACAGCATTATCAGTTTTATTCAACCCCCAAGTGACATTCAATCTTAGTACTTAGTACAGCATCCTTTTACAGTTATAACAGCTTTTAAACGTGAAGCATAGCTTGACACAAGTGTCTTGCAGCGATCTACGGGTATCTTCGCCCATTCTTCATGGGCAAAGGCCTCCAGTTCAGTCACATTCTTAGGCTTGCGCACTGCAACTGCTTTCTTTAAGTCCCACCAGAGGTTCTCAATCGGATTTAAGTCTGGTGACTGCGATGGCCACTCCAAAATGTTCCAGCCTTTCCTCTGCAACCATGCTCTAGTGGACTTGGAGGTATGCTTGGGATCATTGTCCTGTTGAAAGGTCCAACGTCTCCCAAGCCTCAGGTGTGTGACGGACTGCATCACGTTTCCATCCAATATCTCCTGGTACTGAAGAGAATTCATGGTACCTTGCACACGCTGAAGCTTCCCTGTACCTGCAGAAGCAAAACAGCCCCAAAGCATGATTGACCCTCCACCATGCTTCACAGTAGGCAAGGTGTTCTTTTCATCATAGGCCTTGTTCTTCCTCCTCCAAACATAGCGTTGATCCATGGGCCCAAACAGTTCTAATTTTGTTTCATCAGTCCACAGAACACTATCCCACAACTTTTGTGGTTTGTCCACATGGCTTTTGGCATACTGCAGTCGACTCTTCTTATTCTTTGGAGACAGCAAGGGGGTACGCCTGGGAGTTCTGGCACGGAGGCCTTCATTACGCAGTGTGCGTCTTATTGTCTGGGCTGAAACTTCTGTACCCACATCTGACAAATCTTTTCTCAGTTCCTCAGCAGTCACACGGGGACTTCTCTCCACTCTACGCTTCAGGTAGCGCACAGCAGTCGAAGTCAGCATCTTCTTTCTGCCACGACCAGGTAGCGTTTCAACAGTGCCCTTTGCCTTGAATTTGCGAATGATGCTTCCTAAGGTGTCTCTTGGTATGTTTAACATCTTTGCAATCTTCTTATAGCCATTGCCCTTCCTGTGAAGAGAAATCACCTCTTCTCTTGTCTTCCTGGACCATTCTCTTGCCTTCACCATGTTTGTAACCACACCAGTAAATGTCTAGAAGGAGCTGAGTATCACAGTCATTTTAAAGCTGCCTAATTGGTGCTTATTATGCTTGATTGCTGCTCGGTGACATCCACAGGTGTTTTCAATACCTGATGGAAAGCACCTGTATGAACCTCTGTTCTTCAGAGTGGTAGTCTTTAAGGGGTTGAATAATTGTGGCAATGAAGAAACCACATAAGAACCATTTACTACTGTATTACATAAACAATTGATGTCATTTTAGTTGCATTTGGGTAGTTACAACGTCCTTGTAGGATTTGATTCTGAATACAATTCCAAATGTACACTATAGTCCCTAAACCCCTTTACAGCATTGGGGGTTGAATAATTTTGGTCACAACTGTATTTCTGGCCCTGACCCACCGGGCAAATGCCTGGTGAGTCCTATGGAAAGTCCAGGCCTGCCCCCAACTCCCCAGTACAACCAGCCTCCTTCCTCCAGTATAGAGATACTCCTAAAAGTACAGCGTTCCCCCACACAGCTCAGAGCCTCCTCCCAAGCAGAGAGCCCGCAATAATACAGAGGCTCCCCAAGCATAGTTGATGGTAGACCTAAAGGAGCTTGTACAATCAGATTGTAGAGTCAGCTTTGTATTTTTCACTGGTGATAACAATATCTTGGCCAAAAAATGTGACCTTTCACAGCTGTGTCAAGAAAGGGTGAGAAACCCTGATTGTGGGTTGAACCATTTTCCTTACCTTATAACATAGACAAATCTCTTCTCTTTAAGCAAAGCTCTTTTATGCTGGTTTTATATGTAGTCCCAAAAGATAATGACTTCCACATCTATAAAAGAAGAGAATTTTTGGAGGCAAGTGATGACATCCTATAAAATGCTTTACACATAGTGATGTTGTTTCACATGACAGCATGAAAGTGTTTTAATGGAATTTTTAATCCATGCATTGGAATTTTCTAGAATACCCCATTTAGTCTTTGTGCTTCCATGCATAGTTAGCTTTGTGGCTTTCGTTTGAAACTCAACTTAAAACCCTACCATGGCTTGCAGCCTATGTTGGTTTTCATAAAAGCATCTGCAATACTCCAAAACCATGGCAATAGAACAGAACAAAACAATTGTTACAAGAGAAATGTTGTGTAGTTGTGTTATTTTATACTGTTGCCATGGCATCTTTACTTTCAGAGGTCCATCTAAATTTCTCTGTATTGTTATACTTGTAAATCCATTCTTATGGACTGTTGATAGACAACAACCACTGCACAAAAAACAAGTTACTTAAATATAACATTGGTCTAATAAATCCTTTTTGTGGTACACATAAATCCCCAAAATTGCGTTTACATAAATCCACACTTAATTCTGTCTTAAAAAAAAAATTATTGGATTTTCTTCAATCCAATAAAGCAGAAATTGATTCTAAGACTCCATGATCACCTCAAAAAAATAGAAAAAAGAAAATTCATAGTGTATTACCCTTTTTAAATATGTATATATATACTTCACTCTGTGCACAACACAAAAACACACACTCAAAATTAATTTGTGCAAAATAAATCCAATATATCACAATCAAAATAGGTGAATAAGATTAAATAAATTAAATAAAACCCGAAACGTGAAAAAACTTAATCACTCCAATCACAAGTGAATAGTGATGCTAGGTACTAGTACCCTCTAAACTCCAGCCAAAAGTGATGCTAGGTACTTTTACCCTCTTGCAGTATTTTCAAGCATAAGCTGACATAGGAGATCCGTATCTCTCAATCCTTCATTTTCATAGGTTTTCCTCCCAACTCCTCATAAAAGCATACAAAGGCTCTTTAGGCAGAATCCATAAAAATGGACAAATTTTAATAGTAACTCACATATAAAACAGAGATATCCAGCTTCACATATTCCTCTTTCAAGTTTCAGGTTGAAAAACTCATGTTTCCAATCAACAAAATGGCCGCGGCGACACCCCCGGACGGCGCGCGTGCGTGATGACGCCACTCCCCTAACGCGCATCGTCACCCCCGGACTTCATCCAAAGGGATGAATCGGGATGAATCGGGATGAATGATCCCTTCGGATGAAGTCCGGGGGTGACGAGGCGCGTTAGGGGAGTGGCGTCATCACGCCTAATTAATTTATTTAATTTTATTCACCTATTTTGATTGTGATATATATTGGATTTATTTTGCACAAAATAATTTTGAGTGTGTGTTTTTGTTTTTGTGTTGTGCACAGAGTGAAGTATATATATACATATTTAAAAAGGGTAATACACTATGAATTTTCTTTTTTCTATTTTTTTGAGGTGATCATGGAGTCTTAGAATCAATTTCTGCTTTATTGGATTGAAGAAAAAAAAAAAAAAAAAAAAATATTTTTTGGAACTTGGACACTTTGGGTTTATTGAACACGATTTTATATATTTTTTTTTATATATAATTCTTATATATATAATTTTGATATTCTTTTGGGTTTATTTAATTTTTTTTTTTTTTTTTTTAAGACAGAATTAAGTGTGGATTTATGTAAACGCAATTTTGGGGATTTATGTGTACCACAAAAAGGATTTATTAGATTGTATACTTTCTAGGGAGAAAGTTGTGATTTTGTGTGTAGGGTTATAATATAGGAGCTTATTGATTGATAACATTGGTCTGTCAGGAGGGTACAGTCTGAAGTAGATTAAAGATACAACCTGGATTCTGGATGGTCAGTGCAACCCTTAAACAGATATTCGCAGAGTGTTTTACTTATATACCATATATGTTTCACATAATGATTAGTGATAAAATGCTCTTAAGTGCTGCACATTTAGCAGTAAAGAGAGATAAGATTAATAGTACAACTGGAATTCACATATTATTCCTATAAACAGTTCTAAAAGTCACTCATCGACCAAAAATACTGATTTATTGTTGGTGTGTGATAACTATTATCATGATAAACTTTAGGAAATCAGAAAAGATGTAATGCTGCTTTATCTGAGCTGCCAGCCCACCAACATGCAGAAGAATATGATAGCGGACCAAGTATAACCTTGCCAAGAGATGTATTAGGAGTACCCAGAGCAAAAGCAAACAATACCCTGGATTAGTAGATCAAGAGCAGGGGTCATAATTTTATGGACGTTCATATAGGGAATCACACTTTTTCCAGCGTCAGTGTATCTCTTCCAAATGGTATCTGAAAACCTACCAGTACCATGTAAATTATAAAAGAAAAAAACACAGGAGAGAAAGTGCCACTATCTAAGTGTGGTATATATGGAATATCGTGAAAAAGTGAAAAAAGGTAATGCACTCACATACAAATGCTTGTATACCCCATTGTAATAGGCACTCTACAGAATGACCAACATAATCCATTTTCTTCATTACCAGTCAGGGATCTCCAGACTTTCTTAGCAAAGGGCCAGTTTACTGTCCTTTAGATTTTAGGGGGCTGGACTGTGACCAGTGGGAGTAGAAAATGCCCCAGCATCAGTGGAAGCAGATGATCTCTCAGGCTTGATGGTCAGTGTGAGTAAAAAAAATACATAGTGCCAGTGGTCAATAGGAGGAGAAAAGGTGCTCCTTCGCTGGTGTCAGTGAGAGGAATAATGCTCTATTGTTGGTGTCAGTGGGAGGAATAGTGCCCCATATCAGTGGGAGGAATAGTGCCCCATATCAGTGGGAGGAATAGTGCCCCAAGGGCCAGATGAAGACAAAGGGTTGCATCCAGCCTACGGGCCACAGTTTGGAGACCATTGCTCTAAACCAGCCATGAGTGGCTGCTATTTGTGAGCTCTCCTTCTGAAGATGCTAGTTGCCTGGCTGAACCTTTCACTCCAATATTTTGAAATGTTTACCTAGAACAAATACAGCTGGGAAAGTATTAAATCTACTTAGTTAGCCATAATGCCAGTCAGCTAGGACTTTAGAAAAGTATGGTCAATAGAAACCTTATTATTCCTCCCCTAACAGGTGTACTTTTAAGATCAACTATCATTTAAATGATGTAAAAGGGTTTACTGTGTACTAACTAGTTGGCAAGAAAAAGGGGCAATACTTATCCTTCCCTAATTTGTATTGCACCTCACAGTTTTTAGTTTTTATATTGCTTTTAACAAATTTTCTTTAAAAAGTTTCCACATGAACCACTAGATGGCGATCTTATTGCACCATCAGGCAATATGTAGCAAAGTTCACATTTTGATATTGGTTTTCATTTGTATAAATAACTTTCCATCAAAGAGCATTTGTTTATAAACAGGGAAATAGCAATTTTTCTAGAATTACATTCTAAAGACTCTGCATGCATAGCGTTCAGATTGGAATAATTTGGGTATTTTACATAACTTACATAATAATGGTAACTTGTGTATTTATGCAGTCACGAGGATAACCTGGAAATTCTGAGCCCAAGTGAATATTTGAAAAACAAAAACAAATATATAAAAGAACACATTGCTTACAAAATATAATAAAAAGTAGAGTGTGCAGCCCTCTTCTGAAGGGGTTGTAAGAAATGGCCCTCTCTAAACAGCATATTGTGCTATACCTGTAGGTAAATGAGGGAACCAGAACCTATGCTAAGTGGAAGAGTGAGTTTGATGATAATAAAGTTGGTAGTCCATCCACCCAGGATAAGGTTTCTGTGAACAGAGGGGATTCCCTTCCTGGGGAATTAACCAGTAATCTAATTAAAGTAATTGGGAGCAGAACTACTGCAGGTAACATATAACATTAACCATAAGTATATAGATGCACACTAGTATGGAAATAATAGAAGCTTTATTTAACCGCTTGCTAGCCTCCCTATAGTAGAACTACTGCTACAGGGCGGCAGGGCTGTGCAAAATCACATATATACGCATTTCCGGGTAGAGGATGCACGTGCGGATGTCAATTCCCCGTCGGCACCCGGCAATCGCCAAGTAAAACTGACAGGGGAGAGACCTGTGTGTAAACAACACAGGTCTCTCTCCCGCCAGCAAGGCCATGCTGCTGTGTATTTCTATGCTGTGCAGAGAAATACACAGCAGCATGTTTCCCAAGTAAAATACATAAAGCACATACAGTAAAACAGCACACAGTTAACCCTTTGATGGCCTCAGATGTTGATCCTTTCCTGCTCAGTGTCATTAGTACAGTGTCAGTGCTTTTAATTAGCACTGTATTAGTGTCAGTGGCAGCAAGTTCCCACCCAGTGTCAGAATGCCCGCCGCAGTCCCGCTATAAGTCGCTGATCACCACCGTTGCTAGTATAAAAAGAAAAAAAAATTCCAGTATATATACCGGCATTTGTAGACGCTATAACTTTCACGTAAACCAATTAATTTACATGTATTAGGATTTTTTTTAAGCAAAGACATGTAGCAGAATACATTTTGGCCTAAATTTATGAAGAAATTTGTTTTTTACATTTTTTACTGGATATGTTTTATAGCAAAAAGTAAAAAATATTGTTTGTTTTTCAAAATTGTCAGTCTTTTTTTGTTAATAGAGCAAAAAATGAAAAAACGCACAGGTGATTAAATACCACCAAAAGAAAGCTCTATTTGTGGGAAAAAAGGGACATACATCTTATTTATGTACAGCGTTGCATTACCACACAATTGTCAGTTAAAGTAACGCAGGGCCGTATAGGAAAACAATGGCCTGGTCAGAAAGGAGGGTAAATCCTCTGGAGGGCAAGTGGTTAAGAAAAGATTAATAACAGTGCATACATCCAATGCAGAGACATTTACAAGCACTGATCTCCCTGTATAGCTTTCAATGAAGCAGCTGGAAGCCACAGGATGGAGAGGAGGAGAACCAGCTTCCAGCTGCTTCATTGAAAGCAAT
Source organism: Staurois parvus (assembly GCF_062004578.1). Classification (NCBI taxonomy): domain Eukaryota; kingdom Metazoa; phylum Chordata; class Amphibia; order Anura; family Ranidae; genus Staurois; species Staurois parvus. The sequence continues at coordinate 4,085,501 of NW_028318047.1, read as the reverse complement.
ACAGGGAGATCGGTGTTTGTAACTGTCCCTGCCTCTGCACTGATCATCCCTGACATTGGATTTCCCTTCTGGCACCCTGTGTGCTCCTCAGGCCCCTTTCCCCCCACAGGTCTCTGATGCCATCTTTTCCCTGTCACATTGCTCAGCCCCTCCCCCCATCCTCCACAACAGTGGCAGAGGAGAGAGCCCATATCTTCTCTGCCTCCCCCTGTCCCCGCCCACATCCAATCCGTGCAGCTTCTGAGAAGAGGATGTGTGATGCTTCTGAATGTGTTAGTAGGCCAGAAACTTCCTTCCTTCCTTCCTTCCTTCCTTCCTTCCTTAGTGCTCCCTGTTCACTCCCTACTGACACTGTCCACTGCCCCACAAAATCATTGTGAAAAAAATAGTACAAAAATAAATTGTAAAAGATAATTAAAAAATTAATAAAAATAAAACAATTCTGATACCCACTCCATTTGGATACTGACACCATCCCCTTGCCACACAGAAGCATTTTAGAAAAATGATAAAAATAATAAAACATTCAATTGTAAAAAAATCATAAAATTAAAAATAATAATAATAAAGAACTACTGACACAATCCACTGCCCTACTGACACCATCCTGCACATACTGCCCACCTACACTCTGCACTCCTCTCCCTGTACATACTACCTACCTCCATATACTCCACACTGTTCATTCCCTATTTAACATTACCACATTCTGCACGTATGCATGTAAGGCATCTCACACACTATTTAACCACTTCCAATTTTACGCTCAATTTAAACCACACCCATTTTTCACCATGGCACGCCTTGTGCGCAGCCTGTTTTCTTTATCATTGCCTGAGGCCCACTTTTGATCTTGCACATGGGCCCACTGATTTTCTGACGCGCCCCTGATATATATAGTCCTTATTAAAGATACCTCCAGATGAATGTTGCAGCAGTTGCAGGGGTCCCTGATGATGATCAAAATGCAATATTCATCCTGATGTCGGAGACCTGAAAACAAGATAAAAAATGATGGGGAGATCTTCCACCCATTATCAAACCAGCCAGGAATACAGCTTTTCACCAGCAGAAAACTGTGGTATGGCACTGGAATTCAGGGCCAACCTGTCTTCTCTGCAACTTGATCTTCTCATCTAAGCTTTTATTCTGTCATGAAACAGGACCTCTAACTAACAAGTGGCCCTCAGATGCGTAACCTGGCTCTAGTTTATACTGGTTTTTGAGCCCTTAGCTAAAATTAGCTATAGAATCCCAAACCAGAAGGGACAGGGTTAAATAAAATAACAAAAGCTGCATGTAAACTCTATTGCAATAAACAGTGTCATTTATTAATATACTGGAAGGTGACCATTACATACATACAGCAGCACAGACCTAAGTATCTGGCACTGTGCATGCGAGATAATAACAATAGGTCAGAAATATGTCTGTCACAAGGATTCAGATACACACACAAGAAGCTATGGGCAACTTCAGTTACACTAGTAGAACATAGGAATATTTGTCTCTGCTTCTGGTCTGGGTGATACACAGAAGCAGTAACACCTGTGCATATAAGATCAACTGTCTCAGTTCTTCCTGGAAACTCCCCCTTTATAAAACATCACAGTCCTCCAATGGTGGTTTCCTTCTAGAAAGGACAGGATGTACCTGCCTATAACCAAATAACAAACACAGCTACTTACAAATACAAACAGTGGAGGGCAGCAGATCCCTACAAGTGCAATAAATCAGTATTGATGTGACTGAGGTCAGGGCAGCACTCAGTTGCCTACATAAGCTGCTGAAAGTTAGTAACATAATCTAGTGTAAAATAAAGGAATTCAGACAACAATCTTGCTTTCCACTATGGTGGAATAATATATTTTGTATCTACAGTTCACCTGCTGTGGGTCTAAATGCCAGATCTTTGTGAATGAGGGTGACGCTCTGATGACTTGCATCATCCAATTGTGTGCAACAAAAAATGCCATTTTTCTTTTACTTTTCCCTGCATGTGGTTTGGTATTCTTTGCAAAATGAAATTTAACCACATTCTCTAAGCTCTGGGGAAAATTCCCTCAAAGTGCACCTTCGCTTAATTAGCCTAGTTGGCTAAATAGGGTGGTAGTTTACTATACTTTTCCAATGGGATGTGTATAATTCTGTCCAGTAAAGCATGCCAGTGGATTCCCAAAGGAGAAGCAAATATTCCCAGGCGATTCCAAAACAATGGTGTTGATTTACTAAACGGAAATACGCTGTTCACTATGCAAGGGTCTTTCCCCCAATGTAGTGAAGATCTGTTGACTTCCATTATACATCATCTAAACATGTGCAAGCAATGCGATTGGATATTCTTTGCAATGTGAATTTTCACTGCCTTGACCATGCCTTGCAAAGAGAACAGCCTTTTTTGTCTCTAGTAAATCAACCCCACTGATTCCACCCAAGACGCCCAACAGTCTCATACCAACTTTATTGTGAACCTCCAGTCCTTTAGACCAGGGGTCCTCAAACTTTTTAAACAGGGGGCCAGTTCACTGTCCCTCAGACCATTAGAGAGCCGGACTAAAAAAAAAAAAACTATGAACAAATGCAGACACAGTACAGGAGATGACCAGAGACTGCGGACATACAACGGCGGCGGGGATACTGGGCTGACCGCTCCATAAGATGCACAGACATTTCCCCCCAAGTGTGTCTTATGGAGCGAAATAGTGCCCCATCATTAGTGTCAGTGGGAGGAATAGTGCCCCATCATTGGTGTCAGTGGGAAGAAACGTGCCCCATCATTGGTGTCAGTGGGAAGAAATGTGCCCCATCATTAATGTCAGTGGTAAGAATCGTGCCCCATCATTGGTGTCAGTGGGAGGAATAGTGCCCCATCAATGGTGTCAGTGGGAGGAATAGTGCCCCATCATTAGTGTCAGTGGGGGGAGGAATAGTGCCCCATTGTTGGTGTAAGTGGGGGGAGGAAAGTGCCCCATCGTTGGTGTCAGTGTGGGGGGGGGAATAGTGCTCCATCATTGGTGTCAGTGGGAAGAAACGTGCCCCATTGTTGGTGTCAGTGGGAAGAAACGTGCCCCATCATTGGTGTCAGTGGGAAGAAACGTGCCCCATAATTGATGTCAGTGGGAAGAAACGTGCCCCATCATTGGTGTCAGTGGGAAGAAACGTGCCCCATCATTGGTGTCAGTGGGAAGAAACGTGCCCCATCATTGGTGTCAGTGGGAAGAAACGTGCCCCATAATTGGTGTCAGTGGGAAGAAACGTGCTCCATCATTGGTGTCAGTGGGAGGAATAGTGCCCCATCATTGGTGTCAGTGGGAAGAATCGTGCCCCATCATTGGTGTCAGTGGGGGGGATAGTGCCCCATCATTAGTGTCAGTGGGGGGAGGAATAGTGTCCCATTGTTGGTGTCAGTGGGGGGAGGAATAGTGTCCCATCGTTGGTGTCAGTGGGGGAAGGGGATAGTGTCCCAATATTGGTGTCAGTGGGAGGAATAGTGTCCCATCATTGGTGTCAGTGGGAGGAATAGTGTCCCATCATTGGTGTCAGTGGGAGGAATAGTGTCCCATCATTGGTGTCAGTGGGAGGAATAGTGTCCCATCATTGGTGTCAGTGGGAGGAATAGTGTCCCATCATTGGTGTCAGTGGGAGGAATAGTGTCCCATCATTGGTGTCAGTGGGAAGAATATTGCCCCATCTTTGGTGTCAGTGGGAGGAATAGTACGTCATTGGTGTCAGTGGGGGGGAATAGTGCCCCGTCATTGGTGTCAGTGGGAGGAATAGTACCCCATCATTGGTGTCAGTGGGGGAAGGAATAGTGTTCCATCGCTGGTGTCAGTGGGGGGTGGAATAGTGAAACAGAAAAAGGGTGCACCGACCTAATGCATTATCGTTTAAAATATTTATTGAAGAAATAAAGTAAGTATCATACTCACAATAGACATAAAAACACAGGCATGTCAAACTGAACAAGATGTATGATCCAAACAACATCTGAGTTCATAAGATGGAACCCTGGATGACCAACTGGCTAACGGGTTTCGAGGACACAACCTCTTCCTCAGAGCCAACACTACAGGAGTCTGCACTTCTCTTTATATAAATTACTAAATGATAACAAAAGGGCTGTATCAGAGCCACCCAAAGGCGGAGCCTGACATCACATGACCCGTTAGGATCAAAGTTGAGAAAAATAATAATAATAATAATAATTAATAATGATTGTGAACTATATTAGAAAAACATGAAATAAATATAATAAATGTGTGCACAATTTCACTTATAGGAAGATCATGGGTGGTATATGATGAAAAAAAAAATTTAAATAAAAATGTAAAAAAAATTAAGGCAAGATCTGATTTTGAAAAACTGTCTTGCCCCCAAAAGTGTTTGTTGTGGGGGTGGAATAGTGCCCCATCGTCGGTGTCAGTGGGGGGGAGGAATAGTGCCCCATCGTTGGTGTCAGTGAGGGGAGGAATAGTGCCCCATCATTGCTGTCAGTGGGAGGAATAATGCCCCATCATTAGTATCAGTGACACCAATGATGGGGCACTATTCCTCCCACTGACACGTAACTTGCTGACCCCTGCTCCAGCATGGTGCTGCTGCAGCCAGCATACCTGGTTGCAGCAGCACCAACAGCACAGCACACTTACCTGTCAGCTGTCCTTCACTCTCCCTCACTCGATGTTCCCAGGGCCGCTCGGCTACGCCTCCTCGCAGGTGATTGGCTGCCTGTGTGCCTTTCCTGAGCTACAGTTCTAGTGCCCAATCACCGGTGAGGAGGCGGAGATGAGCGGCAGGAGTGAGGGAGTGGCCGGAGTGAATGAAGGAGCAGCGCTTCCTGGACTGGATCGTCGTGGGACTGGGACCAGAGCCAGGTAAGGTACAGCAGCCCCCTGCCCGCCCCTTTTTCCTCACGGAAAATATGCCCCTGCCGGCGGGCCGGATAAATGGCCTCGACGGGCCGCATGTGGCCCGCTGGCTGTAGTTTGAGGACCCCTGCTTTAGACCATTAGTTCAATGACCAAGATGGGTTTGCCTGTGAAAAAAATTGCCACTTCCCGCAAATGCTTATTCAAAGTGAATTGGCTAGATTTGCTCATCCCTATGCTTCTGCGGGTGGCTGGTAGGTATATTGATGTTGAGTAGGTGAACTATTTCAGGCAGCTGAAATAATTGCCCTGGGACCCCTATACAGTAAATCCTGGCCCTGTAGAGTCCCACACACAAAATCTCATGACCTTCTGAACCACCTCTGCTAAAATATACAGATAAGGAAAGTGGAAGACATAGCTTAGCATCCTTGGCCATGGGACAGCATAGGAAGAGCTCAGCTCATCTAGAGCTAGGAATGGCCCTGCCTGTGCTGTTAAGGTGGCTGACCTTTTTAGTGAACTACTATGGCAATCCAATACACTGGGATCGCAAGGGGTTTTCACAGGACATTTAGTCTAGTCACTGGAAATAATATGGCCCCTTTCACATGGGCATTCCGTATGTCCGTTTTTCATCTGTCAGTTTACAGATGAAAAACAGACAACCATGTATTTCTATGGACTAGCGGATGTAAACGGATGATTATCTGTTTACATCCGTTATTGTCCACATCCGTTAACATCTGCTTTTTTTTAACAGAAGAAAACCCTATTTTTCTTCCGTAAAAAGACCCAGAACAGATGAAAAACAGATGTAAACAGATGACAAACGGATTTAATGGACAAAAAATTTATGTAAACGGATGTAAGCGGGCATACAGTCAGTTTTTGCATTGGTAAACTGATGAAATACGGATGAAAAATGGATGTGAACTGATGAAAAATGGATGTAAGGTGATGTAAAACTGATAAAAAAACTGATGTGAACTGAAGAAAAACTAACGTAAACTGATCAAAAGCGGATGTGAACTGATGAAAAACTGATGTAAAACTGACGTAAACTGATGAAAAATGGATGTGAACTGATGAAAAACGGATGTGAACTGATGAAAAACTGACGTAAACGGATGAAAAATGCATGTGAACTGATGAAAAACTGATGTGAACTGATGAAAAACTGATGTAAAACTGGCGTAAACTGATGAATAACGGATGTGAACTGATGAAAAACTGATGTAAAACTGGCGTAAACTGATGAATAACGGATGTGAACTGATGAAAAACTGATGTAAACTGATGTAAAACTGGCGTAAACTGATGAAAAACGGATGTGAACTGATGAAAACTGGATTTGAACTGATGAAAACTGGATGTGAACTGATGAAAAACTGGTGAAAATGGATGAAAAACGGATGTAAATTGATGAAAAACCGATGTGAACTGATCTATTTTTTCTTGGAAAAAATGTGACTGAACTGATTAAAAAAACAGAACGCCTGTGTGAAAGGACCCAGGTGTGGCCTGGAAGAAGCCAGGCTGAATCTTCATGCATCTTCTTTCTCTCTAGCTCTGGGCTGTGTTCCAGTGTGCGATGTTCCACCTTTGCTGTTTTGTATCTCTACACAAGCTGGGATGAGTTTTCTGAATGCGCATTAAAAAATACTAAAGCATAAAGTACAATATAAAGTTAAATGAAAGTCATATTGGACTGTGTACAAATGAACTCATGTGCATATTTACAACATACAGTAACTAAAGACTAACTGCTTTGCACTTCCTGAGGGCGATCTTTGATTGATGACGCAACTTCCGCTAACGTCACTTCTGCCCTGTAGAACGCACGCTGCTCCAAGGAGCATCTAGCACAGCGACACTAATACAGTGACCAGTACTAATAAAAAACACTGACACTGCGCTAATGACACTGGGCAGGAAGGGGTTAACATTTGGGGTGATCAAAGGGTTAACTGTGTGTGTTTTACTGTGTGCTGTGCTTTACTATGTAAGCACGCTGCTTTGTATGGCTCTGCTATGCAGAGCCATACAAAGCCGCATGCTGGAGCTGATAGGGGAGAGATCTGTATTGTTTGCATACAGACCACTCCCCCATCAGTGATACTGAGTGATCGCTGGGTGCCGGCAGAGAATCACTGGCCGGGACCTGGTGATCGACAGCTGAAGCCGCCAATGGCTTCATGGGTAGGGTGCGCGCACCACCTACCCAGAAATACAAAATCACGTATATACTGTATATGTGATTTCGCACAGCCCTGCCGCCCTGTAGCAGTAGTTCTGCTATAGGACGGTTGGGAAGTGGTTAAAAAAACAAAACATTTTTATAAAACACTTATTTAAAAGTGCTATTCCCAGCACAATGATCGACTGCTTGTATTCTCAATGTAAATCACATGCCCGGCAGCAGACAATTTCATGGATGTGCATGCAGATAACACAATGATTTGACCCGCTCCATGTATTTCATCTTTATAGACTTTTTTCAGAACCTACAGTGGGGATCGAAAGTTTGGGCACCCCAGCTACAAATTTGTATTAATGTGCATAAAGAAGCCAAGGAAAGATGGAAAAATCTCCAAAAGGCATCAAATTACAGATTAGACATTCTTATAATATGTCAACAAAAGTTAGATTTTATTTCCATCATTTACACTTTCAAAATAACAGAAAACAAAAAAAATGGCATCTGCAAAAGTTTGGGCACCCTGCAGAATTTATAGCATGCACTGCCCCCTTTGCAAAGCTGAGACCTGCCAGTGTCATGCATTGTTCTCAATCATCGTCTGGGAAGACCAGGTGATGTCAATCTCAAAGGTTTTAAATGCCCAGACTCATCTGACCTTGCTCCAACAATCTGCACCATGGGTTCTTCTAAGCAGTTGTCTAGAAAACTGAAACTGAAAATAGTTGACGCTCACAAAGCTGGAGAAGGCTATAAGAAGATATCAAAGCGTTTTCAGATGTCAATATCCTCTGTTCGGAATGTAAATAAGAAATGGCAGTCATCAGGAACAGAGGAAGTTAAAGCAAGATGTGGAAGACCAAGAAAAATATCAGACAGAACAGCTCACAGGATTGTGAGAAAAACAATTCAAAACCCACGTTTGACTGCACCATCCCTCCAGAAAGCTCTGGCAGACACTGGAGTTGTGGTACACTATTCCACTATAAAGAGATACTTGTACAAATATGGTCTTCATGGAAGAGTCATCAGAAGAAAACCTCTTCTACGTCCTCACCACAAAAATCATCGTTTGAACTTTGCAAATGAACATATAGACAAGCCTGATGCATTTTGGAAACAAGTTCTGTGGACCGATGAGGTTAAAATTGAACTTTTTGGCCGGAATGAGCAAAGGTACGTTTGGAGAAGAAGGGGCACAGAATTTAATGAAAAGAACCTCTGTCCAACTGTTAAGCATGGGGTTGGATCAATCATGCTTTGGGGTTGTGTTGCAGCCAGTGGCACAGGGAACATCTCACGAGTAGAAGGAAAAATGGATTCAATAAAATTTCAGCAAATTTTGGATGGTAACTTGATGCCATCTGTGAAAAAGCTGAAGTTAAAGAGAGGATGGCTTCTACAAATGGATAATGATCCTAAACACACCTCGAAATCCACGGGGGATTACATCAAGAGGCGTAAACTGAAGGTTTTGCCATGGCCTTCACAATCTCCTGACCTCAACATAATTGAAAATCTATGGATAGACCTTAAAAGAGCAGTGCGTGACAGACAGCCCAGAAATCTCAAAGAACTGGAAGACTTTTGTAAGGAAGAATGGGCAAAGATACCTCAAACAAGAATTGAAAGACTCTTGGCTGGCTACAAAAAGCGTTTACAAGCTGTGATACTTGCCAAAGGGGGCAGTACAAGATATTAACTCTGCAGGGTGCCCAAACTTTTGCAGACGCCATTTTTTTGTTTTCTGTTATTTTGAAAGTGTAAATGATGGAAATAAAATCTAACTTTTGTTGACATATTATAAGAATGTCTAATCTGTAATTTGATGCCTTTTGGAGATTTTCCATCTTTCCTTGGCTTCTTTATGCACATTAATACAAATTTTTAGCTGGGGTGCCCAAACTATCGATCCCCACTGTATATTGTAGAAATTACAATTTAAAGATCCTTTATGGCTTTGTTTCCCATTTATACAATAAGACTTTCTTTGGTTCATGTAAAAAGCTGCTCAAAATTCTTAGAAAAGCAACTGTGAAATAAGGGAACAAAGTCAACAGATTATGATATTATTTCTAATGATACTATTGTGTCTTTTGTTATGTTACATAACAAACATAGTAGGCACCACATAACATTTTCACTGTTTATTATGAAATTGATGAAAGCACATTCTTTAAAGTTTAATGTATTTGTTTTTAGCTTTTTATATTTTTAGATGAACTACCTCTTTTCTGTGAAATGTAACCTAAATGAATGCATGCTAACTGGAATATCTCTACAAAATATTCTGTATGTTAGAAATGGGCATGATGAAAAATATTTCTTTCATTTTGTTTAGGATCCATTTGTTAAGTAAATAATTGTATTTCATCATACTAGTTATGTTAAAATTATTCGTTTTCAGAGAATCGATTTGTATTTTCAGAAGTTGCTTCAGAAGATTGGCTATTTTTGTTTTAACATGTTAATTCGTTATTTTGGGGGATTACTTATGCACTTCGAGTCATTCCTGGTAGTTCAGAGAAATGGAATGAGCTGATTGAACAATATTGACTGGAGTCGTGTGCTGTGTTGCATTTGATATAAATATATGTTTGTTTTATTATTTTTTTTTATCAGACTTACATAAAAGGATCCTTTTGTTTGTCTTAGAAAGAGAAATAAGGTTATTTTCAATGTTTAAGTGGACTTCTCAAACAGATGCCTTAGTAACAATTACACAAGCTGTTTTGTACAAAAATGAGAACTTAGATATCATTGTTGTATGTTGGGCTCTTCTATTGTTCTACAATTAATTATGTAACTGAAATCAACAAGTCCAGTTAATCAATAGTTAACAATAGCTTGACTTTCGGACATATATGACTTATGGCATGTAAGATACAACAGTGCCATCTAGAGGTCGAATTGGAGAATGTTTCTCCCATTGAAATACGGTATTGCAAAAGTATCCGCCCATGTGGGATTGGCTATCCAAAACTTTTCAAATAAAAAGTCAGCAGGTTAAGCTGACTGGAGGACTCTATGATGACTTAACGCCAAGGAAATTCTCTGCCAGAACATGAAGATGATTTCAGCCCAAACTCCTGCAACCGTTTTAGAACAAGCCTGGGGTCAGTGTTGCCTACGCAGATTGTGAAGCCTCTATTATCAGAGCTAAGCAACTTGTCAGCTTATTACTATTGTATATAGAACATAGTTTCGCTAGGATATACAGTAGGTAGCATTTTGCTTGTTATAGGTATATCTGTCAGTCTTGTATTGTATTCCTTTAATTTTAATTGATTGTATGTACAGAATTTTTGTTTAGTAAAAGCACATTAATATACCACAAAGGTTTAACTTTTCTTGTTTATAACACAAAGTAACCTTACTAGATTTCAAAGCAAAACAATTGGGGGGCTCATGCCAGGATTTGCACTAAAGTTCAACTGAAGCAGACTTGTTTTCTGCAATGTGTTCTGTTGCTAAGTAAAAATACAACATAGGCTGTTTAGGAAAAACAATTCTACAGAGGTTTCTAGTGACCAGGAGGCATCATGCACTTTCCCTACCTGGGCCAAAGACAATGAGTGAATGCCTCTTGCTAAGGAATTTGCAAAGTATGCCTCTGATTTGAATAAGACCTGGGGTAAAAAAAGTCTCAGATTGTTTTGTAGATTTTAGCCTTGAGGGGTTTGATTTAAGTAAAGTAGTGAAGATGACTGTCCAGAGTGGGTTGGTACTTTCGTCATGCTCTCTTTACTGAATCACAAAGGAGGGAGAAGGCAGAGACAGAAATTAGTGTATTAAAAGACCAGCTAGCAGTTGCTTTGGAGTGTGTACATTCAACTGTTGGTCAGACTGATGATTTGCAAGAGCTGGGTGCAGCCCTCATGCCAAAATCAATGAATGCCTTAAGAAAAAAGGAGCGTAAACCTGTTAGTAAAGCCAGGGTACATGCCATTGTCACATCTCAAAACTAGGATTGTAAGGATGTGCTCTCCTCAATTGATATTGAGGATGAAGAGAGAGAGTTTGACATTTCTGATACTGATCTTCTATTGGGAAAGAAAAATGTGCCAGACCTCTCATTACTAAGCATAGGAAAAGGCAACAGGATATGGCAGATGGGGAGATGCATTACCGCAACCCCAGAGATGTGGAATTTAAAGAAGTAAGGGAGTTTACACAAACCAAACTCCATGAGCTGGCAAAACAATACAAACAGAGGTCCAGGAAATCTCTATGGAATTGGCTCTTACCTTTATGGGATGAAGGGGCGAACAGTGTTGTTTTGTCAGGCAAGGAAGCAGTGGCTATGGAAGTGTTAACCCATGACCCACAATTGCGTCAGGCCATGTGAAAAGCCCGAGAGTTTACTGTAAATTTTTCACTGTTAGACCTCATGAGAGATGGGGTAATCCAAGTATACGCTAACCCTAGTGATCTGGAAAATACTTACTCGTGGGGAACAATAGGAGAAGGTATTTCCAGGTTATGAATTAAATACCGTATTTTCCGGTGTATAAGACGACTTTTCAACCCCTGAAAATCTTCTGAAAAGTCGGGGGTCGTCTTATACGCCGGTGCGAGCCGGTGTCAGGGCGGCACTTTTTCGAGGGGCGGCGCGGCGCCGCCCCCCCTCCTCCTCCACCGGACACTAAGTACAGGGGTGGACAGAGGGGCTGCTGTACCTTACCTGGCTCCGGTCCCACGACGATCCGGTCCAGGAAGCGCGGCTGCTCCTTCTTTCAGTTCGGCCGCTCGATGGTCACGTGGCCGCTCGGCTCCGCCTCCTCACCGGTGATTGGGCGCCAGCACTGGAAAGGCACACAGGCGACCAATCACCGGCGAGGAGGCGGAGCCGAGCGGCCCCGCGAAAATTGAGCGGCCACACTGGAAGAAGGAGCAGCCGCTTCTCTCCCCCACTGACACTAACGATGGGGCACTATTCCTCTCCCACTGACACCAACGATGAGGCACTGTTCCTCCCCCACTGACACCAACGATGAGGCACTGTTCCTCCCCCACTGACACCAACGATGAGGCACTGTTCTCCCCACTGATACCAATGATGGAGCACTATTCCTCCTCCCCACTGACACCAATGATGGGGCACTATTCCTCCTCCCCACTGACACCAATGATGGGGCACTATTCTCCCCACTGATACCAATGATGGGGCACTATTCCTCCCCCACTGATACCAACGATGGGGCACTATTCCTCCCACTGATACCAACGATGGGGCACTATTCCTCCCACTGATACCAACGATGGGACACTATTCTCCCCACTGGCACCAATGATGGGGCACTATTCCTCCCCCACTGACACCAACGATGGGGCACTATTCTCCCCACTGACACCAATGATGGGGCACTATTCTCCCCACTGACACCAATGATGGGGCACTATTCTCCCCACTGATACCAATGATGGGGCGCAATTCCTCCCACTGACACCAATGATGGGGCGCAATTCTTCCCACTGACACCAATGATGGGGCGCAATTCCTGCCACTGATACCAATGATGGGGCACTATTCCTCCCACTGACACCAATGATGGGGCGCAATTCCTGCCACTGATACCAATGATGGGGCGCTATTCCTCCCACTGACACCAATGATGGGGTTCTATTCCTCCCACTGACACCAATGATGGGGTTCTATTCCTCCCACTGATACCAATGATGGGGTGCTATTCCTCCCACTGATACCAATGATGGGCCACTATTCCTCCCACTGACACCAATGATGGAGCACTATTCCTCCCACTGACACCAATGATGGGACACTATTCCTCCCACTGACACTAATGATGGGACACGATTCCTCCCACTGACACCAATGATGGGGCACGAGTCTTCCCACTGACACCAATGATGGGGCACTATTCCTCCCACTGACTAATGATGGGGCATTATTCCTCACACACTGACACTAATGATGGGGCACCATCATTGGTGTCAGTGGGAGGAATAGTGTCCCATCATTGGTATCAGTGGGAGGAATAGTGCCCCATCATTATGTCAGTGGATGAAATAGTGCCCCATCATTGGTGTCAGTGGGAGGAGGAGTGCCTCATCATTGGTGTCAGTGGGAGGAATAGCACCCCATCATTGGAATACCATACTGAAATACCATACCATCTTGAAATCAAATCTGATGTTTTTTCATTTTTATTTGGTGTGCGTTGGAAGAGGGGTAGTCTTATACGGCGAGTATAGCTCAAACCCTATATTTTAACAGGAAAAGTAGGGGTCGTCTTATACGCCCAGTCGTCTTATACGCCGGAAAATACGGTAGTTTTTGAGAATATGGGACCAGATATGGAATCCTTGATGTCTGCTCTGCGTTCTAAGCCGATAAAGTCTGCACAACTTAATCTAATGGCTTCTTTATTGTCCTTGCTGGAAGTCCTGGAATTAAAAAGCAAGATTCAAAAAGCCACTACCCTTTTAGGCCACTTGAGGGAGCAAGAGGAGACTGAAACAAAACCTGTCAAGGCCAGACAGGAAGAAAACAAGTGGAAAAGAACAGAGAAGAAAGGGAATGTGGTAGAGAAGACAGGAGGTGAAGAAAAAAGTCTAGTTATCTCTAGGAAACAACAGTGGATGGACCTATTAAAGGCAGGAGTACCTAAAGATGAGATAGATGGGATTTTTACTGAAGAATTGCTGAAGAGGTGGAGAGAGTTAGTTGAGAAAACTGTCAGGGTTGGGAACTCTACTACCAGTTAAGATAATGTCAGCCTAGATTTAGAGGAAACAGAACAGACCACTCCTGTTAGCCCCCAAACTGCACATGAACCCAAACCCAAATCCCTTTATCCTGGGGAGGAGTTAGAGAGACTCAAAAAGGGGGACTGGGAGGATCCTTGTCCTTTATGAAGAGACAGCGAGTCTCTTGTAATAGCAGTGAGGACAGTGACAGCAGGAGACCGATGCCCATATGCACCTTTCACTGTATGGTGGCAGAAGTCATCTTCTCTTGCACATGTGATGGCTTTAGTTAATACTGGAGCTGAAGTTACACTTTTACAAGGAAATACTTCCCTTAAAAAAGGAGAAGTAATTTATGTAAATGGTTTGGGAGGGCAAACCCCACCAGCAGTTAGGTGAAATTGGCAATTGGAAAGGGACCAGTATTTTAGACAAATGTTTTGGTATCAGAGTTACCCAAAAATATTCTCAGTATGGATGTACATCAAGGTCAGTCAATTCAGACTGAATGGGGTACATTCACATTTGGGTATCCTGATAAAGCGTATCTGGTTAGGGCGGCGAAGGCTGTGGTCAGAGGTCATGCCAAATAGACCCCTGTCTACATTCCTCCACCAGAGAAACCAGTTTGTCTCAAGCAGTATGTACATATGTTCTGAAGGCCACAAAGGAATTAGGGAGACTGTTCAAGAACTGTTTAGAGTAGGGATCTTTACAACCTGCTATGTTTTTTAATATTTCTCATCTCCGGTGTTCCCTGTAAAGAAACATGATGAGACATATAGAATGACTGTGGATTACAGAGGTCTAAGCAAAGTGGCACCTTCATTGAAGTCAGTTGCACCTGATATGATCTCCATCAATGAGAAAATTGACAAGGAGGCAGGAGAATATTATGAGATAGACATTAATGGTTTCTTTTAAATTCAAATAGACCCTGACTATAAGTTTACCTTTGTGTGGGATGGCTTCCAGTACAATTTCACTGTGCTTACAGAAGAGTAGGTTCATTTTCCAACAATTTGTCATGGACTTATTGCCCAAGATTTACGTACCCTGAACTTGAAAGTTACTGTATTGCACCAAATCAATGACATCATGATCTCTGGGACAAAATAAAATGTAACTGAAGCACTGCGTCTGTTGGTACAGTAAATGGAGAACAGAGGATGGGGTATCAACAATGACAAAGTCCCTGGACATGCCACAGAGGTGAAGTTCTTGGGAATGATGTGGACTGGGTTACAGAGGAAAATTCCAGAGACACTTGTGCAAATTATTAAGGCACTGTCACCCCCTACTACCAAAAAGGAGGCACAGAGGTTCATTGCAGTTGTGGGATTCTGGAGATCATTCATCCCACATCTTGGACTGATCCTGATGGCTATATACAATGTTACCGGAAAAATTGAGTTTTCATGTGGTTCAGAGCAGCAGACCTCATAAATTGCTGCTAAAGAAGCCATTTTGCAGCTTCATGGATTGGGACCTGCAAGGGAAGGAGTACCAATTCAGCTGGATGTAGTGAAGCAGGATGGTACCATATCTTGGGTCTGTGGTAGCCAAATGAAAAGAAAGAACAGAGAGCAATACCCATTGGATTTTGATCCAAGCAACTGACGGGCTCAGAAGAGATACCTCTTTGGGGCCTACACAGCACTACAACATGTAGAGACCATTACAGAAAAGAACCCAGTCACCATTCATACTGCATTTCTCAATAGTGGGATGGGTAAGAGATAATGGACTGACCACTAGGGCAACTGTAGCTCATAACCAGACATTGATGAAATGGAAGTGGTACCTTCAAGAAAGAGGGGGTATTGTAGCTGGGGATGTCAGAGACATTTCAAAACAGTTGGCAGGGTTTGTCACTTTTAGCCGCATCCAGCCATAAGAAGAAATTATGGTGCTGCAGTCATCCCCCGTTCAAGAGGCTCCACCTTTTGAGTCTCTGTCAGAAGACACAAAAGAGTCAGAATGGTTCACTGATGGTTCAGCCATAGTCACCTCATCTGGGCATCAATGGGCAGCAGCATCCTACAACCCGAGTACAGATACAGTCCTGTAGGGGACCGCAATTGGAGTGTCCAGTCAGTATGCAGAGTTGAAAACTATAGTAATGACTCTTCAGGAAGATCCTTCTTCCCATGTCAATATCTACATTGACAGCTGGGCAGTCTTTAAAGGACTGACAACTTGGATACCCACGTGGAAGTCCAATGAATGGATGATTCATGGACAGGTGGTGTTAGGAGGCAAGGAGGTCTGGGACTACATCTGGAAGGAAGCTCCCTCCTGCAAGTTGGGCATGTTGATGTACATGTGCCCCTAGTCCCAGACTTTGAGAACTATACCAGAGTGGCAGATGAAATCGCCAAGATGAATGCAGTTGTGCCAGTTGATCCTGTCCTGATTAACTTGGCCAATTGGGTCCACAAGCAATCTGGACATTGAGGGCAGAAAGCAACATAGGAATGGGCACAGCAAAGAGGATTGCCTATATCCATGGACTTTATAAATACTGTATATGGGAACTGTACAGTATGACAATGGCCATTGCAAAAGTATTCCACCAGGTCAATTAAGAGGGGAGGGGGTCTGCAGAGATTTGGCAAATTGACTTCATCAGTTCCCTGCCCCGGGGAAACAATGGACTGAGATATTGTCGCTTTGCAGTGGACACCTATTCAGGACTTTTGCTTCAACTACTGTCCCAAACAGGTCCAAGGTGATCTTCTAATTGCCACAAGTGCCCAAAGTCCCAATAGTGTGAAGCTGAAAATGAAAAAACCCCCCCTGGGCAACAGTGTTATATATACAGGTCACTGCACAACTATCCTTCAATAAAATCCCAGATCTTCATGTATTCTCACCAGATTCTTTCCATTAAGCATGCGTTGTATATTATACAATCTTCTCTGTCTCCTCTGCTTTATCATCTACTCCACTGCTCCCAATCTCCAAAAAACAAAATAAGCTAATATAGTGTAGTGGATTCAAACATACTATAATTTGTGATACACCCATGTACCAACTATACACAGCCACAACCGTGTACAACTGAAAAAAACATTGTGTCCACCACTATCGACACTAATTACTCTTACCCTCACAGGGTGAATATGTGCATATAATCAGGATATCACTCCCCATCAGTATGTCTTAAGCTCTTGATTCGAGTATAACCATGCACCATCCACCTACAGTGTTCAAACAAATTCACGTGCTCTTCCCTTCCTCTTTTAGGCATGCACCTTACCCTGCATATACTGATATGTGCCTTCAATACTTAGTGCAATCTTCACTCTACTCCTCTTCTCAACGATACTTCGTATACTCAGTCCACTTACTGCAACCACCAGCATGTATGGATTTAAGGTCAAAAGCTGTAATCCCATGATGTACACTAATGTTTTGTTCATGATTGCAAACCACCCAAATATGTCGGCCAAGGATACTCGTGGCACTGAACAATAAAATGGAACAAAAAGTGCAAACACCAAAGATAAAACCCTGATGGTAAAGTGTTGAGGTTTATTCACAACCTGTTCCACTTCAATGAGAAGGAGATAAAAAACTGCTGAGAGAATCCAGAACCCCAATAAATATGAAAAGTGCACTGGAACCAGTAGTAGCAATCATTGTAATAGAGGAGAGAGAGGTGTGCCAGACTAAGTGTAGTAAGGAGGTAACAGTTTATTGCACACAAGATTAAAAACTCACAAGATGTGGGTGTATATCAGGCATCAAGTAATGAATAGAAGAACGTCATCCGGGCTGGACATCTGGAGCGGATGGCTGAGGTACCAGGGGCCAAGGCTCACATAGTGGCTGGCGCTCCTTAGCGGGTCCCAATGGAGGAGTGAAGAGGGCAGATGAGTGTCCAGGGAGTCGCGGTGCAGGGAAGGAACCGGGCTCTGGACAGGTGTTCCTGGCCTCTCACACCAGAGGTCTGATGAAAAGGCTGTTGCCTTGAAACACGTCACCACCCCTTCCTACGGCTCCACTCTACGTCTTGACGTCACTTCCGCTCAGTGGCCATCTTGGCTGCGCTCCAGTCTGGCTGTGATACGTGACCAAACCCATGCTGGTGTGAGACGGCAGGAACACCTGTCCAGAGCCCGGTTCCTTCCCTGCACCGCAACTCCCTGGACACTCATCTGCCCTCTTCGCTCCTCCATTGGGACCCGCTAAGGAGCGCCAGCCACTACGTAAGCCTTGGCCCCTGGTACCTCAGCCATCTGCTCCAGATGTCCAGCCCGGATGACGTCCTTCTATTCATTACCTAATGCCTGATATACACCCACATCTTGTGAGTTTTTAATCTTGTGTGCAATAAACTGTTACCTCCTTACTACACGTAGTCTGGCGCACCTCTCTCTCCTCTATTCTCTCCACACAGAGTTCCTGTTTACTCTAGAGAGTCCAGCCTCACGACGGTGTTTACGTTGCAGGTATTTTTTACTAACCCCCCTCCTGCCCAGAACTACCTGAGTTACAAGACCCCTCCACCCTCAGAACTATTAAAGCTGCATAACCCTCACTGAACCACCATATACTTTATTTAGTCTTATTTTCCCCCCTCTGCTCCCCCCTAAGACTCACAGAGAAGTCCCCATGTTCTCCTATAAATGAACTGCCTCCATCGCCTTAAAGACTTCTATGAATTGTATACCCACTACTACCTCTCCTGCGCCAATACGCACTTCTGTCAGCAATCATTGTAAGTTTGTACTTTACCCGGCGCAAAGACCATGACAGGTTGCAAGTTTCAATCCAGTTAATTTATATAGATTTCGCTATAGCATATCTTTCATTGCCAGCTTAGAAAGTTGAATATAAACCTTTTATAGTGAATTGCTATTCAAAGTGATGACTACTCACACTTCACCGGATCAACAGTATAGCAATGGGCCATTCTGGAGTGTCCTGTTTGTGCCACATCCCATACCATCCCATACCATCCACATGCAACTGGTTTGATTGAAAGATACAATGATACAGAGTGCAGAGTTCAGTATCTACGTGAGGTTCCTGAAAGAACAGGGTTAAACAGGTACCAAGTTACTGCTTCCCATGACATAGAAACCACAAGTAACATATCTGAAGCTGAAGCCTATCC
This sequence comes from Staurois parvus, assembly GCF_062004578.1. NCBI lineage: Eukaryota > Metazoa > Chordata > Amphibia > Anura > Ranidae > Staurois > Staurois parvus. The sequence goes on along the minus strand of NW_028318047.1, from coordinate 4,066,597 downwards.
AGGAATGAGAAGGAATCTGGCAGGAGGGTTTGAAGTTATATTTGTGATGGCAGATGAGCTTCAAGACAGTGGATGGGGCTCTGACTGGTTAGTGGACACTTCTCAGCAAGAGTGGAAAGTGAAGCTCTATAACATCAAACCTTCCAAAATAAACAGCAATAGTCCTCTGGGAAATATTAGTATATTTTTTCACCTTCCTATCGATGTTATTTGGGAGGATCAGAAGTGGATACAGGCAGGTGGCAAAGTGTTGGTCAGAGATCCAGGCAAGAAGTCAGTTAGAGGAAAGATTGTAGCTGAAGGGCCAGAGTCTATTGTGTATATATTATTAGAAGGAACAGATAATCCGCTTTGTTTTCCACTCTATTTTCTCCGATTTGATCCATGGGAAGACCAGAGAAAGTGGCTTCATGATGGATAGAATGATGGAAGACTGCAAGAGCTGTGGAGAGCAAGGCCTTTGATGTGTTACAAGCCTGGATTTGTTTATAACAGATATTTTATAATGAACTTTTGCTAAAGATTGAAACATCTTTACGGTGGCAGAAATATGGGAGGGGGTTGCATTCAAGATGCATAAATGTTTAGTATGAGTTTGTTGGTAATAAAGTGATTTTCTCTGTGCAGTCTGAGAGAAAATCAAGGGCAGAATATGTTGCATTTGATATAAATATATATGTTTGCTTTATTATTTTCTCCTCAGACTTACATGAAAGGATCTGTTTGTATTGCGAAAAATTCATAAACCAAACAGCGGTTTCCCATAGGAATGCATTGAAAACCAATTAATCCATTCCGGAGGTCAGAAAAAAGTAAAAAAAAAAAGTATTTTATCTGTTCAAAACTCTTTATAAAGTGCATTTTAAAGGCATAAATACTGTACAGGGACATGATTAAAAATGAATTCGTAAATGCATTGAAAACCAATTAATTTGTTCCGGAGGTCAGAAAAAAGTTAAAAAAAGTTTTATCTGTTCAAAACTCTTTATAAAGTGCACTTTAAAGGCATAGTACTGTACAGGGACATGATTAAAAAAAATTAGTAAATGCATTGAAAACCAATTAATCCATTCGTATTGCAAAAAAATTAGTAAACTGAGCCATTATTTTCAATGGATTTTCATTCGTAAACCGAAAATTACCTTAACTAAGGTGTTTGTAAACCAAGGTATCACATATGGCATGTATGACACAACAGTGCCATCTATAGGTCAAATTGGAGAATATCTCTCCCATTGATACACAGTATTACCAAAGGATACTCCCATGGGGGATTGGTTACCCAAAACTTTTCAAATAAAAAGTCAGCAGGTTAAGCTGACAGGAGGACTCTATGATGACTTAACACCAAGGAAGTTCTCTGCCAGAATCTGAAGACGCTTTTAGCCCAAACTCCTGCAACCGTTTTAAAGCAAGCCTGGGGTCCATGTTATTTGTATTAGGCATTAGGCAGATATTAGGCAGGTCAATTGTTTTTATGTACAAAATGTTGGTTTAGACCACAGTGGTCTTAGCTTCCTTGCTTATAACGCAAAGTAAACTTACTAGACACCAAAACAAAAAATGTGCATCCAAAAGTAATGAATGGACACATTTTGGATTCATTCGTTATGTTATGATGCAGATGTTCTGATGAATCCATCTCCATCCAATCCAAACACAAGAAGTAGGGATAATCATCTTATTTTATTTCTTTATTTCAATTTCATATGTACTGCATTTTTTGTAATAGTGAAACATGTTAATGCAAAATAAAAATGAAATGGATCCAAATCAATTTGGATAATTTTTTATGTTGTTACGTTATTTTGGATGCTTCAAACATTAACAAAAGGCTCAAACTATTGCATCAAGTCATCCGAACGAAATGAATACAAAGGAATTTGTTGTTTTCGTTCTTTTTTATTTTAGATTTGTTGAAATTCTTTACTATCGTGATTAAGAGATTTGGATACATCCAAATCGCCAAACCACAAATGTTTCATCCAAAGTTTGATTTGTAAATAAATAACTCACGCATGGCTACTGCATGTTAATAGCTTTCTGTTTGCTGATTCACAATCTTATAATAGAAAAACTGCATGGTATGAAGGTAGTATTTAACATTTGACTCCCAAATAAAGTGACTTAAAACAGGCCCACTGAAAAGAATGATGAGCCAAAGGGGTTTATTTACTAAAGCTGGAGAGTCCAAAATCAGACTCCCTTCTGCATAGAAACCAATCAGCTTCCAGGTTTCATTGCCAAAGCTTCATTGAACAAGCTGAGGTTAGAAGCTGATTGGTTTCTATGCAGAAGGGAGTCTGATTTTGGACTCTCCAGCTTTAGTAAATAAACCCCAATGTGTCTTGCAGTTTTATGGACTTTTAATGCACACGTTTTGTGTTAGCATTTAGCGCAAACATTTTCTCCATACCCTAAATATTTTTGACTCTGTAATACACATGAGGAAATATGTTTAAACTGCACATTTAAAGCAACAATGCACAAAAGTATGCATAACTCACTTACTCTGGGTGCATTTAAAATAATTAAGGCGGTAAATAGGCAGTAAAAACACACAGTTGAGCTGCTTTTTTTACTGCCACCCCAACAACTCCTGCTCAAAGTGGTATTAAACCAAAAATCAAAAATGTATTATATTGCAGCATATCAGTCATTAGATGTGGTGGCTGCATCAGTTTTCATTTCTTTGGCTTTTTTCCCAGTTTTCCCCTGGTGATCTGGCCAGTAACACACCGGATTCATTGGTTTTCAATGCATTTACCAATACATTTTTAATCATGTCCCTGTACAGTATTTATGCCTTTAATGTGCACTTTCTAAAGAGTTTTGAACAGATAAAATACTTTTTTTTTTAACTTTCTACTGACAAATTAAATTCGAAAACCGAGGTACGCCTGTACAAACAAGATAGGTTCTGTAGGTTTGCTCTTAAGTTGAATTTGTATGTAAGTTGGAACAGGCACATTTTTTAAGTGTAGCTTCAGCAAAAAAAAATATTTTGAAGTTTTTAGGGAAGGGTTAACGTCCCTGTAACTAATGCAGCCATCACATCTTAGAATTGGTAATGTCAGGAATGGACTGGCCAGCAATGGTGGGACTCACCTGCCTTTTGATCTGCAGTACCAGGGCTGGCCAGCGGGTGCTCCCAGCAATCAGAGACTCAACCTTTCAGCCAGCTAACACCTGGAACTGATGATACTGGTGTATTTAAGGGATGGCCAGACTTGCAGACTCTGCCTTGGTGTTGTGTTTGTCCTGGGCCCTGTATCTGTCCTGCATCCTGTTTCTGTTCCTTTGCTACCTGTTCTGATCCCTGGCTTGTGACCCTGACCATCCCTCTGCCTGACCCTCTGTACTACGCTGCTTGCTACCTGTTCTGATCCCTGGCTTGTGACCCTGACCATCCCTCTGCCTGACCCTCTGTACTACGCTGCTTGCTACCTGCTGAACTTGGCCTGTGACCCCGACCATTCTCTGCTTGCTCCCCCTGTACCTACCTGCCCAATTGATATTGACTCGGCCTGCCTGACGACGCTTGCTTGTATGTACTGTTATCTGTGGGTGGTTGGTTGGGTTTGTTTGCACTGTATTATGTTTAGTATTGCACTGCGTTTATGTTTGTATTGTTAGTGTTAATAAATTACATTGTTAATCACATATCTGAAGTCTGCGTTTCCCTGCTTCAGTCACACACCTCTGGTCATACCTGGGAGCCCTGACATTACACCAAGGCCAATCCTGACCAGAAGTGGCTGCACAGGGAAGCCATCTTGGCTTGTTGATGGGAAGGATGGATCTGGATGAGGTTGCGTATTTATATCTGCTAGTGTTTGATGACAGGGAGTATGCTTATCAAACTCTGAAGGAGTATACCCGGGATGAACTGCTAGAATGTATACGGCTCGCTCATGTTCTAGTAGATCAGGGCACAGAGTTCTCTGAGGTGCAGCCTTTGATTGAGGTTTGTGCAGAGTTGGTTTCATCTGGTACCCCCGAATGCAGGGATGAATTTTTGCCACCATTTAGTGCAGACCAGGTAGAGTCCCTGGTGTGGTTATTAGAGGATGATGTGGGTTACTTTCTGGAGCGTTATTCCACATGTTCACCACAGACACTAAGAGATTGTATAAACGCAGTGCAGTCATTGACCAGACAGGCTTAGTGTAAGCTCAGCTTTGTTCAACCCATACTGCAGACATGGACAGACTTGTTGCACCCAGCCTCAGTCAGCTTACAAAAACCCAGTCCTGCTTCTAACTCTACTCCTGTATTCCCAACAGCTCCTCCAGTTACAGCCCAGTATACTTGGCTATCTACCGCATGTCAGTACCCTGTTCCCACTCGCTGCACCTATCCTGCCTTTAACCCTGTAAAAAAGCCCTCTGTAGCAACTGCTCCCTCTCCTGTTCCATCCTCCAGTTCTTCTCTGTCTCCAGCTGCTCCATTCGTTTGCAGACCTGCGTTTACTTGCAGTGCTCCAGTAGTTAAAACCAGAAAAAAGCGAAAATTCTTTCCAACCAATACCATCCTGCCAGTATCCAAACCGGTGAGCCTGCCTTCCGTGGTTCAGCCTGAAGCCTCTACTCAGCCTGAAGCCTCTACTCAGCCTGAAGCCTCTACTCGGCCTGATGCCTGTACGCAGCCTGATGCCTCTCTTCAGCCTGATGCCGGTACGCAGCCTGATGCCTCTCTTCAGCCTGATGCCTGTATGCAGCCTGATGCCTCTCTTCAGCCTGATGCCTCTACTCGGCCTGATGCCTCTACTCGGCCTGATGCCTCTACTCGGCCTGAAGCCTCTACTCGGCCTGATGCCTCTACTCGGCCTGAAGCCCCTACTCGGCCTGAAGCCCCTACTCGGCCTGAAGCCTCTACTCAGCCAGACGCCGGCATTCAGCCTGATGCCTCTACCCAGCATGATGAACTGATCCAGCCTGACGATCCTATTAGGCCAGTTGACTCGATGCCCGCTGTTGATCCAGATGATCCGGTACCTGATCCGGTGCCCGCTGTCGTGCCAATTGACTCAGAGCCCGCTGTCGTACCTGGTGACTCGGTGCCCACTGCCTTGCCAGATGACGCGGTGCCCGCTGGCGAGCCAAATGACCTGATGCCTGGTGACCCAGTGCCCGCTGTCATGCCTGGTGACCCGATGCCCGCTGTCGAGCCAGACGATCCAATGCCTGGTGACCCGGTGCCCACTGCCTTGCCAGATGACGCGGTGCCCGCTGGCAAGCCAAATGACCTGATGCCTGGTGACCCAGTGCCCGCTGTCATACCTGGTGACCCGATGCCTGCTGTCGAGCCAGACAATCCGGTACCTGATGACCCGGTGCCCACTGTCGTGCCTGTTGACTCGGAGCCCACTGCCTTGCCAGATGACGCGGTGCCCGCTGTCGAGCCAAATGACCTGATGCCTGGTGACCCGATGCCCGCTGTCCAGCCAGACGATTCAATGTCTGCCCCAGTGCCCGCGGTCATGCCAGTTGACTCGGAACCCACTGCCTTGCCAGATGACGCGGTGCTCGCTGTCAAGCCAAATGACTTGATGCCTGGTGACCCGATGCCCGCTGTCCAGTCAGACGATCCAATGTCTGACCCAGTGCCCGCGGTCATACCAGTTGACTCGGAGCCCACTGCCTTGCCAGATGACACGGTGCCCGCTGTCGAGCCAAATGACCTGATGCCTGGTGACCCGATGCCCGCTGTCCAGCCAGACGATCCAATGTCTGACCTAGTGCCAGCGGTCATGCCAGTTGACTCGGAGCCCACTGTCGTGCCTGGTGACTCGGTGCCCGCTGCTCCGCCTGGGGGCCCGAGACCTGTCGCTCCGCCTGGGGGTCCAGCGCCCGCCGCTCCACCTGGGGTCCGGCGCCCGCTGCCCCGCCTGGGGGCCCGAGACCTGTCGCTCCGCCTGAGGGTCCGAGACCTGTCGCACCGCCTGGGGGTCCGGCGCCCGCCGCTCCGCCTGAGGGCCCGAGACCTGTCGCTCCACCTGGGGGTCCGGCGCCCGCCGCTCCGCCTGAGGGCCCGAGACCTGTCGCTCCACCTGGGGGTCCGGCGCCCGCCGCTCCGCCTGAGGGCCCGAGACCTGTCGCTCCACCCGGGGGTCCGGCGCCCGCCGCTCCGCCTGAGGGCCCGAGACCTGTAGTTCCGCCTGGGGGTCCGGCGCCCGCCGCTCCGCCTGGGGGTCCGGCGCCCGCCGCTCCGCCTGGGGGCCCGATGCCTGTCGCCCCGCCTGGGGGCCCGATGCCTGTCGCCCCGCCTAGGGGCCCGATGCCTGTCGCTCCACCCAGGGGTCCGGCGCCCGCCGGTCCGCCTGAGGGCACGAGACCTGTCGCTCCACCCGGGGGTCCGGCGCCCGCCGCTCCGCCTGAGGGCCCGAGGCCTGTAGTTCCGCCTGGGGGTCCGGCGCCCGCCGCCCCGCCTGGGGGCCCGATGCCTGTCGCCCCGCCTGGGGGCCCGATGCCTGTCGCCCCGCCTGGGGGCCCGAGGCCTGTCGCTCCATCTGGGGGTCCGGCACCCGCCGCTCCGCCTGAGGGCCCGAGACCTGTAGTTCCGCCTGGGGGCCCGATGCCTGTCGCCCCGCCCGGGGGCCGATGCCTGTCGCCCCGCCCGGGGGCCCGATGCCTGTCGCCCCGCCCGGGGGCCCGAGGCCTGTCGCCCCGCCCGGGGGCCCGGTGCCTGCCGCCCCGCCCGGGGGCCCGGTGCCTGCCGCCCCGCCCGGGGGCCCGGTGCCTGCCGCTCCGCCCGGGGGCCCGGTGCCTGCCGCTCCGCCCGGGGGCCCGCTGCCTGCCGCTTCGCCTGGTAGCCCGATGTGCCTCTGCCCGGGGTCCTGCCCGATGTGCCTCTGCCCGGAGTCCTGCCCGATGTGCCTCTGCCCGGAGTCCTGCCCGATGTGCCTCTGCCCGGAGTCCAGCCCGATGTGCCTCTGCCCGGAGTCCAGCCCGATGTGCCTCTGCCCGGAGTCCAGCCCGATGTGCCTCTGCCCGGAGTCCAGCCCGATGTGCCTCTGCCCGGAGTCCAGCCCGATGTGCCTCTGCCCGGAGTCCAGCCCGATGTGCCTCTGCCCGGAGTCCAGCCCGATGTGCCTCTGCCCGGAGTCCAGCCCGATGTGCCTCTGCCCGGTGTGGCTCTGCCCGGTGTGCCTCTGCCCGGAGTCCAGCCCGATGTGCCTCTGCCCGGTGTACCGCTGCCCGGAGTCCTGCCCGGTGTGCCAGTCTTTGATATCCCGCCAGTTACCAGACCCGGGCGGTGGAACATTTTTCCCAGCTAGGACTGTTTGGAGCGTCCTGAGGCCGCTCCTTGAGGGGGGGGTACTGTCAGGAATGGACTGGCCAGCAATGGTGGGACTCACCTGCCTTTTGATCTGCAGTACCAGGGCTGGCCAGCGGGTGCTACCAGCAATCAGAGACTCAACCTTTCAGCCAGCTAACACCTGGAACTGATGATACTGGTGTATTTAAGGGATGGCCAGACTTGCAGACTCTGCCTTGGTGTTGTGTTTGTCCTGGGCCCTGTATCTGTCCTGCATCCTGTTTCTGTTCCTTTGCTACCTGTTCTGATCCCTGGCTTGTGACCCTGACCATCCCTCTGCCTGACCCTCTGTACTACGCTGCTTGCTACCTGTTCTGATCCCTGGCTTGTGACCCTGACCATCCCTCTGCCTGACCCTCTGTACTACGCTGCTTGCTACCTGCTGAACCTGGCCTGTGACCCCGACCATTCTCCGCTTGCTCCCCCTGTACCTACCTGCCCAATTGATATTGACTCGGCCTGCCTGACGACGCTTGCTTGTATGTACTGTTATCTGTGGGTGGTTGGTTGGGTTTGTTTGCACTGTATTATGTTTAGTATTGCACTGCGTTTATGTTTGTATTGTTAGTGTTAATAAATTACATTGTTAATCACATATCTGAAGTCTGCGTTTCCCTGCTTCAGTCACACACCTCTGGTCATACCTGGGAGCCCTGACAGGTAAGCTGCAATATAATTAGAGATGAGCGAATCGAACATGACGAAGTGGAATTCGTTCCGAAGATTTGGAAAAATTCGATTCACGCCGAATCCGAAGATTAGCACACTTCGGATGCACGAATCGAATTTTCCAAAAAATGGCGGCGACATGTGTGGCGACGGAGCGGGGATCTCTGGGAAGGCGCGCAGACAAGGCGCGCTGACCCATAATGCATTCATTCATGACATGTGATCGCATTAGCCAATCAGCAGCCAGCCAGCCAGCACTGTGTAATGGTGGAGCTATAAATCGCGGCCATCTTAGAATTCTCCATTAGCTTCCGGTCATTCAAGAGAGACAGACCTGTGTGTATGAAGGGACAGAGTTAGGGCCACAGAATCGTTACTCAGGGCCACAGAATCGTTACTCAGGGACACAGAATCATTACTCAGGGACACAGAATCGTTACTCAGGGACACAGAATCGTTACTTAGGGCCACAGCTATCAAAGAATCGAAAATTTAAAGTGACATACACCCTTTTTTTTTTTGGTGGCTGTCGTGCACAGTTGGTGCTGCAGTTTGCCGATTGTGCAAAATAAACTGACTTTCTGCTTCACAACCACTATTGTACGTTCAAAGAGTTAAATCCATTTACACGCCGGCTGGCGGTAATATTTTTTGGGTGATTAGTGCATTCCAGTGACACAAACGTACAGTTTCCAGCCAACGGCAAGCTGCAATTGACCGATTGTGTACAATAAACTGACTTTCTGCTTCACAACCACTATTGTACGTTCAAAGAGTTAGATCCATTTACACGCCGGGTGGCGGTAATATTTTTTGGGTGATTAGTGCATTCCAGTGACATAAACGTACAGTTTCCAGCCAACGGCAAGCTGCAATTGACTGATTGTGCTAAATAAACTGACTTTCTGCTTCACAACCACTATTGTACGTTCAAAGAGTTAAATCCATATACACGCCGGGTGGCGGTAATATTTTTTGGGTGATTAGTGCATTCCAGTGACATAAACGTACAGTTTACAGCCAACGGCAAGCTGCAATTGACCGATTGTGCTAAATAAACTGACTTTCTGCTTCACAACCACTATTGTACGTTCAAAGAGTTAAATCCGGTTTTATTTTTGGGGTGCTTATTGAATTAAAGAGTATGTCAGACAACACGCAGAGGAGTGGCAGAGGAGGCAATGTTTCAGGAGCGAGCAGACGTGGCAGCAGAGGAAGGGGTCGAGGCAGCACTAGTCGCAGCCAGAGGCCAGTGCTCCCGGTGTCATCCAGCGGTCGTGTCTCCACCGACAACCCTGCCGTCATCGATTGGTTGACTCGGTCGTCTTCCTCTTCCCAGGTCACCTCTGACACCTACAGCCAACGGTCGGTGGGTACATCAGACACAACCGTTAGTTGGCATGGCCCGGGAGCAAGCCCACTGAAATCACGTGTCCTCTACCTGCCCCTGTCCTTTGGTGTTCCCTCACCAAGCGAAGTATCGCATGCTGTGGGCTCAGCCCCACTGTACAGTGAGGAAGAGCTAACAGAGGGCGGTCAGGAACGGGGGGAGACATCCGCCTCTTCAGCAGCCAGGCGAAGAAGTACTGGCGAGGAGAGTGGCTCGGTAGCCGGTCTAGAGACAGGTCTGTCTCCTGACCCACACGCAGCCGAGGGGGCTAGTAGTGACGCGGAGACCCTAATTGATGATGATGAGGCTGATCGCACTTGGCAGCCTCGTCGTCATCAGGCTATTGCTTCCGCATCATCAGGAGAAGAGGGTGCCAGCTTGCCAGCGAGCAAACAGTCGGTGGGTTGCCCAGGAGGCAGCAGGGTCGCAGCAGTGTCAGTGGAGCCAAACGGCCACGGAGTAGAGCACCAGCTCCACTGCAGCCTACCACCACGGCCAGTAGTGGTGCCGGTGTGCACGGAGGAAGTAGCAGTCAGCCAGTGAGGAGTAGCGGGGGCAAAGTTTCCTACTCGGCGGTGTGGCAATTTTTCGTCAAGCCGCCCGAGGAAGTAAACGTAGCCGTATGTCGACTATGTGGCCAGAAAGTCAAGCGTGGCCAGGGGGCCAATGTTGGGACTACAGCGTTGCGTCAGCATATGCAGCGTTGCCATTCGGTGGCCTGGGAAAACCATGATAAAGATACGGCGGTTCTGCCTGCCCCAGCCCCCGCTCCATCACCCGCTCCGTTACTTGCTCCGTCACCCGACGTCAATCGCCCTCTATCAGCCAGTCAAGGCTCCAACACCTCTGCTGAGGGGAGTTGTCGCTCGTTGGCATCTTCCGCTCGTTCAGATGCTCCTTCTCCTGCTACTCCTCTTCACGGATTCCGTCAGCAGTCTGTCTTGGAATCCGTTTCCAAGAGAAAACAGTTTGCGAGCACGCACCCGACGGTGCAGAAGCTGAACGTCCTCCTGTCCAAGTTGCTGGTGCTGCAGTCCCTCCCTTTCCAAGTGGTGGACTCAGCACCTTTCCGAGAAATGATGGCTTGTGCCGAGCCGCAGTGGAGAGTGCCAAGCCGTCATTTCTTTGCCAAAAAGGCAGTGCCAGCCCTGCATTCACATGTAGAAGAGATGGTGGGCCAGTCTTTGAGGATGTCGGTCTCTGCCAAAGTGCACGGCAGCGCCGACGTGTGGAGCTGTAACTACGGTCAGGGACAGTACATGTCATTTACGGCCCACTGGGTGAACGTGGTGTCGGCACAGCCGCACCAGCAACTTGGACAGGTCACGCCGCTTTTGCCTCCACGTTTGCACGTCCTTGGTCCAGCAAAGATGTCCGCCTCTACCACCTCTTCTTCCGCCGTGTCCTCAGCCGCCACCCCCGTGCCAAGTCCCATTACCCGACCGGCATATCACATGTGCAGGGCGCAACGGTGTCACGCTGTGCTGCACCTGGTATGCCTTGGCGAACGTAGTCACACAGGGGAGGAACTTCTGAGTGTAATGAACAGAGAAATCGACAGATGGCTGTCTCCGCGCAAACTGAAAATCGGAACCATGTTGACCGACAACGGAAAGAACATGGTGTCTGCTCTGCGTCAAGGAAGGTTGTGCCATGCGCCATGCATGGCTCACGTGTTCAATCTGGTTGTCAAGCGGTTCCTAAAATCCACCATCCCACTGCAAGACATCCTTAAAATGTCACGTAAACTTTGCATGCATTTCAGCCATTCCTACACCGCAAAGCACACCCTCCTTGAGCTGCAGCGGCAGAACGGAATTCCACAGCATCGCCTGATCTGCGACGTTGCAACAAGGTGGAATTCAACCCTACACATGTTAGACCGCCTTTACGAACAGCGAAAGGCCATCACCGATTTCCTGATGTTACAAGCGGATAAAGGTACTCCCCTGTGTAACTTCGATGTCAGCCATTGGCAGCTCATGCGTGACACCTGCCGCTTGCTCAGGCCCTTTGAGGAGGCCTCTCTGCCTTTCTGCGCCAACGTCCATCCTCAGACACTGTGGGCCCTGTGCGCTCGCGTTCCGCTGCCATGGCAGCAGGGGAGGGGTGGGGTGGTAGGAGCAGTGGCAGCTCCACCAGCAGCGGCTGCCTCAGTCTGCAGTCGATGATGAGTAGCTTTCTTCACCAGCGCAGTGAGGAAACTACTAACCAGCCGCAGCAGCAGCAGCATCAGGTGGACCTGGAGCAGGACCTCAAACAACAGGCTTGGGCCTACTTGGACAGCACCCTGCCAACCGAGGTAGACAATCCCCTTGACTACTGGGCAACGAAACTTGACCTTTGGCCCCAACTAGCTGAATTTGCCCTTGAAAGGCTGTCTTGCCCGGCCAGTAGCGTGGCATCGGAGCGCGTGTTTAGTGCGGCAGGAGGTATTGTAACTCCGCGGAGGACACGACTGTCCACCCAAAGTGTGGAGAGACTCACGTTTGTGAAAATGAATCAGGCGTGGATTAGTCTGGATTTCAAACCACCAGTTCCTGACACAACTGACTAAATCCGCCATGAATCATGCCCCAAACATGTTATTATTTTTAACATAGGCCTCTGTATGGCCTTCAATTTAAGCTGCTTACGCTTCGCCACTCTGCCATGAGCCCCTGTACCGCCTCCTCTTGCTGCTGCCAGGTCCAGAGTGTGTCATGGGTCCCTGTACGGCCTCCCATTGCTGCTGACTTCATCGCCAGACTCTGCCATGTGCCACTTTCAAGTCTCCTTACACTGTTGGTGGGTTCCATTTTGTGATAGGGTGCTGTATGGCCTTCCATTGCTGCTGCCTCCACCGCCACCCTGCGCCATGTGCCTCTGTCATCTGCTCACGCTGCTGACGGCTTCCGCTTTTTAACCGAGGCCTGTGTTTGGCTTCCGAATACTGCTGCATCCACCGCCACCCTGCGCCATGTGTCTCTGTCGTCTGCTCACGCTGCTGACGGCTTCCGCTTTTTAACCTAGGCCTGTGTATGGCTTCAGAATAATGCTGCCTCCACCGCCACCCTGCGCCATGTGCCTCTGTCATCTGCTCACGCTGCTGCCAGGTCCATACTGATTCATGGCCCCCTGTACCGGCTCCTCATGAACGTGGTTCAGCGGGTTTGCATCACTTAACGGCAAATCGTTGACAAACGCTGGGACGTTCAGTGTTGTGCGCATTAAGCCAGACACCAAAGGGCAGCACAGACCTGTTATTACTCGCTCAAGCATGGCTGAACAAAACCAGTCTCTACCACAAATTGGACCCAGACCTGCCCAGGGTCTCGTAAGTAGATTGCACGGAGGAGTAGAGTTCGTTATTGGAATTAACTGTGAGGGACTTTTAAACCTAGGCCTGTGTATGGCCTTCAATTGAAGCTGCTTCTGCTCCGCCACTCTGCCATTGGACTCTTGATAGTCGTCGACGGGTGGCGGTGTAGGCAGCATTATTCTGAAGCCATACACAGGCCTAGGTTAAAAAGCGGAAGCCGTCAGCAGCGTGAGCAGACGACAGAGACACATGGCGCAGGGTGGCGGTGGATGCAGCAGTATTCGGAAGCCAAACACAGGCCTCGGTTAAAAAGCAGAAGCCGTCAGCAGCGTGAGCAGACGACAGAGGCACATGGCGCAGGGTTGCGGTGGAGGCAGCAGCAATGGAAGGCCATACAGCACCCTATCACAAAATGGAACCCACCAACAGTGTAAGGAGACCTGAAAGTGGCACATGGCAGAGTCTGGCGATGAAGTCAGCAGCAATGGGAGGCCGTACAGGGACCCATGACACACTCTGTACCTGGCAGCAGCAAGAGGAGGCGGTACAGGGGCCCATGGCAGAGTGGCGAAGCGTAAGCAGCTTAAATTGAAGGCCATACAGAGGCCTATGTTAAAAAGTCCCCCCAGCAGCAGCGTGGGGAGACGACTATTAGTCGTCTGCCCACGCTGCTGCTGGGGGGACTTTTTAACATAGGCCTCTGTATGGCCTTCAATTTTATCTGCTTACGCTCCGCCACTCTGCCATGGGCCCCTGTACCGCCTCTTCATGCTGCTGCCAGGCCCGTAATCTGCCATGGGCCCCCGTACCGACTCCTCATGCTGCTGCCAGGCCCGTAATCTGTCATGGGCCCCTTTACCGCCTCCTCATGCTGCTGCCAGGTCCAGAGTGTGTCATGGGTCCCTGTACGGCCTCCCATTGCTGCTGTCTCCATCGCCACACTCTGCCATGTGCCACTTTTAGGTCTCCTTACACTGTTGGTGGGTTCCATTTTGTGATAGGGTGCTGTATGGCCTTCCATTGCTGCTGCCTCCACCGCCACCCTGCGCCATGTGCCTCTGTCGTCTGCTCACGCTGCTGGGTTCCAGTTTTAAACCTAGGCCTGTGTATGGCTTCCGAATACTGCTGCCTCCACCGCCACCCTGCGCCATGTGCCTCTGTCGTCTGCTCACGCTGCTGACGGCTTCCGCTTTTTAACCTAGGCCTGTGTATGGCTTCCGAATACTGCTGCCTCTACCGCCACCCTGCGCCATGTGCCACTTTCAGGTCTCCTTACACTGTTGGTGGGTTCCATTTTGTGATAGGGTGCTGTATGGCCTTCCATTGCTGCTGCCTCCACCGCCACCCTGCGCCATGTGCCTCTGTCGTCTGCTCACGCTGCTGACGGCTTCCGCTTTTTAACCGAGGCCTATGTTTGGCTTCCGAATACTGCTGCATCCACCGCCACCCTGCGCCATGTGTCTCTGTCATCTGCTCACGCTGCTGACGGCTTCCGCTTTTTAACCTAGGCCTGTGTATGGCTTCCGAATACTGCTGCCTCCACCGCCACCCTGCGCCATGTGCCTCTGTCGTCTGCTCACGCTGCTGACGGCTTCCGCTTTTTAAACTAGTCCTGTGTATGTCTTCCGAATACTGCTGCCTCCACCGCCACCCTGCGCCATGTGCCTCTGTCGTCTGCTCACGCTGCTGACGGCTTCCGCTTTTTAAACTAGTCCTGTGTATGTCTTCCGAATACTGCTGCATCCACCGCCACCCTGCGCCATGTGTCTCTGTCGTCTGCTCACGCTGCTGACGGCTTCCGCTTTTTAACCTAGGCCTGTGTATGGCTTCCGAATACTGCTGCCTCCACCGCCACCCTGCGCCATGTGCCTCTGTCGTCTGCTCACGCTGCTGACGGCTTCCGCTTTTTAAACTAGTCCTGTGTATGTCTTCCGAATACTGCTCCCTCCACCGCCACCCTGCGCCATGTGCCACTTTCAGGTCTCCTTACACTGTTGGTGGGTTCCATTTTGTGATAGGGTGCTGTATGGCCTTCCATTGCTGCTGCCTCCACCGCCACCCTGCACCATGTGCCTCTGTCGTCTGCTCACGCTGCTGGGTTCCAGTTTTAAACCTAGGCCTGTGTATGGCTTCCGAATACTGCTGCCTCCACCGCCACCCTGCGCCATGTGCCTCTGTCGTCTGCTTACGCTGCTGACGGCTTCCGCTTTTTAACCTAGGCCTGTGTATGGCTTCCGAATACTGCTGCCTCCACCGCCACCCTGCGCCATGCGCCTCTGTCGTCTGCTCACGCTGCTGACGGCTTCCGCTTTTTAAACTAGTCCTGTGTATGTCTTCCGAATACTGCTGCCTCCACCGCCACCCTGCGCCATGTGCCACTTTCAGGTCTCCTTACACTGTTGGTGGGTTCCATTTTGTGATAGGGTGCTGTATGGCCTTCCATTGCTGCTGCCTCCACCGCCACCCTGCGCCATGTGCCTCTGTCGTCTGCTCACGCTGCTGACGGCTTCCGCTTTTTAACCGAGGCCTGTGTTTGGCTTCCGAATACTGCTGCATCCACCGCCACCCTGCGCCATGTGTCTCTGTCGTCTGCTCACGCTGCTGACGGCTTCCGCTTTTTAAACTAGTCCTGTGTATGTCTTCCGAATACTGCTGCCTCCACCGCCACCCTGCGCCATGTGCCACTTTCAGGTCTCCTTACACTGTTGGTGGGTTCCATTTTGTGATAGGGTGCTGTATGGCCTTCCATTGCTGCTGCCTCCACCGCCACCCTGCACCATGTGCCTCTGTCGTCTGCTCACGCTGCTGGGTTCCAGTTTTAAACCTAGGCCTGTGTATGGCTTCCGAATACTGCTGCCTCCACCGCCACCCTGCGCCATGTGCCTCTGTCGTCTGCTTACGCTGCTGACGGCTTCCGCTTTTTAACCTAGGCCTGTGTATGGCTTCCGAATACTGCTGCCTCCACCGCCACCCTGCGCCATGCGCCTCTGTCGTCTGCTCACGCTGCTGACGGCTTCCGCTTTTTAAACTAGTCCTGTGTATGTCTTCCGAATACTGCTGCCTCCACCGCCACCCTGCGCCATGTGCCACTTTCAGGTCTCCTTACACTGTTGGTGGGTTCCATTTTGTGATAGGGTGCTGTATGGCCTTCCATTGCTGCTGCCTCCACCGCCACCCTGCGCCATGTGCCTCTGTCGTCTGCTCACGCTGCTGACGGCTTCCGCTTTTTAACCGAGGCCTGTGTTTGGCTTCCGAATACTGCTGCATCCACCGCCACCCTGCGCCATGTGTCTCTGTCGTCTGCTCACGCTGCTGACGGCTTCTGCTTTTTAACCTAGGCCTGTGTATGGCTTCCGAATACTGCTGCCTCCACCGCTACCCTGCGCCATGTGCCTCTGTCGTCTGCTCACGCTGCTGACGGCTTCCGCTTTTTAAACTAGTCCTGTGTATGTCTTCCGAATACTGCTGCCTCCACCGCCACCCTGCGCCATGTGCCACTTTCAGGTCTCCTTACACTGTTGGTGGGTTCCATTTTGTGATAGGGTGCTGTATGGCCTTCCATTGCTGCTGCCTCCACCGCCACCCTGCGCCATGTGCCTCTGTCGTCTGCTCACGCTGCTGACGGCTTCCGCTTTTTAACCGAGGCCTGTGTTTGGCTTCCGAATACTGCTGCATCCACCGCCACCCTGCGCCATGTGTCTCTGTCGTCTGCTCACGCTGCTGACGGCTTCCGCTTTTTAACCTAGGCCTGTGTATGGCCTTCAATTGAAGCTGCTTCTGCTCCGCCCCTCTGCCATTGGACTCTTGATAGTCGTCTCCCCACGCTGCTGCTGGGGGGACTTTTTAACATAGGCCTCTGTGTGGCCTTCAATTTTAGCTGCTTACGCTCCGCCACTCTGCCATGGGCCCCTGTACCGCCTCCTCATGCTGCTGCCAGGCCCGTAATCTGCCATGGGCCCCCGTACCGACTCCTCATGCTGCTGCCAGGCCCGTAATCTGTCATGGGCCCATGTACCGCCTCCTCATGCTGCTGCCAGGTCCAGAGTGTGTCATGGGTCCCTGTACGGCCTCCCATTGCTGCTGTCTCCATCGCCACACTCTGCCATGTGCCACTTTCAGGTCTCCTCACACTGCTGGTGGGTTCCATTTTGTCATAGGGTGCTGTATGGCCTCCCATTGCTGCTGCCTCCACCGCCACACTGTGGCTCCACACTCTGGTTTTGGCCCCGTGACTGCCCAAATGAGTGAAGTGTGCGGTGATTCTAAGATCGACGGCACTCATCTGCATGTCATACTGACTGACAGTATTATTTCTCTTCCCCAGCAGACTCCAAGGGCATTTAAATTAAAGGTACAGTGTTCTGCACTAATATAAAGGCTCTCTGAAGCCTAGAAACACCCTTTTTATAAGTTAAATTCGCGGCGAATATATTCGGATCGAATCGAATTTTTCCGGCGATTTCGGCGAATCAGCCGAACCAAATTTTTTAATAATTCGCTCATCTCTAAATATAATGAATGTTTGCTTTTGGGTTTAATACCATTTTAAGCTGAAAAGGTAGTGGATGGGGATACACTTCCTGTGGCCATGATGCTTTGCATCGCGGCATGGCAAAAATGATCCCCCCCAAGTGAATGGGGCCACTCTGCAACTACGTACAATGCACACAGTTGCAGTGCCATGGCACGGGCTTTTAAGGGAGAAAACAGGCAGTGAGGAAGAGACATAACACTCCATCACCACCATCACCATTAAAGCCCCTCTGAAAAACAATTAATCAAAAATTGCTCCTCAGAGGATGACGCTAATGTAAACAAACCCTAAAAGTACCTGTACTACCACCTCCAATATAAAATCTATTGCAAATTTTTTTCTAAGTGATGGACTATTACATAGTAGCACTCATCTTATTTTATGTTCCCTTCCGCAGGTTCCAGTTGTGATGTTCAATCCACTGGGGTCACTCTGGACTTTGACTCGTATTGCTGGATCCCCACTCAGTAATGTCATACTGCCTGCGCTTTAACACAGGATCTTAGTCCATGGTCCTAAGACAGCCCTAGGTCCTGTTCTCTGCTTTTTTGCTCTGAAAAATGTGATTGCCACCAATGAAGATTTGGCCGCTGGTAGCAGTGCTGGATCATTTCCAGAGCAGGAAAAAATAAGCAATAGATTTTTCATGAGGGGAAAGGGGGGGGGGGGTGTTGTAAATAATATTACATATTGTCCCTCTTAATCAGTTGTTACGGAACAGGTTATCTCCATTGAAAGTAGGTATGAGCTTTGTATTTGCTGCCATCATGGGAACCCTACGTGGTGAAAGTTTGATTTTCTTGGTTACCAGAATGCCCAGGCTATGTAGCACCAACCCTCTAAAGGGGTAACAGCAAGGGCTACAGCAGTATATGATATATTCAGAGAGTTGGAGAGCAGTGGTGCTTGCAGTTTTGGGAATTCATTGCTCTCTGGACAGATGAATATTTGGCTTCATCTTTTACAGGGTGCTTTAAGCTCACATTATTTATCATAGTAATGGGATCCCTATAAAGTAGTATTAAACCCAAAAGCAAACATTTATTAAAGTGAAGCTTACCAATTTTTAGATGTGATGGTTGCATTAGTTTACTCTTTAGGCTTTGGTGATCCAGCCAGTAAGTGTGAAGTTTGTCAAAAGAACAAGCTCTGTTGCAATTACAGGGATATGACAAACTATTTACCACTGGCAGGGATGCTTACAATGGTCAGCTTTAATTTATGTAAAAACCTTTATCCCAAAAGGAAAAAATCTGTTGCTGTAACTGCTTATAAAGTACTAGCTGGAGTTTAGCTCCGATTTGTTAGTGTTTTTAAATCTGCTAGTGCATCTAATACTCCCCTCCCCCCAGATTAACAGTGCTGCTGTGCTCCTTCATCCATAGTGGAGGCACTCTAATGCAGGAGGTTACTGGCCAGATCACAAGGTGGAAACGGAGGGGAAAGAGCCAAAAAAGAAAACAAATGCAGCCATCACATCTAATGATTGGTAAGCTGCAAAATATTACATTTTTGGTTTTGTGTTTAATAGCACTTTAATGTGCTTTGACTATATCTTTGACCGGGGTCATGTTTTAAAGGAAGTTTTTAGTTTAATATCTGTTCTGTTTGGACTTTTCTTCTTTCTTTCTCACATTTTCTTCCTTTTTCTATGCTGGCCTGGTGAGCGACAATGATGTGAGCTTGCAGGAAACAAGAAGAGATATAAGTTGTCACCAGAAGCAGACTGATTCTTCAGCAGAGTTTTATCAAGTTAACTTGATAAAGGAGGCCACGCCCTTTGAAACGTCCCATCATAGCAACGGCATTGCCACCAAATCAGCACCCTTCTCCACATCCCACATGCCAGAGAGGGTGGCGTTGGTCAGTCCAGCAGCCAGAACAATTCCTACTACAGAGACCTGTCAGCATGTGTGGAAAAGAGAGAGGCGGCTGTTCGTACGGAGTATACACACACATATCGCCTACACTGTCATAAGACCTTTACTTGGGAGACGATGAGAAGACTTGGTTGTCTTAAATTCTGGCAATGTTTTAGGGATGACATGCCATGCACAAGTTATTGTTTGTGAGTGCAATTAGTTTGAGGTTTTAATTTTTATCATTTTTATTAAAGGGTACTGCCTGGGCACTCACTGTCTTTTTATTCGTATTCAGAATTCAGACCCTGCTAACCATAAGAGCAACAAGGTTTGGGCAAGCCTGGGTAATTAACGCTTTAAGAATGTCTCTTCTGGTTTGAAAAGACTGAACGCTACTATAGCGGTCACTTTTGGCTATAGTGCTTGTCTGGAATTTGGATTGCTATCCATGTCTCCATGCATATTTTGTTTAGAAATCACTTTGAAAAACACCCCTCTAGCATTTCCGGATGTTGCCATCTTGAGTAAGGGCAGATGATTCATGTAGCATTTACTTCCTGATATCCATCTGTCCTTAGCTAAAGCATGCAGGCAGGAGGGTGTGTTTAGCTGAGAAAACTCCTCCTCCTCTCCTGAAGGCTCTTGGGATGTATAACATCATTTGCCTAGGCTGAAAACCAGGAAGTAACTGAAGAAATGTAAAAGCAGCAGCATAGGGATTAAAATTAGTCAATGTTGATTGATAGAGTGAAGTTCCATTCTAAGTTTTAGTAAAATATTCCTAAACATAATAATGATCTTTAGATTTTATTCTCTTACTTTAAATCTAATAATAATTGCTATAACTATCTGCACTACATCGAGTAATTATGGTGCCGGATATTTCATTTTTACTATGGTTGCCTAGGAAACAATGTTTTAATAAAATTATTGTGTTCATGAAAATATAACCCAAATTGAGAGGAAGAGTCGTGATCTCTCTTAAGGGATTGTTAAAAAAGCAAAATCCCATTTATATGTATCATCCAGGCCACTTAGAAGTGTGACTAGCTTCCTTTCCTTTAAAATGATTAGACTGTGGGTGCATGTAGGACCCATAATCTAATCCTTTTATAATACAGCTGATGTTGTTCTTTGGTAAAATCTCCACCTGTCCCAGTGAAGCCTGTATGGTTAAAGACTTACTTTCTTCCTTGTTCCCAAGATCTTGACTGTGCAACCATGGCTGGCATTGCATGGCCTTTGTGAAAAAAATGTCCCATCTTGAGTTGGGTTTTATGTTTGAGTCGAACATAGGGTGTTGATGTGTTTGGCGAACACACAAACAGTAGGGCTGTTCGCCTGCCGCGCCTCAAAATGCTCTGAGCTCTCATAGTGTATTGTGATTGGCCAAAGCAATGCACCTGACCACAGGTCAGGTGCAATGCTTTGGCCAATCACAGCTGAGTTCATTGTGAGAGCCATGATTGGCCAAAGTCTACGCCCCAAACTATACTGTATAAGGCTGCTCGCACAGCAGCCTTGGTAGTGTGTTAGTGGAGTTAGTTTGAGGTTAGTTAGTGGTGTGTTTGGAGACAGCGTGGTCAGTGCAGTGTGGCGTTGTGGAGCAGTGTAGCGGTGTCAGTGTTTTTTTACAGCACTTCTGTGTCACTGCTGTTCCCATTTTTTTTTCTTTGTTATATTTTTTTTTCCGCAGCAGCACTAAAATTATTTACTGAGTCGCAGGTGTTCTTCCATCTGCATCACAATTTTTTGGGGGCTTGCTTAAGTTTTTCACATTTATTTTATTTTAATTTTTTTTTGTAGCAGCAGCAGTACAAAAAAATCTCCATAATTGCTATACCCCTATATGCTGTAAAACAAATGTAATAAAATAGTTTATAGTGCACCAAGCACAATAGTATTGCACCCAAAAAACCCTAAAAAAACCCCGATCATGTCCGATAGGCCAACAAGGAGAGGCAGATGCTCACGGGCAGCTAAAAGAGGGCAAGTAGCCTCAGTGTCCACAGTGAAAAGTGGTGGTCGTGGACATGGTGTATCTATGGAAGTAGAGGATAACATTTGGCAGTTTTCAAGGGATGGTTTCCAGTCCCCAGAAACCCAGCCAGGAGTAGTATATGGCTGGGAGGAGGTATTTCCTTACAGTGTCATCTTCAGTGAACCAGAGAACTCAGAATCTCATGCCTCCTTAAACTTACGCTGCATGGGCTCCCTGATTCTGCAAAGCATGTGAAAGGATTTGAGGATTTGTGGCATGAAGGAGAGGGATCATTACTGGTTGGCAACCCTTCTAGATCCACGTTACAAGGGTAAAGTTGCAGAGCTCATCCTGCCTGAGGGAGCAGAGTATTAAACATCCTGAGGATGCCTTGAAGAAAAAAATATGTAACACCTTTCCAGACACTGGGAAACTACAACTTCCTGGACAACCTCTATAAGCAGATATCTGTATGACTTGCGAGCCAAGTTGTATCCACCAACTAACAGCCTCCCAAAAAACGTCAAAAAAATGGACACAATATGTCCCAAGTATAATTGGATCGCAAACACTTAACACACAACTACCACTGTGTCCATAAAGTTAATTTCTCATGTTGTGTTGCGCTCCTAATAATAGGTATCTCTTCTATACTCCTTATTCCTTGATACACCCACAATTGACAATGTGTAATTAAATGATCTGGTACACAAAAATATATGAAAATATGAAAAAACATGTGTATACAATAATTCAAAGAAATCTAAATATAATAAACACTTGTGTAGAGAATACCTCAATGTGAATATGATTCTCCTAAAAAATACATGATATGATGGTATATACGTGATAATAAAAATAAATAAACCAATATTACACCATAATTTGTGAAAAAACAAAAAAATGAAATATATATAAATAAAATATATATATAAATGAATAAAAAATATATATAATAATAATGTCCTTTAAATTCAGTGACTCTGTGCTTGATTTAATCTTGAATTGGTGACTTTTTGTGAATCCGTGACTCTCTGTGAATCCTATAATTAGTGCAGATGTATGCTCACCTCCTTATCTGCCTGCAATTAGGCTATAGGCGCTTGTGGTTCACCTCCTATGGAACCTGCTTGGATGAAATTCCTCCTTTATAGACTGTGAAATGTGGATATCCTTTATCATTAATTAGCCCATTCGGGATTGATCACTCCTTACGAAATTCAAATCCCCTTATGATCTCCTCTCCATGCGTTTCTCCATATGTGGGGACAAATTACCAAACATAGTGTTTTATCCTTTTAAAAAATTCCTGCTTTATTGCTTCCAAAAGGTACACTCACATTTGCTGTACAAGGTATGAGGCAATTTGTATATAGCGAGTAGTCCGCCGACCGTCAAGTCATGCACCCGCCGTCTGTCAAACAATCCGGCTTTCTCCGAGTGACGTTACAGCCCCAACCCACAGTGGGGCTGTAACGTCACTCGGAGAAAGCCGGATTGTTTGACAGACGGCGGGTGCATGACTTGACGGTCGGCGGACTACTCGCTATATACAAATTGCCTCATACCTTGTACAGCAAATGTGAGTGTACCTTTTGGAAGCAATAAAGCAGGAATTTTTTAAAAGGATAAAACACTATGTTTGGTAATTTGTCCCCACATATGGAGAAACGCATGGAGAGGAGATCATAAGGGGATTTGAATTTCGTAAGGAGTGATCAATCCCGAATGGGCTAATTAATGATAAAGGATATCCACATTTCACAGTCTATAAAGGAGGAATTTCATCCAAGCAGGTTCCATAGGAGGTGAACCACAAGCGCCTATAGCCTAATTGCAGGCAGATAAGGAGGTGAGCATACATCTGCACTAATTATAGGATTCACAGAGAGTCACGGATTCACAAAAAGTCACCAATTCAAGATTAAATCAAGCACAGAGTCACTGAATTTAAAGGACATTATTATTATATATATTTTTTATTCATTTATATATATATTTTATTTATATATATTTCATTTTTTTGTTTTTTCACAAATTATGGTGTAATATTGGTTTATTTATTTTTATTATCACGTATATACCATCATATCATGTATTTTTTAGGAGAATCATATTCACATTGAGGTATTCTCTACACAAGTGTTTATTATATTTAGATTTCTTTGAATTATTGTATACACATGTTTTTTCATATTTTCATATATTTTTGTGTACCAGATCATTTAATTACACATTGTCAATTGTGGGTGTATCAAGGAATAAGGAGTATAGAAGAGATACCTATTATTAGGAGCGCAACACAACATGAGAAATTAACTTTATGGACAACCTGTTTCTGAGGCTTCGTTCAATCAAAAGAAGAGCAGTGAAAAAGGCGGCCTGCTGACCAATGCCTTCAAACAATTGTTTAGTCCTCAGCACCCGAGGCTGTTAGGTTTAAGCATCCATTGGCAGCTTCTGCATCATATGGCAGCATCTGCTGGAGGTTTTGTGATTCATAAAAGAGTGCGTCTGTCCACAGACTCCGTTGACCGGCTGACATTGATCAAAATGAATCAGTCCTTGATCAACAGCAGCTTTTAAGCACCTGATGCTGATGTAACTGATTAAATTTGTTAGGGATCTGGGATCCCTTGAAGACTGCCTATGTTGTCTATCCTATTCCTGAATCCTGATTATGCTAGCTTCCAACAATGTTTTTGGTTTGGGGCACCAACAACACCCAAGGCCCAATTTTTCTGCACCTGTTTGACGGTGCACCTATATTAATGTGTTTTCCAATTATTTTCTAATTTTTAACAATTTTAATCAGCAGGTCTCATTCATGCACCCAGCAAGAGTACCTGTAAGGGGTTACAGTGTTCAGGCACCACTAACACCCAAAGCCCAATTTTTTTCACACCTGTGTGACAGGTGCATATAATTAGAATTTTTAGAACAGTCAATTCCTGCACTTGTCAAGAATAACTCTAAAGGGTTACGGTGTGAAGGCACCACCAACTGTTCGCCCACCAAACACCCCACAATGCACTGCGCTCTCACAGTCCTCACCCCACACTATATGAGATAGACGGGAGAATATTCTCCCCCCAAAAAAATAAAAATAATATTAAAAAACAAACAAATAAAAATAACACAAAAAACAGATTAAAAACAGTGTGGGGTCCCCTCCCAATCCTTACCAGACTCTTTAGGTCTGGTATGAAAGTTAGGAGGGAACCCACAGTAAAAAAAAATTTTTTATAGGCCCTTTAGGCCTGGTAGATCTTCTAAGGGAAATCCCACCTCCCAAAATGGGGGAAAAAAGTGCGTGAGGTTCCCCCTAAAAGCCCTACCAGGCCACTTAGGGGGAACCCCACCCCCCAAAAATGGGGGAAAAAAAGCCTGGGGTCCACCCTAAATTCCTACAAGACCCTTGATCCGAGCACAGGCCTGCTAGGGGGGGGGGGGGGTTGAACAAGCACCCTCCTGTGCCTTACCAGGCCATGTGCCCTTGGCATTGGAACAGTGTTCCCATTCCAATGGGGACAAGGGTCTTTTCCCCACAACCCTTGCCCGACAGTTATGAGGGCCTCTGGGCAGGGGAGCTCATTAGCATCAGGATACTCCTTTAAATAAGGGGGCACCCTGATGCTCCCCCCTTGTGAATGCGTAAAGGGTACTTGTACCCCTACCTGTTCACAAAAGGGTTAAAATTGGAAAAACGTGATGTCACCGCTAGCTCCGCCCAGTTGTTTATTCTGACTTGCAAATGTCAGATTGCGGCCAGTTCTTGGCAGGTGCGCACGAGTTGGGTTCATCATGACAATGCTGGGCGCCATGATTGACGATAGATTACAACACTGGAACCATTTTTTGTGGCTTTTTTTTTTAAATAAATGACTTGTCAAAAACTTTTTTCTGTTTTTTTTCCAATAAGGTATTTTTTCAAAAGTTTGGTCTCTCATTTTTTTCTCAATATTGACCCTTTAGTGAATGGGTAAGGGTACAAGTACCCCTCATTCATTCACAAACCCTTATTTAAAGGGTACCGTGATGCTAATGAACCCTCCTGCCCGCAGTCCCTTACAGCCACCAGGCAAGGGTTGTGGGGAAGAGGCCTTTGTCCCCACTGGCATAGGGACACTGTCCCAATGCCAAGGGCATGTGGCCTGGTAAGGTGCAAGGAGGGGGCGCTTGTTTGTCCCCTCCCCCCTTTCCTGTGGGGTGGGATTCCCCTTAAAAGAGCTACTGGGTCTAAAGGGCTTGGTGTGGTTTTTAGGAGGAACCCCACACATTTTATCCCCCATTTTTGAGAGGTGGGGTTCCCCCTCTTAAAAGTCCTACCAGGCCTAAAGGGCCTGATATGGCTTTTAGGTGAAACCCCATGCACTTAAAAAAAATGTTTATTGTGGGGTCCCTCCTAACCTTCCTACCAGACATAAGGGAACCTAAAAATGTCAGTCCTGCTGCAGCAGGTTATATACATTATACAGTTGTGCAACTTTGCAGGTAGTTTAAGGGGACCTCCCTGCCATGATGTTTAAAGGAATTTTTTTTTTTTACTTTAAGTCATGAAAATTGACTGCCCCTTTAAAAATGGTACTTTTTGAAATTTTGTTTTATACTGATTCATATCCCTCAGGGCAGTATCCGAGTCCCAATACCACTTTTATGGCCAATTACTTACATATAAGCTTTCAAAATGGGCACTTTTGAATTAAAAAATTCCAGCCCCATAGACTTGCATTGAGTTTGAAGATTGTGGTTGAACTTTCGTTAATGTTGGAATGTTCGACAGCGAACTGAACACGGGGGTGTTCAGTCCATCACTAATTCCAGCTAACGCCTATATGTGCTAGGTGAGTAGAGTGAATTGCATCAAAACATTCTCACCACTGTATGTGTCTCCCTGAACAAACCTCTTGTTTTCTACAGTGACCTTATGGACTGTTTTTCTGTAGGGCTTGTTTACTCAGCTGTGCATATTTGGCATGGTCCAATATATTTACATGGACAGTTCATACTTGTGGGAGCCTTCAGCCACCAAGCTGAATATGGGCAAAAAATAGGCCATGGTTTTCTTGTACCAATAGATTCCAAATGTGGTTGGTGGTATAGCTGTAGTTAAAGTGTTTATGGAATAGGTTGAGTGCAGTATCTAGACACCAAAGCCCAAGGTGGTAACTTCTGTTTCTGGGTAACCAAGGACACCCTCACTTCAGGCTTCTGGGCCTGACCAGGCTGAACTGAAGGTACATGGCAAGTCCATTCTGACAGGTATTACTAATAACAGCATTCCAGAATTTATATTTCAGATTTTTAACTGGTTCTATTTCAATATTCTAGTTACCGTATTAGATTTAGTTTTAGTTTAGTTTTAGTTACCATTTTATATTCATTGTTTAGATTCTCATACTGTTCTTTTCCATTGTTCTACATTGTACAGGTCTCCACAGAAAATGTTACGGCCTACATAAGTATACACTTTGCAGTAATAATTTCCTACAGTAGTGTCATCAGCATCAATCAAGAGGAACTTTTCCCAAATAACCCGTATTTTAATCACAGAGGTTGTGTTACCTTCTTCCGTCTACTGCTAACAATTACATCCTTGATTACATAAAATGTCTACAACATTTTTGCGTCAAAAAGGCACCTGTTTGGCAAAAAGCCACTTTCTCTGTACTGAGCTTATTCTTTGAATAGAAGGACTTAAATTTAAAGTGAATAAGTATATATCTTATGTTCTGAACTAGTAGAGTGTTTGTATAACACATTAAAGAATATGTAAACCCTACATTTCTTATTCCTGATATGTGCCGGCTATACCATGTACTTGTATGAAGATGTATTCTTTTCTCTTTGTATTGCTTCCTTTGTGTGAAATACCCAGTCCCTCTGCTTTCCTAATAAAAACTGACCACACACAGCAGGAGAGCACAGCGTGGTCAATTTTCTAGATGTGCTGGGGAACTCAGCCTGCTTGCCTCCAATGATCAGACTTCTGACCCCCCCCCCCGCACAGCCAATCACTGGGAAGATCAGTACAGTGCTCTTTTTCCTCCCTGAGCTCCATATGCAACAGAGAACAGAGGGTATGTGATCACTTATAAAGGAGGGAAAATAAAGGTATTTATATATTTTTTTTATATGCACAAGTGTTTTGCCTGTCATTTCTGTTTTAAACTGAATGGATTGTTTTACAAGGTGAGGGTTACATAGACTTTAATATAAAAGGACTAGTTATTTAGAAAAATATCAAAAATGGGTATATTAGTTCTGAATATAGAGGCCGGATCCCATGGTACAGTAATACTGTATATACATCCTAGCATCCTACCTGGGAGGGTGCTACACTGCTTTAAATGTAATATATTTTTGCTTTCCAGTCCTTAGATGTTATGGCTACATTATTTCTTTAGGGCTATCAGAAATAGTGGGTGCTTGTAACTTTCTTTGCACTTAGTTAAAACTTGAAACGATCAGCTTTCCCAGTTTTCTACAGTGAACTACAAATTAACTCCCCTCTATGTTATGAAGATGATGGGGGGGAGGGTGTAGTCCAAATCAGGGAAGGCAGTCTAGGATGACACAGCTCCTCCATAGATACAGTACAGTGAGTGCACATTGTCACCCTAGACAGGAAGTGTGGAAATAGGGGAATAAAATCCCCAAAAAAGAAAACTAGCGAGAACCCATCATAGTACTGCTAAGCTTCAATATGTTTGTTTTAGGGTTTAGATAAACTTTTAATCTTGCTGCAAATGACTATATAAAACTTAAGGTAAAGGTAATGATGGACAATTGCACTGTACCTGGATAACATTACTAGTTCAATTTTAGCTCAAAGTATTTTTGGTAAGATAATAAATGTTTTTTAGTATACATAACAAAGCAGGATATTGTGATGCTTTATGTAACGTTGACCTAATTCAGTTATAATCTAAATCCGCCAAGTCTGCTCTAAAATTTATACTTCCAGTTATATAATCTTCCTTTAAAAGTAATAAAAATACAAATAAAAAGATTATAATGAAGAGATCCAATGTAAAACAAATTATAGTCACTACTAATCTATGAAGTAATAAAAGTGATATTAAAACTTCTACTAAATACTGTGACCCACAAACACAATGATTGACTGGGCTAAAATGAAGTTAGTTTGGGTCACATCATAACAGGGTTCTTTGGATCATTGGTAGCACGACACACAATCCCTGATACTGTAGAGATAAGCCCTAACATTTAGGGGTTGATTTATTAAAGCATATGCAGAAACTATGGATAATTTGAAATGACAGAAAAATATGCTTCCCAGCATTTACTAAATCTTCAAACAACGACACTGCAGTGCTGCTCAATTTAGGAACCTGGTTTGTATGTGCGTGAAGACGTGCAACTTCTATTATGTTTTTACCATGCTATTCATAGCTATATCAAGGACAAATAAAACACACATGTAAACCTTGAAATAAAACCCGTTAAATATACCTAGATTTAATAGGACAAATAAAACACACATGTAATCCTTGAAATAAAACATGTTAAATATACCTAGATTCAATAGGACAAATAAAACACACATGTAAACCTTGAAATAAAACACGTTAAATATACCTAGATTCAATAGGACAAATAAAACACACATGTAATTCTTGAAATAAAACACGTTAAATATACCTAGATTCAATAGGACAAATAAAACACACATGTAAACCTTGAAATAAAACACGTTAAATATACCTAGATTCAATAGGACAAATAAAACACACATGTAAACCTTGAAATAAAACACGTTAAATATACCTAGATTCAATAGGACAAATAAAACACACATGTAATCCTTGAAATAAAACACGTTACATATACCTAGATTCAATAGGACAAATAAAACACACATGTAAACCTTGAAATAAAACACATTAAATATACCTAGATTCAATCACATCATTTCTGGAAATAAACTTTGTTGGATACTTGCACACAGGCGCAGGATCTGACAAGCAGTACCACTGCACTCCTCTTTTGTGCCACGCCAATGCATATGGTTTCTTATTAGTATATGCTCTGTGTTTTGGAGATCCCAGTTTTGGTAAATATTACACGCTCAGGTTAGTCTGACATCCAGGTGTGCTGGCATAAGTTTGTGTTTAAGATGCACTATGGTAATAGCATTAATACAGCTTTCTTATGTGCAGAATTGTTCTAAGTTTAGCTAGCTGATTTCTATGATTTTAGGCCACATATATTTTTTTAGATTTGCTACAAATTTTTGTAGCACTACCCGCAAAGGAGTTGATAGTTAAAATGTTCCTGAACCCACAACAGTGAAATCAGTCTGTATATGCAGTAAATCATGCTAGTTATACTCACGGTGGAACCTAATAGGTTAATCTTCTGCATTGTGTAAAAAGACTGTTTGATTCTGACTTCTCTGCCCCTTCTCTTGTTCAAATGTCCACGCTGATAAGACAGACTGAATCCACAGCCCTTCTGTACATGCTCAGTTTATTGTGTATTGCTAGAGAGGATTTTTTTTTCTTGGGAGAGTGCATGTGATCAGCACAGGGCCAATCAGCACTGTCCAGACAGAGGCCAGGGGTTTTGCATCAACTAGAGCAGAAAAAAAACCTCCTCCTACAAGCTTTAACCAATGCTCAGCTGAGGTCCTAAGACTCTAACTGCTGATGAAAAAAGGTATTTAGCAGTTTATATTTACTAACATAATTTCCCGTCCATGTCTGTGTACTGTGGGAGACCAAATATAGTGAATGCAGGGTCCTGGATTTAGTAAAACTTTAAGATGGATCTTCTGTTGCTGGCCTCAACCTTCCCTAATACTTCAGCCCTTCTGACACACCATTTCATAAAACACAATTTCACAGAGAAATCACTGACAGTGACATTAGTATTCAACTGTAATGCTATTGATGAATAATTAATTCATCAATGAGAAATGAATGAACGCACCAGGTCATTTAGTAAAACAAACTAAAACAAATTGTCATAAAATAAAGTAGGTAAAGGTAGACAGAGGTAAGGGGTGAAATGAATAACAAAGGTATTAATACACATGAAATACAGGATAATACAGGATAAATAAGTAACTGGGCCCAGGTTTACTAATCAGCTTAAAGGATAAGTTCCCCTTTTTGCAGGTATTTATCATTTATCATTTTTTTTTATTGTGAGCCTGTAAAGCATTGCACCCACGATCAGCAGATCAGCGGTGCTATGCTGGGCTCTGGCAGACTCTGTGTGTATGCTGTCTACTTGTACCCTGTACAAGGAAAGGCTGCAGAGGCTGTTGTTAGTTGTAGTTTCCCGTTCACATACTGTGAGTTAGTGATGCGGGTGGCCGAGCAGGCAGAGCATCTTTTGTGAATTTTGGCAGCAGACACAGAGAGAAGATCCCCGCTCTGCTGTCACAGCAGGGATTCAAGGGGAAGGGCAGCTGCAGCACTAATATGTTACATGTAACATGTTAGAAAAGGTAAACGTATCATTACCTAGAGCAGTGATGACGAACCTTTTTGAGCCCAAGTGCCCAAACTGCAACACAAAAGCAACTTTTTTATTTCAAAGTGCCAACACTGCAATTAACCACTTGCCTACCGGGCACTTCTACCCCCTTCCTGCCCAGGCCAATTTTCAGCTTTCAGTGCTGTTGCACTTGACAATGACAATTGTGCGGTCATACAACACTGTAACCATATGAAATTTTTATCATTTTTTTCACACAAATAGAGCTTTTTTTGGTGATATTTAATCACCACTGGGTGTTTTATTTTGTGCGCTATAAATGAAAAAAGAGCAAAAAATTAAAAACAAAAAAGGTTTTCTTTGCTTCTATTAAAAAATTTTGCAAACAGGTAATGTTTCTTCTTTGATATGCGTTGGTGAGGCTGCACTGATAGGCAGTACTGATGGGCACTGATGAGGTGGCACAGATAGGTAGCACTGATGAGGCGGCACTGGTGGGCATTGATGAGGAGGCATTGTTGATGCACTAATATGCAGCAATGATGGGCACTGATAAGCAGCACTGACTGATAGCACCAACTGGAGGCACTGACAGATGGCACTGACCGGTGGCACTGCTGGGCATCATTGATGGATGACACTGATGGGCAGCATTGATGGGCAACACTGCTGGGCACTGACAGCCAGCACTGCTGGGCAGCACTGACAGGTGGCACTGCTGGGCAGCACTGATGGGCAACACTGCCTGGCACTGATGGGTGACACTTCTGGGTACTAATGGATGACACTGCTGGGCACTGCTGAACGGCATTGCTGGGCACTGCTGAACGGCACTGATAATCAGTGCCCTGATTATTAGTGCAGATCTCTACTGTCACCTTTGCCGGTTATCTGCAGTACTTTCTTCAATCTGTGACAGCGTGCAGCCGATAACCGGCAACTGTATTTACATTGTGATCTGCTGTGTCATTTGATACAGTTGATCACGTGGTAAAAGGCTGCTGTGATTGGCCTTTTACCTTATCACGTGATCAGCTGTATCCGTAGGACACAGCGATCTGCGGCAGCGCAGGGTGTGTGCCACTGGGTTCGCGTTCTGGGACGCCCTCCCAGAACTAGACAACTGTGCTGTAGCCATCTTTCGGCTATAGCATGGTTGGCAAGCACCTCTTACCTCTGGCAGTGTCAGTGTGGCTTCCAACCCAGCAGCTCATTTTCATCCACGCTAAACACGTCACCGCTGGCCCCGGAGCAGTGTGGGAGCCTCTTCCTCTCTTCCACGCCCATCCCCGGCTACATCACCCCTGGTGCCAGAGCCGCATAGGAGCCGTTTTCCTCTCGTCCACGCCCACCCTGGCCCCAGAGACATGTGGGAGATGTAGTTCAATGGGGGTCCAGTGCGGATGAGATCTGGATGGCCGGTCAGTGTACATGGTCCATGTGCTCTCATCTTCCTCTTCTTGCTGGCGTGCCCACTGAGATGGCTCTGCGTGCCAGCTCTGGCACGGTGCCATAGGTTCACCATCACTGACCTAGAGTATCGTAAGGGCAGCCAGAAACAGATAGTGTAAACCAGGGCTTAAAATTTCAAGTCCTGAGCTACTAGCCAGGCCTTAGAGTTACTCGCCACCAACAAACACACACAAACTGAGACACCTGTACACACACACAGACATGTACATACACACACATACACACACACACACACACACACACAGAAACCTGTACACACACGCACACACGCACTGAGACACATATACACACATACAGACACATGTATACACACACAGGCACGTACAGACACGCATACACACAGATACATGTACATACACAGAAATACACACGCACAGACACATGTACATACACACAGACACATATACATACACAGACACATGTACATACATACACAGACACATGTACACACAGACACATGTACGTACATAAACACACACACACATGTACATGCACACACACACACAGACACATGTACACACACACATACATGTACATACATGCAGACACATGTACAGATACACTCATGTACATACACACAGACACATGTACAATTGTACATGCATACACAGACACACACAAACACACACACATGTATATGTACATGTACACACACACACACACATACCACCCCCCCCCATAAAAAGTTGCAGTACTTCGTTGTTCACTCACAGAAGAAGGTACTGAACTCTAGGGGGAGGCAGAGAGCACAGCACACACTCCTTGCTTTGCTTTCAGCTATTGAGCAGTCTGACGACTCCCAGTGCCAATGACAGATCCGGTCTGAGCTCCGAGCCTGCTCAGCAAAACGGCCCTAAGGGACACACTCGCCCCCACCATAATTTCCACTCACCATTAGCGCGCAGGCGAGTGGAAATTTCAAGCCCTGGTATAAACCCCTGGAGGCTACACTGCCTTAGGCCTTGGAATGACTTTGCTAGGTCTAGGTCCACCTGCAGTGTTCCCGAAAGGTAAGAAAAATGTCAAAAGACTATGTAAATAGTATTAATAGGGAGGAAAAATCTCCAAAAATGAGGAAAAAAAAGTTATTTTTGCCGGTGTGGTTAAGGGCCCTTTCGGTGCTGTACTAAAGGTGAGGCAAAGTGGCTTCCAGATACTCCCAGTTCAAGAAGTAGAGAACTTGAGGAAGAACTCTGGCAAGAAAGTCGCAAAGGCTGTCAGTACTTGTAGATTTCACATTCAAAGAACACTGTGAATGAATGACGGAGCTGGGTGGGGAGATCCCTCACATACTGTCAAAATGGGGGATGGGGGGTGGAAAGACTGGTGCATCTGTAACATGTTACAATTTACACCCTGAATGTGACAGGTTACAAAAGGTGAACTTATCCTTTAAGGAAAGGAAGCCAGCTCTGTGTGTTATTAGTACTCCATTACCAAATCACATGAATTTAGCCACATAAAAATGCCCCAAAAAGGATTTTAAATTAAGCTATACAAGTTGGCATGGAGTAAGGCATGGAGTAAAAGTTTCATAATTTTCACCATGGGAGTTTAAGATAGTTTTTTTTATAAGGAAGCTCATTTCATGAATGTTCTGAGGACAATAAATTGCACCTACATTGTTTTGATGCCACCCAGACACAAGGAAATAAGCTTTTACAGCCGCAAAAAGTACCACTCCCTCAATATTTACTCGATGTTTGGTGCCAGACATTGTATCCTGAATACATGGACAGGTTTTCTAGGAACCTTCAACATACAGGCCTCTTTCAAAAATGTAAGAAACATTGGAGGAAAGCAAATATTACAGTAATCGTTCACAGCTTTGTGTTCAATTTGATTCGAGAAGGATGAGTTAATGGAAACAATATTGTACTGTGGGAGACCAGATATAGTGAATGCGGGGTCTTGGATTTAGTAACACTTTAAGATTGATCCTCTGTTGCTGGCCTCGACCTTCCCTAATACTTCAGCCCTTCTAACAAACAATTTCATAAAACACAATTTCACAGAGAAATTACTGACAGTGACATTAGTACTCAACTGTAATGCTATTGATGAATAATGAATTAATCAATGAGTAATGAATGCAAGCACCAGGTCATTTAGTAAAACAAACTAAAAAAATTGTCATTACTTTAAAATAAAGTAGGTAAAGGTAGACAGAGGTAAAAAAGTAACTAGGCCCAGGTTTACTAATCGGCTTAATGGATAAGTTCACCTTTTTCAGGTAAAAAAAATGTGCATTTATCATTTTAAGATAGTTTCAAGATAGTTTTTTTTAAAAAGGAAGCTCATTTCATAAATGTTCTGAGGGCAATAAATTGCACCTAAATTGTTTTGATGCCATCCAGACACAGGGAAATAATCTTTTGCAACCGCAAAAAGTACCACTCCCTCAATATTTACTCGATGTGTGGTGCCAGACATTGTATCCTGAATACATGGACAGGTTTTCTAGGGACCTTCAACATACTGGCCTCTTTCAAAAATGTAAGAAACATTGGAGGAAAGCAAACATTACAGTATTCCTTCAAAGCTTTGTGTTCAATTTGAGTCAAGAAGGATGAGTTAATGAAAGCAATATTGTAAATGATGAACCTTGCCTCTAGATTAAAAATTACTAGAACTGTTGACTGAAGTTTATGTGCATACAGCATTTGTCATACAAGCATTTAAATAGCCTCAGGTAGAGACCTTTGATTTTGAAAACCGAAAATTAGAGGTAACTAAGCTGCACCCAGCAAATAAAAAAAAAAGTGTTTTTTTTTGGCTTCTACTTAAGAATTTTTTTTTAATTATTTAATGTATTATGTTTTAAAGTTATTTCTAGGCAGATATAAACAACACAAATTAATGTAGCATTGCAATCACAGTGCATCCATACATATATTTATTAGTGTCAGTATCCAAATTTTACTTAGTATTTTCCTACTGCAGTCCCTGTACAGTAGAGCTTGAGTGGGAAAGGAAGAAGCAGTACAAGGAATCAATTGATTTGTGTACTGACAAAAAGCATGGTGACATTGTGAAAGCAGTGTGACAGAAATAAGAGCTCATTACTCTACTGCTTCTTTTTTCATTGTCCAGTCACATGCCGGGTGGTCCAAGACTACCTGGACTCAGAGGTAGTGTGTTGAATTTTGTAGGCCATTAGACTGAGGATATCTAGTTACAGAAAAAAGTAGTGTGGTAATCTCTGGATTGAAGTTGAATATTGCAGTAATAGCTGCTTTTGTTATTTTATGGCTAATTCATTTTTATCTTAGTTTGGCTGCTTAAACATCTGGGTAAAATGTGTTAATAAATATTCATAACTATGAATCAGTTGGTATAGAACTCCTATTTATTAAATCAAATTGGGAGGCTGAACAGCATGACAAATTCACAGTGGGAATTATCATGAAAAGGCAAGATAATTCCGTAATCCAAGGATTTGTATACCTTAAAGTATTTATCATACATGTGATCAAGCACTAAAACGAAATGATGCCTCTGGAATAAAACTATCAATTTGCTTTTCTATAACATAACTTGTCTATTTATACACTGTTTATACTTCCAGCAGTGCAATGTAATAGAGGATATCTGTTAACATACAGTGCAGAAATATAAACAAATTCAGATAGGGAAGCTTACTGCTTTGAGGATTCCTCGTACAATTTGCTTTCATTATTATTCTTGAAATGCAACTTTAGAAATACTATTAATGTCAGTGGTTTAGTTTTTGCATTCATCTAAAGTGACAGTGGGAGTCATGTATGAAAATTGTTACATAATTTAATAGAGAAAATTCTGTTGTGTTAAAGAATTGATTCACTTTACGGAAAATGTAGACCGGCATTCTCATCAGGGGCGGACTGACCATTTGGAAGCTCGGGCACTGCCCGAGGGCCCGGGGTCAGTAAGGGCCCCATGAGATGCCCCTGGTACCTATTTCATAGGCTTTTTTGAGTTTGGGCAAGGACACGGGGCCCCATGATCCCCTATTGCCCGGGGGCCCCATAAGTTTTC
This sequence comes from Staurois parvus, assembly GCF_062004578.1. NCBI lineage: Eukaryota > Metazoa > Chordata > Amphibia > Anura > Ranidae > Staurois > Staurois parvus. Next base: position 4,030,582 of record NW_028318047.1, on the reverse strand, counting down.
AGTCCACCCCTGATTCTCATCCTACCATGGCGACAACTATAGCTACTGCACTCTTAACTATTTTCACTCCTAACCAGTAATAATATGTTGTGAGCAAATACTTGGTTATTTGTGCACTAGGTGAATTGATAGGCTTTTATTGAACCAGTAAAGGCATCTTTTAGAATCCTGACCAGTTTGCTGGGCACATCAATGCCCTATTCTGTAGCATGAGCTCCTCTCCCCTCATTTGCAAGAGTGAGATCCATCTGCGGCACTTTTTTACTGGACATGGGATAGTGTGGTAAAAATCCTTCCCCAATAAGTAAGTGCAATACTGCCTTATTAAATTCTGGTAAGAAAGTTAGAGGGTGATATAATATGCTTTGTGATGTACATAGCAAGACAAAGAGCCCAACAGGAATGCTTGAGATTCTCAATATTATTATTATACAGGATTTAATTAGTTCCAACAGTTTGCGCAGCACTTTACAAAATGAAGCTAGACATTACAGTTACAATACAATTTGGTACAAGAGGAAACAGAGGGCCCTGCTCGTTAGAGCTTACAATACAGAGTATTATAGTTAATAGAATAAAAGCAAACAGCACTCTCACTCTCACACATACACATATAAATTCACACAGAAAGTTGGTCGCTAATAGTCCTTGAACCAAAATGCCCTATAAGGTAACTTTGTGGTATAATACAATTTGTTGCATTTGGCTAAATTAAGTTGTCGGATTTTATGTTTCATGCAGTTCTGAGGTTGATGCAGACAGTTGGTGATTAGGATAGTCATTTTATTTTGGACTCTTTGCACTCTACAATCAATGATAAACATTAGAATATATTTTATTGTTGCTGTTACAGAACATTTCTAAATATCTGGTAGAAAGTTTTGTCATCAGATGAGAGGTGCTTAGCCTTATCTGTGGTCATAATTTTCCCCCAAATGTAGTCAATTTCAGATCTTTCTTTTTTTTTTTTGGGGGGGGGGTATGAAATTCTCTTAGTTAAAATTGGAAATAGATTTGGGCAAACAAAATGTACTATTGTGATTTTAACGTAACGTGAAAAAAAAACTGAAAAGACTGTTGTAAGATACTGTGACAGGGGCTTTTGGATGGCTTTTGGAGGGGACTGCAGGCTAGCCTCTTGCCTACTGATTATGGTTTGAGGGGACTCTATTCTTTTGGATTTGTGTAATTGGGGAACCTTTGGAATAGTTTTACTTCAGATTCAGGTCCGTGTCTCCCTGAAAAACACAGACTCGGAGACCTGGAGGACCCGGATACAGATTTAAAGTCTTACTAAACCCTCAACTGGGAAATCAATCTGTATATGCAATAAAGAGAGTTAATCCTCTGCTTTGTGTAAAAAGGATGTTTAATCCTGTCTTCACTGATCCCCCCTTCTTCCATTGTCCCCAACTCATCTCCTGCTAGAACAGAGCCTTTGGGGAAAGCTGCACATGCTCAGAGTTTTTTTTCTCTTGGAAGAGTGCATGCAATCAGCACAGGGCCAATCAGCACTGTCCAGACAGAGGGTCAGGGGTCCTGCAGTTTCATAGGACAGTGGGAGGAGAATGAAAACTCCTCTTACAAGCTCTAACCAGTGCTCTGCTGGACACTGATAGAAGTAACAAGACTGCTGTAACCAGAGGCGTAACTTGAAGCTTGTGGGCCCCGATGCAAACGCTGACCTGGGGCCCCCACTACCACCCACTACTTCCACCAGAGTTAATCCTCTGCTTTGTGTAAAAAGGATGTTTAATCCTGTCTTCACTGATCCCCCCTTCTTCCATTGTCCCCAACTCATCTCCTGCTAGAACAGAGCCTTTGGGGAAAGCTGCACATGCTCAGAGTTTTTTTTCTCTTGGAAGAGTGCATGCAATCAGCACAGGGCCAATCAGCACTGTCCAGACAGAGGGTCAGGGGTCCTGCAGTTTCATAGGACAGTGGGAGGAGAATGAAAACTCCTCTTACAAGCTCTAACCAGTGCTCTGCTGGACACTGATAGAAGTAACAAGACTGCTGTAACCAGAGGCGTAACTTGAAGCTTGTGGGCCCCGATGCAAACGCTGACCTGGGGCCCCCACTACCACCCACTACTTCCACCAGAGTTAATCCTCTGCTTTGTGTAAAAAGGATGTTTAATCCTGTCTTCACTGATCCCCCCTTCTTCCATTGTCCCCAACTCATCTCCTGCTAGAACAGAGCCTTTGGGGAAAGCTGCACATGCTCAGAGTTTTTTTTCTCTTGGAAGAGTGCATGCAATCAGCACAGGGCCAATCAGCACTGTCCAGACAGAGGGTCAGGGGTCCTGCAGTTTCATAGGACAGTGGGAGGAGAATGAAAACTCCTCTTACAAGCTCTAACCAGTGCTCTGCTGGACACTGATAGAAGTAACAAGACTGCTGTAACCAGAGGCGTAACTTGAAGCTTGTGGGCCCCGATGCAAACGCTGACCTGGGGCCCCCACTACCACCCACTACTTCCACCAGAGTTAATCCTCTGCTTTGTGTAAAAAGGATGTTTAATCCTGTCTTCACTGATCCCCCCTTCTTCCATTGTCCCCAACTCATCTCCTGCTAGAACAGAGCCTTTGGGGAAAGCTGCACATGCTCAGAGTTTTTTTTCTCTTGGAAGAGTGCATGCAATCAGCACAGGGCCAATCAGCACTGTCCAGACAGAGGGTCAGGGGTCCTGCAGTTTCATAGGACAGTGGGAGGAGAATGAAAACTCCTCTTACAAGCTCTAACCAGTGCTCTGCTGGACACTGATAGAAGTAACAAGACTGCTGTAACCAGAGGCGTAACTTGAAGCTTGTGGGCCCCGATGCAAACGCTGACCTGGGGCCCCCACTACCACCCACTACTTCCACCGCGCTCCAACATACTCAAAGTTATTTCAGGTCTTTATTTACATATTGAGAGGTAATTTCTAAAGATTGTGAAGAAGCTGTCCATATTGAGATGCACCTCGTCAATTATGTTGAATATTTGTAGTGTAGAATGTAAAAATGCTTGCAAGAATATATTACAACCTTTTATTTCCATCCCCCCAGTGAAATCATCAAACTCTTTTTCTTCTCCTGTCCTATTCTCTTTCCCACGCTCTCTCTTTTTTCTCTCTTTCCTTCTTGCTCTCTACTTCTCTCTTGCTGTCTCTGTTCCTTAAATTCTCAAACTTTACTTCTATCTCATTCTTTCTTTCTGTCTTTCTCTCCCCTATCTCTCTCTTTTTCTCTTTTCTCACATTAACACATTTTTCCTGTCTGTACACAGTTTGGACTACAGAGCCTGCTGAGGGTGATTCCTTGTGTGCCCTACACTGAGTACTGACTGGACTGACACAGGGAGATAGGCCCTCAGCCTCCAGCTGCAACTCTTCCTGTTCTCTTTTCATCTTGTGTCCAGTTCTAGATAAGAGATCACAGGGCATGTGAGGAGGGGGCTGGGCAGAGGGAGATAATATATTTTATCTGCTTCTTGACAGGATGGTTTAGGGGTAGATGTTAACTCTTTCAGCAAAGTAGAAGGAAAACATCTCATTGTGATACATGGGAGGAATCTGCTTCTGCTTTAAAGACCAGGAGTTGGCAGGCAGTCCCCAGGGCCCCCTGGAGCAGGGGCCAGGTCACAACTGCGACTTCTGTGACCCCTGTTGTTACACTAGTGGCTCTAACTGCTGATGAGAAAATGTATTTAGCAGTTTATATATTGCTAAAATAATTGCATTTCCATGTTCTGTGCACTGTGGAAGACCAGATATAGTGAATGCAGGGTCCTGGGTTTAGTGACACTTAAAGGCCTCTGTGTTTTGTTGGTGTATAGAATCAGCAGCCCAAACCTGCACTGGCTGCTTCAACCCAATCCTGGACTCAGCAGAAGATTATAATCTGCTCAAAACAACCTGATGCTGGATTCTCCTGCTGTTATGCGCAATCTGTTTAGTAAGGTGTTATGTGTTTACTGTTATAATGTGTACATGTATTTGCCTAACTTGGCTAGGTGTGAAGTGTCTTTCTCCCATTGTGTAATTTCCCCATTGTGTGCCTGCTAGGTGTGAATTTCCATTGTTAATTGAGTAACCTGTTTCAACTACCTCATTACCTAACCAGTATGGGATGTTTACCCTAATGTGTAATATTTGTTTTTATTGTTCATGTGGGGACTGTCCCTATTTTTGAAGTGTATCGAAACCTGTATTTCTATTCAAAAAAATTGTTCCTTTGGTTTTACCTCAACATCTTGTCTGTGTACGATGCTTGGCTTAAAGGTCTGGTATAAGCTATTGGTCTGCTGGGAGGGTTTGGAGAGCAGAACAGCAATCTTTTGCGGAGACACCCAGGCAGGGTGCCAGGCAGTTTGCGACAGTTACAAACACAACTTGGTCTTTTGACTGTCATTATTTGGTTTAACCTTTCTGTTAAGACATGGAACTGATTATTGAAATCTACAATTAAGGAGATTTAAAAACCATAGATCAAAATAATGAGGAAGAGGAGATAAACATACAGAGAAATGATAAAGCCATTGGATATACCTCACGACAGTAACTTAAAAAATTAGAGACATTTTTTAAAATTTGGATATCAGGAAGAAAGAGAGTTCTTATAGCTAAGAGGCAATGATAAGTGGGATTACATAAGTAATTTTCTAATTGACAATCAAGTATACAGCAGAGAAGAGTGCAAGTAAAGCTACACTGATTAGTATATTTTTATTATTCATGGATTTTGTCTTTATGGGACTACTTTCACTTTGTTAACCATTTGATTCATCTTGGATCCAGAATAACATTTTTATGAGGTTAGGCTTTATTATCAAGTTAATAATAGCACAAACAGTACCAAAGAGCCTGGGGTATCATCTAATATGGTGTGTGCCTGTGGCCAGGTAGGACGTTAGATTGATAGACAAAATCTCAGTTGCCATCGCCATTTCACATATTGGTTGCTCCACAGCTGCTCCAGTGATCTTCACTTGTTTCTGGGTCCTATGCTGAGCAGCTACTCTGCTTCATTTAGAACAAAGGCAGTGGTTCGTTGGGTATGGGCACCATTCAGAGAATGCGTTGCATTGTCTCAATGAATTATTATTATTATTATACAGGATTTATATAGCACCAACAGTTTGCGCAGCACTTTACAATATATGGGAGACAGTACAATTACAATACATTTCAGTACAGAAGGAATGAGAGGGCCCTGCTCGTGGAGCTTACAATCTAAAGGAAGGGGGAGGTGATACAAAGGGTGATAGCTGCGGGGGATGATCTGGTGGAGGTGATTCAAGTACAGTTCTTAGGTGGAGGTGGGGTAGGCTTCCCTGAAGAAGTGCAATAAATGTAAAGTGTTCTATAATTTGACAAGGTAGAAAGATTGGGGTGAAGAATTCTTTGAATGAATCAGCAGTTACTTCCTGGGTTCTCAATGTAGCAGGGCTACATAGCCATGCCTGGAATTCTTATTTAATAATGATTAGCAAATACAGTATTTGTGATCAAAAACCCTCAAACCAATAATTTATACTGTATGTATTGATAAAAAAGAAAAAAAATACAGTTTACATATGCAGTAAAATAGTTTTGAGCTAACAGAGTTGTAAATAATGTTAAGAAAATGTTCTTAAATAATACTTGGCAGACTTATGTCCACCTGACTAAGTCCACATATACAGTATATGTCATGGTCATGAGTTAAATAGGAAACATTAATTAACAATGAAATAACCTCTATTATAATAAAGAGAAACCAGTTTATATTAATCATGGCATTATTTATACAGTTGTGCATTTGAAAACATTCATGTATTTGGCAATAAAAAGATCTACATTATTGTCTGTTGTTGGGGCCAGGCTTATAAAAACATCTGCATTCCACACTAGCTGGACAAGGGAATTGTAATCACAGAGTTAGAATACATATTGTTCTACATCATCCTGCAACTCAACACTATGTTGTAAAAAATGTTTAAAAGTATATGTGAACCCTGATTTCACAGTAATGAAGGGTATGGTGCAAAACATACAATAGTAATACGCTTTAGTTTTTGTAATAAAAAAATATCAATTACATACCTAGTCACTGTTTTAATCGGTGATCACATGGACTATCTCAGTCAGTGATTCCTTTTCTTGCAGGCCAAGAGTGTGGAAGAGGAGAGGCTGCCTGAGGTTGTCGGTGTTATTACTGATGCAGAAAGTCCTGGTTTCTTCTATTAAATGGGCAGAGTAGTTGTCAATCAACCATCAGGGGCGTTGACTGCAGCAGGTTGGATGGAAGTACACATCTTACAAGGAAGAGTGAGAATACTCTCGCAGCATTGGGAGCTGGGGTCATAGCATTGTCATAAAGTAAGACCTCAGAAGGAGCAGAAACTGGAAAAAGGTATTATTAAAAATGTACTAACACCAATATAAAAGAAATTCTTGCACATCTACATTTACAAGGTAAAAATAATGTTATTTCCCCCTCCTGCCTTCTTTTTGTTTTTCTCCCTTTGGTTGTTTTGATATTTAAAAAGCTTTAGTGTTTTGGTTTATCTTTGCTTTGAATTATTAAATGTTTTTCTAAATTTATGAGTCAGTTATTTTAGTTACATGTTCATGAGTTGAAATACTAAATGGGTTCTATCTTTATGGGACTCCAACCATGATGTCCCCTACAATGAGTTCCAGCCTCCCCCACTCTTGCAGTATAATTGACTTGCTTGGGGAAAGGGGTACAGCTGGGAACATAGGTGTAAATATCAGTCCCTTAGTGATATAAAAAGCTGGAGAGTGATTATGAGTGTTTAGATTTGCCCACAACTAAACTAAATATAAAATATAAGATATATATTGTATATGTAAGGGTATGTTCACACCAAAACCACCAAAATGATCTGTGTAAGTTTGCTGCTGTTGTCTGCTGGGTAGACTCTTTCTCTCTCTTTGTCTATTGTCGTCCCTTTCCCCTGATATTTCAATGTTTTTTGTTAATTTACATTATCCAGAGAGAGTAAAAGCCTGTTATGAGGTCACAGGGTATGTTGAACTATTCAGGACACCAATCCTGGGAGAAGGGATTGAAGTACCCATAGGTCACATACAGTCTCTGAGCAAACTCAGCGCAACTGTAGGCATGTCCTTTGCTGACTGGTATTAAAGAAGAGAGTTATTAATGACGACAGCATTAAAAACCCACCTCCTCTCCAATGTGATGATATACTGTAGATCTGTAATCCAGGGCTTGAAAAAGCCGCTCGCCAAACGCGAGGAGAAATTCCTCTGTGGCGAGCTGCGAGGGGCAAGCACAGATGAAGCATGGAGCGACTGCACCTGCGCTCCAAGCCTCATTGTGAAGCTGAGTTCCGGTTTACAACTTCCAGTTTCCGGCTTCTGCGGCACCACCGCTGAGGGGACAGGTGCAAGAGAGGTCCGCTCTCCTCCGCTGAGAGGAGACACCCTCTCCACCACCTGAGTAATGTATATCCCAGCTCCCCTGTACTCCATTATAGTGATAAAACATGTACTGTATACAGTAATGATTACTGTATACATGTCATATCACTATAATGGAGTACAGGGGAGCTGGGATATACATTACTGTATACGTCATATCACTATAATGGAGTACAGGGGAGTACTGGGATATACATTACTGTGTACAGTTTTATATTGTGGACTCTTTATTCTAAAGAGAAATTTAATTTCATAAGCTTTAAGGGGGCGTGGCTGTGGGTGGGCAGGGGGTGGGGTTTGGGGCGGATCTGGGCAAGGTTGGGTGGGGCAACTGGTGGAGAGTAAGTTTTGTGACCGGCTAGTAGGTCTGGACTTAAAATTTTAACCCCTGCTGTAGGCCATGTAGCTACAGCAGCTGCAAATAGTGACAATTTGGTGGTGAATTTATTATCAGTGTTGCCACCCTGTTTGAGGAAGGACAAACAGGATAATGAGGTATTTAAAACATAATCGCAAACTGTGGTTTGGTTTTAATTAGACTCTTCAGCTGTAATGTTTTTGTAAAAAATCCTTTTAGTTCTACTATAATAAAATTAATAATAAAATGTTGATATGCAAAACAAGGATCTTGAAAAAGTTTAAAAACCTATAAGCTTGATGTTAGCAAAAACTGAGTCCAAATCAGTATCAGACTGAGCTATCTAGTCAAGAGTAAGTAATTAGAGGTCTTTGCACCATGCTCTAAGTCTCTCTAACCCAGGGAGGAGATCCACAGTGCCGAATTTCTGTGCTGGAAATCAGTTTTAGCATACTGACCTTGTCCCACTGCCTCCTAGGGTGCTCAAAAGATACCTTAAGGTATATGTAGCCATGTTTCAATACTTGCTTCTGACTGGTTAACTTGTATCTCTAGTGCACTACTTCATCCCAAACCCCTCTGTTGTCAGTCTGTTTGTGGGAACCTTGTGAACTTGTCTGGAACCTTTCCCTGCCACTATCAATTTCCCTGACAGAGGGGTGCTCTTTCTTTTTACTAGCCACTTATAGGGACTTATAAAGACTCTGTTGACCCAGAATGGCCACCAGAGGTCACCTGGATGCTGTGTAGCCAACCACAATGCTGCCTCTAGGAAACCATAGATTTCTCCTGACTTCCTCTCCAGACTGTGACACCGCTCTGGTTGAGCGCCACATACAGTAGAGAAAGCATACTGCACCTGCCTACATGTTACTCTCTGGACCACTGTGATACAGGAGGGAAATTTCTAAACATGTTCCTTGAAAGATACCTCCTCATACATATAGGAAGCATAATTTAAACATGTCAGTACAGAGTAACAATGTGGTAATCCTTGAACACATATTCAGGTGATGCAGGAACTCTCTCCTTCTTCTCAAATGTAAAAAAAATCTAAGTAGTAAGAAGATTTTCATTTGTTGCCTAAAATTATGTTTTATTCAAAGGACATGCTCATTTTTATAATGGCTACCTGATCCCCTTTCTATTTAACTGTAATATATAAATCCTATTATGTCACATTGAAAACACATTATAATCACTCTTCTGCTGTTTAATTATCTTCAAAACTAGTAAAAAGTCATGTCCTAATGTGGATTGTTTTTCACTTGGGAGCAAGAAATATTGTGCCACTCTAGAGTAGTCAATTATGCTGCACTGCTATGCTCTAATGATCAGTCTCAGTCGGGGAAGACACTTTCATTAGTAATACTGTCCAAATGTGCCTGGTAAGTGCAGAACAATAATGCAGCAACCTACCATGAAATCATACCAAATTGCTCTTAAATTAGCTTAGATAACACACCAGAGGAACATATATAAAACCCAGGACAAAAATATATTTTGTTTTGTGCACTAGTTAAAATAATATCAGACATTTGATTGGTTTCATTGGACCCATGGGGTTTCCTTGTTATGCGATCAAGGTTATTTAGGCACAGAATACTTTTCTAAGATTACAGTAAGCATAGGGTTGGTGTCACATTTGGTCACCCTCAAGTGTAGACAATCTGATTTGAAGTAGGATTGTATTTAAGGTCAGCTTCACCCAAGCTGAATGACATACTGGATTTTTTTGTTTGTTTTTCAGTGATTCCTTTCATGAGATTTGTTACAATGAGTTCTCAGTTATTATTACAGGTACTTATATAGCACTGTCAATTTATGCAGTGCTTTACATACAGTGTATATCATACATTCACATCAGTCCCTGTCCTCAAGGAGCTCACAATCTAATTTCCCTATCTCACATTCATACACATACTAGGGCCAATTTAGACAGGAGCCAATTAACCTACCAGCATGTCTTTGGAGTGTGGGAGGCATCCCACACAGGCACAGGGAGAACATGAAAACTCCAGGCAGGTAGTGCCATGGTTGAGATTTGAATCAACGACCCTAGTGCTGCTAGGCAGAAGGACCACCCACTTTGTCACTGTGATGCCCACAGTTCAGTTAAGCTAAAATTCTTGGACCAGGACAAAGCTAAATACTATCACACTGATGAGCCAAGCTATGGAAAGCCCAACTGTGAGAGTGACATCTACTTTTTGTGAGCTTGTGCAATGGTAAGGAGATGCAAAATTCTGTGGAAGAATCTTAATGTTAGTGGTTCAGAGAGATATAAGAAAGATTCAAAGCCCAACACCACTATTTTTTTTTTCACAAAAATCCCTTCCTCTTCCCCATTTAAAAACAAAGGCTCCACAGCAGTACTCCCCCTCCCCATGCTCCAGAATTGCACTCCTAATTCTCCTCCTCAGGAACACCTAAAATGCCAAGATGGGTGAAGACAATGCCAGGGACTATGATGGAGATAAGATTTAATGTATTCATCAGGGATTAGATATTATTTAATTCAGAAATGAATACATCCAGACCAGACTGGATTTATACCCAATAGGTACACAAGTACAAACATAAGGAGAGTGTATATAAATATACAGGTTCCAGTGGTTATTATAGGATCAAGGGCTTTTTTGTCTTTTGATGCGGCCAAGGCTTTTGATAGCCTATAATGGCAGCATCTTTGGCAAGTATTGCGGGTATCCCAATTTGGACCTAGATTTATTGAATGGGTAAAGTTTCTAAATGCAAGGCCTATAGCGAGAGTAAGAATATTTAATGAACTTGGGGGACAAGGCAGGGATGTCCTTTATCGCCCTAGCAGTGAAATCATTGGCTATTACCATTAGGTCCTCACCACGAGTTCAAGGGTTTCAAAAGGGATGTGGTGAGGAGAAAATTGCATTATACAGGTGAAACTCAAAAAATTTGAATATCGTGCAAAAGTTCATTTAATTCAGTAATGCAACTTAAAAGGTGAAACTAATATATGAGATAGACTCATTAAATGCAAATCAAGATAGTTCAAGCTGTGATTTGTCATAATTGTGATGATTATGGCTTACAGCTCATGAAAACCCCAAATCCACAATCTCAGAAAATGAGAATATTACATGCAATCAATAAAACAAGGATTGTACATAGAACAATATCAGACCTCTCAAAAAGTATAAGCATGCATATGTACTCAGTACTTGGTTTGGGCCCCTTTTGCAGCAATTACTGCCTCAATGCGGCGTGGCATGGAAGCTATCAGCCTGTGGCACTGCTGAGGTGTTATGGAAGACCAGGATGCTTTAATAGCGGCCTTCAGCTCTTCTGCATTGTTCGGTCTCATGTCTCTCATCTTTCTCTTGGCAATGCCCCATAGATTCTCTATGGGGTTCAGGTCAGGCGAGTTTGCTGGCCAATCAAGCACAGTAATCCCACGGTCATTGAACCAGGTTTTGGTGCTTTTGGCAGTGTGGGCAGGTGCCAAGTCCTGCTGGAAAATGAAGTCAGCATCCCCATAAAGCTCGTATGCGGAAGGAAGCATGAAGTGCTCCAAAATCTCCTGGTAGACGGCTGTGTTGACCCTGGGCTTAATGAAGCACAGTGGACCAACTCCAGCAGATGACATGGCTCCCCAAATCAACACAGACTGTGGAAACTTCACACTGAACTTCAAGCATCTTGCAGTGTGTGCCTCTCCATTCTTCCTCCATACTCTGGGTCCTTGGTTTCCAAATGAGATGCAAAAGTTGCTCTCATCACAAAAGAGGACTTTGGACCACTGAGCAACAGACCAGCTCTGTTTTTCTTTAGCCCAGGTAAGACGCTTCTGACATTTTTTGTTGTTCAGGAGCGGTTTGACAAGAGGAATACGACATTTGAAGCCCATGTCCAGGATCCGTCTGTGTGTGGTGGCTCTTGATGCACTGATTCCAGCCTCAGTCCACTCCTTGTGAAAGTCCCCAACACTTTTGAATGGCCTTTTCCTGACAATCCTATCCAGGCTGCAGTCATCCCTGCTGCTTGTGCCCCTTTTTCTTCCACACTTTTCTCTTCCACATAACTTTCTATTAATGTGCTTTGATACAGCATTTTGGGAACATCCATCTTCTTTTGCAATTACCTTTTGCGGCTTTCCCTCCTTATGGAGGGTGTCAGTGATGGTTTTCTGCACAACTGTCAGGTCAGCAGTCTTTCCCATTATTGTAATTCCTACTGAACCAGACTGAGAGACCATTTAAAGGCTCAGGAACCCTTTGCAGGTGTTATGGCTTAATTAGCTGATTAGAGTGGGACACTTTGAGCTGAGAATATTGCACCTTTTCACAATATTCTAATTTTCTGAGATTGTGGATTTGGGGTTTTCATGAGCTGTAAGCCATAACCATCACAATTATGAGAAATCACGGCTTGAACTATCTTGCTTTGCATGTAATGAGTCTCATATATTAGTTTCACCTTTTAAGTTGCATTACTGAAATAAATGAACTTTTGCACGATATTCTAATTTTTCGAATTTCACCTGTATATCTTTTGATCTAATTCATACAATTTTCATATACTGTCTTTCTAGAAAATACATTTGTTAATCATATTTCTGACTGTTGACGAAACTGACTCTCTGCTTCCAAATATGCCACCTATTAAAAATTATGCTATTCTGTTCTGCAAACCTGTGTCTGAAACAATGTATTTTCAGGTAATATTTATGTTGAAATAAGGCCTAATATATGCCTCCAAATTATTTTCCAAATAACCCCTTCCCACTGGCAGTATGCATAGATGTGGCCTTATGGAAGTGGGTCTTTATTTGTGGGGGCCACATATATGCAGATCTGTCTTTGTGTTGGGAGTATGCCACGCAGCGCGTTCCCAGGCCAAGCTCTCACCTACAGCCCCAGGTCCCATACTAATGATCGGAATCGGGATCGGGACTCTCAGTTACAGGTCACCTGATCACTGTGATAGCCTCTGATTGGCTATCACAGTGATCAGTCACTGTGCAGCCTGACCCTGTGTTTTATTTATTTCTGAATGGAGGGAGAGATGCATTTTATCTTGTGGGAAGAAAGATGTAAATAAACAAAAGAGTGTAAAAAATGTAAAAAATTAAATAAAAGAATAAAGAAGATATATCTAAATCAAGGTTTGAACTAGGTCAGTGCCAGGGTTAGTGCTTAGGTCAAGTAAGGGTCAAAGGTCAGGGTGAAGGGTTTGGGTCAAGGATAAAAGGTCCCGCAGCAAACCTGCACAATTTTTACACTATGTCTATTCAAAGACTGTCTAATTTTATATTTATTGATGAAATCTGCCTGGTCTCTTCCTCAGAAATAGTGGTCTATATAAACTCAAAAAGTGTACTTGAAATCACATTTTTTATTTTAAAATAAAATCTTGTGTTAAAGTTTTACCCTGTACCGTCTTGATTCATTCTTAGAAAAAAAAAAAGCTTATTTCTAACTGTAATCTACTTGTTCTCTCCATAAAAAAAAATGGATTATAAATTTAGCAGCAAATTTCTCAAATGTTTCATTACTCAGTCTGTGAAAAAATTGTGGCTTTTTCCAATGAAAGCTTGATGCAAGATGCTTTATGCAAACCGTAAGCTTTCAGTCTCCAAAACAAGGCACTTTTTTTCTTCCAGATGCAATGTGCTTGCTCTCTCCCTCAAAACCTGTGCCTCCTCTCATTTAGGCATCACAGCTGTGGTGCAAATTGGCTCATATGTTTTTTTTATTTTCAAGTCTGTAACACTGTGCAAGTCTGTAACATTTTTCCATCTTCAGTACTCTAACCAATTCATTCATGCCATACTTAACCCCATTGATTTAACTGTTTCCTCAAACAGTTACATTGAAGTCATGCTGTGAATGATACCTGTCACAGTTGCTTGTGCTTTCAACTGTTAAGCCCTCAAATAGCTGGTGTCATTACTGATCACGTTTTGCACCATGGCAACTATGGATCAAACAATGGCTAAGATGGCAGGTTTATTGGCTGTAAAGGATAAGAAGGTATAGATGCTCTTAAAAGTTTTATTTCCAGATGCAATGTGCTTACTCTTTCCCTCTGAAATTTTGGCCTATCAAAAAAGTTTAAAAAGGTGTGCTGCAACTCTACAATTATTTTCTTCAAATTTTGAAACAAATGGACACTATTTTTTGTTTGCAATATACAATATACCAGATGCAATATTCCCGCTCATTCCTTAAGAAATTGTGGTCTGTCCAGAAAGGCTTAGTAACTGTGATACTAAACGTTAAAACGTTTCCCTCTTCAGTCTCTGAAACACAAATTTTTTATTTCCTGTGTTGGCAGGCATCAGGCATCATGACTGACATGGATCTACATAGCTGGACAACGTGATTGAAGCTGGATGTACTGTATATCGTGGGACTTGTCAAAGACTGTCTCTGTCTTTATTTACACTTTACATTTTTTTATGAATAAGTAAGGGTAACATGGGGCGGTATCTGGGAAGCCTCCTTTCTTTAAAGGAGGTGCCCTGATTCCAATAAGCTCCCTGCCCGCAGATCCCCAAAACCACCAGGCCAGGGATAAATTGAAGAGGCACCTGTCCTCATCAACATGGGACCCCCTGGCAAGGGTCCCCCATGTTAAAGACATGTGACCTGGCATGGTTGGGGGATCACATACTCGTACAGACACCCTTTTTCCTGGTCTGCCCTGCTTCTTGCTTTTACAAGGGTGTGAGTTTTCAAGGGGGAAATCATGCTTTTGTTCTTGATTTCTGAATGGGGTTCCACCTTTAAAGACATACCCTAAGGGTCTGGTCTAGAATTTAGGCAAGCCTTATGCTGCTTTTTTTGTTTTGGGTTCCTTTTAAAATTCATTCCAGACCTGAATAGCCTCATTTGAATTATGGGAGAACCCCTGTGCATTTTTTTTAACTATCACATGCTCCTTGGTTACTTGGCCGGGGATTCCTGGCAGTGACTGCACCAACTAATGTGCTTAGCAACCACTGACAGGGGGAAGCTGTCATGTATAATCATGGTAGTAATACTGCTATTGGCATTTGGCTCACGCAGAACAGGTAAATGTTCAGGCTCTTGTTCAAGTGCCCTAATAGCCAAGACAAAGCCAAACTTTATCCCCATCAATATATGCAATATGCCTGTTCAGTCACTCAGAAATTGCAGCTGGTCCTTAGGCTTAAAATCTGTGGTGCAAGTCTGTAGCATTTTTTCATCTTCAGTCTCCTAAAAAAATAATTCATTCATTTTTTGTTTTTAGTGCTGATGAAAATTTGTGCAGTTTATTTCACATACCAAGTCTATCCATTTACCATTGTGGCCTAGAAAAAACACTTACTTGATGTGCAGCATGTATATGAAATATTTCTGACTCTTGACTGTGACATAATGAGCCAATTTTTTTTTTTAGAATAACAGATGTCCCATCTCTTCCTCACATATAGTGGCCATGTGCAAATGCTTGCATAATGTGCAACAAGTCTATATAATGTTTATGGCTGCTGTCTTTAAAATATGATACTCTGTTATTTGTTGAAAGCAATTGACTTATCTCTTCCTGTTACATTGCTGGCCTGGGCCTCAGTTAAACTACTTCCATTTGCATTGCTATATTTTTGGGCGTTGTAATTTTTGTTGTTTGCCTTAACAACTGCCTTATCTCTGGCTTGTGATTTTGTGATTTTGGGGTGTTTGCACTCGAGTTTTGTTACACTTTTATACAATACAGTGTGATACTGATGCTATGCGACTTGTTTTGAAGCTGGCAATTTGTATGAAGCTAAATGCATTAGCTTTTTTTTCAGTTTTTTAGTGTGGTATTTGCACTAAATTTGCACGTGTTACCACAGTTTTTCATCAGTATTACTATTTATTTTAAACCGTATTCATGTGTTGGTTATATCATTGAGAAGTATTCACATTTTTTTGTATAATATAAAATTGTCAATACTCTGAGTTTATGCACTATTTCATGTTATGGTATATATGTATTAGTTTTATTTTGATCACCATGACCACTTGATTATTATATATATTATTGATTCATGTAGCCTATCGCATATATTATATACTTTTTATTAAGGTTTATTTAGAGTGGCACTTTTTTATTTTATCCTATTTTATTATAGTGTTTTTGGGATATACGAGTAGCGCCACATTCTTTTAGATATTGTATACTTTGCAATAGACTATTACCAGCACTCAGATATGGTTTATCACTACTATACCAAACAAACATCTTTTAAAATGCTACCAAATACAGCTTTTTTCTTTTGGAAATCAGACATATTGGGTTGTGTGTAAGCCAATGATTTATGTAAAAGTAAACTAAATTATTACACATGCAGTTTCTGTGATGCAGCAATATGTTGCCACTGGTGTTGTCCCTGTGAATTGTATTGTTCTGTGAAACCTTGTACAACTTGCATTGTAAATGTAAACCTTGTACAGCTCGTAAATGTATTTTGAAGCTAAATTGGGATAACACCTACTTTATATTTGTTACAGGTTTCTGTTGACATAGCATAAAAGGTAAGAAATATATAAAAATGAGATATGCTGTGTGAATGACTGTCCACAGTCACTTTATTGGCAACTCTCCACACCTAGCCCAGTTTACCCACTCAACCCTCACCTTCTCCATCCACCAGAGTTGTCAACCATCTGTTAATTCACTGATTTTTAAAAAAAAAAAAATGTTCTGCTCCAATCTGTAATTGTAAGTGGACAGGAGCTGGTGCCAGTAAAAACTACCCCTTTCTTCTGTTAAAAGGCATTGTGAATGTGCAGCTCCGGAGTTCATGCCCTTCTGAACTCAAGAGGCTGCAACAATGCATCAGTATCACACCCAACTGACATTTTCCTGCCACCTTCATTGCAGTGGAAAACCTAGGGGAGCTTCTGTTCCCGCACTGTCATGACTGTTGCTCAGCCAAAGGAGATTAAAAGCTGGAGCCCGCCATTCCAGGCCAGGGACAGGAAACTAATCCACCCCACTATCTCAGACTCATTGACTTCTAAATGCTACCAGGTATGCAGATGTAAAACCCTGTTAAAGCTTTTGTTCCGTGGAGCTGTACACAGTATCCTTTTCCCTGTCAGATGGATACTAGAACTGTGTACTGTGCATCAAAAGGAGAAAATGTATTTGTGGCCACTGTGATGGTTGAAATGATGTGTGGACCTAACAACCGCTACATAAACCTCCCAATGAGGCTGTCTACCCCAAGAGAAAGTGAAAACCTGCCAGCTATGATATATACAGTGTATATAATATATATATATATATATATACACAGAAAAAAACTATAGCTGGAGGAATTGCATACCAATATCCCTTCATAATCTGGTAAAAGCTTTCAGCATAATGTACAGTCATTTTAACTGACGGAAACATCAAGTTGGTTTTAATGGAGTTTGGTAAATCTAGGTCACAGTACAATGAAGGAAAGGAAGAAATATTAAGTGTAAAAACATCTATGATGGATCTTCGGGTTATCAGAGATCACATCAAAGTATTTTCCTTTAATGAAATTATTAATTTAAGCAGAAAACCCAATTAATAAAAATAAACACCTTATGTGAAAATCAGATGTGAACATTTAGAGCTTCATAAACAAATAAGTAATGTAACTGGAGTTTCCATTAGGACTAAAATCACATAGCAGATTTTATTACTAGTTTGTTTGCAGGAAAATAAAAGCTTGTCATGTTCATGCAGATGGCACTGGTTTTACAGAAAGAGGAATGGATTTTTATTCATTCTGGGAATATTACAATTGAAACCAAATGGGGATCAAGTATGAAAATATTTTATTAGATATAAGGCTTTATGGGTGAAAGTGGTGCTCTCTAGTTGTGTACAGTTTTGTTTGAGATAGCTTATGAGAGCACAGCATTTCATACATATTTTACTAAAATCATGTCCAGAAGTGTCAGGAATGTGTCGAAGGTCCATAGAGCAGTGCCTGTGCACACAAACCCAAAGCAGCAACCTGGTCTTTTCAACCACCCTGACTGCCAATGCATTTCTGTTGGGTTTTCATTCTTGCTGTAAAACATGAGGGGCGTTAAGGTTGCTCCATATGAGTACCACAATAAGATGTGTGGCTGCTGGTGCGCAGTGTGATGCACTGTGTTCGGTGCATTGCACTGTTTATCTTTTTCTTGTTTTAACTTTATTGAAATGTCAAAATTACACTTCATTCATCTTAGTGCACTGCAGCACATTGAGATGTGTAGTATGTTGCAGCATGCAAATATAGTGCCTGTTCTACTTTTTTTTCAGCACACACTACCACAGCATGGAGGTGTAAACTGAACAAATAGGACATAAGGCAAAGTGCCTTCTCCATGCATTGGGACTGCATTGGGCAAGGCTGCCCAGCATGGGCCAGCGCATCTGGTGTGAATACTGCTGTACTCCCTTAAATACTTCTAGCAAATGTTTGCATACAAACAGGGATTCCTGGTTTGTGTATGTAGTGCTCATCCCTGAAGATGGCACTGGAAATAACCCAGGTCTCCCATTAACTTTTTCAGAGGCTGCCAGTTCCAGACACCAGTTCCAAGAACTCCAATAAACACAGGCTCAGTTTGCGAGATTTCTTTTTGTAGATTTATTGTAGTGCTTTAGGGGACGTGGATGAGAGTTCAGAATACTCTAAAACACCAAAAGGTATAGTAGGACAGGTTCCCAAGCATAAATCCTTTAGCAATAGTCTTTGCTGGTGATGGAGGAGATTCTGTTTGAGCAGTCTCCGTCCTTACAGCAACCTCTGTCCTTAACCCCCAAAGAACATGCACACCTGGAGTCCTAGGTAAATGTCCTACTCACAATGTCCAAGGACAGCTGTCATCCACTCAGCTTCCATACGATACTCTTTAGTGAGAGAGAAGTTCCTTCTCCAGCCCAGCTTCCACAGGTGATGCCCTCCAGCAAATATCTTCCAGTCCAAGTCCCTTCAGGCCCTCAGCCTAGTACATGCTAACAACAGCTCTTTGGTATACTGGCTGCCTCCCAGGGGGCAGCAGCCCCTAGAGAATAGCACTTCTGAACAAGATCTCCAAACATTATCTTCTCCCAGCTACTTTCTGGGTGCCCCAGGGTTTGCCTGAGGTCACATAAATATTTATAACTCAGTGGCTCCTACTTTTTTTCTGGAATCTTCTTCCAGAAGCAGACAGGTTCAATCAACCACCAACCTTAGGGAAAATGTATATGGCAATAAAAAAGCCATGTGAAATTGATCCACTCTCTGGCCATTTGTATCTCTGCAATAAGTACTTACATAGCATACTTTAAAGGCTAAGTTCACTGTTTGCAAAAAAATAATATACTGTATGTACACAGTATTTGCAGCATGTAAAAAGTGCATATATTGGTTTTTTTTTGCAAATGAATCTGAAAAGCATAGCAACTGTGATCAATGCATAGGCTCCTGCCGACTCCTCCTCAAGCTCTATGTTGTGCAAAGGTGCGGGCTTTCAGTTACTGAGCTGTCAATGGACTACTCTTGGCAATGTACTACAAGTGCAGTAACCATTGCACTTGTGTTCCATGGAGAACTGAAAGGCCATCTGCCACAGTGGAAGATTGGACTTGTAGTTTACTCATTTACAGATTGCTGCGAATGAATGACATAACTGTATGAGATCTAAAGAGCTAGACCTGGGCACTGCACTATACTTACATGCTTCAAGCAAATTTTTGCATAAATATGATTCTTAAATCCCAAATACTGCAAAACATGCCCAAACTGTCCATCTGTATTAGTATCACTTCAGCTTTTCTTAAACTTTTCTTTAGTTTTATATAGGGTGGGGAAGGCTTAGAAATCCTGTTTGATTTTTACAGCTGCTCGGCACAGTATTAGTGAGATTTCCCAGATAACAGAGACTGCATATGTAATGAGCAAACATGGTTACCCCTATGTACAGTACATACATTATTAAAAATTCTACACATAAATCAGGCTTTTAACACATTAAGGGCCAATTCATACTATTGTGATGGGGTAATGCATTCTGAATAGCACCCCAATGCACCTTGCCAACAGGCTTGATTTGCAGTGTAACATGTGGTAACTTTCTAGCATGTGTTATGGTGTGAAGTGCTACCAAAAGTGTTTCATGCACTTTTTGGTGCATTTTGATGCATTAATCAGCCTATTTAACCAATTCCAGTCCGGACACTTTTACCCCCTTCCTGCCCAGGCCAATTTTCAGCTCTCAGCGCTGTCACACTTTGAATGACAATTGCGCAGTAATGCAACACTGTACCCAAATGAATTTTTTAGCATTTTTTTGAGACAGATATTGCTTGAGGTGATTGTAGCCGTTTTAGTGCACTTGCGACAGAAACAATTGAGTACTGTCTGTGATACGTTTTTTATTTGCACTAACATACAATTTTGAGGACAAGCTTTCGAGGTAGGTCTCCTTCTTCAAGGTCCAAGCAGTACTATTACAATGTTTTAGCAGAATGTTAGAAGTTGGAGATGAGAAAAAAAAAAAGTAGAAAGAAACACAAGCCTAGGGTTAAACTAGAGAACCTTTACTAGAGATAAGATACAGCAAAGCAAAAGCAAAGACTGGGGGGGGGGGGGGGATAGAAAAATGATCACAGAGTCATAAACATGTTGGATAATGATTGAGGAATCCCATGTCCAAATTAAGGCCCTTATCTCCTGAGTCAAATAGAATTATCATTCTTAGTCGAAAAGTTTTTCTTTCCTGAATGGATTTGAAATTTCCTTTCAGAACTAAAACATTGAGGTCTCCCAAAGTGTGGTCCAGTTGTGCGTAATGGTGTCCCACAGGTGTGCATAACATCTTTATGTTCCTTGATGGTATGTCTGTGCAAATTCATCCTTGTTTTCAACTTCTGTCCTGTTTCGCCAACATAAGATCCTTTGCTGCATTTTCTGCACTGGCTAAGGTACGCAACATTACTAGAGGTGCAGCTGTATAAACTGGAGATATTGAAGATCCCTTTTGAATGTCTGACACTTTTTGATGGATTGATTTGGTTGCACAGTTTGCATAATTTCTTATTGTAGGGTTTGCTTCTATTATTTGTGACATTTTGATCATAAGGAAGTTTCCTACTGATTAGTTTATTTCTGAGGTTGGGGGGTTGTCTGAAAGCTAGTATTGGTGGTTGCTGGAATATTTCTTTCAGAGTTCCATCCTCTGTTATGATGGGTTGTAAATCTTTGATTATTTTTCTTATCCCTTCTAGTGCTGGGTTGTATGTGGTTACTAAAGGTACACGGTTGTTTGTTTTTTTCTCTTTGTACTGAAGCAGATTTTCTCTTCAGGTTCTCAAGGCTGTGTTTATGCCGGTGTTGATAGTTTTATCCTTGTAACCTTTCTTATGAAAGGAGTCTGCTAGTGTCCTGAAATGTGTATCTCTGTTTCTTGGGTCAGACTAATGGCCTGACTGTGTATGATGGCACGTTTCATGTGTTGGGGGTGGAAGCTAGAACTGTGGAGGTAGTTACATCTGTCAGTGGGTTTCCTGTATATTGAGGTGTGAAGCGTATCATCCCTGATGTATACTGTGTTGTCTAGGAAGTTGACGTGTGTGTTTGAGTATTCCATTTTTAGTTTGATTGATGGATAAAAAGTGTTGATCAATGAGTAAAATTGTTTTAGGTTTTCTTCACCTTCTGTCCATATGATGAAAATATCATTAATATAGCGATAGTATCTGTATGGTTTTTGTTCCATGCTGTTCAGGAATTTTTCCTCCAGGTCAGCCACAAATAGATTGGCATATTGGGGTGCCATTTTACTTCCCATCGCAGTACCCATACATTGAAGATAGATGTCTTTATTGAAGGCAAAGTAGTTGTGTGTGAGTATGAATTCAATGAGCTGTGTAACATCCTCAGCAGTGTATTTGTGGTTTGGTGAGGATGATAAGGATCTGTGACATGCAGCTAATCCATCTAATACACTTCTAGTGACTATGGATGTCATATCCCTGTATAGTCATATCCCTCACAAGGATGGATTAACTGCATGTCACAGATCCTTATCATCCTCACCAAACCACAAATACACCGAAGAGAGAAATCTGCTTCAGTACAAAGAGAAAAAAACAAACAACCATGTACCTTTAGTAACCACATACAACCCATCACTAGAAGGAATAAGAAAAATAATCAAAGATTTACAACCCATCATAACATAGGATGAACTCTGAAAGAAATATTCCATCATACACAGTCAGGCCATTAGATACCACCGAATATGTTCTGACCCAAGAGACATACATCTCGGGCACTAGCAGACACCTTCCATAAGAAAGGTTACAAGGATAAAACTATCAACAACAGCATAAACACAGATTTGAGAACCCGAAGAGAAAATCTGCTTCAGTACAAAGAGAAAAAAACAAATAACTGTGTACCTCTAGTAACCACATACAACCCAGCACTAGAAGGATAGAAGGAATAAGAAAAATAATCAAAGATTTACAACCCATCATAACAGAGGATGGAACTCTGAAAGAAATATTCCAACAACCACCAATACTAGCTTTCAGACAACCCCCCAACCTCAGAAATAAACTAATCAGTAGGAAACTTCCTTCTGATTATGATGTCACAAATAATGGAAGCAAACCCTGCAATAAGAAATGCTGCAAACTGTGCAACCAAATCAATCCATCAAAAAGTGTCAGAAACTCAAAAGGGATCTTCAATATCTCCAGTTTATACAGCTGCACCTCTAGTAATGTTGTGTACCTTATCCAGTGCAGAAAAAGCAGCAAAGGATCTTATGTTGGCGAAACAGGACAGAAGTTGAAAACAAGGATGAATTTGCACAGACATACCATCAAGGAACATAAAGAAGATAACTTTTGCACACCTGTGGGACACCATTTTGCACAACCAGACCACACTTTGGGAGACCTCAATGTTTTAGTTCTGAAAGGAAATTTCAAATCCATTCAGGAAAGAAAAACTTTTCGACTAAGAATGATAATTCTATTTGACTCAGGAGATAAGGGCCTTAATTTGGACATGGGATTCCTCAATCATTATCCAACATGTTTATTACTCTGTGATCGTTTTTCTATCCCCCCCCCCAGTCTTTGCTTTTGCTTTGCTGTATCTTATCTCTAGTAAAGGTTCTCTAGTTTAACCCTAGGCTTGTGTTTCTTTCTACTTTTTTTTTTTTTTTTTTCTCATCTCCAACTTCTAACATTCTGCTAAAACACTGTAATAGTACTGCTTGGACCTTGAAGAAGGGGACATACCCTGAAAGCTTGTCCTCAAAATTGTATGTTAGTGCAAATAAAAAATGTATCACAGACAGTACTCAATTGTTTTTCAGACAGATAAAACTTTATTTTGGTGGTATTTATTCACCACTGGGATTTTTATTTTTTTTGCTATATAAATTAAAAAGTCTAAAAAATTTTTAAAAAGTGCTTTTCTTATAAAATTTTGCAAATAAATAATCTTTCTTCATAAATCTTGGCCAAAATGTATTCAGCTATCTTTTTATTTAAAAAAATAACCCAAATTAGTTTTTTACCAAAAACTATAATTTTTCAAAAGGTTTTACTATTTTTTTTTTTACATTATTATTTTATTTAAATTTTTTTAACATACTGTCCCGCTAGCAGTACAGTGTCACCATAGTGACATTGTACTACTTGTGGGGGGTGATGAAGATTTTTTTTTTTTACACTGATTGCTTTTACACCCATAAAGGCTGTAAAAGCAGTCATTTATGTTTCTCTCTAGCTGCATTCTTGCAGCCATTGAGAAATACTGTGTGAGCTGTGGTGGGCACAGCTTGTCACATGATACAAGGCTGTTGTGAATAGCCTTGTACCATATGATCTCTGTGATAATTCACAGATTTCACTAGTAGTAAGCAATGATGTCAGAAGTGACATCTTGCTAATTACTATTCCTGTGATCACTGATTGGCCAATCAGTGATCACATGATCGGAACCTCACACAGAGGTCCCGTACAGTGATCGGTGTTCCGCTGTGCCCTCTGGACACAGTGGGCACAGGATTGCGGTGCCGTGCGCTCCCAGGCTAATATTGCTGGGGACCGTTTATAAACGGCAACCCGCCCCTGCACTGCTCCTGTCCGGCCATTTATATATGGGCTGGACCGGAAATGGATAAAGCAATAGGCTGTCTTAATACAACAGTACAATACAATACAAGTGCTAACAGCTGGATAGTGTGAATATATTATAGCGAGGATATTTACATCAAATTGATCCCTTTTACTTGTTTGACACGATTATGGGGAAGATTTACTAAAACTTGTGCACACAGAGTCTGGCATAGTTGTGCATTGTAACCAATCAGCTTCTAATTTCAGTTTGTTCAATTTTGCTTTGGAAATAAAACCTAGAAGCTGATTGGTTACTATAGAGCTATATACTATACTATACTATACTATACTATACTATACTATACAGCTATATATACTATAAGAGCTGCACCAGATTCTGTGTGCACCGGATTTAGTAAATCTCCCCCTGCATATTTATTTCAAATGAACCATTTAACTGTTGCCAAACAGGACAGAAGTTACAAACAAGGATGTAACCTTTTGTTATAAAATAAAGGCATATCTGCATATTAGAAAAAATATTTCTACAAGATTTGAGCATGCGTGGGCATCAGATTAAAAAAAAAGAGTGCACAATGTTGTGTAGCCTTATAATTTAGACCTTCGTTTATTATGCATGTTGTCCTTGTCTGCTCATCACCTTTAATTTCACTGTTATATGTGGAATTTCCCAGCCAGAGCTCAGCTGTGCATAGATTATTTGTGAAAGGCGACACAATGATAAACACAAACTACTCACACTGAATGCATGGCCCTGAATTGAAGACTATTCATGCTGTTGTCTTATTTTTGAGTTTGGATATATCAAGGGCATTTCTGGCATAAGAATCAGGACTTGTCCCATATATGTTACATATTTATTGGGTTCATTTATGTGTAAAGGTGGTGCCTATACGTAGGGCTATTTTACACAAGGGTAAGATGCAAAAATGCATGGTTTTGAGTTCAAATTCTCTCTTAAAGTGTTACTAAACCCACAACAGTAAAATCAGTCTGTATATGCAGTAAAGCATGCTTGTTATACTCACTGTGGAACCTAAGGGATTACTCCTTTGCATTGTGTAAAAAGGCTGTTTGATCCTGTCTTCTCTGCTCCTCCCCTTCTTCTACTGTCTCCAATCCATCTGCTGATAGAACAGAGCCTTGGGGGCAAGCTGCACATGCTCAGTTTGGTGTGTATTGCTAGAGAGGGTTTTTTTTCCTTGGGAGAGTGCATGCGATCAGCACAGGGCCAATCAGTGCTGTCCAGACAGAGGGTCAGGGGTCCTGCATTATCCTAGAGCTGAAAGAAAACTCCTCCTACAAACTTTAACCAGTGCTCTGCTGGATACTGCTAGAAGTCACAAGACTGCTTTAACTGCAGATGAGAAAAGGTATTTAGCAGTTTATATTTGCTAAAATAATTGCATTTCCATGTTGTGTGTACTGTGGGAGACCAGATATAGTGAATGCTGGGTCCTTGGTTTAGGAACACTTTAAGTCATGTGAGCAGGTATTTTCTGTTCGCGTGGTTGGATAAATGAAGTGATTATTCCCTCAATTTACTTTTTGAAGATTTTTTCTTGGGAGGGTGCATGTGAGCAGCACAGGGCAAACAGAGGGTCAGGGGTTAAGCAGTCTCATAGGACATACAAGGGGGAATAAAAAACTCCTCCTACAAGCGTTAACCAGTGCTCTGCTGGACACTGATAGAAATCACAAGACTGCTATATACTGCTGATGATAAAAGGTATTTAGCAGTTTATATTTACTAAAATAATTGCATTTCCATGTTCTGTGTACTGTGGGAGACCAGATATAGTGAATGCAGGGTCCTGGGTTTAGTAACACTTTAATTTACTGTCAGCTGGAGGTCCTATACAATGAAAGGGATTACAGCACATACTGTAGATGAGATGTTGCAGGAAATATTCTGGGCAGCTTGACGAAGGGTAAAGTGAACTAATTGCAGAAAACTGCTGCATGTTGAGTTTTTTTTTTTTTGCTCAATGCACACATATGCTGGGGAGTCTGGAGAAAGTCAGTAGATCTTTTAGTGGCCATCGTAAATGCTCACAAGGTGTCACATTTTACCATCTCTGTGACAAATTCTTTCCTCTTTCTCCTATATATCGATGTTCAGTAGCAAAATGCCGGTCTTTTCATATTTCCATCCTATGCGTGTCAGTCTGAAGAATCCCAAGGGTGTCAGAGCAATACCTATAGCAGTTTAGGGATCAGGAATAGGCAGGTTGGTGTGAGGTGTCTGAAAGCATGAAAGGTCTGGGTCTGATGTAAGATTAAACATATCTCTATGCTCGCCATGACCAAATGACTCCAGAGGCTGCTGGGAGGTTTCCAACCTCTTCATGGTATTTAGAGTTGTACAGATAAAAAACAATACTTTACAGTATGTCAAATATATACTTGCTTTACAAACAGAAGAAGAAAAATGGGACCCACTGGAACTTTTTATTTTGGAGAACATGGAGGAAGTTTAAAGTTGGCCATGCATTATACAATCTGATTATACAATCTTCTTTACATTTACTAAGAAGTACAAGG
This sequence comes from Staurois parvus, assembly GCF_062004578.1. Lineage (NCBI taxonomy): Eukaryota > Metazoa > Chordata > Amphibia > Anura > Ranidae > Staurois > Staurois parvus. The sequence goes on along the minus strand of NW_028318047.1, from coordinate 4,004,139 downwards.
GCACACTTGTCTGAATACAAATGAAATAGATTGTTTAGATATGTCTTCATATTTCATCATTTATGTAAAACTTTAGGAGAACAGAGATTGTATTTTCAGGTTGTATAGTGTATGACTATCTTAAGCTGGCAATTAGATTTGTATGACCATAAACAACATACAGAATAACCATTTATATAATAATGAGCAACTTTTTGTCATTAAATTGGTAAGAAACATTCTCACTGGACAGTTTGTAACTGCACAAAATAGAGTGCAAATTGACCACATATTACAGTAATGGAGTGACTTAAAGTCTATCCAAAGCCAAAACATTTTTTTCTTTTGAAAATAATAGGAAAGGGTTGTATTCAGCGTTTTGGGTTTTTATTGCTGTTTTTGTCCCCAACTGGCATAATCCATTGTCATCTTTTGTCTTTGTTTTGGTGAACATTGTCTTTAGAACTAAGAGTGAGTGAAAATCCCATATCATCAGAAAAGGAACAGAGGGAAAATCTTCCAATGGGGATATTTATTCCAGTGACAACTGTCTAAGAGTAGCGTGTAAATCTTTCATATGTAACACAGATGCCAAAAACACAAAAATAAGAAAAGGGCTTTATCAATTGCTTACTTTATTCAACAGATTGTTTTAGATATTCTATAAATATGAGAGGTTTATGTGCGAAAATATGTGGTTACTTGGATTTGGGCAATAGGATATTTGTGGACAACATAGCTGGGGTGGGGACATTATTGGGAATGTAAATAAGGAGGAAATTTTATATTTTTAATTTTTTTCTTTGGCAAACACAACTTCTAATAAGTTTGTCAAATTTGTATAACTGCCCTGAGCCTTCTCTGCACTCATTTCACTATATGGTGTCTATGGTAAAATAGGATCAAATGCACTTTATTTTACAGAAAATATTGCTATTTATATATAAAGACAGTTATTATGCTGAAGATTTCACCCAAAATGTATTTGTGGTATGAAAGAATTTAACCTAAAGGAATATATATACTGTATATATTTGATACACTTCCATTTTATAATTTAGAGCTATTAAAAAATAACTTTTCACTTTCTGTCTGTAGTTGTTGTATTTTTCTAAAACTGCTAAAAAAACTTGTGTGGCTTGTTTGTGATATGCTATCTTGGAGACATTCTGTGCTAGCAAAAATCTAATTTTCCAAATATAATAGGCTCACTACTTTTTCCCAAAATTCTCATTGCAAGATTGCCTTGTTAAGGAGCTATGAAGATGGATCTTCCCATTCAGAAATCATTTTGAGAAAGCACATAATGAAACCGGAAAACATTCTTGAAAAATATGTAGTTCAACAAGATGAAACTTTTTTCTCAACAAAAGTGGAGTTACACTTAAAGTTAGTGTAATTTCTTTATTTTGATATTTGGCACTTTTTTGATTTTGCTGATTTCATCACTGGATGTCTCACCAGTCTGTCTGCCTTTTAAAGTTACTCCAGCATCTTCAAACGTCAAACTTTCATGAACTGGAAAATAGTGCCAATTAAGCAAATAATTCTAAACAGATCCCTAAGTTCCATTAGGGAAGAAACTGATGCCAATGGTGGACATATACACTCATGGGCCACTTTATTATGTACACCTTGCTAGTACCAGATTGGACCTCCTTTTGGCTTCAGAACTGCCTTAATTCTTCATGGCATAGATTCAACAACGTGTTGGAAACATTCCTCAGACATTTTGGTCCATATTGACATGATAGCATCACGCAGTCGCTGCAAATATGTCTGCTGCACATCTATGATGCGAACCTCCTGTTCCACCTCATTCCAAAGGTGCTCCATTTTATTGAGATCTGGTGACTGTGGAGGCCATTGGAGTACAGTGAGATCATTGTCATGTTCAAGAAACCATTTGGAGATGATTTGAGCTTTGTGACATAGTGCATTATCCTGCTGGAAGTAGCCATCAGAAGATGGGGACACTGTAGTCATAAAGGGATGGACATGGTCAGCAACAATACTCCATGGCATTTAAACAATGCTCAGTTGGTACTAAGGGACCCAAAGTATCCCCCACACCATTGCACCACCACCATCAGCCTGAACTGTTGATACAAGGCAAGATGAATCCATGCTTTCATGTTGTTTACACCATATTCTGACCCTACCATCTGAATGTTGCAGCTGAAATTGAGACTCATCAGACCAGGCAACATTTTTCCAAACTTCTATTGTGCAATTTTGGTGAGCCAGTGTGAATTGTACCTTCCGTTTCCTGATCTTAGCTGACAGGAGTGGCACTTGGTGTGGTCTTCTGCTGCTGTAGCCCATCTGCTTTAAGTTTCGATGTGTTGTGCATTCAGAGATGGTATTCTGCATACCTTGGTTGTAATAAGTGATTGTTTGAGTTACTGTTGCCTTTCTATTATCTCAAAGCAGTCTTCCCATTCTCCTCTGACCTCTGACATCAACAAGGAATTTTCGTACATACAACTGCTGCTCACTGAATATTTTCAATATTTGTGTGTGAAAATCACAGTAGATGAGCAGTTTTTGAAATACTCAGACTAGCCCATCGGGGCACAACAACCATGCCACGTTCAAAGTCACTTAAATCCCCTTTTTTACCCATTCTGATGCTCGGTTTGAACTTCATCATGTAGTCTTCACCATGTCTAGATGCCTAAATGCATTGAGTTGCTGCCATGTGATTGGCTGATTAGCACTTTGTGTTACCAAGCAATTGAACAGATGTACCTAAAAATATTGAAATATTATATATTGGCATTACATGTAAATGGGAAATTGGGAATATATCATACATACAAACATGGGCTGCAATAGACTAGATACCTTTGCAAATACCATTAAAATTACTGTAACTGAAGAACTTTAAATCATTGTAGACCGGAAGCACAATGTCAACCTTACATAAACAACATTCCAGGTATATACCTTTATGTATCTGTGGTTGGAGATTGTTGTTTTTATGTGTGCAATTTGGTCAGACATAGTTTGGTTATTCAACGGTAGGGCTGTGTGGTTCCGACCATATTCTGGTCTCTAGAAAATATATTATTTGTCACTGCAGTGTACAACTCTGTAACTGAAATTCAGTTTAAAACCCTCTCCCTTGAATAAAATCATAGATATTCCTGCTTAATATGGTAAATCTTTTTTTTTTTACTTTCTACTTTAATTAAAAGAAAAATGTAAAGACATCTGTTGTTTGACTGTCAATTTGACATTTTCATCTGGAGAAATTCAAAGAGACTCTGTTGCTTTAGGGAAAAAAAAGAGACCTGCCTGTAAAGAAAGTGATTAATACTTACCTTTTCCACTTCCTGCGTGTTCACTTTGTTGTCCTTAACATACAGGCTTACTGAAGAATCACACGTACTACTTGGACTTTTAAATGCCTGGTCTCCTTCTGCAGGTTCTTACCTTGCTACAAATTTTGAGAATGACTTGCTGCACTGTAACTGCAAAGCCAGTGAGTGTCACATACCTGACCGTGGAGCTCGAGATAACGAGGGTGGCCTCTTGCTCATGTCCAAGCACCTCTGGTAGTGGAGACAGGGAATGCTAGGGCAGTGGAAGAGTGCAGGTGCCAGGAAGTTGTGGTAGTGGACTGAAGTTTGGCAGCACGGTAACCCTTCCAATGGTAGTATGGAGGCTGGTCACAAGTCTTGTTCAGCAGCAGCCAGGCAGACAGGTGCAGGGTCAGGATCAAGTTCAAGGTCAGAAACAGGCAGAAGTCGGTAACGTGCTGGCAGTGAGGTACCAAGTCAGGAAGCAGAGACGTAGTCAGGAATCCAAGCCGAGGTCAGTAACACAAGTGAGCAGGAGACATAACAGGTAGGGGTGATCCAAGAGAGGTGTCAGATGAAGTCAGGTCAGGAACAAGGTTGGCAGACTTTCAAGAACCAGGAACACAGGAACTGGAGCTGTAGACAATCCAGCACTGAAGCCAGGCAGACTCTCAGTTTAAATAGGCTGCTGGGCGCCATGAACTGTGGATGATTGCGCACACTTATGTGTGCATGCATGTGCTTGCACATATGCGTCAATGCTCATCCGTGTGCGCATTCTAGTCCTTGCTTGTCTTGTTAGACTTCTATGTAAGTGATTCCACACGTGCACATAAAAATGAGCACCTGCTGCACAGAAATTAGCATCTGCTGTTCAAGATTCCTGACAGTGAGGGTTTTTTTTCCAATATATACAAGCAAGTCTGTAGTCTCATTTTAAAGATAGGATGACGGAGCTCCTTCTAGGACCATTCAACCTGAGAAGTAAACCTGTGCTTTGTTCCATGCAGGACAAGAAGGTGGTTTATTTTAATTTAGATCTCCCTAACAGCATACACATACCTTTCTGTCAATCCTTAATTGCCCCATTCAGTCACTGGGAGTAAAGAAAAAGCTTATGTAAGTCACTGGAGTTGTAGCTTACATGAGGCTATGAAATTCCTGTTTGACAGTACAGATTGGACAAGCACTATCACATGGATTGAATCACACTCCTAAATACCAGAAGTACCAGGAATTTTCCTTAGCTTGTGACACTGAATGAAACAGAGAGAGAGTGAATTGAAGGTTGGTAGGTAAATTGGGATTTAAAGCAACTCCGTTGCTTTGCTCTAAAGTGCAGCTTTGCTTTAAGGCAGATAGCTACTATCAAAATAATACATTGGCTCTTCATGCTGAAGGTTGGGTACAGGGTTTACATGGAAATCCTGAAGAAATATCCATAAAGTAAATAGAAATATGTTGAAAGGCCAAGGTTCTGCAAAGGTTGTAGTACAATGCTGTAAGATACTGTTGTGACATGCAAAAAAGATCATTAACTTTATTCTTACACTTGGCATCTTATTGTTCTTGTTCTATCCTATGATAGTCTTGGCAGTTATAAAATGATTCCACCAGGGCAAGGCATATGGAAATTTTATTTCATGCCTTTTAAGTGAGTGCAGTGTTGGAGCTTAAGGAAGTCCAAACAATTATTAAATGAACAACCTTTTAGTCCTTTAACAGAATGCAGAATCCCTTGTTTAAGAGGTCACATAACTACTTACTTGGGTGGATAAATAGTACAGACTAGATATATGAGGAATTAAATAAATTGTAGAATACTCATCTCTGAAGCTCCAGTGGAAGCCATAAGTATCTAACAGCATGCAATTTTGAATAGGCTAAGCCAGGGGTGGGCAACTGTGGCCCTCCAGCTGTTGTAGAACTACAAGTCCCATGAGGAATTGCAAATCTGACAGTTACAGGCATGACTCCCAAAGGCAGAGGCATGATGGGACTTGTAGTTCACCAACAGCTGGTGGGCCACAGTTGCCCATCCCAGGGCTAAGCCAAATTATTCTAATATTATTCCAGGATTCTCTATGAAATCTTGACAGTATGTCCCAAAGAGCTTGTCAAATGTACCCTGGGTCCTCTCCTCTGTTTCCAGAAGTGTGGTCAAGTCGGAACAGTCTTACTTGTGTGGTGGACATGCCCCAAAGTTAGACGTTTCTGGATACGAGTTCATTCCCTTATTTCTTCTGTAACCATGATAGATATTGCAAAGAATGCTCGGGCCACGCTTCTTTTTTTTTTCCAAAAACAATTTTATTGAGAAAAGAGGCACAATGATAACATATACAGGTTACATTCAGATCATGTAAAAAACTCAGTAAATGCCCGTATCCCCTGATGGGATATACATCTCAAGCACACATAGTTTCATCAATTAACACTGCTTGAATTAGGAATATACAAAAAAAACATGCTCCAAACCAAAAACCAAGACAGAGAATGAAGTGAACATAACAATTGGGTACAGAAATCAGCCAATCCTCATATGTTCCCTTTAAATAAAGAATGCAATGCAATACACAGTGAGAGGATGGTCATAGCAGTGGATAGTTGGATGTCCACCCCTGGAGGTGGAGACTGAAGAGCTGTAGTTGTACCTGTGGGTCTGCTGGTAATCGAAGTTCACCCAAACTCAGAGAAATGGAAAGGTAATGTTGAGAATGTAGGACAGAGCAAAGGAGGAGAAAGGGGGAGAGAAAAAGAGAGACAAGAAGAGAGAGAGAGAGAAAATAAAGGGGGGTGTGGTGGGGGGAGGGATAGGGATAGGGAGAAAAGGGGGGTCAGCTGCAACTTCTCCGGGTCAAACGGTTCAAGATAATCTGAGTAACAGTCAGTGGTCCCATATAGCAATCTAAGTAAGCATGCGTAGTAGTCTAATATATAGGTCAGTCTCAGCAATATTTGGGCCGTAATATTCGGTCTCAGTCAGGTAGGGTGTACATTATATGCATGACACCTGAGATACGTATTCCTATTGGTTATCGAGTCATTTTCAAGTGGGGGAAGGGGTGGAGTCATACAGCAGTTGGTGATAAGCAGCTGTTGTTTTAAAATGACTCCAACATGCCCGCGTCTTTCTGAATCTCTCGGGGCAATCTTTTGCTACAGAGATGAGTTTCTCCATTTCCACAACTTTGTTTATGCGAGCAAACCATTCCCGGACTGAGCGGATGTGTTGAGCGCCAGCGGATTGGGATACACTGTTTTGCCACATTCACCATATGCATAGTGAGTGATTTGCAGTATGTTTTATAGGTGAGTGAGGAGTGGTGGAGTAAGAATTGTGCAGGAGATAGGACTAGGGAGTAAGTTTTTACTTGAGCAATTATTGATTGAATTTTGTTCCAGAATGGTTGGAGCATTGGGCAGTCCCACCATATGTGTAGAAGTGTACCAGACCCTTGGCAGCATCTCCAACAGGAGTTGGGGATGCTAGGATCAAATCTGTGGAGTAAAGATGGAACTCTATACCATCTTGAGTACAGTTTGTAATTGTTTTCTTGGGTCGAAACTCACAAGGAACCTTTGTGTTCGGGCCAAGCTTCTTAACAAGCCTGTCAAAATTTTCCCTAAAAAACATCCACATTTAATTTGTTTTAGCTGTGGCTAAGATAGCAATTGCCACGACTTGGAAGAGCTCAGTGGTTGACTTTTCTTTGTAAAAATGCAAACCTACTTGGATCATTATTAGTGAAAGCATTATTAGTACACTTCGAAACAAGCAATCACTGTTTGTCAAAATTTGAAGCTCTTGGCTGTCTTACTTCCATCTTCCATCTGAACAGTGGTGGATTGGTGGTTGGGTGGATGTGAGCCCCTGGTTAGATACCATTTTTCTACTCCCTCTTTCCTCTTCCCCCCATCTTTTTCTATACTCTTTTTCTGATCTCCTTATGTTTTGCATTTTTTTACTCAGTTGTACTCTGATAGTCCCCCATTTTTTCTTAATCAGTTTTAAAATGTGTGACATGGTGCTTATACAAGTATTGTTCTTTTGGAAGGACCATATACTCATATCCCTATGATGTCTCGAGGATTTTACCTTGGGCTGTTTCCCTTCTCCTTCTTAGATGTGGAAGTGAGTGGGTGCTGTATTAGAATTTGGTTAGATGGTTACATACAGTATTTATAGGATCTTGCTTTAAGCTCTCCTTTGTTTACTTGACCCCTGATGGGGATTAACACTGTAAATGATGTCTACCTTTAGATCTGAATTTCACACGCATTGTGTTTGATTTAGCTGTAGCTGTGTATTGAAAGACACTTAGCTTTCAAGAAACTTCTTTGAATCTTTATTTTTTTTTGTACACCTGTACACTCTGTATTTACTCTTTTTGGTAAAAACCAGTAAAAAAATTTGCAATTGAAATCTTGACAGAATTTATTTTAGGCTTGCATCTTCTTATCGACTTCCCTTTTCATGGAACTTGACTACTTAAAAGCTGAGTATTAGAGAAGTGGTCGCATACACAAGCAGACTTCCTGCAAAGTATTACCTGAATACATATTCTTGTAGCTAAGTGCAAAAGACAAAGCAATAAGGAGTAATGTGCTTTGTAATATCCAGCATTTGAAGTTATTGGACTAATGGCTCTGACTGTAATTCCAATAGGTTCTGCTTAGTGTAAACCCAGCAAATGGATATATTGGGCTAATGGCTGACTGTAACAAACAGGTGCTGCTCTGTATAAAGCCAGCCCATGGACAAATTTGGCTAATGGCTGAACACTGAATGGAAAGCATTTTAAAAGGACAATGATTAATTTCACACCACTCTATAAAATGGAATTCACTGTCCTCAAACTGAAACGAAACTCCAGATGAACAGCTAAATACATATATGAAACATGTATATGGGAGGAAGTTGTTTTACCTGTTAAAGGAGTAATATTTCAGTCCATTCAGTCCTATGATTATTACAGCTCTGTCACTCAATGCATCCCTGTCCAGCAGGGCAAAAAAACAGATTTTTCTCTGCTGCAGTTAGGTAGCACATACATATCTTACCCTCCCCAGTCTGTGGCTGGACTGTGAAAGGAGAAGCAGCAGACTGATGAGCTCATCTAACTGTCATTCTCTTTTCTCCTTCTATCAACAATGTGTAATTACAAATTAATGAATGTAAAGCAGCATTAAATGGTGTCCTATAGAGCTGCCTGGTGTTCAGCCTTAATTTCTACTACTTTTTTTGCTAGTTATCTAGAAAGCACCAGAGTATACTCCCAATAAATAGGTAAACATAAAAGCATTACTATACAGAGACAACAAATGTATTCTTTATTTTCCCATGTGCTTATACCAATGACATACTCCACAGCGCTTTACAGAGCACATTTTTCTACACTCCCGTCAGGCTCGCAAACTCCAATCTCTACAAGAGTCAAGAGACATTGACACACCTCTAGGAATCAGTTTAGTTAAACATAATTAATTATTGTATATCAGTAGAAATGTGAAATGGAGAAGTAAACTGACCCTGGGGTGTGTGAATTACAAAACCATGTACTGTAGATAGGATTCTGGTTGTAACTGAACCCAAGACCCTGTGGAGCTTCCAAGCAGATATAAAGGGAACCCTTCTTGCAGTCTATTGTGAGCTGACGCTTAGGAGGGGGGGTTATTTACTAAGAACAAATAGATGGTTCATTTTGCAAGGGAAGTTGCTCTTTGCAAGGGTATTTTCCCCAAAGTTTAGCAAATGAGGTGAAGCTCTGCTGACCACTGTCATCCAATCACATGCAAGCAAAAATGTCTTTTTTTTTAACATGATTGGGTATTCTTTGCAAAATTACACTTCACCACATTCACTAAGCTTTGGGGGAAATTCTCTTGCAATATGCAGCTTCCCTTGCTGAGTGAACTGCCTATTTGTTAGTCCTTTGATTAAGTGCTTCTAGAAGCTTACACTGTAAGAGCCTTTTTCATGTAAAGATTTGGGGTTTCCTAGGAACGCTTGAATACCTTCTTTTTAAAGCTGTTTTTCTTTCCTATAGAAATCAGGTGCAAAATAAAAGCAAAATCTTGGCAGCATTAGGGTGTAATTCCAAAGCAGTTCTGACTCATGCCATCTTGTTTAGCCTGAAATGTTTGCTATTCTCTCTCTCACTGCGTGACCTAAAGGGTTTCAGGAATAAGTGATGTAGAGTGTGTGTTGCAGCTGCTACAGTCATCAGTGGTGTAAGTGACATTTACCTACTGTGTGGAGTTGCTAAAAGGGGATAAATAATCATGAAATGATTTTCTGGACCAGATGATACAAGCTCCTTGAACTACATCCTACCCACAAAGACCAATGATCTATCTGTTTGAGAGCTGTGCTAATGCTCAGATTAAACCTTTAACTGATTTCTGCAGATCTGTGGGAGAATATGAGCTTTTTTATCCTGCCTTGGAGATTTTGTAATTTTAGTTCATGCATGGTATTTTTCTTGTTTTTTTTCTTCTTTCTGTATTTCTGTCTTGGTGCTTTTTTTATTTGCTACTGCAAATCTGTCTCTTGCGGAGAGCTTAAGTAATTCTCCTTTATTCTAAATGACAATGAATCCTTGGATATTGCAAAGTGCTTTTGTGCTTCGGTGCACACAACTGTAAAACTCAGCGGCATGTGGGAAGAGCTTGAACGTACAGGCAGGCAGTGGTATACTTAACCATCTTACATGTACTGATTCTACTTATCAGAGCAAGAGGATACTTTAAACTGCTGAAATCCAAAGGAAACAGAACTGGGATTTTTCCATTAAGTTGAAGTCTTACAAAAAAAGAGCTTTCTCCTTCACTCTTTACACATTTTATGATCTAGGTTCTTTTTTGATCTACTATTACATTTTTACATGCATTGGGTTAGTGGATTGCAATGGACTAAGGAATGCTTTTACTTGGTGGGACTTATAGTCAATGTGACTGTTACGCCATAAAACACTTACAATGGATTCTACGACCTCAGAAGACTCAGAGCAGAAATATACTTCTTGCAAATTAAAAAAGAAGGAATCGAATGATAAAATGGTTCAGCGTTTGCAGGGGATGTAAGTATGATACGCTCCACAGTTATTTATCTTAAGTGATCTGTTCAGCATCATCACTACAGTGCATTAGAGGCAGAGTACTCACTGCTGTACTTGAAGTGTTGCTGACTTACTATATGGTTTTAATGTCAGAGCTAGCTAGAAGATAACATTGTGGTTTCCTTAAACTATTTTCTAAAATAAAATGAGAGCTGTGAAAGTGTCCTGTGTTAAAGTATGGTTCTGTATAGCTTTAGCATTTCCAGCTAAGTGAAAGGATGTCACGCTTTGGCTCATTGCTGTTTTCATGACTAATGGGTTGGGTTAGACTAGTGTTTTTTGTTGGTTAAGTTGGAATTCTATTTTATACCACATTGTTTTTAAACAACTCAAAACTACCAAAACACTGTACTGTAATCTATATGTTCTCATAAAATAAAATGGGATATAGGATGAATTATATGCTATAGTATTGGTATTGTTATCTAAAGTCTTGGAGTCTTTTCTGGTTAAAAGTCAGGTATTTTCCATATGATCTTTTTCATGACCAGGGTACTAATTTATTCATGTGAGAAGTCATATCATAAGTGTTTATGTGGTTCCCAGCAGCCGTCCAAACTCTCAGGAAGTAGGATGAACAGAATGAGCCTTAATTACTTAGCAAAAATGTAAATAGAAAATGCCTCCAACATACAGAACTCAAACTTACTTTGTCTAACTTAAGCATGGCTTGTGCATTGTTTTTCTCTTTTTAGAAGAAACCAGTTCATTGCCCATGCAGAGCACCAGGAGTGGAATACCTGTGTGAACCCCAAGATGCAGCACTTGTGCAGGGCTGAAGGCTCTCTTCCTACATACATGTTACAGTGCTAGGTGCCTTAAAAGAGAAGTTGAGGAATTTTTTTATAGAAATCATACTTACCTAGGTAGATGCAGCATCGGTCCGATGCTTTATCTATCTGTCGCCAGCTCTAAGACTGAGAAGTGAGTGATCAGACACTGATGATCACTCAGTTCTCAGTGCTCCATGAGCAGAGAGCTGGTGACTGTCAGTCACCGCTGTCTGCTCTGCTGCTCCAGCACTCACTGGAGCGCTGGGCTGCTGAAGAGGCAGGAGGGAATCGCTGAGAGGCTGAGCCAGGTGCCCATCCAGGGATCTGGGTGGATCCTGACTTAAAATTTAGGATCTTTCCCCAGCATGGACCGCTGAGCAACGCCAGTCGACAGGGGACTTTAGCCCGCTGTCAGCTGTTAACGGGTCACAGGAGTGCAGAATGAACTGTACTCCTGTGATCCACAGGAGAACTACAGCTAAACTAGTTTTGGCTGTACTTCTCCTTTAATGGTCAATTGCTAAGCACCAGCATTGTCACGTGGGAAAAAGGGGAGTGAGTTGAATGTCGCCCCATAACCAGAAGTACTGGATATTTTTATTCTATCTCAGTGATTGTACCGAGCATCATGGGAAAAGCTCTGGTTTACTTTAAGTTTTCTGAATCTCTTTTATACATAGCTGTCTCTATTTTTAATTTGAATCACACTTAAAGTGGTTGTAAACCTCAGACATGAAATATGAACAAAGCATATTCCTCTATAGTGTGTACCTGTCTCAATTAGGAGCACTGTCATTTCTGTCTCCTGCCTTGTTACTCTGCTGAGTCACTTCTGACAAGTTTTCCTGACACCAAGTGAAAAATAGTGACAAGGAAGGGACTTCCAGCAGATTGACATCCTCAGGTCTGTTCCTGTGAGCTGTGTGGAGGGGAGTATGTCTCATCCTTCCAATCAGCTCTCAGAGCTCTTCTTATTGATCTCTGCACAGTGTAACTTCAGCTCCCCACCTCCTTTTTTTCTAAACTCTCAGACAAGCTTTATAAATTCAGCACTTTGAATGGATGTAGAGAAGAGAGGACTGCAGATAGACAGGTACAGCTTATGTAGGATTTGACTCACCTCTGTGTATCACCTGATGCCAGTCACTACACTGGGTATATGTAAGAGTTCACAAACACTTTAAAGAAGATGCTGTTATTCTTTAACCACCTCCCGCCCGCCATATAGTAATATGATGGGCGCAAGGTGGTTCTCTCGTTCTGGAAGGACGTCATATGATGTCCTCCCATTCTCACTGCGCATGCGCGGCTCAGGGAGCGCGCAGCACGGCGATTGGTGGTGCGCTGTGTCCCTCGGACACAGCGGATCACCGATCATGGAAAGAGCCAAAGATGTCAGCTCGGTCATGTGATCAGCTGTGTCCAATCACAGCTGATCACATGTAAACAGGGAAATGCCAGTTATCGGCATTTCTCTCCTCTCGAGCTGTAACGCTAGGGTATGGCTAGGATGTCAATTGCCCTGCAATAGCAGTCCATAAAGCAACTTCTGGCAACTGCTTCCCCTCTGGTACTTGCCCAACTACCAGTCTCATTGAAATCTTTACTCACAGGGGTTTGTTTACTAAAGCTGGTTAACTCAGAATTTCATGCACCTGTGTATGGTAACCAATCAGCTTCTAACCTCAGCTTGTTCAATTAGGCTTTAGCAATAAAAATTGGAAGTTGATTGGTTTCTTTGCAGAAGTGCATAAGATTCTTAGTGAACTAGCTTTATTAAGTAAACCCCACAGTGTCCCAGGAGTTGTCTGCTCCCCAACATCCTCAGGCAAATCTTTTGTGAAGGAAATAAGGCTCCCTTGTTCAGTCCAGGACTCAGAGACAGTGCCCTTCAGCAAGGGTAGTTCTCTGGCAATTATTTTAGGCTCTCAGCCCAAAGACAGCTGACACTCAAGCAGAAATCTCTTGTCTCTCTTGCTATCCCCTAGGGGCAACAGCCTCCTAGGATACAGGGACCCTCCCTGATGAGGAGAATAATCTCCGCAGCCTTCCTGCACATTTATCAGCTCTCCAGCCACCTTCTGGATGGCCCGTCCAGGGATTAGTCAGGTCATGGTAAATATTCAGCTGATCATTTGAATCTCCCTCCCCATGCCCTGGAAGCTTCTTCCAGAGGCAGGGGGAAGCAATCATACTTTCAGCTCAGGAATCCTGATTAGACCAACCGATCAACAACCACTCCACTCACTACAGTGAAGCCTAAAACTAAATTTACCTACCAGCCTAACTAGGAGGGCACAACACATGATTCTGCATATATTTAAAATGTACTTCAAATGTATTTGGTGCATGTATTTTGACATTTGTGTGTATGAGACCTTAATCATTTAAAGAAAACATCAGGCCTGATGACCACACATTTCTAAGGAAAAACTATTTTTTCCCTCACAGCAGCCTGATTTTTCCCCCTTTTCATAATGCTGAATTAAAGCAAGAGATGATGCTCTGGGAGGCATGAAAAGTAGGATAATTGTTCTGAAATCAGTTTTTTTACACTTTTTTTCTACCATTTTTGAGAATCCCAGTGCTACTTCTTGTCTAAACTGTTGGCAAAATTTTCTTTCTTCCACATAGAACTGATAACCTTATGTCCTTCTCTTGGGATAAAAACATACTCCTTTATGTAGACCATGGATTTATATGATTACATAATAATTAGGTCACTTTTAAATAATTATTATACAATCAGAGTTTAATCTGTATTTTTAAATGGGACCTCCCATCATTTGTTTCACTGCCTTTTTATCTTACCAAATCTCTTATGCCTTCCACAGTGCACTATACTACTAGTGCAACAAGTGTTTTATATAGGATCAATACTATACTTGCAATTCCCTTTTTATACACTCAAATATTTAATTTGCTTTTACAGCTCCTGCTTTGCATTGAGCACCATTGCCTAATTTACTGACAAGTAATTTCTTCAGCTTTTCACAACTGTTGTTTATTTTACATAAAAAGGAAAAAGCTAATATCGCAAATTAGATACACTACCTTATATTTACCAAGACTAAATTTTGTATGCCAATGCCTATTTTGAGATTTTGTTGAGATCTTTTGGTGTTTATATAATTTTACATAATCTTGTCATAAGCAAGCACAGCCACATCACTTTACATTTAATTCACAAAGTAATTCATAAAAACACTGCAGATAAATGAGAGCAGTATAGACCTTTTTAGTATACCACCGCTAACTTTAGTATAGAAACAGCAATATCAATATTGTAAAGCGTTGTGCAAACTGTTGGCGATATAAAATAATGAATAATAATAATAAATATTCATTCTGAAGGGACAGAGGCCAGACACGAAACAAGATTATTTTATAGCCTAACCTCCGACTGTCTTGCTAAAGCTGAAAAGGTCTAACACTGACTTAAAGGATCACTATACCTCAAAAGAACAAGTTACATATTGATACCATTTCCAAATATTTATATTAATGTAACCACACCTGCATATAAGAAGTATTTGACCCCTAATATGTATCTCTGCTTTGCAGCCTTATAGATCTTGATTAGTTGACATGCTAACCTGGGTTTAGTTTGGGGAGGGTTTGAACAGCTATCTGGCAACTTGAATTGATAAAGCTTAGAATTATAAAAGAGTGAAAGCAGAAAAAGACCAAGTGGCCCATTGTTTTTTGTATAGATTTATATTTGTCCAAAGCATGTTTGAAACCACTTACTGTTGACTGACTCACTAGCTCCAAAATTCTATTCCAAGCACTTTCAGTAGTTTCCAGGCTTGGACTGGCCATAGGGCACACTGAGAATTTGCCCACTGGGCTAGGGCCTCCGGGCCTAAGAAAGTAGGCCTGTTGATGACCAGGCCGCACAGCGGGAGGTAATCAGCAACTGCAGTCTGGACAGGGCTGGCACAGATATGGCCACCGCTCACCTCCCGCTATGCAGCTATGCCGACAGGAGATGAGACAGAGATAGCTCCAGTGACAAGCAGAAAGCGCTGCGAGGATGCACACCTCCAAGGCCAGCCGCTGCAGACAGCGCCACTGAAGGGACGATGGCAGCCTGTCTCCTTTACTGGCCAGAACACTGTGACAGCCAAACAGTCCCACTCTGTAGCGACGGTGGATTGGGCAGTCTCTTTGCTGGATAGACTGTCTCTTTGCTGGATGAGCTGTCTCTTTGCTGGATGGGATCTCTCTTTGCTGGATGGGATCTCTCTTTGCTGGTTGGGATGTCTCTTTGCTAGTTGGAATGTCCCTTTGCTGGATGGGATGTCTCTTTGCTGGATTTTGGATGTCTCTTTGCTGTATGGGATGTCTATTTTCTGGATTGGGCTGTCTCTTTGCTGGATGGGATGCTGTTTGCAGGATGAGCTGTCTCTTTTCTGGATTGGGCTGTCTCTTTGCTAGATGGGATGTCTCTTTGCTGGATTGGGATGCCTCTTTGCTGGATGAGCTGTCTCTTTGCTGGATGGGATGTCTCTTTGCTGGATGGGATGTCTCTTTGCTGGACTGGATGTCTCTTTGTTGGACATGATGTCTCTTTGCTGATTGGGATGTCTCTATGCTGGACAGGATGTCTCTTTGCTAGATTGGGATGTCTCTCTGCTATATGGGGATGTCTGTTTGCTGAATGGGGATGTCTCTTTGTTTGAAGGGATGTATTTTGTTGCATGGGATGTCTCTTTGCTGGATCCCCATCCAGCAAAGAGACATCCCACAATAATTACTCAATGTCTCCACAGGGTGGTACTGTGGACATCTATTAAGATTCAACGATGCCTTGCCCAATATGATTGAAGAGTTCAATAAAGAGAAGGGAATATGGAATTTATAGGCATCAATCAGGCCATGATTGATAAAAATACACTTTTAATTGATACATATAAAGAAACAAAAAAAAATTACACGTAATTAAAATGACAGATTTTAAGTAAATTGAGACACAGTGGTATCGATTACTAGTATGCAGCTTTCTGACCATAGCAACAGTATTGATACTTAAATGATCATAGTATCCATATCAGAAGGTCTAGAAAAGCCGCAACCTAATCAATCTAGCTGCCACTCGACATGTTTCGTATATAAATGCTTCTTCAAGAGCTCAATATCAATCTAAAGATACAAAATAAACAAATTCAGCATGAATTACATGTTTAAACAAATATTTAACAGTGAGTTAATTGGTTCATAGATCACTTACAGTTTACCAAAGTGTTCTGATAGCATGGAAAGGAGACATGTAGATCAATGGTATGCCCCAGTAATGGATGCAGGGGCACACCTATAAGGGAGCAGGCCAGTGGAATATAAGCAACACTAGAAGATTGTAAGTGTGCTTATATCTCCAACATCAACGCAGGATCTATATAATGGGAACTTCCAACAGTGTACAATCATCGGGGTACATAAAATAAAATGGAGACCTCCTATGGTATAACAGCTGAGTCTATCCAGCACTGCAAAGAGAAGAGAACCATTTAAAGATATTATTTATGTTGCCCATATCACAGGGCAACAAGGCGTTAAAGGCTTAATAAAACACTCACCATATTTCTATATATAACATCCCCAATATTTAACTTGAAAATATAGGCACTCCTCGACTCTCAAATAAGGATCATTCCACATCAGGTAGGTAACACAGGGATGATATTTGCACAATGTTTAACCGTTTGGATTTGTATCATGAAATTTGCTTTGTAATGCAGCTAGTAGCATTTATCTAGGATATAATCAGATGAATCACTGTTACCTACTAAAATTCCGAGCAGGTCCTCTCTTACGGATCTATAGCCAGCCACTTATCCCTATATTGCCACTGGGAAACATCATTCTCCCTTGCACTGTTGCCTTCTACTGCATGTCTGCCCCACACTCTTACCAGCCAGCCTCCCGGGCATAAGTGTACGCCGGTGAATCGGCTAGCATGTGATTTCATCCAACCTGGCCGCAATTACATTCTCGTGTGCTGCACTCACCTGTGCATGTGCAGTCCCATCTGAAACAGGTGGGGCAGAACATGGCACTAGGCATGCTGGCATGCGTTTGTGATAAGGAGAAGGTGACCCCGGGCTGCTGGAGAAGGTGACACCCTCCACATGCCACATATCCACCCCCTAGACAGCACACAAAACCGGAACATGGATGTGGAAGGGGGGGGAGTGGTCTTTATGGCTACACATCCAACCTATGCGGTCAACCAGGAGACCATTCTCCCCTCCAAATATATACAATGCCAATAGAAAAAGGAACCAGTATATCCGTTAACATAACAATAAAAGTAAAAATACATCCATGCAACTATAAAAACAAAACCATATTATGGACAAAGCAATGCAGTTATTCAAAACTTTTGGACCTTAGGGCAAATCTTATATTTCTGACAGAGGCAATACAAAGTAAGGTTATTCACAAAATGGGTTTATAAGACAGTACTTCATTTAGTCCTGGGGGTTTGGTTGCATTTAGTCTTTCTATCCATAGTGTTTCTTTCTGATGGATTTTTTGTCCCAATTTCCCCCTCTGGGGTCCTTAGGGATAATGTCTAGGACTAAGAAGTATGCCACTGAAGTATTAAAACCATGATAGAGGTCTAGGTGTTTATTATTATTATTATTATTATTATACAGGATTTATATAGCACCAATAGTTTGCGCAGCGCTTTACAATATAAAGGGAGAAAATACAGCAACAATACAGTTCAATACAAGAGGGATAGGAGGACTCTGCTCCTTGGAGCTTACAATCTTAGAGGAAGGGGCTAGTGGTACAAAAGGTAGTAACTTTGCGGGATGGACTGGTAGGAGTAGAAGATTCCATTATTAGCTGAGGTCAGGATAGGCTTCCCTGAAGAGATAGGTTTTCAGAGATCGCCTAAAAGTGAGCAGAGTAGGCAATAGTCTGATAGATTGGGATAGAGAGTTCCAGAGGATGGGGGAAGCTCTGGGGAAGTCCAGGAGATGAGCATGGGAGGAGTAGACAAGGAAGCTAGAGAGCAGATCATGCGAGGAGCATAGAGTACGGTTTGGGTGATATTGAGTGATAGACAAGATTGTTGATGTCATTTGGGGCAGAGTTATAAATGGCTTTATATGTTATTGTTTTGAATTGTATCCGTTGGGCAATGGGAAGCCAGTGGAGGGATTGGCAGAGAAGGGTGGCAGATACAGAACGGTTAGTAAGGTGGATGAGTCTGGCCACAGCATTCATGATAGACTGAAGAGGGGATAGCCTGCGATGAGGTAGGCCAATGAGGAGGGACTTACAATAGTCAAGGCAAGAGATAACAAGGGAGTGAATAAGTTGCTTACTGGTTTCCAAGGTTAAGAATGGGCATATCTTGGAGATGTTGTGGAGGTGAAGTCTACAAGATTTGGAGAGCAATTAGATTTGGGGCTGAAAGGACAGATGGGAGTCTAGGATTACACCTAGCACCCTGGCATGAGGGGAGGAACTGATGGTTGTGTTATTGATCTAATCAAAGTAATCATCTTTCCATTGGAAGAATAATATAAGTGGTCATTCAATCTTTGCCTGTCAAATTGTCAAATTGTTTTTCCTACATAAAATGCCCCACACTAACATATCATTAAGTAAACCAATCCTTGTGTATTACAGTTTGCATAAAAATGGGGAGTAAACTTTTCTCCATTAGGAAGCAGAAATAGAGTTCCAGTAGGTTTCCAAGAGAAAAAGCTGCACTTTCCACACAGATACATACCCTTTGGGTGTCTCAGTTTGTGGGTACTAGGTGAATAATGGCTAGTAACTACAGTATCCTGTATTAAATGTGCCCTTCAGAATACTACTTCGGGGTACTCCCTTATATACTTGGAGACGATGGCATCATACCATAGTATGTGCCAGCAGGGGCGGACTGACAACTCATAGGGCCCCCGGGCAATAGGGGATCATGGGGCCCCTGTGTCCTTGCCCAAACTCAAAAAAGCCTATGAAAAAGGTACCAGGGGCATCTCATGGGGCACCCTACTGACCCTGGGCCCTTGGACAGTGCCCGAGTTTCCAAATGATCAGTCCGCCCCTGTGTGCCAGTGTCTCTGAAGTAGATTTTGTAGATCCTATTGTTGTTTGATAATGAATTTTACAGTGGTGGAACTATTATCATCCTTCTTGTTTTTGAACAATAAAGAGGTCTTATCTGATTTGAGTGCTTTATTGTAGGCCTTTCGTAATAATGATTTGCTGTACCCTATCACCATAAGGCATGATTTAAGTTGTGTAGCCTGTATATTGCACATATGGAATATGGTGTTGCTAGCTGTGTTTTTATTATGTAAATTTATGGCAAGACAGTCAAGAAAGATTTGCAGGTCCAAAAACATGATGAGGTGTGGGTGGAAAGTAACAGTAAATTAGAGATTTAAGACATCCAAATCCAGCAGAGACAGCCCAGTCCAGAAAAGAGACATCCCATCCAACAAAGAGACATCCCAATCCAGCAAGGAGATATCCCCATCCAGCAAAGAAACATCCCAATGAAGCAAAGAGACATCCCCATCCAGCAAAGAGACATCCCAGTCGAGCATTGAGGCAGCCCAGTCCAGCATTGAGACAGCCCAGTCCAACAAAGAGGCATCCCATTCAAAAAAGAGACATCCCCTTAAAACAAAGAGACAGCCCAGTCCAGCAAAAAGACATCTCCAGCCAGCAGACATCCCCATCCAGTAAAGGGACAGGATGTCTGGATGGAGCCCTGAGGAAGACACATGACACTGTGACGCAACGCGTTGACCCAACGTAGTGACGCATTTCCGGCGTGGCGGCCATTTTGGTACACCTGTGTATACCCTTGTACACCCATGCAGATTAGATCCAAAAGCGTGGGATTGGAGCCCTGAACTGTTACTACTATTTTTAATGTAAGTGCGCTTTCTATTGTTTGTGACACTTGGTAATAAACATATTACACAATGGAAGCTTGTGTTTTATGTTCCATATGAGTGGTTGGCGCAGCATTTAACCTTACTTGGAGAAAGGAGCCAGTATTGAAGTGCGGATCCCTGGGGGGAGATTCATATACAATGTGAGCAGTTGTTTGGAGTGATACTTACCTGGAGGATCTGTGAGAGGGATCCTAATGAACGCTTTGACTCGCAAGGGTCGAATCCTTAAGGTGAGAAGCTGATTCAGCTGGTGTTCGGATGATCTCAACTATCAACTCACTTCTATACACAAATATCAGCACGAGTGTTTTGTGTTCATCTGAGTGTGATCATTTTTAATTGTGGACTTTATATACATGGAAATATATGTTTTTTGTGTTTAGGTGCATGTATTAAGTTCACATATATGCACGTTTGGATTTTCTTCACTTTATGGGGTTTATATATAGGTGTTAATACACATTGTTGATGTGTGTGTATAAATATATACATATATATATATTCATTTGCAATAAGCACGTTATATTTTTTAGTTGATATGATTATGTTCACTTTAGTGATTTAGGTTTAATCACATATATGTTTTATGTGCATGATTTCACATTAGTGGATACTTATTTCTTATTTGATATTTATTCACTAGGTATTTTGGTTCACATGTTTATTTAAGTGAGTAGCGCTACATTGGTTCTACATGTTTATGTCTGGATGGGGATGTCTCTTTGCTGGACAGGGCTGTCTCTTTGTTTTATGGAGATGTCTCTTTGCTATATGGGGATGTCTCTTTGCTATATAGGGATGTCTCCTTGCTGGATTGGGATGTCTCTTTGTTATATGGGGATGTCTCTTTGCTGGATTGAGGTGTCTCTTTGCTGGATTGGGATGCCTCTTTGATGTATTGGGACATCTCTTTGCTGAATATATAGGGGGCACTGTCATTAGATCTCTAGGGGCACTGTGATATAAAGAGACTGCACTGTAAAGGAGCACTGTAATCAATACAGTGCCCCTTTACAGTGCAGTCCCCTTTATATCACAGTGCCCCTTTACATTGCAGTGTGGAGGACTGACTCTGTGAATATTCCATCACCAACCGCCCCCGCAAATGCCCTCCCCCCCACTCCAGAAAAAGTGGCTGCCCTGTCTAAAATACCTGGGCCTATTTTGTGTCCCAGTCCGGGCCTGGTAGTTGCCACTGCTTAGACCAATCTTCCAGCAATGCCAAATCATGGTCCACATTGTAGACACCTCCAGGGATATCAACCCTATTGCACACCTTTGTGTCATGAGCAAAAAGACATACCTTACCCAACTACCCTTAGAGTAGTTGGGTAAGGTATGAGAGCTTTGTGGTACACCACTTGTGACTGGTCTCTATTCTGAATAAATCCCATTTACAAACACACTCTGGTATCTATACTTTAGCCAACTGCAGAAAAATTGAGATTTGACTTTGAAGATAATGAGAACAAAACTCTACACACTAGATGCTGTTATAGAGCTGGCCATATACAGTTTTCTTTTGGTTCAAACTTTCACAGAAAAATAGTTTGTTAGAACATTCTTTCTGTTTCTTTTCATTTCATTTGAAAGCCCTTAAAGTGATTGTAAAATATCATTTAAAAAAAAGAACAATACTTATATACGTATACGCTTATACTTACTGGAACAGTTTTTTTTACCATAATGCAGGGAATGCATTTAGGTAAAAATTGTTTAGGCTTTAAAACCACTTTAAAATTTTGTTTCGACCTGCTACTTGATCGGATTCCCAGACACATTAAACAGGTTTCATTACAATATATAGGATTTTCCAGAACTAAAATGACACATTCACAAACACAAATTTGTTTCATCAAAAAAAATCCATCCTGCTGCTTTCAATTTTGTTGTTAGTAGGCAAAATAATGTCAATTCAACCCCACTAATCCTATAGCAAATTACACATTTTCAAACTACATTTTGCTAGTGTATGGACAGCTTAAGTTTCTTGACTCTAGTTCATTTTAGTAGTCTTTCAACCTACAGTGGGTATAGGAAACAATCACCTCCCCCTTTAAAATAATCAAATTTTGCTGCTTTTCAGCTTGAAATTAAGACATACAATTTTTGTTTTATCCAGTATTTAATCAGGTAAACTTATAACATCCAAGTGAAGGATATAAAAAACAGAATCACTGAGTTGGAAAAAAGATCACCCCCTTGTGTCAGTATTTTGTTGAACTACCTTTTGCTTTAATTACCACCTTGGTTTTTTGGGATATGTCTCTACTAACTTTATCCTGGATATCTTTTGACAATGCCTTGCCACCCATAGTTGATAGTTTGCTTAAAGCAGAGTTCCACTCACCCTGTCAAAAAATAAAAGTCAGCAGCTACAAAAACTATAGCTGCTGACTTTTAAAAAACAGCCAGTTACCTGTCCCTCGGTCCCGTGGTGTGTCCCCTGCAGCCCGTTTCACCGGCTATCCTGTGTTCCAGGCGCAGGCATCTTCAGTGTGGGCACCCGTCTGTGATAGCTTGTGGCTTTACAGCCAGCTACCCACTGCGCATGTGCGAGTAGTGTTGCGCATTATGAATGGTCCTGTAGTCTTCTGGGACCTGTCACGTGTCCCAAAAGACACCTTCCGCTTCCGGTCGCCCAGGCGATCGGACCGGAAGTGGGAGCGGGTACCTGTCAAATTCGGGTACCCGCTCCCCCCACACCCAAAAGTGCCAATCCTTATTAGGGAGTGGGGGAGCAGTCCTTAAAGGCGAACTTCCCCTTTTGGGTGGTGCTCCTCTTTAAGTTGCACTATCAGGGACTGAAATGCTCCAGGAAAGCTTTATTCATGCTAAGCTAATCAAAATAACCACAGCTGAAAGTCAAATGGCTTTGTGTGCCACACCTGATTAGCTATACTTGATTGAGTTTACAAGTCAATTTTAGGAGGAGAGTGATCCTTATTGCAACTCACTGATTCTATTTTTGAATTCTCCTTATTCAATTCTGACATGTTAGTGTTATATCTTTCACTTGGATGTTACAAGTTGCACTGAGTAAATACAGCTGAATAAAACAAAAATTGTCTGTCTTCATTTTAGGCTGCAAAGCAACAAAATGTGGTTATTTTAAAATGGGGGTGATTCTTTTCTATACCCACTATCTTTCATGTTGTTATCAAACAATACAAAAGTATAATTTCTATCACATTGTAAATTATATGTTATTAACTAAATCTAAACTCTAACGAAAAGAGTCACGAATTATAGACCTATGTATAATGTTAACTGTAGCCTTGTTTCCATTTTAGACTACACCGTCCTTTTTGACCCAATATAACCTCCTTTATTTGGCAACATGACTTGTTCTAAAACTATTAAAGCCACTGCAAATTAAACATAATAGTTTTCTGAATTCCAGACCAGTAGCAGAAGTATTTTTTATACTTTACAGCTCTCTACATTCAGCAAGGAGGAAGAGACTCTATAATTGTGTTTGGTTTCACTCAAAATCCAAAGTGTGTTCATGGATTTACTAACAGTTTGGATTTTGGTATGCAGATTGAAGTGAATAAGTGAAAACCCATGGATAATTAGGCACCATTATCTTCTAACTTTTAAGAAGCACAAGGGAGGCCTGAAAAAATATGTAAATTAAAAATGTATTTTAAAGAAAATCTGTCCACCCAAGTTGTCATACCTCTTGCTAGAAGAACATTATTTGGTACATGCTCTGCAACCGGAGCTGTAAAAAAATCCCTAAACAGGAAGTCTACTTGTCTTAAAAAAAAATCTCTACATCTCCCACTTTGATGTATGACTCAGCATATAGGAAGTCATAATGCCCAGATAATCAATGGACATATTTAAGAAAGATACCACATTCATACCCTACGTATCCATAGCAATGAATTGTCTGGAAAATGTATTCTAACTGAACTGAAGCAAATTAACTTTTAATTTTTTTAATACTTTAGCTACTCAATCCAGCCAAATCATTACCATAGTTACAGATACATAGTATAAATTGCTTTTGCAGACTCTTTTCTTTTACAGAGTGTGGGCTATTAACTAGAACTTTGCATTTCAATTGTAAAGAAGGTTTCTGGAGGTGCAATTTGGTGTTGCTTCACACACTGTTTCATTTATTTTGCAGTATTTAATATAGTCCACGTGGTCAATGAGATTAAGTTATGTCTGACCAGAATGCTTTACTTTGCACTGCCCATATTATAGTTATACATACAGGGGTGGACTGACAACTCATGGGGCCCCTGGGCAATAGGGGATCATGGGGCCCCTGTGTCCTTGCCCAAACTCAAAAAAGCCTATGAAAAAGGTACCAGTGGCATCTCATGGGGCCCCCTACTGACCCCGGGCCCTCGGGCAGTGCCCGAGTTTCCAAATGATCAGTCCGCCCCTGTATTCATATCTTCCACACTTTCAAAATTGAAAAAAAAATGGAACATGTAGTAAGCCTGCAGCATAAACCAGTATTAGCTAAACAAATCTCTAATGGATACATGGAATGTATAGCAAGCACTATTAACCTGCTTTGACCTTCTCCATATTCTTCTGCCACTAGAAAACCCCCAAACCCAAGCTACTGTTTCTCTGCTTCATATGGCTTGGCACACCCCCAACCTTGATCGATTCTTGTGACTGAACATTGCATTGTGGTAGCAGGGGGAGTGACACATGGAAAGCTGATTGTCAAAGGTTTTTAAGAAGAGCAAGTGTTTTCTTTATTGTTAGGGTTTAGGATTACTATTAGGATGATTGTTACAGTGGAGTTAGGGTTATTGCTAGGGTTAAGGTTAGCAATATGGTGGGGTTGGGGTTAAAGTTTGTAAATGCAGAAATTAAATTAAATACTTCATTGTAAATATTTATTTCTAGGTGAGTGGGGGGAGGGAGCGCTAAGACGCATCTACCCTGTGTGCGTTTAGGGATGGACCATCAGCAATGGGGGTTATTAGATGGTCCATGTGGAGATGGTGTCCAAGTCCATCTGTAGTGGGGGCTTATAGTAGTATGGACTTGTCAGAGGAGGCAGCCGGCTGTAAGAGCTTGTAGATACCTCTAATGCAGGTAGAGAAGAGAGACAGCAGCGCCACTCTAAGTGTAGGCGGTTAAAATCAGGCAGATTTAATGGTAAAATTTCACTCACATAGGTAGTTAACAGGTAGGCATGTCAAGTAATGGAGGTCCAGTAGGAGCACCAGGTCCTTTGGCCACGATCTGGGTATTTTCCTTCCACTCCAGTGGTGTCCAGGGCTTGGGGACACCACCGCGCGCCATATTTGAAACCCAGTCCATGCGGTGACATCATCCCTGTGAACCTCCCTGCGCCCCTCTGCTACTCCCCGAGCCCTGGACACCTCCGGAGTGGCGGGAAAACACCCAGAGCGTGGCCAAAGGACCTGATGCTCCCATTGGACCTCCATTACTTGACATGCCTACCTGTTACCTACCTATGTGAGTGCAATTGTACCATTAAATCTGCCTGATTTTAACCATCAACATTTATTTCTAGCCTTACTTTTCCTGCCTTTTTTCATTTTTGCCTGGCCAAGTTTAAAAATACCTGGTGATTCTGCCAGTCTATTTCCTTTTGCATCTGCTTTCTGCTGTGTTCTTCAAAACTATCCATGGGTTCAGACCAGTGGTAGTCTTGAAAGACATACACACTTCAGTTTACAAAGGGAACAACAAAACGCCATGCAAGATCACTGCAAGTATGTAGTTCCCTAGTTGGTCTATTGACAGGGAAAGTCAATGGGCGGCAATTGTCCTTGTATCCCCACTTGCAGGTATCCTTCTGCCACTAGAAAACATCCAAAACCTAAGAGACTACTATTTCTCTGCTTTCATAGGACTTGGCACACCCCCAACTTTGATTAGGTCTTTTGACTGGCCTCTAAGGTACTGAGCACTGCATTGTGGGAGCAGGCAAAGTGACATGTGGCAGGGTGTTTGATTTTTAAGGAGAGCAAGAATTTTCTTTATTGTTAGGGTTTAGAACTGCTATTAGGGTTAGTGTTACAGAGGAGTTAGGGTTATTGCTAGGGTTAGCAGTATGGTGGGGCTAGGATTAAGGTTTTTAAATGCAGAAATTAAATAAAATCCTTCATTATAAACATTTATTTCTAACCTTACTTTTCCTGCCTTTTTACATTTTTGCCTGGCAAAATTTTTAAATACCTGATGTTTCTGCCAGTCTATCCCCTCTTGCTTCTGCTTTCTGCTGTGTTCTTTCAAAGCTATGCATGGGTTCAGAAAAATGGTAGTGTTGACAGACATGCATAGTTCAGTTTACAAAAGGAACAGAACACCATGCAAGATTACTGCATGTAGTTCCCTGGTTGGCCTGTTGGAAGGGAAAATCAAGGGGTGGCAATCATTATCGTCGCTTACAGGCTGAGAATACTTCTGAGGTCTCTATTGAGCAAAAGAGTTCCTGGGACCTGTAAAGTTGGCAGTAGCCACAAAGGTGTTTATTTACTAAAGC
Source organism: Staurois parvus (assembly GCF_062004578.1). NCBI lineage: Eukaryota > Metazoa > Chordata > Amphibia > Anura > Ranidae > Staurois > Staurois parvus. The sequence goes on along the minus strand of NW_028318047.1, from coordinate 3,977,532 downwards.
TGGAGAGTCCAAAATCAGACTCCCTTCTGCATAGAAACCAATCAGCTTCTAACCTCAGCTTGTTCAATGAAGCTTTGGCAATGAAACCTGGAAGCTGATTGGTTTCTATGCAGAAGGGAGTCTGATTTTGGACTCTCCAGCTTTAGTAAATAAACCCCAAAGTGTCTGTTGCAGTCACCACCCTAGCCTTCCTTGCTGTGGGTAGGAGGGCTGAGCAATCACGCGACCCCTAATAAAAGGAAGAAAAAAGGTATTTTCAGCAGTTTTTTACACTACACTTTAATGATAGGGTTAAAGTTACCATTGGGATTAGAATTTTTTTGTGAGGAGCAGTTAGAAGAACCTTAAACCAATATAACCTTAAAACGGAACTAAATTCTCTAAATCAACATTAACTATTTTTAATCCATAGGCTGCTAGCATTAGTAAATAGATAGGAAGGCATAATTTATTTTCTTGCTTTAACTTTTTTTTACCTTTCTTCAGATGTTTGCTGGTTTCTGGCTTGGGCCAAAATGATGTCATACAACCCATGATTCTTCATGGTCATTTTTTTTCTTTTATCTGAAGGAGGGGAAAAGGAGATTTCTGAGCTAAGCATGCCCTCATGCCCTCATGCCCTCATGCCTGAAATAAGGGCAGATTGATTCCAGGGAGTAAATGCTACATGAATCATCTGCCTTTATTCAAGATGGCCATGGCTTGAAATGCTAGGAGGGTGTTTTTTTAAAGTGATTTCTCAATAATAAAAGCATAGAGAAAAGCGTGGATGGGTGAGTTTCTCTGAATATTAATTAAACATTTATTAAATAGCTTTTTCAGTTTGTGGTGCTTAAACACAGTTTAGCTCTGCTTGAACAAACAATTACTTTTGCCTTCCCCATGACCTTAGCTAAGACGGCTGTCATTATTATTATAATTATACAGGATTTATACAGCGCCAACAGTTTGCTCAGTGCTTTACAATATAACAGGAGACAATACAGCAACAATACAGTTCAATACAAGAGGGATAGGAGGGCCCTGATTCTGGGAGCGTACAATCTAAGAGATACTCATCTCTATTCTTACATTACTGAATGCCTATTTTCAAGGCCAAATGTGTAAGGCTGGCCAAACATTAGTTATTTTTTACATTCAACCAGCGGGTTGAACGGAAAAAAAAGACCCGATTCCCCCATCCACACACATTTTGTGGATGGGGGAACCCTTTTCATTGAATTATTGTATTCTGAAAGCGTGGAGACTTCCCCACCATCAGAATACATTGATCAGTGCTGCTGGATAAAGCTAGCTGCCCTGATCAATCATGAAAAACCTGACAGGCTGGTTGTATAAAAGTCAATCTGTAGATCAATTTCTGTACAACCAGCCTGCCCATACATGGATTGAAATTTGCCAGGTCCATGATGAACCATGTATGACTGGCTTAATGCAAATCCTTAAGAATCCATATCTACTGTAATTTAAGAAGACAATTCCATGACGTGGGTCAATGACCTCAATCAAAAGCACTATTACAATATTTGATCTGTTTTCTAATGATAGAGTTCACATTTTTAATAGGTCTGAATGGAGATTAGTGAAAAGCATTTAATATTTTTCAGAACAGAACCATAAATCTCACTGTAAGCAATGTGAATCTTGACAAATATAGATCTTTGTAATGATCCAGCAATCTTTATTTGAGTTTGTTTCACAATTCATTTTCAATAGTTTAAAGAGATCTTCCTTACATCAGCCCACACACTCCAGCAATTAATTGCAAACAGGTGCACATTAGCTTGATAAATGGCTTGCCGTAGTGCAAGATTCTGATTTGACATGACTGCATGCCCTGTGGTAATTTGTGTCAATGTGTATAATGAATCATCGATGTTTTACACATTTAAGCATCTCCGCTAAGTCAATCTCTTTTTGTAAGTGTGTATGTGTATAAAGTACTGAATGAACTTAAACAATGCATTATTCTCAAAGCCTATTAAGTAAAATGAAATATCTTGTTTCAAGTGCTTTCTTGGGAATTCATTAAAATAAAGAAAACATAGCCAAGAACCATGAAGACTATAAAAAGGGATTTGGAAGATAAGAGGTACTTAAAAATAAACTTAGGATTTTTGCAGGTGTAGGACTGTAACAAGATGCCAGCTGTTAATGCAGGTTTACATTTAGAACATTAGGTTATACTATATGGATTTAAAACCTAGAAAAACAGTGCGGTTGACGTACTAATGGCAAGTAGGCTGTTCACTTTGTAAGGGTATTTCCCCCCACAGCCTAATAACTGTGGTGAAGTTTCATTTTGCAAAAAAATATTCAATCACCTGCAAGGGAAATAAAAAAAAAAACCCTGTATTTTTACTTGCACATGATTAGACAAAGAAGTCAGCAGAGCTTCACCTCATACACTATGCTCTGAGGACAATTCCCTTGCTAAGTGCAGCTTCCCTTGTAAAGTGAAAAGCCTGTTTGCCTTTAGTAAATCAATCCCAAAGTGTGCTTCCAAATTGAAGTGTAAACCCACAGCTGTGGTTTCATCAGATAATATATGCCTTACTAACATGCCGAGGCATATTTACCACAAGGCAAACAAGGCATTTGCCTAGGGCGGCATTTTTTAGGGAGGCAGCACTGCCCCCTGGAAGAAGGGACATATGCGGCATGGGGACTAGGTGGGATCCAAGAGAGGTTGCGTGCTGTTTGTTGGAGTATGCAGAGCCCAACTGTCATTCCTGGGGATGTCCAGAGCTGTGAAGGTGAGTTTCTTTCTCTCTGTCACCGTGGGGGTTGTTAGTGAAAGGCTCTCTTGAGTGGGTGGGGGGATGGAGCAATGGAGCAGGGGTGTTGTTGATCACTGTCAGGTTCTCTCCGTGGGGGAGGGGGAAGGTGTTGGTCGGTGTCAGGCTCTCTCTCTGACGGGAAGGGACATGCAATTTTTTTTGTTGCCTAGGGCAGCACAAAACCTAAATACACCACTGCTAACATGCTCCCCTGATATTCTTCTGGGACACCTGCTCCCTCACTATTTGAAGAAGCCAACTCACCAACCTAGAATGTCAAATGTTTATCTCTTCCTACTTTGTGAAGCCCTGCCAAAAAATGAAATATATACTGCACACTATGAACTTGGCCTTTTCCAACTTCAGGCTTTGCTTTAGCCAAAGCTGAAGACAGAAATGTGAAGTAAATGGCAAAGCTTGCTTTGGGCATGCCTGAAGGTATGCAGTACATATTGAGGATGATTTACTAACAGTTATGAATCTTCACAAAGTAAATTACCTGCTCACATGACTTAAAATGTTACTAAACCCAGGACCCAACATTCACTATATCCGGTCTCCCACAGTACACACAACATGGAACTTTCTGATCAGCAGTCTTGTGACTTCTAGCAGTGTCCAGCAGGGCACTGGTTAAAGCTTGTAAGAGGAGTTTTCTTTCTGCTCTAGGATAATGCAGGGCCCCTGACCCTCTGTCTGGACTGCACTGATTGGCTCTGTGCTGATCACATGCACTCTCCCAAGGAAAAAAAAACCTCTCTAGCAATTCACACCAAACTAAGCAAGTGCAGAATGACTACGGTTCAGTCTGTCTTATCAGGAGATAAGAGTGGACATTTGAACAAAAGGAGGAGCAGAGAAGTCAGGATCAAACAGTCTTTTTACACAAGGCGGAGGATTAACCCCTTAGGTTCCACAGTGAGTATATCAAGCATGCTTTACTGCATATACAGACTGATTTTACTGTTGTGGGTTTAGTCACACTTTAATAATTGAAGTGAATATTCAGTTCACTGAATAAAGATTCTCAACTCCTTTAGAAAATCAGAAATGTTGAGTACTGCCTCACTCTGCAGGGGGATTAAGCTCTGCTAGAGATTGTAGATCAGTCTTCCCACTGTTAAACAAGCTTTCAAGTTGGTACAGAGGAGAGATCGGAACTTCAGCAGTAATGGTTACAAGAGGTGCTGTAGCTCTACTCACAAAGAATGGTCTGCCTTTACACAGTGTGTCCTAATGCCCATGTGTGAGCGCAACACAAAGTCTGAACAGCCCTTAAAGATACTTGCTGAACTGATGTTCTTTAGAGTGGTGTTTTCAAGAATTAGCCATGACCGTGTCTATGAGGCCTTAAAAGCATTACAAACATGAAATTACATCAGCAGAAAGCTATCAAATATTTCCAACATGACAATGACCTAGTGAGACTCAAGGAGGAGTTTAACCCCTTTGCGCCGGCCCTTTAAGGGGTTTCTGATGTCGGAAGGCAGGGTGGGGTTTAGGGTAATGTGACCACCGTGATTGGCTGTCACGGCAGCCACATGATCGGAAAGGTCCCAATTGCAAGGAGAGATTGGGACCTTTCCATGGGACGCCGACACATGTGTTGGGCACGCACTCTCAGCACATGTTTGTTTGCAAATGCTACACAAATATGCAGCCGCTTGGTGTCCTGGCCCAGCTGCTGGGAACCCGCATATTTGTGTTTGCTCAGCGTGAAGAGGTTAAGTCCACAATACTTATCTCTGTTCCAGTGGTGTGCTGTTCTTGAACTCCTTTGCTAGGGTAGACATTTTCTTCCAGATTTTGTGGCTTCGGCCATCATAACTGGCTGGCCCAGGATGACCTAACTCCTGCAGATGTGCCTGGGAAATAATTCATCCCAGCATCAAAGCATGCCAAGAATGTACACTGAGCCATGCATTTCTGTTCTACAATAAAAAGCCTTCCTACCAGCAAAGTTTTTCTCCGAAGTAAATGCTACTTTAATAAAAGTTTGAAATGAAAGCAGATTTACTGTGTTAGCATAAGGCTCCATGCACACTAGCATTTTCCAAGCTCCTAGAAGCTGTTAGCATTTTTTTCTGCTCCTAGAAGTGAAATAGTGTTATCCTATGTGTCCTGTGCACTATTTTAGGCTATTAGCATTTTTCAAGCTTTAGCATTTAGGGAGCAGAAAACAAATTGTTTCTGTAAGGTTTTTGGGAGTATTTTATTGTCAGAAATAAACGACTAAACTCTACTAAAACGCTTCTAACTGAATTTTTTCTCCTACTTGTGCTGTAAAAGTGCACCTGAACGCTTCCAAACACTGCAAAACACTGCTAAAAATGCTATTACCAGCATTTTTTTTATCCAGCGTTTTTTGAGCTTAAAAAAAAATGCTAGTGTGCAGCAAAAAACTGAGCCTAAATATTTGATGTGCGAACTGAGCCTAAATATTTGATGTGCGAACTGAGCCTAAATATTTGAACCCTGAGGAAGTCACGTGTTACCGTGACACAACGCGTCGGTATGCGAGGAGGATTCTGGGAGCGCGGTGATGTCATTTCTGGCGTGGCGGCCATATTTGAGATCCCTCTATTGAAATACCCATGTAGGACACTCATAGCATGGGGTATTGAAGGCTCATGAGGAGATGAACATAAATGTGAGTGGGCAATTTTATTTACATTTACTATGCAAATTAAAACAGGATTACACTATGTGAGTCTCTTTTGTGTCTGTATATGAATCGTGGAGGAGACTGCTGATAGAGTATAAGAGGCGGGTGAGGTCCTGGTGAGCTACTAAAAAGTGGTGTCCTGGTTTAAGCGAACTGACCCTGAGGGGTCGTGACAAGGAGGTGAGGGGCCATCACGGCTAAAGTGTGGATTTACACAGTGTGGACACGTAACACATGCATGAAGATTGAAAAGTTTTGTTGCATTTGGACACTTTTTTTACTTTAAAAACTACTTATTTGGATTTATTATTATGTATAACAAATGATTGCAGTGATTTGGTTGTCACTAATTCCACTTTATTTATTATTTTTAATACACGGGTTGCACAGCATTCTGTTAATGCACAATTTTTGCACATAAGTATAATACTTTGTGGTAATATTTAGAGCACTTTGAATAGTTAGGTTGCACTTTATATTTATATTGATTTAGTGCACTTAGGTATAGCGCTGCACCTGATATCTATAAATATTTGAAAGGTATCCTGTACTGGCAGAAATGTGGGAGTTGCCATTGCTAATCACTCGTTCTAAAAATGCTTCTAATCTGCACCCTGTGCTCTAAGAAAGAGGTTCTGCCTCGAAACGCATCAGTAATTTGGAGGCCTACAGTCCCCCAACAGCCACCATCTAGGGAGATGGGACCATGCTGTCTTTTTTGTGATGTGCCTCTGATTTTATTCTTTTGTGAGTATACTACTTTTTATTCAATAAATCTCTTTTTAGAATGTAATGCACTAGGCCCGTGTGCCCTCTGTTTGTTTCTTTGCACATGCTGTTTGACATTCAACAGGCTTGTAAATCACCAGTGACGTTGTTGTTAGCCATGCCCACAGCAAAATCATCTAATCCCACTATAATGCAAGCAGGCACATCTTACATGAAGGTGACAACTCTGTTCAGAATTCAGGAGCAATGCAGCATCATTGCCACACCATCGCAGGAAGCTGCATTAGGTGGACTTCACTAGCATGCTCCACAGATATTTGTGGGACTTTGCAGAATGACAAACAAAACCTGCCAGTGCAGATATACTTCTAATTAGGTGCTGTAGCACATTTTTTCTTTCCTTTGGAGGTCATAGTTCTACTGTAATGCAGTATATTAGCGCATAAGCACAATATGCTGCCTTCACAGAACACTGACTTTCTTACAAAGGATATAAACAAGATAGGATCGTGGAACTGAAATAAAAAGTATTTTAATTATCACTTTACTGCCGCTCATTAAAAGAAAAATTTAACATGCTGGGAATAATTATATATCATACGATTATTGGAAAGTTTGGACAGGAAAATTGTTTAACTGCCAAGAAAAGACCAACCATGTGAAATAAAGTTACCAAGACAACCAATTTCTTTTCTTGGGAATCAATGTTTTGTTATATGTAATATTAATTGGAAAACTGACTTCAGTTAGTTAGATTCGTTTTTTTTTTATTAGGAAAATGTACACAATGTTACCATATACGTGTGAGCTTCGATGCAACCATAAAGGTAACACAACCTTTTTTTTGCTGAAAACAAATCTTTAACCTCCCTAACGATCTGTTATGTGCAATTAAACCATGGCAACATCTAATGTTTGTGTAGTATTATGTTCAGCAGACTGTGTTCTTCTATTGTTGTGACTTAGATGACGTTCAGAGCACATTTTATGCCCAATTCATGCAAAACTCCACGTAATCCCAAGGGGTTCACATACTTTTTCTTGCAACTGTATGTGAAATGGTTTGATACAGTAACGTAATACTATCAGATTTTAGTGTATTGAGTGAATGTAAAATTTTTAAATTTTTGACATTTCCGCTGGTTCCATCCCCCCATACGTCCCGTACATCCCGACGCTCGCAGGGAATGGAACCCGGAAGATGGATGCTGGCATCGGCAGGAGGACATGGCCAGGGACGCTGCAGGGGGGACATCACTTGCTTGTGGGATCCCAGAGCAACGCTGCAGGGTATTCCCGAGTGTAGCTCGGGGTTACCACTTCTGATACTGAAAGTTAACCCCGAACTACACTCGGGAATACCGCCAGGGGGGTTAATACCAGATGCTGGGGTAACCATCACATTGATCCTATTGCTTTGCCCTGCATAGGCAAAGCACATTAGAATACAAGCTGGAAGACAAGGCTGCAAAATACAGAAATATACCATATTAAAATCAGAACTGTATCTAGGTTAATGTTTGCATTAGGTGGCAATTTTTCTTCTGCTTCTTGTTGTCTTGGTGAATTATGGGTGGGTTGCCATGATAACAAGGATGCATGTTGGAGATTTCACCAGCTGTTGAAAGCTTTTTGGATGGATGCCACCCCATTTTTGCTTCCCCTAGGATGCTGGCACAGGAACCTATGATGCTGTGGCCTCTGTTTCCAGTGTCATAGCAATAAATGATGCTGTGGTACTGTGTGTCAACTTGTTGTTAGGAAGCTGGCAGCTTGGCCACACAGTTTCATTGGCTGACAAGACACAGCTGACTTGGCCACAGGGGCGGACTGACCATTTGGAAACTCGGGCACTGCCCAAGGGCCCGGGGTCCATAGGGGGCCCCATGAAATGCCTCTCGTACCTTTTTAATAGGCTTTTTTGAGTTTGGGCAAGGACACAGGGGCCCCATGATCCCCTATTTCCCAGGGGCCCCATGAGTTGTCAGTCCGCCCCTGCTTTGCCATATATCATCAACCAATGAAGCTGTGTGGCCCAGCTGACAGCACCTTAGCACCCAGCTCAATATCACTGCCATGTGTATACAGGGCATCATTACTGAACTGGAGTGAGGATGGAGTTTCCAGTATGGATACTCCAATCTCAGTGCCACCCACCACTGAGTGCCACCATAGACAGTCGCCTCACTGTGCCTAATTCACAACATGTTTCTGATTAAAAACCAGCATTGTATGTCTTTTACTCCACTGCATATCCTTTCAGACAGCTTTGCAACCCTTCAAAAATGTATGGGCTGTGCTTATTTCCTTGAACAACTAGATGGTGCTGTGCACATAGAAAGTGAATTGGATGATCATCGACACTATTAGTGGAAGACCTTATAATAGAGATGCTGAAGACACCAAAGTATGCATACTGTAAGTCCCTTCCTAGATCTCCCCAGGAGACTACAGTGAGTCATATAGTGACAATTAACATCTTTCTCGCCGTCCTATAGCAGAGATATTGCCACAGGCTGGCAGGGCTGGTAGGTGGCGCCATTGGTGACCTCAGCTGTCAATCACTGGGTCCCGGCCAGTGATTCCCTGCCGGCACCTGGCGATTGCTAAATATCACTGATGGGGGAGAAGTCTGTATGTAAACAATACAAATCTCTCCCCTGTCAGCTCCTGCACACTGCTTTGTATTGCTCTGTATAGCAGAGCAATACAAAGCAATGTGCTGACACAGTAAAACACAGCACACAGTGAAACAGCACACAGTTAACCCTTTGATCGCCCCAGATGTTAACCCCTTCCTGCCCAGTTTCATTAGTACAGTGTCAGTGCTTTTTGTTAGCACTGATCACTGTATTAGTGTCATTGGAATTTCAGTGGCAGCTAATCCGTCCCCCCCAGTATCAGAATGCCCACTGCAGTCCCACTATAAGTCGTGATCGCTGCCATTACTAGTATTAAAATAAAAAAATCCAGTATATATGCCACCATTTGTAGACGCTATAACTTTCACGTAAACCAATGTATTTACACGTATTGGGATTTTTTTTAGCAAAGACATGCAGCAGAATACATTTTGGCCTAAATTTTTGAAGAAATGTGATTATTAAAAATTTTTTACTGGACATGTTTTATAGCAAAAAGTCAAAAATATATTTTTTTTCAAAATTGTCTTTTTTTGTTTATAGAGCAAAAAATAAAAAACACTGAGGTGATCAAATACCACTGAAAGAAAGCTCAATTTGTGGGAAAAAAAGGACATACATTTTATTTATGTACAGCGTTGCATGACCGCACAATTGTGAGTTAAAATAACACAGCGCTGTATCTCAAAAAATGGCCTGGTCAGGAAGGGGGTAAATCCTCTGGAGGGAAAGTGGTTAATTATTATACTTTTCATGTTTTCCAGATTCTTTTTCACATTCGGAAACTGGGTAGATCCCAGTGAGTACATATGAATTTACTGCTCTATATTTGCACAAATATTTACAGTTTGGTTATGCAAAAGTATAACTGTTGCAGATTTTTAATGATGGTCTACTTTTAATTTAAACAGTGTTAAATTACCACTTAAGCTCTGGAAGATTTTACCCCCTTCCTGACCAGGCCATTTTTTGCTATTCAGCACCGCGCTATTTCAACTGGTAATTGCGTGGTCATGCAGCGCTGTACCCAAACAATATTTATATCCTATTTTTCACACAAGTAGAGATTTCTTTTAGTGGTATTTGATCACCGCTGGGTCTCATTTTTTGCAATATAAAAAAATTACAAAAATTTTAAATTAACTTTCTGTTATAAAAAAAATATCCAATAAACTCAAATGTAGTCATAAAGGTAGGCCAAAATTAATTCTGCTACATGTCTTTGGTAGAACAAATCCCAACATATGTATATTATTGGGCTTGTGTGAAGGTTATAGCGTCTACAAACTATGGTATACATAGTGTTATTTACATATCTTTTTCTTTCTAAATGCCTATTGCATTTCTTGAAGTGCTAAAATGCCAGATCAGTATAGCTCAAAATAATGACACCTCATTGGAAACTAGACACTCCAAGGAATTTGCTGAGAGGCATATTGAGCCCTTGAAAGATTTAATTTTTTGTCACAAGTTTTAAAAAAAGACAAGAAAAAGTCATTTAAAAAAGTTGTCATTTAAATTAAATACATTTTGTCCAGAAACAATTGAGTACTGTCCATGATACTTTTTTTATGGCTACAATCACCTCAAGCATACATTTTGTCCTAAATTTATGAGTAAATTTGAGTTTATTTGATATTTTTTTATAACAGAAATGATAATATATCTTTCTTTTTCCCAGTCTTTTTGGAATGTAGTCACCCCATGGAATTTGATAAGAGGCATGGTGAGTATTTTGCAGATATAATTTTTTGTCACAAGGTTTTGAAATATAAAAAAGAAAAAATACGTTTTCTTTTCTTTCTTCTTTTTTCAAAAACGTGTGTCAACAAATGAGATCTGCAAAATACTCACCATGCCTCTTAGCAAATACCTTGGGGTGTCTACTTTCCAAAAAAGGGGTGTTTGTACTATCCTGGCATTTCAGGGCCTTCGAAACTGTGATAGGTAGTCAGGAAGTGTGCTGAGGAAATAACACCCTTTAAAACCTGAAGGTGCTTATTAGATTTTGGGGTCCTGTATGTGGCTAAACTGCCAAAATGTCTCTCACATGTGGTATCCCCATACTCGGGATCAGAGGCGTCCCTAGGGTTGGTGTCACCCGGTGCAATACCACGTGGTGTCACCCCTCCAGAGAGGAAGGAGTGGTGCCGGTGTAGCGGTAAAATGAGTATCCCAACCCGTGAAGATATGTGTCCCCTGAAGCAACTGCCCATGTGCCAATTTCAGGCCGAAGAAGCCGATCTCCGACTTTAGCACAGAGCTGCCACAGTTAACCCCTTACAGGCTGCAAACCGCTGAAGCTGATCCCAGGGATCACAATGGGTTGCAAGATCAGTTAACCTGTATAAGTTGAACCTTTATGGGGGTTAACTGATCTTGCAACCCATAACGATCCCCGGGATCAGCTGCAGCGGTTTGCAGCCTGTAAGGGGTTAACTGTGGCAGCTCTGTGCTAAAGTCAGAGATCAGCGATTATTCCAATATAAACCAGCGCAAAACACAATTAATAAATAATAAATAAATATAAAATAATTTTCAAAGTCCAGTGATGGAAATAAGTGACCACAATCCCGTGACACAAAAATCTAAAAAATATATATAAAAGTCCAGTGATCTAAAAAAACTTTCTTAAAAAATAAACTTCAGTGCTTCAAATAATTCTTCCACCATCCACCAGTGCCAAAAACCAACATAAACCGCACTCACCAGATATTGGTGAGTAAAACACCTTTCAGGATTATTTAGGGCTCCTGGACCCCCTTTGAGGACTCCTCTATTTTCCACCTCAGACCTATGGGTGATTCTTCATTCGTCTCCTCGCCACACCACCAAGTTCCAAAAGGGAGAAAAAAACGAATAGTGTAATACTGTTATACCCCTTTTATAATTAATTCATGCCAAACCACTCACATTTCAAAGGATAAAAACCAGCATTTATTTAAGGATATTTTTTAGATTTTTGTGTCACGGGATTGTGGTCACTTATTTCCATCACTGGACTTTGAAAATTATTTTATATTTATTTATTATTTATTAATTGTGTTTTGCGCTGTTTATATTGGAATATTTGTTTTGGTTTATATACCTATGCACAGCAGCATTTCACTTATAACTGTTTGTTAATAGATTGATCCTGGGCACTGTGGTTTTTTCTGATTTAAATTTAGAGATCAGCGATTGGCTTCTTCGGCCTCAAACCGGCACATGCGCAGTTGCTTCAGGGGATACATATCTTCACAGGTCCGGGATACTCATTTCACCGCTACACCGGGGGCAGCTGTCACTGTGCCGGGAATCCGGGATCACCCTAATAACTGGTCAGGATCTTCACAGAGCCCAGAGGCTCTGCTGGCATCCTACTCCTGCACCTCCTGTGATGGTGTCACCCGGTGCAGCCCACACTCCCCACACCCCCCTAGGGACGCCACTGCTCTGGTTAAGTAGCAGAATGTGTTTTGGGGTGTCATTCCACATATACCCATGGCATGTGTGAGAAATATCTTATTAAATTAACAAGTTTGTGTAAAAAAAAAAATCCAAACATTTGTGGGAAAAAATAAAACCCTCTATGCCTCTCAGCAAATACGTTGGGGTGCCTACTTTCTCAAAAGGGATCATTTGGGAGGTGTTTGAACTGTCCTGACATTTTATGCCCAACATTAAAAGCTCCTGCCCCACACCGCCCACTCTTCTAAATACAATGTACTGTGTATGTTATAGTGTACAAATGTATTGTTAAAACTGCTACTGCTGGCTATTTACTATAGCTCTTTTATACCGAGAGTTTCTGTTGACTTTGTTATTCACATGTTGTTATAGTTATGTTCCTTCCTGTTTGGAATATATCAGACAACTCCAGGCACATGGGTGGTGTGTGTGCTTCTTGGTTTTTTTCACAACCATAACAGACAGCTGTAGACAAATTTATTAGTCAACAAGTAAAAGCAAACCAAAAACACAATTTAATTCACTTTAAAATTCAAAGCAAACTCACTCATCCATCCATGTGTCCATGCTTTATTTTGCTGCAAAATCAGTTTGAAAGACATCCCCTAGTATTTCTGGCCATGGCCATCTTGAGTAAAGGCAGCTGATTCATGTAGCATGCACTTCCTGGAATCCATTTGCCCTTAGTTCAGGCAAGCAGGCAGGAGGGTATGCTTAGCTCAGAAAACCACTTCTACCCTTATGAAGACTCCTGGGATGTATGACAGTATTTGCCTAGGCCTGGAAACCAGGAAGTAACAGAACAAATGTAAAAAAAAAAAAGTTTAAAACAAGTACATATGATATAATTTCTTATTTTTTTGCTAATGCTAGCAGCATTAGGATTATTAATAGTCAATTATTGATTGAGAGAAATGATCAAACACCATTTACAAAATATTATTTTGTTATCTTTCTTTATGTTATCAAATTTTTCACAAAGGTGATAATGAGATTTAAGGCCCAATTGAAGTTTAAAAAAATTAGTTTGTGTTTAATATTCCTACTGTTTTATCTTGTTAAATTGCTCCCCCTGTGACAGTGCAATATCCTCTCCCTGGAGCTAAGCAGCAGAGAGGACCGCATGCTGCATCTTGGAAGGAAGAAGGTGAAGTCACATGTTCCACCATCTCTGGAAGTATTGGTCATTTGCGGGGCTCCAGCAGACGTGAATGCACTGAAAGGGCAAAGTACAGGTTTGTTTTAGAGCAACCCTGTCAGTATCATAAAAAACCTCACTGGAATGCACCCTGTAGAAGAATGGGCTGTATATATACATTAAATTGGCAAAAGTATTGGGACACCCCTCCAAATCATTGGATTCAGGTGTTCCAATTACCTCCATGGCCACAGGTGTATAAAATCAAGCACCTAGGCATGCAGACTGCTTCCATAAATATTTGTGAAAGAATGGGTCACTCTCAGGAGCTCATTGAATTCAAGCATGGTACCATGATAGGTTGCCACCTGTGCAATAAGTCCATACGTGAAATTTCCTTGCTACTACACCGTGTTCCAAATTATTATGCAAATTCTATTTAAGTGTCACAAAGATGAAATATTTTGTTTTTCAGTTTAACTCCTGGATGGCATTGTGTCTGAGGGCTCTTTTGATCACTGAAAACAATCTCGGACACCTGTGATAATTAGATTGGCCGGTGAGCCCAATTTAAGGAAAAACTACTAAAGGAGGGTGTTCCACATATTACGCAGAGCACCATTTTCAAGCAATATGGGGAAGAAAAAGGATCTCTCTGCTGCCGAAAAAAGTGAAATAGTTCAATGCCTTGGACAAGGTATGAAAACATTAGATATTTCACGAAAACTTAAGCGTGATCATCGCACTATTAAGAGATTTGTGGCTGATTCAGAGCACAGACGGGTTTGTGCAGATAAAGGCACATTGAGGAAGATTTCTGCCAGATCCATGCATCGGATCAAGAGAGCAGCTGCTAAAATACTATTACATAGCAGCAAACAGATATTTGAAGCTGCTGGTGCCTCTGGAGTCCCACGGACATCAACGTGTAGAGTCCTCCAGAGTCTTGCAACTGTGCATAAACCTTCTATTTGGCCACCACTAACCAATGCTCACAATCAGAAACGGCTGCATTGGGCAGAAAAATACATGAAGACTAATTTTCAAACAGTCCTGTTCACTAATGAGTGCCGTGCAACCCTGGATGGTCCAGATGGATAGAGTAGTGGATGGTTGGTGGACGGCCACCCTGTTCCAACAAGGCTGCGACTTCAGCAAGGCAGTGATGGAGTCATGTTTTGGGCCAGAATCATGGGCACAGAGATCGTCGGCCCCTTTAGGGGCCCCGAAGGTGTAAAGATGACCTCTGCAAAGTATGTGGAGTTTATGACTGACCACTTTCTTCCCTGGTACAGAAGGAAGAACTATGCTTTCCGTAATAAAATCATCTTCATGCATGGCAATGCACCATCTCATGCTGCAAATAATACCTCTGCATCAATGGCTGTTATGGGGATAAAAGGAGAGAAAGTCATGGTGTGGCCTCCATCCTCCCCTGACCTCAATCCTATTAAGAACCTTTGGAGCATCCTCAAGCAAAAGATCTATGCGGATGAGAGGCAGTTTACATCCAAACAGCAGCTCTGGGAGGCTATTCTGACATCTTGCAAACAAATTCAAGCAGAAACTGTCCAAAAACTCACAAGTTCAATGGATGCAAGACTTGTGAAGTTGCTATCAAATAAGGAGGAGTCCTATGTTAAAATGTAACGTGACCTGTTAAAATGTTTAAAAAATTAAAATGTTGTTAAAAGTTTGATTGAAATAGCTTTTGATTTCCGTAAATATGCTGCAAACACAAAAAATTACAATTTTCAGTTCTTTACAACCTATAAAGTGTTTTGAAACTTACTGTGCGTAATAATTTGGAACAGTACATTGTAAGTGTTTTATGTTTAAAAAAAAATACTGTTATCATTAGGAGGTTTGTTCAATACAATTTAAATTTTACTCTTAATAGTTGATAACATGAGAATTATGCTGACTGTTATTTACATCAATTATTTAGGTAAATGAGAAAAATATCATTTGCATAATCATTTGGAACAGGGTGTAAATATTCCACGGTCAACTGTTAGTGGTATTATAACAAAATAGAAGCATCTGGGAACATCTACTCAGCCACGAAGTGGTAGGCCACATAAAAAGACAGAGCCAGGTCAGTGTACAGTGAGCAGAAGTCGCCAACTGTCTACAGAATCAATAGCTAAAGACTTCCAAACTTCGTACAGCCTTCAGATTAGCACAACAGTGTATAGAGAACTCCATGGAATGCGTTTCCATGGTTGAGCAGCTGCATCCAAGCTTTACATCACCAAGTGTAATGCAAAGCATAGGATGCTGTAGTGTAAAGCACACCGCCACTGGACTATAGAACAGTGGAGACGTGTTCTCTGGAGTGATGAATCACACTTCTCCTGTCTGGCAATCTGATGAACTGGTCTGGGTTTGGTGGTTGCCAAGAGAATGGTACTTGCCTGACTGCATTATGCCAAGTGTAAAGTTTGATGAATGGGGGATTATAGTGTAGGGTTGTTTTTCAGGGGTTGGGCTTGGCCGCTTGCTTCCAATGAAGGGAACCCTTAACCTCCCTGGCGGTATTCCTGAGTGTTGCTCGGGGTTAATTATCAGTGCCTAAAGTGGTAACCCCGAGCTACACTCGGGATTACCCTGCAAAGTTGCTCCGGGATCCCTGTTTCACTTACCTTGTCCTGCGCTCCCTCGATGTCCCCCCTGCAGCGTCACCGGCCATCTGCTCCAACCGATGCCGTCTTCCGGGTTCCGGTCCCTGCGAGTGTCGAGACATACGGGGGCCGGAACTGGCGGGAAATTTAAAAATTTTAAAAAGTGACATTCACTAATTACACTAATATCACATAATAAAACATTACTGTATCAAACCATTTCACATATATTTTGTCCCGAGTGCTTTGTCATGTGCCCTGCCTGCATTTTGACTGTTCTTTCTGCCTTGAAACTGAAAAATGTCCATGGCGTCCAAAAAGCGTACCTTTTATGTCAAAAGCAGTTTTAGACCAGCTAGAGAACAGCGATAGTAAATCAGAACCACTTGCAGAATTGAGTGATAATGATTCGTGGGGAAATTCCTCATCAGACACGGAAAACAATTTTGCGACTGAGCTCAGTGATGTGCGAACTTGGCGCTATATTTAAAATTTCAGTGTTTTTGGTTTGGTTATATTATTGAATTAAATTTATAATTATTATATTATTATTTTTTGTGATCATTTATTATATTATAATTTATGATTTTGTGTTCCAAATTTTATTATACCCGGGATGTTTACTAGACTCTTACTAGACTCTTGTTCAGATAGATTTCAGTGAGTTATTCCTAAAAATTACAGGCCTACAATAAAAAAAGGACATATTTCCATGCAAAAAAATGTACCGCTTTGAGCACAGAAATACGGACATAATCAGACTGCTAGGGAGGTTAAGGCATCAGCATACCAAGACATTTTGGACAATTTCATGCTCCCAACTTTGTGGGAACAGTTTGGGATTGGCCCCTTTCTGTTCCAACATGACTGAGCACCAGTGCATAAAGCATGGTTCATAAAGACATGGATAAGCGAGTCTGGTGTGGAGGAACTTGACTGGCCTGCACAGAGTCCTGAGCTCAACCCAATAGAACACCTTTGGGATGAATTAGAGCAGAGACTGCAAGCCAGGCCTTCTCATCCAACATCAGTGCCTGACCTCAAAAATGCGCTTCTGGAAGAATGGTCAAACATTCCCATAGACACACTCCTAAACCTTGTGGTCAGCCATCACAGAAGATTGAAGCTGTTATATCCGCAAAGGGTGGGTCAACTCAATATTGAACCCTACGGACTAAGACTGGGATGCCATTAAAGTTCATGTGAATGTAAAGGCAATATATTGTATATCTATCTGGACGGTGGCAGTCTTCAGTCATTTCAGCCACAGCTGCTAACCAACACAAGAATAGTGAGGACAATAACATTCATGAATTTTCTCGGTACCCTGGAAAGACAAAACAACATTGCTTAAAAAAAGCATGAAAATCTATTACATAAAGCTTTTAAAACATAATATTGAAAACGATATAACAATCGAACATGGATCGATGTCCAAGGCTCCATTGTAGCCGATCCATCTTTGACTTTTACCATATATATGTTTTGACATTATGTTTTAATGTAATAAATTTTGATAGTTTTTTTAAGCTTTTCTTTGTCTTTCCAGGGTACTGAGAAAATCCAGAAATTCTGTTGTCCTCACTTATCAAGCATTTTTAGGATGTGGTGCCTCTGTATTATCCTTCATCCAAGGCACATGAGTAATCCATAGACACGATGTGTTGGTTGTGTCCCATAATGGGCACTGTTGTTACTCATCCTGGCCTCCAAGTCACTACAGGTGACAGTGGTAACTTAGAGGTCAGTGAAGGTACCAGAGTACATGAGGACTCATAGTTCTCAGGTGGGTATGAGATGTGATGAGTGTGCTGAGGGTATGCAGGTGCCTGGTGAAGTGTGCTGAGTGATTGGAGTAAAGTGCAGGGTGTGTATTCAAAATACTCAGACTGCTTTCACTTTACATTGTGCTGTACCTTACATCGGGGGTCAGAACAAACGTTTGCGGCCATTTGACTGATAGAGCTGGTCTGGGCTTGCTGACCCAACATCCCAGAGGATCAAACAGAGTGAAATGCAGGGACTATTGCAGGGAACGTTGGGGCTGTAGTAGGGAGCAAGAGCTGCATAAACCAATGCCTCCTCTGTTAGTACTGGCTTCTGTCTCATGCAGAGTGATACCAATTGCACTCCACCACTTATCCAGATTAGTGGTCTCCAGAGTGGTGCCAGCAGCAGGAAAGTAGAGATCTTCAGGTCAATGTGAAGCAATACACGGGGCAAAATATTATAGGACTGCTTTCACGCTGGTGGACTGCGGTTTACCCATACCATGGGTGCAGTGCAGTTTGCCTGCAGCTTTCATGAACGTTTGCTGTGCTTAGCCATGGACTTCTATTATATCCTCCAGGTTTGTTGTGCTTTCAAAAAGTGCACCACACTTGCAGGATATAATAGAAGTCTATAGCAAAGCGCAGCTAACCCTGAAGAGTCGCAGATGTGCTACACCCAGTGGTGTATTTAGGTTTTGTGCTGCCCTAGGCAACACAAAAATTGCACCCCCCCTCTCACAGAGATAGCCTGACATTGACCAACAACACCCCTGCCCCCCCCCCCCAAGAGAGCCTTCCACTACCACTGCCCCCCATACACCAGCCACCATCTGCAACGGCGAGAGAGAGAAAGACACTCACTTTCACAGCTCCGGCTATCCCTGGGAACAAGAATGGGGTAGTGCATACACCGTTGTGAAACCTGCAGTCTCTCTCGGAAACCACCAGGTCCCCATGCCGTGTGTGTCCCTTCTTCCGTTCCCTCTTCCGAGGGTAAGTGCTGCCTCCCCCCTGAAAAATGCTCGCAGAGATAGCGTGACATTAACCAACAACACCCCTGCCCCCCCAAGAGAGCCTTCCACTACCACTGCCCCCCATACACCAGCCACCATCCGCAACGGCGAGAGAGAGAAAGACACTCACTTTCACAGCTCCGGCTATCCCTGGGAACAAGAATGGGGTAGTGCATACACCGTTGTGAAACCTGCAGTCTCTCTTGGAAACCACCAGGTCCCCATGCCGTGTGTGTCCCTTCTTCCGTCCCCTCTTCCAAGGAGAAGTGCTGCCCCCCCCCCGAAAAATGCTGCCCTAGGCAAATGCCTTGTTTGCCTTGTGGGAACTCAGAACTCTAAGGACTTATTTACATTTGCAGTTTGGGGGTGGTAAAACCTCATAGTTAAGATGTGCTTTTACCACCCCCTCCCCAACCGCAGCCCCTTTAGTTGAAGTGGCCAGGGGTGTACACATGTTGTAGCTGGTTGATGGGTGTAGCACCTGCCAAGCATAATCAATTCAAGTAACTAAGGCCGCTCTGCAAGTGCCCTGCAACCTTGTGCAGTACAGCAAACAAGGAATTAAAGCAAGCAGCATTTCATGCAGTTGTGGGGTGCTTGAAAAGTGTCCCCAATTACTTGAATGAGTCACAATTGGCAGGCAGCAGCACCCACCAAAAGCAACAAGGGGTTTAATTCCTGGTGTGGCATGTGTACACCTTTGGCTGCTGCCTCACCAGCTAAAGGGGGTAGGGATTCGGGGCTAAAACCGCGACTCAACCTCAGGGTTGTTTCACCCCCCCCAACTTTGTGTCTGAACGAGCCCTAAGGGTGACGTTGCTGCTCCTCTGAAAAGCAATCCAAGTGTGTTTGAAAGGTGGTGATGATGCAATATGTTGCCTCCTCACCACCTGACTTAAACCCATGATTGCTGTGCAATGCACGTGATTGCGACAAGGTAGTACGCCAATTAAAGGTTTAAATAAGGTGTGAGGAGGTGCCACTAGGCAGCACTGTGCCCAGTGATCTTTGATTTCTCCCATTTTGTTCAGGTAGATCTGTACCTCTTAAAGGTTGCCTACATGCCCCCCTCTGAACACTGTGCTTTACCTTACATACTCTCCCCTGAACCTTGTGCTCTATGTTATATATCCCATAGCACCAATCATTACAGTATTGTCATATAATATAATATAAGACGGAAGGTTTTTGTACCACTGGGACTTCTGTATTCCACCCCATTTAACGAATAAGCACACTTGTTTCTGCTTCTGTATATATTTGTTACAGTTATGAAATATATTAATGAAAAGAATTGCTCTTTATTTCATTTTTTTTTCCAGGAGTGAATAGAAAGCAGAGCACACTCAGCAGACGTGCACCTTGATATCACAGTAAAGTGCAAAATACATGTGGGTGGAAGGAAAATGTGCATTGTTACTTTGCTCCTCTTTGTTCTAAATGAAGGAAACAATTATGGCTTGACAGCTAATCTTCTTTTCATCGATGATAATGTTGATGTTGATTTCTGTGTCATATAGAAAAGCAGAAAACATTTTGTGCTGACAAGGACAAAGCAATATCATAAAGCCCATTTGACGGCATGGCGTAAATTAAAGTGTTCTGGTAAATTGTGTTAAAGAAGCTTCTTTTATAAGCCCTCAAATCAACATCACAGGTCAGCAGTCGTTAAATGAATCTTGTAGTTGGAGAATCATGCAATCCAACAGTGCTGGTTTCCTTCTGAACATGCTAATCACCTGTTTCTGGATTGAAAACTTTCTGCATCCTTGGCCTGGAACAGGTATGCAGAAAGCAAAGTGCACCCAATGTTCCTGGTCTCTATACTTGTTTAAAATGTTACTAAACCCACAACAGTAAAATCAGTCTGTGTATGCATTAAAGCATGCTTGTTATACTCACTGTGGAACCTAAGGGGTTATGCTCTGAATTGTGTAAAAAGGATGTTTGATTCTGTCTTCTCTGATCCTCCCCTTCTTCACTGTCCCCAATCCATCTGCTGATAGTAGAGCCTTTGGGGCAAGCTATACATGCTCAGTTTGGTGCATATTGCTAGAGAGTTTTTTTTTCTTGGGAGGGTGCATGTGATCCTGCAGCCTCATAGGACAGTCAGGGGAGAATGAAAACTCCTACAAGCCAGGGCTGTACTGGACACTGGTAGAAGTCACAAGTCTGCAATATACTGCTGATGAAAAAAGGTATTAAACAGTTTATATTTACTAAAATAATTGCATTTCCATGTTTTGTGTACTGTGGGAGACCAGATACAGTGAATGCAGGGTCCTGGGTTTAGTAACACTTTAAAGTCAATAACTGAGAAAGCTGAGCACTGAAAATACTGGATCACTATGACACTGAACGAGAATATTTAGAAAGAGAAGACATCAAAGGCAGCCTACGGGTTTCCTTTAGTAATCAGCCATCAAATTCACTTTGCTAAAATATAGCAATCTTCATTGGCAATGGGTTAGATGAGTGTCCCCATCTGAACTCATTCAAGTCCCATTGCCCTGAAGATGTTGTTACCTGTGCAGTGTTAGAAACTTCTGACACTCAGGGAGACAAATGAAAACGGAAGTGGAATATGTAACAGTTAGACTTTTCTAAATCCCATTTCTTTCCTTTCCTGCTTATATTTTGCCTTCCCTTGTTCCTCTCTCTCTCTCTCTCTCTCTCTCTCTCTCTCTCTCTCTTTCTCTCTCTCTCTCTCTCTCCCTCTCTCTCTCATGGACACGCTAATTGCTTGTTTTAAATAAAACCTTTTATTTCATTATAGTTTATGCCTTGTTTGTGCTTCTCCATGCAATGCAGGCAGATCATGGCGGTAGGGTTGCCACCTCATCCCTTTAGTACTGAACACATATTAATTGCACAGATTCTAAAGCCAATTTAATGCAGATAAGGCACTAAGTGAGTTTAAATGCCACCTTAACCGCCTCCCGCCAGCCATATAAGGAAATGACGGATGAGCTGCGGTTCTCTCGTTCTGGGAGGACGTCATATGGCGTCCACCTACTCTAGCCGCGCATGCGCAGCCCCCGGGGGCACGCAGCGCTTTGATCGGTGGTGTGCTGTGTCCCTGGGTCACCAATGAGCGGAAAGAGCTGATGATGTTGGCTCTATCATGTGATCAGCTGTGTCCAATCACAGCTGATCGTATGTAAATAAGGAAATGCCGGTTATTGGCATTCCTCTTCTCACGAGCTGTCACGCACTGATGATCAGATCAGCTCCTCACGCGCTGATGCTCAGTGCCCTGATGATCAGTATAGCCCCATCAATGCCACCTGTCAGTGTCTATCAATGCCACCTGCCAGTGCCCATCAGTGCCACATCAATGCCACATATCAGTGCCTACCAGTGCACATCAATGCCACATATCAGTGCCCATCTGACCTGTCTTTCAGTGCCAGTCAGTGCCTCCTATCAGTGCTGCCAATCAGTGCTACCTATCAGTGCCAGTCAGTGCTGCCTATCAGTGTCCATCAGTGCCTCATATCAGTGCCTGTCAGTGCCGCCTAACAGTTCCAGTCAGTGCTGCCTAACAGTGCCAGTCAGTTCCGCCTATCAGTGCCAGTCAGTACTGCCTATCAGTGCTACCTATCAGTGCCACCTATGATTGACATACATGAGTTTGGCTTTTCAGTGTCCATCAGTAATGCCTGTCAATGCCCATCAGTGCCACCTACCAGTGCCTCCTCATCAGTGCCCATCAGTGCTGCCTATCAGTGCCCATCAGTGCAGTCTCATTAGTGCACATCAGTGAAGGAGAAAAATTACTTATTTACACAACTTTATAACAGAAACTAAGAAAAAAAATTTTTTTTTTCAGTTGTTATTGGTTTCTTTAGCAAAAAATTAAAAAAAACAGAGGTGATTAAATACCACCAAAAGAAAGCTCTATCTGTCTAAAAAATGATAAAAATGTCATATGAGTACAGTGTCGCATTACCGTGCAATTGTCATTCAAAGTGAAACAGCACTGAAAGCTGAAAATTGGCCTGGGCAGGAAGGGGGTGAAAGTCAAATGGTTAATCATCCATAGAACCTGTGTAATCAATATATGTTTGGTTTTAAATGGATGAGGTGGCAACCTCATATGGCGGGTGGGAGCGACCCGTAGGTTTCTGTACATAGCTTCCTGAAAACATCACAACACCCTACCTCCTCTCAAGAGCCCTTGTCCTGATGGAAGCAGTGAGCTAGCCCTTGGAGAGTTATGCAAATATCAAAATGCTTTGATGGATGGATGCCAGATTGGAGCAGTGGGAGTTCCTGGGCAGACTGTCCTAGGTAACGCCAACATGTTATGCTGAGCCTCCATAATTAAAAGTTGAAACTGAAATTCAATGAATGAAAGGGGTGGACCAGGAACAGTGAGGCTGTGAAGGAAAGGGTTAAATGATGCTGGTGTGATCTGTCTGAATTACTGCAGCTTCTAATACACACTATGAGAATCTCAGTGTGTGGTGCACTTAGAGTAAGCAATTTCAGTACAGGAGAGGAGTGTATACAACTGTACAAGACTGAAGGGAAGGCTGGAGTTCACCTTTAAGCCCTCATGCACACGAGACGTTTTGATAACGCTGGTAGCGTTAGCTGTGTAAAGTCATGTTAAAAACGTGAGTTTTTCAGCTTTTTTTGGTGGTTTTGCATTAACGTTTAGCAGCGTTTTGCCACGGTTGCATTTTTTAGCGTTTTTTTTTTGGAAAAAAAATATTTTTTTGTCAAAAAAGTCCAAAAACGCCATTTTTACCTCGTTTTGCCACATTTTCAGCATTATAGCGTCTTTACAGCTAAAAAAAACTCCTCTAGAAACACACTAGTCCTGGGTTTTGTTTCCAGCCAAAGAATGTTGAAGCCAAAAAACATTGACTACAGTCTATGTGTGCATGGACACATAGGATAACATGCTGGGGGGTTTACTAGCTGTAGAAAAAAATGGCAAAAGCCAAAAAGAGGCACTGTAAAAGTGAGCATGAGGACCAAATATCATATATAAGATGAGGTATTTACTGGCTTCGTGACTCCAGGCAGCTAAATGATCAGGCCCAAGAGACAAACCAATATGCCCATATGGAAGAAAAATATATTTGAAATATATTTAAAAATATTCTTCCCAAATATATTGCCATATATTTGAAATGCTACAATTTTAGCCATATTCAATATATTTCAAAATATATTTCAATAAATACATAGTCCTGGGTTTTGTTTCCAGCCAAAAAACACCCTGTCAAAAAACATTGATTACAGTGTATGTGTGCATGGACACATAGAATAACATGCTGGGGGGTTACTGGCTGTAGAAAGAAACGTCAAAAGCCAAAAACATCAGCTGTAAAAACGTCAAGTGTGTACGAGAACTCAGGCTCCATTCACACTTGTGCAACTTCCATTGTGACTTTACATTGTGAATTGATGCGATTTTGGATGAGTGTGACTTTGGCTTTGATCAAGGATAATTGTTTTCTACTAAGTTGCACCCAGGTCACAACCATGTCGCATGTATATCATTCATGTGAGACTTTCAGCCGACTTTGGAGGGTTTACATTGAAGTCTATGGCCCTCAAGTTCCATGAAAGTCGGACGAAAGTAGTGCAGGAACTACTTTTAAGTCTCTGCAACTTGAAGTCGCACAGATACGAATGGCATTCATTGGGAAACATGGAGTGCAACTTGTCATGTGACTTTGGACTGCACAAGTCCTCCTGTGTGCTTTGTTTACCCATCTGCTTTCATCTAGCATCGAGAACAGTGAGCCGTTTCTAGAGACACTGTAGACATTCTAGAGTGCAAATTTTGGCAATTACTCTCTATATAATAATATATAATAAGACAGTAGGGCAGCAAAGTAAAGCAGAGGATGTAAATGGATGTAAATGGATGTTGGTACACCTACAGTACATCTTGAGTTGGTGTATTTGTGATGAGGATGATAGGAGTGGGTTTTGTGAGATCAAGTTTAGGCCTCATGCACACTGAGCATTTAGCCCCAGTGCTTGAGACTCCGGGCTATAGGGGATCATGGGGCCCATGTGTCCTTGCCCAAACTCAAAAAAGCCTATGAAAAAGGTACCAGGGGCATCTCATGGGGCCCCCTACTGACCCGGGCCCTCGGACAGTGCCCGAGTTTCCAAATGGTCAGTCAGCCCCTGCCTACAACTCCTTTCCTCTTCCTTTTCCTGTAGGGGTTCCCCAAGGTTATGTTCCAGGACTTCTTTTAATCTCTATCTATACATCCTCCCTGGGTGAGTATATAGCCTCCCTAAGGCTTACAATAACATCTCTGTTCTGATTAAACCCACATTCAGTGCCGGGACCAGGTCACTTAGCGCCCAGGGTGAACATGCCAAATTGTCCCCCCCCCCCAAGATGTACAGTATGAGCCTTATGTGTCCTCAAATATCCACCCCCCCAAGAAAAAACTGAGCATTAATCTGCATGCTTACACCTAAGCATAAATTCTCCCTTCTCCCAGTGCAACCCCCCCCCCCCTGCAGAAATGCCCCTCCCAGCAGAAATATTTGCTTCCCCATCTCCTCCCCAGTTCAAATCCTCTCTCTCCCCGAATCTCCCCCAGCAAAAATCCCCCCCCCCAAAAAAAAATCACCCCTCCTAGCACAAATCCTCTACCGCTCACATTTTCCCTCAGAGCACAAATCCTTTCCTCCCCACTCCAAAGTCTCCTCCCAGCACAAATCCCCACATTCCCCTTCCTAGCACAAATTCTCCCCACCAAAAAAAATTACCTTCCTAGCACAAATCCCCTCCCCCCTCCATATAACCTCCTCTAGTGCTACCCACAAATTCCCCCTCCTAGGACAATTCCTCTTCCCTTATCTCCCCTCTCAACACAAATCTCGCCAAATAACCACTCCTAGATCACCCTCATCCCAAATGTTTCCTCCTAGAACAATTCTTACCTCCTGCTGTGCCCGAAAATCCACCTCCAAATACAAATCCCCTCCACCCAATCTCCTCGTAGCACCCCCCACCTCATATGATTCCACAGTACCCAGGGCAGCCGCCCCTTCTGTCAACTCTTTGTCCCAGCCCTGCCCACACTTATCCCTACTCTTTGGGCTTCACTAATTTTCTAATTGACATATCAGTATGGGTGCCATACCACTTCCTGAAACTCAATCTTTTCATAATTGAGGTTATAATATTTCCTTGTACTGTTACTGTACTGTTTCAATTTATTCTGTAAGGTTCTGTGCAAAGTGTTGGTGTTATATAAATCCTGTATAAAAATAATAATGGTGGCAGAAAAACAGTTCGGCCAAATGGAAACTCCATTGCTGCCACTATTTAATGTTAATGTACGTACAGTAGCTTTGTATTAGCTTTCATTTCCCAACCAATTAAGCACCCAGACAGAATCTATTTTCCAAGGATAGCAATATTATTTTGTTTTGCACACACATTAATAAATGAGATCATTTTAGCATTTTTAAGGAATCTGAATGTGGAAAAAAAGAAAAAAAATGAAGGACATGGAAAGCAACTCTGACTCTCCAATTCAACATTCTAACTGTCTTTTCAAATCAGATTCACAACCAATCAGCAATTAATGAATGTAAAATTCAGGTTTTCCATTCCACCCTATGTTTATTATTTATTAGGCAAGTAGCATAGGTGAATAAATGATTAACTTTTATAATGGATTCTTATTTTTTAATGCTTTTAGCCCTTTAAGCAAAGTTGATCAAATAGAACAGTGGCTGCACTTAAATCTAAACTTCAATTACATTTGGATATGTTTTCATGCAATAGATTTTGTTATTCATCTTGGCAATGCTTGAGTGCAGCAAGCTGCCAACTGTGAAATGTACTCTGGTTGTTTATAACCAGGTGTGCTGGAAGCACAGGCCATACATGGGTTGAATTCTGAACAAATTGTCTTTAGAAAATTGGAAATTTTGTGTGTTTTGTAATCCAATGGTGCCACCATTGATTTCAAAATTCAACCAACCAAGCCTTCGATTTCACCCCATTTTGCTACAGAAAAGAATTTTCATGCCTGTGAATCTTCTTTTCTTTCGAGGTCACAGCCCATGCTCATTTCTTTTTTGATTATCCCGATTCTCTCATCATGGATTAGAAATGTGATAATTTAAAAAAAAATTTCCAACATGCCCAATCACTCAAGTTCGATGTCTGCATAAAAATCAGCCGATGCTGCGGCCCAATATTGGTGCGAAATTCAAACTAAAGTTCTTAGTTACGATTTTCAGAAGAAAATTTGTTTTGGAATTCAACCCATGTATGTACTACATTATTCCTTAATTCTTTGCCTGTGATTTTGTAGACAAGATATATCTGACCCACCTATATGTACTGTAGGTCTTCTTGCAGTTTATGTACAGTATGTACACACTTGATCTGCATCCACTGATTTCTCCTGAAAGCAGGAAGGTTGCCGAGCATACAATGACTAGAGTATGTAGTCCCAGTTAAAAGCTTTGTGCAGTCTAGCAATGGGGAGCAGATGTAAAAGCAACAATTTGAAAAAGTGAGTAGACGTTTTGACTCCAGTATAAGCCCAAGGTTTCCTAAATAGCTCATTAAAAAGTGCAACTTCACTCTACCCTACTACATGTGGCACTTTTTGGGAAGTGGGTATCTAGTTTTGATAGGTACCTGCTTCCACTTCCACTTGGACTGCCTAGGTGAATGATTAAAGTGGTTGTAAGTTGGATAGTGTGTACTTGTGTCAATCGAGAGCACAAAGTGTCATTTCAGTCTGCTGTTTCGTTCCTCTACTATCAGCATGAGTCACTTCTGACAAGTTTTTTTACCCCAAGCGAAAAATAGTGATGGGGAGAGACCTCCAGCAGATTGACAGCCTCAGCTCTGTTCCTGTGAGCTGTATATAGTGGAGTATGTCTCTTCACTCCAATCAGCTCCAGAGCCCTCCTCACTGAGCTCTGCAGAGTGTAACGTCATCTCTCATCTGAAGACTGCAGATAAACAGGTACAACTTATTTAGGATGATTTGCTTAATCTCTGTATATCACCTGAGGCTAGTCACCTCACTGGGTAAGTTCCCGCCTTGCTGACCCTCCATCGGTAAGACCCACTTTCATTCCCACTTTCATAGTGATGCAGAAAAGCCACATGTTAAAACATTGATATCTGATGGGCCTTCTCTCCTGTCCATCCCAGGTACTTTTATATGATATCATATAGGATGGACAGGGGAGGAGGGCTAGCGGGGATTAGCATGCCAGAGGACTGTGTTACCGCTGTGTCCCTACTAACCAATGTACACTGCCTCGCTGACCTTCACCCTGCTGATCTTCACCTTGCTGACCCCTGTGCACAGCACTGCTGACCTCCACACTGCTGCCCCCTGTACATTGCCCTGCTGACCTCTGTCCTTTGCTTTGCTGCTAACCCTTGTACACTGCCCTGCTGACCTTCACCCTGCTAACCCTTGTACACTGCCCTGCTGACCCCTGTACACTGCCCTGCTGACCCCTGTATCCTCTGCCCTGCTGCTAACCCTTGCACATGGCCCTGATGCTGACCCCCCCCCTTCTCTGCCCTGCTGACCCTATAATCTGCTCTACAAATTCCTGACCCCTGCACACTGCCCTACACACTCTTGACCCCTGTGAACTCAGCCCTAAAATCTAATGGCCCATGTACACTGCCCTGCAAGCTGCTGATGACTCGACACTACCTTATAAACTAATTTTTACTGGGGCCTTGCTACTGTTTTTAATTTTTTTAAAGGCAATCTTGGATCTCCATCTTCTATGATGTCCAGGTAGATCTTCACCTCTCAAAGGTTGCCTACTCCTGCTCTAGGCTGAAGATCCTCTTAAGGTGTTGATTAATTTTACTCATGATGCCACTACTTGATATTAGTTGAAATTGTAATCTTGCAACAGATCACTCATAGACCATAAGGATTATTATCTCTGTTCATCCATTAATTAGATTTACACAGCTCTGCTCCACCAGGTTGCTGACTGAACTTTTCTCTGCTGCAGTTAGAGCAATAGAGCTACTGTAGGACATCTCCCTGCCTTAGCCTTTTATTGGACAGGGAAGAAGCAGCAGCATAAAGTCGTCTCTCTACTCATTTTGCTCTCCATTTGTTCAGCATGTTCCTGCTCAGCACACGTACATGCAAAAGAGTCTGAATGGCTGAAAATACTGACCCTCCCTCTCCCAGTCTGCGAATTACTGTACTAGGGATCACAGTAAGCCGATATCAAGCCAAATTCATGTACTTGCATCAGTTGCATTGGAAAAATACATATCTACCTAATTTTCAGCTTTAACTTATAACAGATACCCAGTAAGAAGGTATACTTACAGAACTGGATATAAAATATAATCAAAAATATAACTTTGATATGCAATCTAATGACAAAAAAATGGTTCAAGAAGGATATGAACTTTAAAGAAAAACTGTTTTCAAATTATGATTCCATGAAAGTCACAAAATAAATCCCTACTGACAATTCATAATAATGTTCCTGTTATCTTCATGGTAGTTATCTTTATAGTAATTATCTTGCAGAGTTAGGGAATTTAAATACCATTCAAGCCAATAATGATGCCAATGCAAATGAACAAGATTTTTTTTGTATTAAACTTTGTTGCATCAGTTTTTGGACGTGCTGAACATAGAATTTAAAACAGAATAATATATAAATAATTAGATCCATGCATAGTGTTAATGAGTGCCAAATATAGGCATTCCCACTGAAACCTAGAAAACTTATTAAAAACACGGCCAAATGCATTCATTGCTACTTATTATTCTAAACTACCTACAGCTGAATCTAGTTGTTTTAATTAAATGATCAGCTGCTTGCTCCTGTGACTGCCAGAACTAAGTTTTATATCTAATATAAACATCCCACACATAAAACATGTCCGTTCTTTAGCTGGCTAATTTCCAATCAGCCTGTCAAAAATACATGAGAAAAAAGCGCATTCATCTGACAACAAAATTTCTTAATTTTAGTAAGCACTCAAAGGAAAGAACCAAAGTGACTTTATTTATAAATAGTTTGCTTATGTAAGAAAACATCAACGACTGACCTTTTTTGTGGAAAATGACATAAAAAAACTACAGCCAGTATTTTCTCCATCAAAAAAAAATTTATCTCAGAAGCTGATGAAATCCAGATGTCTAGCCAAAAATATTACACCGGGAAAAAAATAATGAAAGCATGTAGGAACAAGAGGAAGTGTTAAATCTGTGTGCCTTAGGAAGAAGCATCAGTTAAGCAGAAAATGGTTATGTGAATATTGTAGAATGTTTGATTGAAATTTCTAGTCTTAGGCCTAATACACACTGAGTATCACAAATGCTGCTTTGACTTTTTTTCTGCCCCTAAACACCCCTCTAAGGTACACATAGACCTTTACAGGCAGGAGCATCTAGAGGCAAAAAAAATCATTTGCATGTGCAGGAGAGTAGCGTTTCAGCATAAAAAATGCCCGACACGTCACCAGGTCAGCTCCCAAAGCACGAGAAGACCCTCAAATGGCTGATGCGTTTTGAGGAGCGATCATCAGAACCAGTCTCAATTGTTACACAAGCAGTCTGCTTGACCTGGTGAAGTGATTGCTTTGGATACTGATATGCCTTTGTCACTACAGTTGTTTGTGAGTATATATGGTTAGCATTTCTGCCTGGCAGTACTAGGGTCGCTGGTTCGAATCCCAACTCCGGCACCACCTGCCTGGAGTTTGCATGTTCTCCCTCTGACTGGGTTTCCTCCGGGTACTCCGGTTTCCTCCCACACTCCAAAGACATGTTGGTAGGTTAATTGGCTCCTGTCTAAATTGGCCCTAGTATGTATGAATGTGAGTTAGGGACTTCAGATTGTACGCTCCTTGAAAGTTAGGGACTGATATGAATGTACAATATATGCGTAAATTGACGGCGCTATATAAGTACCTGAAATAAATAAATAATATATCTCCTTTGAGCTTAATAAGGATACCTATAAGGTAATGCACTAGGCTGGTACGCCCTCTTTTTGCTTGTTTTGCAGTGGGCTAAAATATAAACGCAAGCTGCACGCTAGGGGGAGAACCCTTGGGGGAATCCAGGATGGAAAAAGATATGGGGGTCCTAGTAGATGACAGGCTCAGCAATGGCACACAATGCCAAGCTGCAGCAAGTAAAGCAAGCAGAATATTAGCATGCATTAAAAAGGGAATTTACTCAAGAGATACAACTATAATCCTAACACTTCATAAAACTCTGGTTCAGCCACATCTAGAGTATGCTGTCCAGTTCTGGTCACCAGTCCTCAGGAAGGATGTGCTGGAGCTGGAGAGGGTCCAGAGAAGGGCAACAAAGTTAATAAGGGGACTAGAGGACCTCAGTTACGAAGAATGACTAAACACACTAAACATATTCTCCCTGGAGAAGAGACATTTAAGAGGAGATATGGTAGGGATATACAAATACCGCAACGGTGATTCTAGCATAGGGATTAAACTATTCAGTCTCAAGGAGTGTAAGAAGACGCGAGGCCACACAATGAAATTGGAAGAGAAATGGTTTAACCTTAAACTGCGTAGGGATTTTTTAACTGTCAGGACAGTAAGGATGTGGAACTCACTTCCACAATCAGTAGTGTCAGCGGGAAGTATCGACAGTTTTAAAAACTCTTGGACAAGTATCTTAATGAGCAGTATACAGGGATACAAGAAATAATGTATTCTACATAAACACACACACCAACACACAGGTTGGACTTCATTGACCAGTGTCCTTATTCAACCTTACCAACTATGTAACCATGTAAAGTTGTGGTCCTTCCAGGGCCTGGACCCACTGAGTGACATCAGTCGACAATGAGCATTGGATCGAACTCCTGTGATCCTTAGGAGAAATTTATCCAAAATAGTTTTGGCTATACTTCTCCTTTAGTATTTCTTAATGGGCTTGTAAATGGCTGGACCTTACATTTTCATGTCCATTAGAAATTGACATGATGCCTCCATAGCACACACTGGCTCTCTAAGCCCTGACTATCTAC
Source organism: Staurois parvus (assembly GCF_062004578.1). Taxonomy (NCBI): domain Eukaryota; kingdom Metazoa; phylum Chordata; class Amphibia; order Anura; family Ranidae; genus Staurois; species Staurois parvus. The sequence continues at coordinate 3,945,693 of NW_028318047.1, read as the reverse complement.
TAGGATTTATTTTCTTGGTATTTCCACATAAGAAAATAAGGATTTAATTCTAATTAGACATAGTTCAATGGAATGCTTATTGGTTTATTTTTCACATTGAAAAAAAAAATTGTGCCTATTGGTGTATTCACTATAAGAAAAGTCAAAGATTCAATTCAAAGGCAAGATGTTCCTATTCAGCTATATTGTGGTATTATATTGGTGTCTTCCTCTTCACTGCTCACAGTGCTCCAGATGTATACTGAAGGACGTAAAGAATCTCTAACCACATACCAAATTGACTCCACATGTCCTTCTCTCATACTGCAGCATTATATTAAGCAGTCAAAAACATTCCTAATCATGCTATTGCTTTATTTCTATTCTATGTGAGATAATGTAACTCTACAGATGCAATAAACCTTGTCTGTTTTAGCTCTCCAGCAACTTTTCAAGCTCTTGTAAAATAGTAGATGGGTCTTATAACCTTTGATGTGCTGCAACTAAAACTCAGACTTATGCCTAATACACACGATTAGAAAATAGGACGAAAAATACAGCTTTCGATGCAGTCGTGCGATAATCTGATTGTTAGTACATAGCTTTCGAGAGCTGATCATGACAGTTCGTGTAAAATTATCCGAAGGGAGAAACTCAAACATTTTTCTCGTACTATACCAGAACGAACGATTTTCCTTTAATCAGTACAGTATTTGTCCCAAAAAAACCACAGAAGACCAAGACCACACATGCTCAGAAACAAAAGAATACATTACAATACAATACAACACATTATATCACTTCCGAAGTTGTATTCTATCATACCAGAAGTTTCATAACTTTAGTAACCTATAGGTTTTCCATATGAGACTAACATACAAAAAAAAACAGACGATCATTTGTTTGGTATTCTCATTGTATGTACTAGGTCTTAGGCTCACAGCTGAATACTCCACTACAATACATACTATATAGGAGCTATCCATCTGTCAAAAGATTTGTAATTCTGTTGATCCAGTCCTGACATTTATACCGCTCTGTCCAATAGCACAGCCAGGATGATGACACCAATTTCTCTGTTTATATTACCAAATGTCCGCTCCCTACCACCAGCATGCTGACTGAACCAGAAGGAGCAGTAACTGATTGTTGAGGAGGACATCTCTCTGCTCTATCTTCTCTGTTCCTATCTCCATGCTCCTTGTCAGCTGATGTGTATGCAGCACATCTAAATGGCTCCTAGTGATGTCCCTCCCTCTCCTAGTGTTTCTCTACAGAACATTACAAGAGTCTAACAGCAAATCCATTCAAGAATTTTAGTTTATTGCACTTAATAACATATGAATGATTAGAGAGCTGCATTAATACGTGTCTTTAAGCTTTGGTTCACAGTGGATACGTCTTTGAAATCACGCTATTTCATGTGAATTCAAAGCCACTGGTCGGTGAGTTTTCATGTGCAGCTTGCCTGGCATCTGTGCGACTTCATGCACAGATGTCTATACAAATAGCACATGAAATCACCAAAAATATGAAATCACCAATAGCAAATGAAATCACCTTTTATTCAAAATCGGTCCTGCGCCACAAAGTCAGAATCACAGCAATTTGAACAAAGGCACAAATAGGGGGTGACTTGTCATGCGATTTAGAACTGTCAAATCGCATGACAAGTCACACCCTGTGATCCAGGGCTTACATCTGCCTGGAGATCAGCTTTAAGCTATTTGTACACAATAATACAGGAAAAACACATGGAGACAATAATGAGAAATGTAGTGTCAGTCATTTCATAAAGACTTCAATTACGCAGGACACACATTTACTGTATATGTAAAGCAAAAGATCCCTTTCAGTGAGGTATCTGGGGTGGAATATTAGAGTGTTTGTTCCTTATTTGTGAAACGTGTCTCTCTGTTTAGCTACAATATTGGTACCCAATATTGTTCACAATGTTGCTTTAAAGAGGACCTTCCCTCTCCTTCCTCTACAGAAAATGGCAATAATATGTCATACAGTGTGCATAAACAAATACACTTTCCTAAGTCCATGATGTTTTATTTTTATTAATGTTCTTTTCCAGACTGCATTTGTAAACCGCAAATTTGAAAAGTGGCACACAAGAGCACATGATGTCCCAGAGCTGGGCTTGAGGCCCAGTTTACATTAGTGCGGCCCGTGCGGCCCTTGTTTGCATGGGCACAGCAGCCCATTCATTTGACAGTGCGGTTTCCATGCGGTTCCCCCACCTGAGATCGTGCCGCAGTAATTGCCCTGTGGGATGAGATGAGATGTGGAAGACGTCTTCCAAGAGAAGCGCGATGCAGGTGGTTGTGGGTGCAGGAATGGCATTGATTCCCCTGCAGGCTAGTGTGAACCTATGCAATAAGAAGAAGGGTCAGCCGGAGGATAGATGAATATAATGTACAGTGGGAATCGAAAGTTTGGGCACCCCAGCTAAAAATTTGTATTAATGTGCATAAAGAAGCCAAGGGGTTGGATCAGTCATGCTTTGGGGTTGTGTTGCAGCCAGTGACACCGGGAACATCTCACGAGTAGAAGGAAAAATGGATTCAATAAAATTTCAGCAAATTTTGGATGGTAACTTGATGTCATCTGTGAAAAAGCTGAAGTTAAAGAGAGGATGGCATCTACAAATGGATAATGATCCTAAACACACCTCAAAATCCATGGGGGATTACATCAAGAGGCGTAAACTGAAGGTTTTGCCATGGCCTTCACAATCTCCTGACCTCAACATAATTGAAAATCTATGGATAGACCTTAAAAGAGCAGTGCGTGACAGACAGCCCAGAAATCTCAAAGAACTGGAAGACTTTTGTAAGGAAGAATGGGCAAAGATACCTCAAACAAGAATTGAAAGACTCTTGGCTGGCTACAAAAAGCGTTTACAAGCTGTGATACTTGCCAAAGGGGGCAGTACAAGATATTAACTCTGCAGGGTGCCCAAACTTTTGCAGACGCCATTTTTTTGTTTTCTGTTATTTTGAAAGTGTAAATGATGGAAATAAAATCTAACTTTTGTTGACATATTATAAGAATGTCTAATCTGTAATTTGATGCCTTTTGGAGATTTTTCCATCTTTCCTTGGCTTCTTTATGCACATTAATACACATTTTTAGCTGGGGTGCCCAAACTTTCGATCCCCACTGTATATTTATTGATCCATAGGACACACAAAACACCAGGACATGAATACAGGACCTGTTAACATGTTAACACAATCTCATGCTTGATCATGAGGTTAAACATGAGATCATGTTAACGCATTAACAGGTCTTGTATTCATGTCCTGGTGTTTTGTCTGTCCTATGGAGCAATAAATACACACTTTATTCATCAATCCTCCGGAGTGCGGCTGACCCTTCTTCCTATTGCATCGTGTGTGTGTCAGGGCAGGAGCCGAGGAATGGACAGGCAGGCCTAACAATGTAACGCACTGGCTGACGACAACCACCACCCACAGACCGAAGTCCCTCAGGGCGCGGAGTCTAAGTCCCAGGCTGCCCTTCACCAGGGCCCCTGATGGTGGGGATGGACATGACGCAGCCAGGAACCAGGTCGCGGCCCCCGAGACACCTCAGCTGCGGTAATGGCCGCCGCCAATGGCGTGTAGCTGGTGGAAGAAACAAAAGAGTAGTCAGACAAGCCGGGGTCAACAACAACAGGACAAAACAGTACAGGACAGCAGACGAGAATCACAGGTCACAAGCCGGGTTCAGCAACAGAGGGTCAGATCAAAGGAGAATACAAAGAATAGTCAATTCACAAGCCGAATCAGAATACCAGGAGAGTCACGAGAGTCAGAACAGAGTAATAGTAACACAAAGACACAAGACACAAGTGCAAAGAGCATGTGCGGGCCACAGGCTTATATGTCATCAGCCACGCCCCTCTGGGGGGTGGACCTCAGAGACCTGAAGGCATAAAAAGGATTCCCATCATGCACAGCAGAATCCAAGATGGACGCCAGCACATGGAGTAACATAACCTCAGGGAAAAGGTAGGACCTTGACAGTGTGGTGGCGAGCCAGAGCCTGCACCTATTGTGGATTGATCTGCATTGTTTGCCTGAGTGGTATACCTCTGTTCTTTAGTGTGAACCTAGCTTTAATATTGTCCTAGTTGTGCAGTCCAGTCCTGGTTTGAGTAATTTGATCTGTTATTTTGAAGCTCAGGCATTTGAAGTTTGTCACTGAGGTTAATTTAGCAAGCATATTCATTTCAGCATAATTTTTGGTATGTAAACATTTCAAGAATTTGGCACTTATTCTGAATACCATTACATTTAAGAGTTTGTTGCCAATTATGTGGGAATCTATTTTAATTATTTTATTGATTTGCAGTCCATGCTATAAAACAATGCTAAGTAACAATGTGTATGATGGTTTACTTGCGTCTTGTGGCATCTTAGATAGAACACACTTATTATAGATTATTTCATATACATTCTGACTTCCCATCTGTCTCACAAGATGACAGATGGCCAAGTAAGCCATAACCTCATTACATTTTCTTTGTGCTGCCTTTACTTTTATTACTCTGTATTATATTTGAGTATGTGCAAATATTTGCCCACATTTTATAACAACATAAAACTTAGTTTCCAGCCTTACTTCCAGTTAAAATGTTTCATTAGCTGTCATTAGTTCTGTCATGAAGATTATTTTTAATACCACAATTTGGCACTACTCCATAGGTCAAGAGAGGTGCCTGCATTGCAGTATGGCATGTTAGACTAGTATATCATATTTGTTATTTGATTTCAGTGGAAGGATTACTATTCTTGGTAGAGGGTCTCCTTTCAATCCTAACTTTTTTTGATGAACTGGTTCATGTCCCTGGCTGTTTTTCATGAAAACTAGCTGGAGATCATGGGTGACAACATTGATCAAATGGTCATGGCCATATTTAGTCAATGAAGTCACACTGGGATGTCACACCAAGATTTGCCTGCCATTTAGTGGCAGTAATACTGCATTCGTGGGGGCAAGTTGTGATGGCAGGTTCAGTGGTGTCGAGTGGTGGGTTATGATGATTGATAATGGATTTACATTGCTAGATGACATGACTGATGCTTGGTTTACATTGGAAGGCACATTATTTTTACATTTTTTAAAAATTATTTTTAAAGGACTTTCTCATTTTGCTGCTCTTCTTTACTGTTTATCTTTATGAGAAAACTAATATTCTCCTGTGGAAAAAGGTGCAAATACCAATGAGGTTCCAGGGATATGTAGATAAACTGAGTATGGGTAGCTCCAACAACTCATCTGACCAGCAATGAGACATGAGTACAAAACAACAAAGAAAGGAGTGCTCCCAACCCTGTGGAAGTCAATAGAGTCACAAGCCCAAGAACAGTTAAAATTGAAATTCACCTCAATGTTGGTTTAAAAAGAATGACATGTAGGAGTGCCCAGACTGATACATCACCAAGCCAGTGAAGAGGAGAAAGACATATTCCCAGGAGCTAGAGGATGACACATAATCCTAGACCCAACAGGAGGTTGCTCAGTCCAGGAGCTTCAGGTGTGTGGATGGCAGCCGCTGGGATCACTAAGATGGCGCATCTGTTGGAAGTGACGTGTCCCAGATCTGGTTGTTATGTCATACACCTGGCAAGAGACCACCCAAACAAGGGCTGGTGAGGGCAAACTGGAAGCCTAGGGGAGCACTCAAACCATGTCAAACCAAAAGAGAGAAGCCATTCATCATGATAAAATGTTTCAGGAATTTGCTCCTTTCTCAGATCATCAGTGCTCCCCTCTCCAACAGCAGCACAGACAGAAAATATGCTTTTTTAAGTAGAGTAAGAAAAGGCTGGAACTCAAGAAATCTTTTTCTTCTGTTCGTGTTGCTGTTGCAGATTTTCCCCTTCTTTCTTATTGGTAAAACCAGTGTCACTGAAGCAGTAAGTGAGGAGAAAATAGTAAAACTCAACAGGGGTTCTAAGCCTTCCCGCTATATCCAAAATTAAAAAAGAATTTGACAATGCATGCACTTTAACCACTTGCTGCCCACCAGACCCGCATTGTGTTTGGACACAGCGCGAGTCTAGCAGCTGACTTCAGCCAATAACTTTGGCTGTGTCCAATCACACACAGAGTTCTGTGCTTACAATCACAGAACTCTGTATACAGGAACCAGCAATCTGGCTGTTCATTCTCTCTCCAAAGCAGGGAGAATAAACAGCCATAAAGTAAAGTAAAGGCAGCACACATTGCACACATTACACATTGTTAGGTACACAATTAATGCCTTGATTGCCCCTAGATGTTAACCGCTTTTAAGCCAGTGTCATTATTACAGTGACAGTGTACAATATTAGCACTGATCACTGTATTAGTGTCACTATTGATGTCAGTGTCAGTTAGTGTACCTGCCAGCCAGCATAAGCTAGCACCAGATTGCCCGCCACATTATAGGTCTCTGATCAATCCCATTACCAGTATGGCATCATAGCTGCGTAAATTGCAGTATATATACCATAGTTTGTAGTTGCTATAACTTCTGCACAAACCAAATAAATTACATTTATTGGGATTTTTTTTTTTTTACCAAAGACGTGTAGCAGAATACATTTGGCATAGATTTATGAAAAATTATTATATTTTTTGCTTTTTTTCTATTAGATATGTTTTATAGCAGAAAGTAGAAAACATTGTTTTTTTCCCCAAAATTTTCAGTCTATTTTCATTTACTTAATAAAAAATAAAAAAAACAGTGGAGATCAAACACCACCAAAAAAAAAGCTCTATTTGTGTGAACATATTTTTTTAAATTTGGGTACCACCTTGCATGACCATGCAATTGCAAGTTAGCAAAAAATGGCCTGGTCATGAAAGGGGTAAAACCTACTGGAGCTCAAGTGGTTAAGAAGGCAGTACTTTCTGGTAACAAAATAATTTATTATGAAATATTTTCCTTTCTCTGCAGCATGCATCCAAGCAGTAGATAATCCATCAAGAACAAGCAGAAACCAGTCTTATCTATATTATCCAACTCCAAATGTTGGCTCACATGTATTAAAAACAATACAAACTATCTTAAAAAGACAGAAAATGAAAAAGCGCAAGAATCCCCATAAGAACACAAGTGAAATAAAAATGAATTCTGTGTTTATCATAGTAACCAATAGGATTCCAGTTGTTGGGTTTCTTTTGCGGGTTAGAAAAGAAATACATAAATATGAGTGTTTGCTATGAACTACAGAGACATCTTTCCTTTTTTTTAAAGAAAACCTATATGGACAGAAATATGATGGCTGGAATTGTTGAGTTTCTTCTAAAGATGCTGAAATCTGTATCCACTCTTCTTCTACATAAATCTCCGCAGGACTTGAGCTTTCCATTCCCAGCCAAATGATTTTTATATTCTTTTTTGGTAATTCCCACCATGTTATTGTTATAAAACAGACATATACACTGAGTATACAGCCCCTTGGTGGGAATTTGACCTAGTGTAGCCTCCAGCTGCTGTCCTCAACTCTGTTGACCACGTCATATCAGACTATACTGAGAGCAATACCATACTGTATCACATATTCTTAGTTTTGAAAAGGGGAATTCCTTTTAAAGGATATACTGTATTTCTGCATGGTCTCTTTCACTCAGCTTGCACAAGGATGGGGATCTGCAAAATCCCAAAGCGATACTGTTTACATTTCTGAGATTTCTGTCATCAGCAAGAACTGTCAGAGCTTAAGTAATTCTGTACATTTTCTGCCGATTTCTCCTTCATATTTCCAGTAGTGTGGGTGAAGGACAAGAGCACCACAAGAATGGTATGAGTCTAGCAATTCCTCATATATCATATCAAAAGGTCACAATAGCAACCAACATGTTTTGGTGGCTCAACAGTACCCCTTAATAAGGGTTCAGAATGAGAGAGACACAGTCCACACTATTATTATTATACAGTATTTATAAAGCGCCAATGGTTCACTCAGCGCTGTACATTACAAAGGGGGACAGAACATGTGACAGAACAATACCAATACAATGCAAAACATGAGGGGATCGAGGGCCCTGCTCTTTTGAGCTTACAGTCTAGGAGGGAGAGGATAGTGGTACAGGAGGAGATAGCTGTGGGGGATGGAGTGGTAGGAAGAGTGGTGGAGGTCGGCAGGTTAGGGGGGGTGGTGTAGGCTTCCCTGAAGAGATGGGTTTTCAGGGTGCGCCTAAAGGAGAGGAGAGTAGGTGATAATCTGATGGGTTGGGGCAGGGAGTTCCAGAGAATGGGTGACACCCTGGAGAAGTCCTGGAGGCGGGCATGGGAGGAGGAGACCAGGGAACTAGAGAGAAGGAGGTCTTGTGAGGAGCGGAGTGTGCGTGCTGGGCGGTACTTGGATATTAGGTCAGTGATGTAGTTTGGGGCAGTATGGTGGACAGCTTTGTACGTCAGTGTTAGGATTTTGAATTTGATACGTTGCGCAATCGGAAGCCAGTGGAGGGATTGGCAGAGGGGGGTGGCGGAGATGGAGCGGTTGGAAAGGTGGATGAGTCTGGCAGCCGTATTCAGGATCGACTGAAGCGGGGATAGCCAGCGGCGAGGCAGGCCAGTGAGGAGGGAGTTGCAGTAGTCGAGTCGTGATATGATGAGGGAGTGGATGAGCTGTTTAGTGGTTTCTGGGGTTAGGAACGTGCGTATTTTGGCGATGTTGTGGAGGTGGAGTCTGCACGAGTTTGTTAAAGATTGGACTTGGGGCTGGAAGGATAGGTTGGAGTCCAGAATGACACCAAGTACTCTGGCCTGCGGGGCAGGTTTGATGGTGGCGTTGTTGGATGTGACGGAGAAGTCAATGAGGGGGGGGTGTCCGGGCTGGGGTAAGACAAGAAACTCGGTTTTGGAGAGCTATTTTGCTCCCTTTTAGGCCTTGATGAAGGAAAACTGCTAAGCCCTCAAAACTCATTGGCTGCTGTTGTGTAAATACTTTTTTTGTGACTAATGACTTCCTGGACTCATTCCACACTTGTGGTGCTCTCCTCCTTCACTTAGCACTGCAAGCTATTCCAGGGACCCCCTGGGGCACCTTAGCTAATAAAGTGCTGCTTCAATATTTGAATCTGTCTTATTTTTGGGACCAGTGCTTTAAAAGTTTTCGAGAGCTGATCACGACAGTTCATGCGAAAATATCCAAAGGGGCAAACACAAAATTTTTTCTCATACGATACCAGAATGTACAATTTTTGTTTATTCAGTACAGTATTCATCAAAAAAAAAATCGGAAGACAAAGACCACTCATGCTCAGAAACAACAGAATACATCACAATACAATACATTACATAACTTCCGAAGATGTATTCTGTAGTTCAAGAATTTTGGTAACTTTAGTAACCTCTTCATTTTTAATATGTGACTTTATTATTAATATTATTATACAGTATTTATATAGCGCCAACAGTTCGCTCAGTGACTTGAATGCAAAAAAAAAAACAGATGATCATACCTCCGAAATTAGCATCCAGTGTATGAGGCTTAACATCTAATGAGTCACCATGACTGATAACCACCTGAACCCAAACTAATACCAACTCAAACTCTGCCCCCAACAAACACAAACTTAGAACAACTTACTTAGAGGCACAGGGGAAATCTTTAGGATGGATCACTGTTTGCTCCCCCCTGGATTGATAATATCCCTTATTCCCTGAACTAATGACTACCCACATCAGTACCCTCCAGGACTGACAACTAAAGATTACCCAGACTGATAACCAACTAAATCCCTGCCCAGGGGCGGACTGACAACTCATGGGGCCCCCGGGCAAAAGGGGATCATGGGGCCCCTGTGTCCTTGCCCACACTCAAAAAAGCCTATAAAAAAGGTACCAGTGGCATCTCATGGGGCCCCCTACTGACCCTGGGCCCTCGGGCAGTGCCCGAGTGCTCGAATGGACAGTCCGCCCCTGTCCCTGCCATAAACTAATAACCAATTCAACCCCCCCCCCCAACATAAACACTGATAACCACCAGGCACTGGGGAGGAGCTGTTAAGGTACTGTGTGGCACTTTGGGGCCCTTTTGCTACATTATTACTTTGGTTTGAGGCATGATTGCAGGTTTATGCTAAACTGCATAGAAAGACATTTTTTTGTTTTAGCTTGTGATTGGGAGTTAGAGTCCCAATCAGGTTCTTCTCTCTGTCTGCTTTTTTTGGAGATTCACTCTCTTTTGTTCTCTTGGTTACCAAGATAGAAAGAGGGGGAAAATAAGACATTTTAGTAGTCACCAGAGGAAGAATAGAAGGTAAATTTTTCAATGGGGACATTTATTTTGGTGACAGCTGTTTGAGTGGGAATTACTTCACTTGAAAGATTTCCTCTCCCTTCCTATAGTGCCTATATGAAAGAACATAACAGGAAATCTCTTGAATGGGATACAGATGGCGTAAAAACATGAAAAGGGCTTTAACTATTCCCTACTCTATCCATTATTAAAAAAAGCTTTAGCCTTAGATATCACTGGTTTGTACCTGTTTCAGGCCTCTTTGATGGCATGCAGACTAAGAGTAGCCACACACAAAGAAGAAAAGTAATAGCTACACACAATTTCTGCATTTTTTAATTCTCCAGAATCACCCAACTCTTATAGCCATGAGACTACAAGACTGTTTTTTAATCATTTTAGAGAATTTCACTAGGGGTATTTTTTATGTAGTCAGTTGTGATGCAAACATTACTTAAAGGCATTCTTACTTAAAGTTTGTATGCTTAAAAACATTTTAGCTGCAAATAAGTAAAATAAACAAACAGTTGTAGCCTTCAAGTACGTGGGTGACATTTTACATTCTGTTTCACTATGGCCTGAAGGCAGTGAGGCTACAGTAAGAAAGTCTTTAATGAGGACACGCTGAACCGAGCTGAGCAGAGCACTCACACCTGGGTGTATCTACCTGTAGGCTACAGTACTATATAATAATCCTCAACGTAAATGTCACAGACAAGCTGCTAGTGTTCCTAATACTTTATTAAACGCAATTAACAATCACGCAACCTTGATCAAGCATACCAAATACATAGTGCAATCAAATGCATTAGTGGCATAGCAAGGCAATCAGTTATTTTATGATTGTATTCATATATTGCCATATGATTACAACAAATATTGAAAGTAAACTTGTGTTTGATTTAACATCTTTTATCTGACTGCTGATAAGTAAAGTGAACAACATCATAGAGTCATCTTCTCTAAACTTCAAATCAAATCTAAAAACGTTTTTCTTTAAACAAGCTTTCATGTAATTTTCTTTTTCCCTTCACCTAAGGAGGTCTTGTTTTAAGAAAAAGGAACTTAGGAAAATTATAGGAAATTCATAGTCTCCAGGAATGGAACTAGGAACCTAAAAAAATTCATAGTCTCCAAAATATGAAGTGTAATTGTCCAGCAAAGGAAAGTAGATCCACGCTCATAGATATGATTTTCAATGCTTTACTTTAACTTGGTAGGGGCAGAAAAGGAGGTAGAATACCCCAAATCCTCAGGACTGTCCCTGCAAGTGCTTGGCTAGGTCACTAGATTCCAGGGTCACCACACAGCTTCCTCTGGAAAGAAGCAGCCAAACAAAAGTAGGTTTGGGTGTTTCTCCATTTCAGTGCTGACTCTAAGCAGGATACTTTAGGCCCACAAAGCCTCTAAGTTTATAGTGTGGTGATATCATCTAGGTTTGGGATCCAGCCCTGGACAATTTATTTAAGAGGTCAGCTACAGGGTCATTCCACCCATTAATGAATTCTGAATGATTTCAGAAGTATCTCATACTGATGCTATTGATACTGGAACTTAGTGTACTGTAGCAGATAACACAGTTGCAATAAAGACCTACCTATAATCCCTAACAGTTGTAAGAAGCTCTTGCTAAACGAGAAGAGTCCATTATCCAAATGTCAATAAACTATGATGTATTGTGCACAAACTACTTATCCTCCGCTATCACAAGAGACCTTAAGAGATGATCTCACGTAATTCTGTCACTGTGTTTGAAAATATGGTTACCCATAACTTGGTTATGGGTAAGAGGTATGAATACTTGAGCACCATCTAGAACATATTGCTATTCCACTTTGAAAAACTATTGTATATTTAAAAAGCTTTTTTGAATCTGTTGTGACAGGAGCTCCACCATGCCTATTTCTATCTGGTCATTCCCTAGGTGTTTCTTTTGCAAAAGTTCAGAAACATTGTGTCACCAAATGTTAACCCCGCCTTTACAGGAAATTCGTTTAATTACTCTGCAAAAATATAATTCTAAACACTCTAGAAATGTTCTATTTGTGTTTGCTCGGCTTCTAATGTTATTGTTACCACCTGCAATGCGCTGCTGTGGAAAACATATTGAAAATATCTTCCTTTATACTGCACTTGGCATGGAAAGTAACATTTTCTTGGAAAAAAAAAATTTCTTTAATGATCAACAATTTTTTATATGTTCTCCACTGATGATTAACATGCTTAACCTTGCAATTCGTGCAATTTGAGACAGAGGGAGAGGTGAAGTTCTGCTGACATCTATTGTCCAATCAGTTAAATTTTCTCTGCATATGATTGGGTATTTTTTGCAAAGTGCAATTTCACCCTTATTCACTAGGATCTGTGAAAAATTCCCTTGCAAAGTAAATAGCTTGTTTGCCTTTAGTAAATTAATGAAGGAGAATTTATGTAGCCCAAAAAAGTAAGCTGGAATCAGTGCAAGGTAAATTTAAGCAAATATATGAGAGTCCACTCTCCCTTTCCAATAAAAGCATGCTTTGCATGCACTTCCAGCAGACATTTTTAGAAGCCAGTCACATAGAAATGCAGATTTTTAATACTGACCATACGCCTATAACTTTTAGGGCATTTGCAACCAGCTAATTTGGTCAAAGGTGAGTAAAAAGAACCAAGGTAATCTACCATTATTATATTTAATGGACTGGTAAACTTTGACCAGTTTAATAGATTGAACTATATTTAAAACATTAAAAGAATGATTGCAATCAAATATAAATTATTCAAAGAAAAGAGCCAGTCAAAGCATTTTGTAAGAAATTGACAGATTTTCTGCTATGTTGGATTGTGGCTTTCTTAACTTGATTGTCCAGTGGTCGAGAGTATATGTGACCACTAAAGGTCATTTTATTTTTATGTTAATTAGTGCAGTTATAGAGAACTATTTACAGACCAGCTGCCATCTCATATTTTGACCAGATTTTATTTCTGGGTCTCCCAACTCATCAGGGGAAGCTTCCCACTTCCTTATCCAGGATCCACTTCATGTGAATCATCATACTAGACACCAGACCTAAGGAGTATGCCATGCTTTCTCAATGTAACCACTTTAGGCATCTGCACGCCTTGCTTCTCACCCAACTTCCATGTCCTAACAACACTTATTTATTTTTCACAGCACAGATTCAGTGGTCAGAGTTAACTGAACAGAAACAGAGTTACTAAACTTTGGTTGATGCATCTTCTGCTGTTCAGTAGTCATTCTTAGATATGTGCGATTGCTTTGCTACGAATCGAAATTCAGATAAAAATTTCATGATGTATCTGAATCTCCAAATCACAATAGTTACAAATTTCACTAACTTAAAAATAAATTATAATTAAAACAACAAATTAATTTGCTTCAATTTGTTTCATTTGAATGACATGATGCGATAGCTTGGACCTTTTGTTAATGTTTGAAGCATCCAAAATAATGTAACTACAAAATGAATGATCCAAATTGATTTGGATCTATTTCTTTTTATTCTAGTGAGGATAGTATGAATATTTTAATAATCAGCCGATTCTTTTTGCATATAAAAAATGCACTACATATGAAATGGAAACATATTGCAATAAATACAGTAAGGTAAAAAAGTGAATTTAGATGATGATTCCTACTTTTTGTGTTGGGGTTGGATGGAGGTGGATCCATCAGAATTTCCAAATCATAACATAATAAATGTATCCGAAAATAATTTGGTTCCATTTGTTACTTTCATTCCTTTTTTCTTTGTGGGTTGGAGTAGCAGGGATGACTGAGAGTGCATAAGGAATTTCACAAAATAACAAATTGACATTAAAACGAATATAGCCAATCTTCCGAAATAACAAACGAATAACCGAACTTCTAAAAATATGAATTAATTCGGAAAAATTTATATATATTCCCCGAAGTAATAAAAACGTTCCAAAAATAAGTCATTCTAACATAACGAATAATACAAAATAAAATGGTTTATATAATGAATGAAAGCAAAGCTAAACACATTTTTCCATCATGCACATTCTAGTCATTCTCCATGAGAGTCTTTCAAGTCTGTCAATACACACCCAGCAGATGAAAAGGAAATTGAAAACAAAAAACTATCAGAACTAAAAAGTAACTTTTCTGGCTGTGATAGCCTAAAGCGGAACTTCACTCTCAATCAACATGAACTATTTCTGATCTTTATGCAGCTAGCATTAGTAAATAGATAGGATAGTACAGGGCTTAAAATTTCAAGTCCTGAGCTACTAGCCAGGCCTTAGAGTTTCTCGCCACCAACAAACGCACACAAACAGAAACACCTGTATGCACACAGACATGTACATACACACACACACACACACAGAAACATGTACACACACATACAGACACATTTTGCATTCCTTTATTTTCTTCCTGGTTTCCTGGTTTAGGCAATTAATGTCATACATCCCAGGAGTCTTCAAGAGGGGAGGGTTCTCAGCTCAGCCAATGCCTGAGCTAAGAACAGATGGATTCCCGGAAGTAACTGCTACATGAATCATCTACCCTTACTCAAGATGGCCACTGCCAGAAATGCCAGGAGGTGTTTTTCAAAATGATTTCTCAGCAAAATAAAGTATGGAGACATTCATGGATTTAGCAGGTTTTTTTGAATATTAGAAATTAATTATATAGCATTTTTGGTTTGTGGCACTCAGATGCAGTGCAGATCCACTTTAAGTAATGTATGGCTGGAAAGACAGTTCCGTTTAACAATCAAAGCCCAGTTACATAAACTCAACCAACTTCAGACTGCTAAGGAGAGATACATGAGAAAATAAAGAAATACAAAATTTACAAAAAAAAAAACATGCATATTTTGCCATTAACGTTGGATGTGAATGGAGTCACTGGTAATATTCAGGCAAAGATAAATACACTGTTGCTTGATAGAGCTTTTAAGATTTTCTTTTTTTCATGTGGATTAAACCTGTAGAGTGTATGTAGTGTTAAGTCATCCTCTAATGGTTTTGTATCACATTTTAGAACAAGATTAACTGGGTTTATGCATGAGCCAGTGGCACAAATTCAAGCAAATTAAAAAATGTGCTTCACGCTATGGGACACTGGCACTGTGACAGCTGAATCCCAAACGGGGAAATTCTGCGCAAAGTCTCTAACTGAAGCCTGTTGGAGTTAAAGGGGCAGTAATTCATTCTAGCATTGTTTTTAAAAATTGTAAAAACAGAGCAATTAGGTTTTTTACTAAGCCGTATGACTTATATTTCCCAAGGATAGATTATTAGTGCTTTGCACCACCCTGAGAGACAATGGCATTCCTTGCTTATAAAGGAAAGTATAACTAACTGATTTTATGTTTTTTTTTAATTTAGGTAAAGTGGTGAGAGTTTAGAAACAGTGATGGGCTAATCTTTCCAGGTTTTTTTAATTTAGGTAAAGTGGTGAGAGTTTAGAAACAGTGATGGGCTAATCTTTCCAGTTCCGATTTGCAGTGGGTTGGCAAATCTAGGTCGAAATGTTGTAGTAAATCTATTTGAAGACTATGTGGGGGGGGGGGAATGTCCTCTTCAATTATTTTAAGTTTGAATATATTTTTATTGTTTTCAAGAGAAAATACAAAGGCATATGCATAACCAATGCAAAGGTAGGAGAATAGGTTATCCAAAATATCCAAGAACTTCAAGAGACTTACAAAAATATTATGTAACAGAACATAAAGTTTGATCTTCAGCAATAGATGTTACCTTCTATCTTTGATCGGTAACCTTAATAAAGGAATTGAGTGCAAAGCTTGTGTAATAGAAATTGAGTGTAAGCCCTGAATATGGTCTCTAAGACCGTATGTGGGAATAATTATGGATGGAAAATAAGAGTGAAAATGGGAGATAATGAGACAATCAGAAGAAGAGGATGAGGGGGGTAAAATATGGAACGTTTCATGAATTTGCGTGTCATCCTTGCACAGGGGCCATACAAATCTTCTCTGTGCCATTACAATTTTAGTATATGTACTGATAAAATAAGCACTTCTTCAATTATTTTAAACCATATCTCCACATTCCCTTACTCCCTCCCTTTCCTAAATTTCCTATTATGCTAATAATATTCAAATATAGACAGTCATGTGCTTCCTCATGCATGTAGTGCCTAAATGGCTGGCACTTTCACCATGGCTGATATGCTTCAGGCAGAGGTAGCAAATTACAATGGTGCTGTTGGCAGCTGATACATTAAAAAAGGCCCACCCTGCAGAGCTCTGTGGAGGGACCCAGGAAATAGCAATGGCCTGTACCTGTGGGGCAGTGCCACCAAATCTATTTGGAGGGCTGCTTCCTCCAGTTTTCTTCAAATTGCCCCTACCCCTGGAAAAAATTGTCCCTTGCTACTGTTCTGTCTCTGCCTCAAAATATTCCTCTTTTCCAAATAGTGGCACCCACAGACGTTTTACCACCTCATCATCCACCCCAGCCTCATTGATGCTATCCAGTTCTCAGTAAGCTCCAGCTGCTTGAACACCACTGCTTCTTGTTGTTTCCTGCCTGATGTCCCCTGTCAGCTATTACTCTCCTCTCTTTCTATGGTCATGGTCTTCCTCATCCTTCATATCTTTTGGCATTTTTATTTTATTTTTATAACTTCAGTAGTTACTCTTTTTATTTGATGCAGCTGCTAATGATCATGGCACACCGGCAATTTGTAACTGTATAGACATGTATTGTAGCCAGCTGAAAAATCGCCATACGAAATAACAAAAGAGAGCTGTAGCTGTTACATATTTCTGCTACAATTTCACTCACGTGGCATAGCCCTAACTCTGGGACTACATAGGCAGTTTAAGCTCTTCAAAATTTAACCACTTGTTGATGATTTTCTCCAGGAGGAGTGATGTCAACAAAATCGATTTATCTGCAGAATTACCAGTTTTGCCAAAGTGCAAAAATAATTTCAAAGAACAAATTCCAAACATTTTTCTTTATTTTGAGGACTTTTTTTTAGCATGTACATAAGGTAGTTACATTTATTTCACTTAGTTTTCTTTGTATTTATATGCTTTTTCTTTTATTTGTGTATTTAATTGGTATGGGTGTACTGTCATGTTTTTTTTTTTACTTTTTCCACTATCTTTTTTTCATATTAAAAATATAAATTAACAAGGCTAATCAGGGACAGTTTTCTGGTCCCTGAAGATTGTACAATCAGATTGTAGTCCGCTGTTGGACCCACTGTCGGCCAAATCTGTGACCTACATAAGTATGACCTTAGAGCTTTGGCCATACTTCTCCATTGAAGACCATCTCTGGTATATCAGTCCTCATTTTGTGCAATGAATAAAACTTTAAAGAGAACCTGTCAGATAAAATACATAGGAGGGGCCACTGTTAACTTGCATTTGAAGATGTACCCTAATAATCTGTAATTCTTATCCTGCCTTTACAACTTAGTCACTGACCTGCAACAAGTATACATATATGGCGTTCTGAATACCCAGACATGCACTACCCCTTACATATTTTGATCTCCTTATGGCCTTGTACCCTTGCATGTTACATTGAATGGCAGATTTTTTTCTTAAAAACTATTTCATGGCCTGTTCATATCAGCAGTTGAAGGGCAGTAAAACTCATGGTTGAGTCACATTTTTACCATTCCCCCAAACTGCTCTCCCCTTAGCTGCAGAGAGAGTGGCCGGGGGTGTACCCATGCCACAACCACAATATTTTGCTTTCTTGTTGAAGTAGGAAATTTACCCCCTGTCACTTTCAGTGGGTGTAGTTCCCACTGAGTGTGACCAAAGAGAATGGTGCAATTATGCAAGTGCCCCACAACATGTTAGCAGGTGCAGTTAGCTTGCTTGCCACTAAATGGCTCTGTTCCAATTATAGCATAGTAAAGGGGAAAGTCATAAGGAGATATTAGTCTCCCTTTTAAAGAGATCCCTCTTCTAGTGATACCAGGGGTGTAGTGAGTACCCATATAAAGGCCAGCTGTGGGAGGGACCCAGTAGTTGGACATGGGAGCCAAACACACCAGAGTAATGAGGATGTAGTTAGAAACTGCCTAAGGGCCCATACCAGGGCTGATGGCCCGTGAGCTAGACCAGATATAGTTGCCTTGACTCATTTACCGTTGTCTAAGGGCCATGAGCAGGATGCAAAAAGGCCTTTCTTCAGGCTAGGCCAGAGTTCTCTGAAGTGAGTATTGGTACACCTGAGAGTACCATTGGGGAGTTTGCCCAGCTGGGCAGAACTATAGGAAGAACATGGAGAGAGTGACTGATATACTAATGAAGACATCTTGTTCATACTCGATGATGAAAGCTGAATGCTGAGGACTTAATATATATGGGGGAAGTAGTCTCAACACTGTAGTGCTCCTAAGAAGAGAAGGTGATAAGGGAAAATTGTGTGCTGGCGTTATGCACCTACGTCCAGGAGTTAGAGATAATATGGTGAAGGATTCCATCTACCCACAGATGGGTAGTTGTCTTATCCAAGAAAAAATGAGGAGGGGACTTACACGGTCTGGTGCCAACACCCAGCCAATCACAAGCCCCCTTATATGAGTTCACTGAACGCAGTCACAGCATACTAGTTAGCAGGGGCGGACTGACCATTTGGAGACTCAGGCACTGCCCGAGGGCCCGGGGTCAGTAGGGGGCCCCATGAGATGCCCCTGGTACCTTTTTCATAGGCTTTTTTGAGTTTGGGCAAGGACACAGTTGCCCCATGATCCCCTATTGCCCGGGGGTCCCATGAGTTGTCAGTCCGCCCCTGCTAGTTAGTGAGGTGTTCAAGAGGTTAAAGAAGGTGGTGAGGAGGCAATACAAAACCCCCTTGCTTGCCTGTCAAATGTTTCCTGAAGAGAGATCTGAACGCTTTTTAGTAAAACATAAAAAATAGTCCAGCGTTCATTAAAACAAACAAGCAGTATTCAGGACTGCCTACTGCCACATGTGACCAGGCCAAAGGCCCATGGAAACAAGGTTTTAAGATTCCATGCTGAACATTTCCTACACAAGGTCCTGCAGTAGGGTCTCCCTCCATATGTGTGCAGATGGGAACTTAGTCAATGAGAAAATACAAAATACAGAGAAAAATGTATTATTAAAGGGCTTTAGGCTTCTGAAAGGCACATAGAAATTATAGCTTTTTTTCCATGTCCCTCATATTTGGTGTTAGCTATAGTGAATGAATTGAATATCTGAATAGCCGGAAAATCTTTTTTTGACTGCTAAAGCCTTCGTTTTATTGAGCCTTTGGTGCTTTCTGATTAAATTACCATTGCAAACATATTTTTAAGCAAATGCAGATAAAGGTTATTAGGGGATTATAGGATCATTCAGCTAATTTTACATGCCATTGTGTCAAAACACTGATTAGGGATATAACAATGTTATTTTTTATTTTTTTTTAAATAAAATAAAAAAATAAAATTACCAGAGCTGGCACATTGGGAAGTAAATTACAGTTTTCAATTTTGACTTAATTTGCAAATTCATGTTTAAGAAATATTATATGAGTCTCCTTCTCTTCTCTCCTCTCTTTGTTTTCTACCCTCAACTTTCTCTCTTTTGATTCTTCTATTTGCCGTTATATAATCCAGCAATGGTGATAGGTCCCCCACTGTGGATACGGGCTTTAAGGGAATCATTTTATTGTTCTTTATGTAGTGAATGTGAATATGTGAACTACTTCGAGTGCCCATCTCTAGAGTCATTTAAGCAGACCTTGTTATGGTGTAATAGTGGATTATTGCTATGATGCTGTTGGCTGGATGTGTATAATAACTTTTCCTGGCCCACCTCACGACAGCACACAATGGGTTAATGCCTCCTCTGGAACCCAGAGGACCACTTCTTCCTTAGCTAAATAAAAGACAACCCCTCTCCAACTGAGGTGTTCTTTTTTTTTTGGTCATGCTCCAGGCCACCTGTTGATTGCAGCTGGTAAGTATTTTGAATGCTGCAGTAATTTCCACCCCTGCTGCACCTACTCCTCCAGGTTCAACCTCCCTGGTGTTGGAAGACCCAGAATGTTGGATGTAAACCTTCCTGAAACTGGGAGCCCTGTGTGCAGAGCTGCTTAAATAGCATGAGTATTGTACAATTGTACAGATGTGGTATTAGAAAAGCTTTGCAATGTCATCATTGCCTTTCCCTTGGGGTTTTTCCTGTCTTATATAGGCAGCACACAGCATTGCTCTCTTGGCTTTATTTTTAGTCTGGATGATGTCACAGAGGGCAGAGAATTAGGGCAGAGCGGGATATTGACCACCAGTCACCAAGCAACAGCGTAAACAGTCTTAAAGTGTTACTAAACCCACAACAGTAAAATCAGTCTGTATTTGCAGTAAAGCATGCTTATTATACTCACTGTGGAACCTAAGGGGTTAATACTCTACATTGTGTAGAAAGGCAGTTTGACCCTGACTTCTCTTCTTCAAATGTCCCCTTCTTATCTCCTGATAAGACACACTGAACTTGTAGCCATTCTGCACACTCTCAGTTTAGTGTGTATTGCTAGAGAGGTTTTTTTTTCTTGGGAGAGTGCATGTGATCAGCACAGGGCCAATCAGCACTGTCCAGACAGAGGTCAGGGGTTTTGCATCCTCCTAGAGCAGAAAGAAAACTCCTCCTACAAGCTTTTGCTAGTGCTTGGCTGAACACTGATAGAAGCCACAAGACTGCTATAACTTCTGATGAGAAAAGGTATTTAGCAGTTTATATTTATTAAAATAATTGCATTTCTGTGTTCTGTGTACTGTGGGAGACCAGATATAGTGAATGCAGGGTCTGGGGTTTAGTAATACTTTAAAAGTCTGCAGAGGGACTGGCTTCTCTCCCTTTCTCTTTGCAGTCCAGTCAGGTAAAGACTTGTTGCTGTTGCTCCCTGCTGTGCTGTGTGCTCCTAGAGGTTGGACAGTCGGACTGTTTTTTGTCTCAGATTCTGTGTCTCCTCTGGATGTGCTGCCCTGGCTCCCATGTTATGCTGTGTTCTTCTGTAGGTTTGACAGTATGACTAATTTTGTGTCTCCTGTTTGCCTCTGGGATGGCTGCCTGGTCTCACCTGCTGCTGCTTCTGAAGTAGGTGGATGAAGGTAGATGGGTGGGTACATGTTTTTGGTGAGTGGTAAATATGATTTTCTCCATATAATTTGTGCAGATATAAGCTTGCCACACCTGTTAGCAGAACAGAATACATGGGACATGTTTTTAAACCCTCATGCAAAAACATTCAGAACACAGTAATTATGGTGATCTGGCTATCAGGCTTGTAGAGAATCAATACAGTGGCAGGTTTTGCCGGTCAACCACCAACAGTGTTAACTTTGATACATAAAGTGTTTAGAAATTACTCTAAAGTCAAGAGTGGAACCTGCAAGATTTGGCAGTTTCAGGAGTTGAACCTGGCAGCTGACTTTTGGTGGATGCTTTGATAAACCTAGTACAGGCACTAGTGCACTCAGTCACAACCATGAGAGCATTGTGGTTATGCCACTGAAGGGCAGATGGAGCCTCCACACAAGCCTTCTGTAACATGTCATATAATATGAGGTTGTTATTTGGCAAACACTGGACAATACAATTAGGTGAATTACAGGAGGAAAGGGCTGGACTGTGACCACAGAATAGTAAGAGGAGGCAGCCATCTTTTCACTCTATTTCACTCAGTCTATTGATCTTCAGAAGGGTTCAGGAGGCCAAATCTTATAGGCCAGGCTGCAGATTTATTAGATTATAATAGAGGTGGCTCAAGGTTACTATTTGCATGCAATCAAGTCCAAAGAAGGTTGCTAAGATGGCTGGAAAGTTTTTTGAAGGTGGGCCCAACCAGTCTGTTCCAGTTGCTGCAAGGATAGCCTCCTTCCAGAGGGTTTGGATGACAAACATCAAAGGCTAGTGGGTCTGGAAGATAGTTAATTGGGAGTACAATGGAGAATTCCAAAGTAGACCACTGAATCCATTTCATTCATGACCAACAGATCTCAGAAGAGAACATTTTTTTGCAAGATTACGTAAAAGGAATTTATACTGATACAAGGTCATCATGCCCGTGAAGCTGGAAGAACAAAACTTGTGGGGCTTTTTTCTACATTTTTATAGTACCCAAGGCAGGAGCCTTCTGGCCTGTTTTGGTTTGAAGGAATCGAATATGAACATAAACACCAATAGGTTCAAGATGGAGTCCTTGCAGACAGTCCTGGTGATAATTCAGCAGGAAGACCGATTAGTGTCAATCGACTCATACTTCCATGTACCAATCAATGCCAAGCACCAGAGCATGTGAGATTTGCGGTGGCTGAATGTCACTTCCAGTTAAGATGTCTGCCTTTTTCAGAATCAGCATATGCAGAATGCAGACTCTACGATGGTCTTGAATGGAAAGTAGCTTTTCTAGCATTGCAAGCCTTTTAGAATCTTCTACAAGGGGGCCTGAGTGAATTTGATGATTGACAACAAGATAGCATTAGCCTACATTGCCTGCCAAGGGGACACCAAAAGTCTTTTCCTATTACATCTTGCAACAGAAGCTTTTTGCTGGGCATAGAGCCACTTACAAGCAGTTAATGTTGGTCTTCTTACCAGGAAATCAGAATAAACTAATGGATCGGTTAAGCAGAATATTTTCCAACAACGAGTGCCTCAAACCAATATTGGCCATATGGGGTTTTTCAGCAGTAGTTCTCCACTGATATTTGCAATGTGAAGACTTTGTGATACAAGATAGGTTCACAGTACCATAGGATTTCCATTTGATCTTTGTCTCTCTCTGGTGTCCTTGAATATCAAGGATATAAAAATTTGGACAGAACAGGTTCATGCCGTACAGGTGCTTTTCACCTACCGAGAAGACCTTGGCTTTTGTTGTTCCTCCAGATGTCATCAGCACCACCACTCTCATTTCTGGTCAAATTAAATCTTTTATTGCAAGGTCAGTGACAGCACCCCAGTCCACTGAGATTACTTTTAATAGCCTGGCTATGGCATAGGCCAGACTGGAGGTGCAGGGATTCTCATCTGAGGTGGTTCACATCTTGGTGAACACCAGAAGATCATCTATGAATGCTACAGAAGAGATGATATGAAGGAAGTCTGTTTAGTGTGCTCTGTAAAAGATTTTTCCTATGTGTCCTCTGCTCTAGCCAATATCCTGGACTTTTTACAGTCTGTGCTAGAGGTCGGACTTTATATGTACCCATTGTGTTTGTAGCTTATATTATATCACCCGGCATCTTCCTTTACACTGTACTAATATATTATTCATAGATGAAAAAGATTACCTAGTACTAGTAATATACACACAGTGGTATGGTGATTATGTATGATTTTACATTTATCTATGTGATATGTGTATTAGAAAGATTGATTTTTATGGCACATTGTTCTAGGTTTACCAGATTATTCATAAGGACCCAACTCTATGCAGGTTTGGTTTAGAGTCAAAAACTAGCCTTTCATTCTTTTGTTTTCTTATGGACTTTTTGCTAAGGACTCCCAAGCCGATTTGACACACTATGAAAGCCCACTGAGGGTGGGGTGGAGCTGTGTGATTTGAGGACCCAGAGGAAAAGCTATAAAATTTAGGTTCTTTCTAGAACCTCTATAGAACCTATATGCTAGAAAGCAGGCTCCAACAGCTGTTTTCTGCAGGACTGAAAAAACTAGCTGTCGCAGCCTGCGTTCTAATTCATAGATATATTCTTTAACAATATTAACTATTTTTACTCCTCTAACCCTTTTGAGCTGGTTATCTACATACTGATATCCGCACCTAAAGCCCTGATGTAGGGAGGCCTCCAAATGTCAGAAACATGTTAGCTTTTCATACTGAATTGTATTATAAATAAAATAAATAAAACAAAGGGGAACTAGAGTCCCACATAGAAATTTTTTTAGGTGTTAGAGTTTTTGGCAAAAGAGTTTTTGCCAATAAAACATTACCCCATGTGCCTAACAATTTATGCTCTAAGAATACACACTTCTTAGCGCATGTGCTGTGCAGTGTATATACTGACTCAATCCCAACATGCTAAGAATAGAGCTAGATGTCAGGGACGATGCATGTGTGTTACATCATTGGCCATCCTAAGGCCAAACAGAAGCATTATGTGACCCAGCAAAAGCAGTCAGGGAGATGGCAGCATTGGACAGAACAGTCATTGGAGGCTGGATCTGACACAGCTGGAGGATGGCACAATGAGTGGTCAATGTGTCATAATGTTCATGTTTGCTTTGTATATTTTCACATCATGGAAAAAGCTCTCCTGCACATAGACCCACACCAAAATTAGTTCACACTAGAACTAGGTGCAGGAAACTCATTCTGTGTGTTTTTCCCACACCACTATCAAAATGCACTGGGTGTGTGATTTGCTGCAGGGTGTCATTGTATTCCTAATGATACCCCAAATGCAGATCACAAATACAATGCATTTTCCAGC
Source organism: Staurois parvus (assembly GCF_062004578.1). Taxonomy (NCBI): domain Eukaryota; kingdom Metazoa; phylum Chordata; class Amphibia; order Anura; family Ranidae; genus Staurois; species Staurois parvus. Next base: position 3,921,027 of record NW_028318047.1, on the reverse strand, counting down.
AAGAGATTGCATACTGATACTGCAGTACCATGCGACCCGGTTGCAGTGCGTTCTTAAAAGTAGTGCATGCACTACTTTGAGTGCGATCCAGTGCAATTTCAGCCCATTTAAGTGAATGCTCTGAAATTCATACAGAAATCATGCAGGAATGTGGACCATACTCTTGTGCCATTCAGGTATGATTCAGACTTAAATAATTACACTTGGACACTAAATTGTTGGTGTGGTCATCCAATAAATTTGTAACCAAAGTGCCCTATAGAGAGAAAACTACAGAGCAGCAGCCATAAATATTTAGCATATGGGGTAAGTGACTACACAAGATGAACATCAGGATAAAAATTACAGCAGTTCAGCAGGTAGGCTAGCCCCTTAAACTAGAATTCCAGCTTAAATCTAACTAATCTTAAAAATGCACCCCCCCCCCTTAACACCTATGCTGAGTAACCTTTCTAAGAAGATGTACTGTATATACTTACCTATTTCTGCTCATTTGATCCGGCCCCCCTCTATCAAACAGTGGTGGCTGCAGGTGGAAGGAGGGAACGCTGCTAAGCGATGGGCCATAGGAGCCTATAGGTGACGTCACCACTCGCAGTTATTGTGAGCCATTGTCGAGTGCTCTTGCTCTCCCCTGCAGCCTGTGCTGGCTGACACAGGGAGATCAAGTGACCAGACCAGAGCAGCCTGAAAACGGTAAATATATACATCTTTCTTACACAGGTTAGTTAGCATGTGTTTGAAGGGGGGGAGGGTGCATTTGTAAGATTATTATGTTTATCCTGGAATTCTATATCAAGCATAAGCATTTTTTAAGTTTGTCCGGAATGTTCTTTAATATAAAGGTAACTTGTATTTTTAGTTTACTGCTCCTTTATGCTGTCATTACATAATATCATTTTGAAGAGTTATTTACATGTTTTCTGAACACTGTGCCCTGTCATAATCTGGAATACCCTCCACTGTGAAAAGTGCCAGACAAACAAGGTAACCCTTTAATTTTGTACAGGCCTATCTACACACCTCGCATCCAGGAGGGAATAAAAGCCAGATTGTAAAGTAATTATAATCTCTTGAAAAGCAGCCAGCCACACAGACTGCATCTATCCGTCTTTATTAATTTGTGTACAGTTCTTTCTACTGAAGAAACTTTCTTACGATGTGAACATGGAAAACTCTCAGACAGCCCTCAAACTTTTAGTTTGAATAAAAAAGAAAGAAGAAAAGCCAAGCTTACGGCAGCAGTCTAAATGCTACGACATGCCCATATGTTTAAGGAGCTCTGACGAATATAAGCAGAGCACATTCTCAGAGCTACATGATGAGAACTTGCTGACTTTTTTTCTTTTTTTTTTTTTGAAAGCTTCAAATACTTTTGGCTGAGTTTCACTTTTCCTTGCAGACTTTAGTAGTCTGTGACTGTGGCCCTTCTCCTTTCTCAGTCAACTCTAAACATGTGCTTTTGTGCAGTTCGCTCTGTTGAGTTGTGTGCACAGTTATGTGGCCTCAATGGATTTTTTTCACTCAGCAGTTAAAGAGGGTAAACTCATTCCAACACACAACATACTATCTGGACTGTGCGCAGCACAATAGCTGAAGATCTTTTTATGTATATTTTTGTTTCTGGCCTGTTTTCATTCTTTTATTAGTTTGTGTTTCAATTTCTGGAAATCTATACTCTGCACTAAATTTAAATGGGTGACTGCATTACAATTAAGAAAAAGCACCTACAAAAACCAATATTCAGGTAAGTCATCTTGTACTTTGTCGAACTTTGTTTAAACTTTCTCAGGCATGTGTCGTGATAAAATTGGTTATTACAGTACAGTTTGTACTTGTCGTATACATTGTGTTAAGTAATAATTGTTTGCGAGTTGTACCAGTGACGTAAAGTTTTGTGCTGCTGAAAAGAGAACATGTTGATGTTTTTTCTGCTGGAAGCCTTGATTTACTTCTCCCACTATAACTGTGAAGTGTTAAGAGGGTGTCTCAGGGTTTCTTAATACTTTATTGTTTGATCACTGCAGTGTTCAGATGCTTTTGTTACTAACAGTACTGTTGGAATCTAATGTGTCTTTTAATAAGCAACATTTTCAGAAGTGAATACATAATACAGTAGGTGCAAATTCAAAGGAAACTTTCAAAAGCACAAGACTATCCCAGTTTGTGGTCGGTATTATTTGGAAGTATTGTGACTGTTTTTTTAAATGTTTAACTCATTAGGGTTTGTTGGACAAGTTTGTGAAATGCAAAGTGCACTAACCTACAGCCAAAAGATATTGTTTTTTATTTGTTTAGTCCAGCCAGGGCAATGAAAGACGACCACCTTGACTGTGCCGTCACTACTGTTTGTGTTTGGCGCATACATATTTTCTATTCTGTGATGCAAAACACATACTTTATTGTGGATTGTAAGTTCCTGCTTTGTCACTAGTCCAGTTTGATTGTATGCAAATACTGAGCACACCAGCTTGTGACCTTACAATCCTATAGATATATGGTTAATATATATATATATAAAACAACAAAAACAGCAACAAAAATAACAAGTGACAAAAAATGTTATAACAGGGCTCACTCCACAGAATACCCCTCCTGCTGTTAAAATAAAATCAACTGTAATATGAGCCTGCTTGTCACAGTATAGAATACACCCTACAGGCACGATCCTGCAAGAGTTTATTTTATTTTAACAGAAGGGGGTATTCCACGGAATTTATTTATTTATTTATTTCAGGTACTTATATAGCGCCGTCAATTTATGCAGCGCTTTACATACATATATTGTACATTCACATCAGTCCCTAACCCTCAAGGAGCGTACAATGAGTGTTGTTATAAGTTGTTTTTTTTTTTGCTTGTTCTATAGATATACCCCTTAAGTAAGGGTAGAAGGTGGCAGTCCTCTAAGGCTGTGCAACAATAGATTTCTTCTTGTTGTTTGAACAACAAAAATAGAAAACTTTCAGGCTTAGCTAACAGAGCAGTGCAAAAGAGAAATGGGTATGCATAAAGTGCAGTAACTAATGCAATAAGTAAAGGTGGATATAGATGACTCAAAAAAAAAAAATTATGGGTTCCTCCATCTACACCAGGAAGGTGAATAGAGGAATCCTCCCTCATGAGGCATTGTATTCTGCCAGGGGGACTCCTGCTGTCAAAATGCACTGATCGGGGGCTGCAGCTACGGATCCAGAAAAGTTTTCCAACATTCCTCTTTGACAGAAGTCTATCTAACAATCAACTTCTGCAAACAGTGCCAAGTTTCAATCCATTCATAGCAAGCTTAAAGTGATTGTAAAGCCTAAACATTTTTTACCTTAATGCATTCCTTGCATTAAGATAAAAAAATGTTTAGATTAAAGTACCATGCCCTCTCCCCCTTATACTTACCTGAGCTCTCACTCGATTCAGCGCAGTGCCTCTCTGTAACTGCTCTCTACTGTTCTCCCTGCTCTCACAGGCTTGGCTGAGAGTAGCAGGAGTCATTGGTTCCCGCTGCTGTCAGTCAAATCCTGTGAAGAGGGGTGGTGCAGAGCCTCGCTGTCTGTGTCAATGGACACAGGCAGCTCAGCTTGGGATTGAGCAAGTGTGCCACCAAAGGAAGTAGCTTCCTATGGTGGCACACCAGGAGTAGTAGTGCCAGTGGGGGACTGAGAAGAGAAGGTTCGGGGCTACTCTGTGCAACTCCATTGCACAGAGCAGGTAAGTATAATCCTGTTTATTATTTTTTAAAAAATAGACTTTACAATCACTTTAAGAGTTTAGTTTAGACCAAGTAATTAGTTACTTGTTGCTGGGATAACTGCACTGTTCACAACTTCATTGCTTTTTGCACAATTTTGTTGAATAAACCTGAACATATCTTGTTCTGAAGATCTTTATTCATCTTTGCTATTGTTAGCTCTTTTTCACATGGATGGTATTCTCTACTCCCCTCTGAAAAGCTAACTGCAACAAATAACATTTCAGTGGACGGTAAAGCATTGGCTGCCAGGAATTCAAGAGGCACCTCCTGAATGTCCTTTTTTTCAGCCAAATTGAGATTTCTATTGAAATACCATGCCACAACTATGAGTCTAGCATCTCACTCTCACATGCATATATGGAAGGAGTGCCAGACCAAAAGATAAATGAGTCCAAATTCATTTATTAATATTGTGCTAAGGCAACCAACGCGTTTTGGGGGTCAAAGGGCTTCAGTTAAAAATGAGAACCTTGAATGGACTCAAAGTAAAGGCTTTCCTGTTTGAATCTTTGCAGGGGAACTGATTGCTGGATTAGGATTCCTGGCCAGCAGTGTCTGCATTAGCAGTTAAGTTCCTATTTTGTCCTTGCTGTTCACCATTTAGTTTATACCATATCTTTGGGACTGCAGACTTTGAGAGGTGACAGTGATTTTTAGTGAGTGGGCTGCATTTTTTTTTCTTATACACCTGTGAAAAAAGGGAAGAGCATGGGGGGTACTTGATGAATCCCTGGTGCCCAACCTATGGGCTTAAAGTGATATGGTGGCAGTGCAGGGTTGGGTGGCCATTTATAAACAGCCTCCTCGCCCCCTGCTTGTGCGCACTCCCTGGGAGCGCGCAGCACCGAGATCTGGTGCCCACAGAGGTCACATGGTACAAGGCTATTCACAACAGCCTTGTACCATGTGACAAGCTGTGACCAATCACAGCTCACACAGTAGTTCTCAATGGCTGCAAGAATGCAGCCAGAGAGAAGGAGAAATGATTGCTTTTACAGCCTTTATGGGTGTAAAAGCAATCAGTGTAAAAAAAAAATAAAAATCATCACCCCCCACAAGTAGTACAGTGTCACCATGGTGACACTGTACTGCTAGGGTGACAGTATGTAAAAAAAACCATAAATAATAATATAAAAAAATAAATAAAAAAAATGTTTAAAAATTATAATTTTTGGTTATAAACTAATTTGTTTTTTTTTTACTAAAAAGATAACGGAATAAATTTTGGCCAAGATTTAAGAAATATTATTTATTTGCATAATTTTATAAGAAAAACACTTTTTTTTCAAAATGTTTGGACTCATTTACATAGCAAAAAAAAAGAAAAATCCCAATGGTGAATAAATACCACCAAAATAAAGCTTTATCTCTCTAAAAAAAAATGCTAAAAAATTCATATGGGTACAGTGTTGCATGACCGCGCAATTGTCATTCAAAGTGTGATAGTACTGAAAGCTGAAAATTGTCCTGGACAGGAAGGGGGTAAAAGTGTCCAGACTTGAAGTGGTTAATAAACATTTTCTGGCACGAGCGATTTTTGGCTGAAAAAAAAACCCAGAACTAGTGGGTTTCTAGAGGAGTGTTTTAGCTGTAAAAATGCTCTAACACTGAAAAACGCAGTAAAATGCGTGGTTAAAGACAATTAAACAAAAAAATAACAAGCATGTTATACTTACCTTCTCTGTGCAGTGGTTTTGCACAGAGCAGACCTGATCCTCCTCTTCCCGGGTCCCCTGCTGGAGCTCCTGGGCCTCCTGCTTAGTGCCCTCAGAGCAAGAAGCTTGCTATGGGGGAACCCAAGCAGCCTCGCTCCCTAGCTGCTGCTCTGAGTGTCCATTCACAAACAGAGCTGTGGCTCTGCCCTACCCAACTCTCTCCTCATTGCCTCACTGGCTGGGATTTAAAGCAGTGGGAGCCAATGGTTCCTGCTGCTGTCTCAGCTAATGAGGAAGGAGATTCCCTGGAGAGCTGAGGCTCTTGTGCACATTGATAGATCACGATGGGGATCAGGTAAGTACTGGGGGGCTGGGGTGGCTGTGCACACAGAGGGTTTTTTACCTTCATGCATAGGATGCATGAAGATAGAAAACCTTGATCCTTTAGAACCACTTTAATGGATGCAAGTAGCCCTTTGGTACCTGCTGTGCAGCTCTCAGACCTCAGCAGTCAGGAGTGGAAATATTGCTTTGTAAAGGGGATGTAATGGCAGTGAATGTCTTGTGAAGGATGCCCTCCTTCTCTGAATGTCTTCTGCAGGATGCCCTCTAATCATTCCCATAGCATTAACCCAAGTCTCTGACTATCTTTTGTAGTTTACTGTATACCCTGACCCTGCCAGGCTTCCGTTGATTTACGTATCCTGAAATTTCATGCTGCCCCTTGGTAATGTCAAATGCTGCAGCTGACATCCTGTATAGCAAATAAGTTGACCACCACTGTTCTAGATACTTCATCTCTGTGAATGCTTCCATTGCTGTGGGTATAATTTGTCTGCCAAATGTTCAACACCTTTACTTTCTATATAATACACCCATAGTTGTTGGTTTTGGTAAGTATGCAGATACAGTCACTAACTTATATTAATGCCTTTCGTGATATGGTATTTAAAGACCTTAAAAATATGAAAATAAAATGTGTGAGAGATCAGAGGACAAAGGTGGGGGCGTAGTAATCCTATCTAAATCAAACTACATTAAAGAAGTAAATAATATACTCAGTGATAAGGATACTTACCTTTTATTGAATAAGAACCCTGTAGGTCCATTTAAGAAATCACTTAAAGCCATTACTTACAAAGGTTATGAAAATAGGGTGATAAATAAAAAAGAAAGAGATTTTTTGTGCCCTTCTGCTCCCAGACTGCCCGTCCTTTATATTTTACTAAAAATACATAAAAATCCAACTAATCCCCCAGGAAGACCCATCATTAGTGGGATTGGATCATTATGCTCAAGGGCAGGGGAGTACATAGATCATTTCCTACAACCGCTGTTTACCAACACTCCAGCATACCTATGTGATACAAAACAGGTTTTACAGGATATTAGTAACATAGTAACAGAGCCCAAAACATTTCTGGTTACTGCAGATGTCACGTCACTTTACACCAATATAGATCATAAGGATTGCATTGAGGCGGTACGGTTTTATCTGAATGATTTTACTAACATGACCCTTTTACAAAAAAAATTTATACTCAAGCTTTTAGAATTTGCGATGACTAAGAACTATTTTTGGTTTAATAACCAATTTTATTTACAAACGAAGGGAGTAGCCATTTGAGCTAAATTTGCTCCCAGCCTGGCCAATCTCTTTATGGCCAGGTGGGAGGAGGATGTAATATATGCCAGAGATTGACCAGAGCTCTCATTTTATAGGCGTTACATATACGATATATTTTTAATCTGGAATGGTGATGAACAGACACTAGTACATTTTTTCGGCACTTTAAATTATAATACACATAACATCAAACTCACTTTTGAATACAGTACTCATAGTGTACACTTTTTAGATCTAACTTTGCTGAATCAAGGGGGAAAGATTATAACAGAGTCTTTCTTTAAGCAAACGTATAGAAATAGTTATATCCCCCTTGATAGTTGCCATCACCCAGTCTGGCTAAATAATATTCCTAAGGGACAGTTCCTCAAAATTAAGAGAACCTGCACTAATATTGATATGTATTTCTCCCAGGCAGCTATATTAAAGAACCGATTACTGGAAAAAGGATATGATGAAGATATGCTAAACTGCACTTTAAACACAGTGGCTAAGATTGACAGAAATACAATATTGAATAAGGAGACTAAACAAAGAACACTTAAGACATGCCCTTTTGTCACTAATTTCTCTATTCAGCACAAAGCAGTCGCAAGAATTATTAAGAACAATTGGAGGATACTTAAAGCAGATCCTACACTAACAAGCTTTTTACCGGACAAACCTGAGACCACTTTCAGAAAAGTTATGCCCCTACGGAATAGAATATCCCCAAATGTGATTAATCCTCCAATTAGCACACCTTTTTTTGCGGAAATGAAAGGATTTTTTCCCTGTAATAAATGTGTGATTTGTCTCTGTAATAAGACTAGAAAAAAGAGAATGGATACCTTCATCTCCACGTCAACAGGTAGAACATATACTATTGACAATTTCATCACGTGCAATAGTAAGCATGTAGTGTACCTACTCCAATGTCCCTGCAAAAAACAATATGTGGGCCGAACTATAAGAAAGTTGAAAGATCTCCTAAGGTAACATGTGACTGATATCAAAAAGGGTTATAAAGAGCATTTCCCTTCTAAACATTATCATCTCTGCCATAACAGGGACCCCTCCTCATTAAAATTTGTAGGCATCGATATCACCATAACACATTGGAGAGGATTGAATAAAAAGAGAGCAGTTTCCCAACAAGAATCGAAATGGATAATTGAACTTGATACGCTATATACAAGAGGGCTCAATGTCGAGTTCGATATTAACTGCTTTATAGATAACAGTTAAAAATATATTATATTTTTAACTTGAATTTTAACATCGACATTTCCATTTTACTCTCTTATCATGCTGATTATATATACAATTTTATATATATTACTAATTTTTTTATTTTATGGCTATTCTATTCTATTTTTTTGTTATCTATTTTAGATATATTTTTATGGGAATTATATATTTGGCTCCTCTTTTATATATTTTTTGATATCCTTGGACTTAGTCATCACAATCCTACTAGTTCATTTTATGAGATGTTTAGTTTCTGTAAGGCACACTTTTATATCGATTTTATTTTATATCAATATGTCAGTTTTTATGTTGTATTGGCCATGATTTTATAATATATTATATATGATTATTTTTCATCACATGACATTACTCCTGATCACCATTTCATTCCTCCCCCCCCTTTTTTTTCTATGTTTGGAATATCATAACTCTGGGGTTTCAATAATAGAATGACCTGAAACCGTTATTATATTGATGCATACTTTTAATAATCACCTTTGGTTTTGATTAAGTATGCACTTGAGGTGCGGGTTACTGCGCACGCGCAGGGATTTTCGACAAGACGGGAGGATTTACAATAAAATTTAAATGGGTTTATATAGTATATATTATTCCCTTTTGCTTGGCAACTTTGTTGCTTATATATAGAAATACTTGTATTTAATTTTAATTCTACTATATTGTCAGTTCCCTGGTGATCATAGTGTAATGTGTATATTAACAATCAGTGTTATAACCCCTTTACGCGTGCGCATCTGGCATCGGCATATGTGAAAGCTGTGACTACAACAAAATGGCGCTGACACACGGCACATGCGCGAAACAGCGGACAATATGGCGCAGGTCAAACCGCGCATGCGCGAATAGTCAGCAAGATGGCAGTCGTGACAATATGCGCGCCATTTGCTGGCTATAAATTAAACACAATAGACGTCGGATGCTCGCAAGCACACCCCCTATGAATACGTGCTTGAGCGTAAGGGAAGAGCTGCAGCGTCCTGACGTCACGCCACCAAGACCCATGCTGGTCCGGCAGCCATCTTTATTCAAATCATGGTCACTCTGTTTTATACTGTTTGTCTATTCCTCGTAATGGATCAATAAATATCCCTTTTGAAACAATATCACACCATTTTGGCATCCTTTCTTGGGGCTCTTGTTGAGCCTAGCACCCACAGAGCCCACCCAGAAAGGAGTTGAGAGGTGTTGCATCCCATTTGATGATCCAGAGGGAAGTCCTTACCAGGATAGAGGAGTCCATAAGAGTATCCAGCTGACCTACTGAGATGTGATATTTTCTCAAATGCATGATGGAATTATGCATCTGGTGAGTGTGTAATTCGAATATTTGATCACCAGAAGATGCACAGTGGATCACTTGATTAGAAGCTTCACATCCTTTGAATATTATATAGACTTTGTCACTTTAGCACAATTAATCACCTTTTTGGATGTGCCTTTGCACTACTGTCACTTCATTTTCCTGTCATTAGGTATATACATTGGTGATCGTGTCATTATTGACACCTCTGTTGATAGATTTATCTCTCAGGTTGTTGGCATTTGCACTTTATACTGATATTTATCATATTTATTAAGTTGATGTTTTAGCGCTGCACCTTTATTCAATAGTTATGCAGATACAGCGCCTACCCAGGTGACACCCTTCAAATCCTGTGACACAGTAAGACAGAATAATGTGCAACTTTATTCAGTAGTGACTGCATGCCGAAAATAAGAAATATGGTTAATGCAAACAAAGGCACAAGTTTAATAATCAAAAGTGAAATCACAGTATTGACATAAGAACATCAACAAATGTGATATAGCATTTCAATTTCCCCTATCTAGACAAACTGATTATAATATAACCAAACCTCAAATCTTTGCATTGGTGAGCTCATGAGTGTGCGATTAGGCTTTGGCAACAAAGTAGCAAGCAATGTACTATCTTTTTAAGAGACCACACACTGAACAATTCAACAAACGTGGTCCCTTGATGATACAATTCGAAAAAGTCTCTTCCGAGAAACTTTACTTTACAAAGCAGACTCTACAGCAATTGTCTGTATTTATACTCTGTATGTAGCTGAACAGTCTTTCCTTGTTTATGCAATGCAGTCTATCATACTATCTTTTGATGGGATGAACTATTATCTTGATATGTAGCAACTCTGTATTGTAGCAGAGTAATGCAATTTTTGAAATCTGAGAGATAGCCACTGTGGTAGAAGGAACTTCTGCAACAGAGGCCATGTGGCACTTACAATGCAACAGTCAACTTTCCCCAGTCCTCTTAGAAAAGTAGAAAAAACAGGTAGAATCTTCTTCAGTTTCTCTGCACTGTCCTCAAGGCAGTGAACAACAGGAATCTGACTGAAGATTCGAGTCTCCCTCAGATATCCCCAAGGTATCTTCTTGCAGGTTGTTCTCTCGTCAATCTCCTTCTTATCAGACGGTGTTTCAGAATATTCCTCTGATATGCCACACAGTCTGCCAGCTGGCATGTGTGTCTCCCTTTTCAGTAGCCAACCTATAGAGGTTAATTACAGTGGCCATTTTGGGATAGACTGAAATCTATTGCTGGAAAGTTGTTAGGGACAGTGACCTCTAGTGGCACCGACAGACTATGTGAAAATAAAAAACAATTGCTGCCACATACAAGTGAAAATACCAATTTTGCAAAGTGAAACAGTTTTGCTGCATAGCTACAGATAGAACAGTAAATGTGTTTGAAATGGCTACATTATAGATGAGTAGACAATAAAGTAAATTCATTCTAATTCCGTTGCAACCATTTGACACTGTGGGGAGCACCATTACAATGAAACAATGGATGGAAATAAATAATACATCGCTAGCAGAGATTTTTATTTTAAAAAAGTATGCAAGATGACAAAAGAAACTATGATACAAAATCAAAATGTATTTTATTTATGATGGTAGTGTAACTGTAAACATTTTTCAATCCATTAGGTAGAAAACTCCTTCACTCCTTCATGTCATGCCCATGAGGATCAGTTATTTGCAGTCTCTGCTTCTCAAGTTTGAGTGTATTCCTGCACTATGCCTAGGATATCAATTGAAAGTAATGTGTTGAACAGGTCCTGCTGCTTAAAGTATATGTAAACCCTCACCATTCAGTTTAAAATAGAAATGAAAGGAAAAACATGTATGTATACTTATAAGAAAACATTATAAATATCTTTTCCCCCTTTTTTGTATAAGTGATCACATTCCATCTGTTCTCAGCTGCAGAAGGAGCTCAAGGAGGAGATACAGCAGCAAACTGGTCTTTACAGTGAATGGCTGTGCGGGGGGGGGGGGTGTCAGCAGAAGTCTGATCATTGGAATGGAGCAGGCGGACTTCCAGCATGGCTAGAGAGCTGACCACACTGTGCTTTGCATGCCTAGTGTGGTCAGTTTTCAATTAGAACGCAGGGAGACTGACAGGAACACCATCCCTCCACCTCTGGAATGAGAATCAATTCCTGAATAATCCTAAGTCCTCATGCACACTGGACGTTTTTACAGCTGCTGTTTTTGGCTTTTGGCATTTTTTTCTACAGCCAGGAAACTCCCCAGCATGTTATCATGTGTCCATGCACACATAGGCTTTAACCACTTCCTGCCTGGCCCATGTCTATAAACGGGTGGACGGGAGCGCTGCTGAAGCAAGCTGACGTTTCTAAACGTCACCCGCATCCAATGCCTGTGTGCGCTCCCTGGTCGCTGTAGAGGACCTCTGTGTGAGGTCTCGATTCATGTGATCACTGATTGGCCAATCAGTGATCACATGAGCAGTAATAAACAAGATGTCACTTCCTGACATCATTGCTTCCTACTTGTGAAATCTGTGACTGATCACAGAGGTCACATGGTACAAGGCTATTCACAACAGGCTTGTACCATGTGACAAGCTGTGACCAATCAATGCTCTCACAGTATTTCTCAATGGCTGCAAGAATGCAGCCAGAAAGAAATTGAAATTATTGCTTTTACAGCCTTTATGGATGTATAAGCAGTGTAAAAAAAGAAAAGAAAATCTCCATCACCCCCCATGTCACTATGCTGACACTGTACTGCTAGAGTGACAGTATGTTAAAAAAAACATAAATAATCATCTAAAAAAAAATACAAACAATTTTGAAAAATTATAATTTTTGGTTATAAACTAATTTTTTTTTTGTTTTTTTACTAAAAAATAGATTAATACATTTTGACCAAGATTTATGAAGAAAGATTTTTTATTTGCAAAATTTTATAACAAAAACACTTGTTTTCCAAATTTTTGGACTTTTTTATTTATATAGTAATAAAATAAAAATCCCAGTGGTGAATAAATACCACCAAAATAAAGTTTTATTTGTCTCAAAAAAATGCAAAAAAATTCATATTGGTACAGTGTTGCATGACCGCGCAATTGTCATTCAAAGTGTGATAGCACTGAAAGCTGAAAATTGGCCTGGACAGGAAGGGGGTGAAAGTGTCAGGACTTGAAGTGGTTAATAAACATTTTTTGGCACATGCGATTTTTGGCTGGAAAAAAACCCCAGAACTAGTGGGTTCTAGAGGAGTGTTTTAGCTGTAAAAATGCTCTAACACTAAAAAACGCAGTAAAATGCTGCAAACCAGCGTTTTTTTGAGCAAAATTTTTGTGTGTGTAAAAAAATGCTAAAAAATGCAACCACAGAAAAATGCAGCTAAAAGCTAATGCAAAACACCTAAAAACCTCTGAACAACTCATGTATTTATCGCGACTTTATACAGCTAACGCTACCAGCATTATTGAACCACCCAGATTCTCCAACTCTGCTAGAGACAACTAAAGTGGTTGTTAACCTCTGAATGAAAAATGAACAAAGTACTGTATATCCTTCTACAATGTGTACTTGTTTCTATCCAAAGCAGAGTTTGATTTCTGCCTGCTGTCTCACTCCTCTGCTACTTGCAGAGGTCATTTCTGACAGGCTGTGCAGAATTCAAGTAATCAAGGATGGGGGAGGAGAGCTCCAGCACACAGCATGTGATTGACAACCTCAGCTGTGCATGTTTCTCTATGAGATTGTGTGGAGGGGTGTGTCCATTCCCTCCACTCAGGTCTCCAATTACACTCAAAGTCAAATAAGCCAAAAGCTCCTGCGCATGAGTTTAGAGGGCTGAAAACAGGGAGGTATGGTGGAACCCAAATAAATGCAAAATTGGAGCAGATAAGCCAAGTCTTGCTGCTCCCGTGTACAACAGAGGAAGTCAGGAGTGACTGCAGGGAAAAATAGAACAAGAGCGCATTGGCCTAGTGCATCATCCCAGATGACAGTTTATTGAATGAAAGTTAAAATATACTCACAAACAAGAAGTGACAAATCGCATAACAACTGACAATCTCTGGAAATATGTTATATATGGCACCAAGGGCCCCGACATAAAAGATGGAAAAAGAGCGCACTGGCCTAGCACAGTGGTCGGCAAGCCGCGGCTCGCGAGCCACATGCGGCTCTTTACACACTTTAATGAGGCTCTTCTGTGTGCCGGGCGCCCGCTCCCCTCCCTCCTCTCGGGCGGCCGCCCCAAAAGTCAGGACTCTGCAGCTAGCCCAGCAATGGGCAAACTACGGCCTGGCGGACCTTTTAATCCGGCCCGCGGAGCGTGATCCAAAAAAAAAACAGCCAGGGCAGCGCGCTCAAATGCAATGATTGGCCAGTCTCGCTGCCACTCACATCCTGATAGCCAGTGATTGGCTGTCAGGATGTGTGTAGGCGGGGCAGCGTGACGAACGTGAGAGGAGCTAGGCTCCTCTCACAGTCCGCCCTGAAGACCGGAACGGTGCGGGAACACGGCGAGAAGAACGCGCGGAGCAAAGGTAAGTGAATTGACACAGGGGGGACTTGGCTTACTACTTGCTACTTACTTACTACTACTATATGAGGGATGAATTAATATGGGGGATGAATTACTATATGGGGGATGAATTACTATAGGGGGGATGAATTACTATGGGGGATGAATTACTATATGGGGGATGAATTACTATATGGGGGATTAATTACTATGGGGGATGAATTACTATATGGGGGATGAATTACTATATGGGGGATGAATTACTATGGGGGATGAATTACTATATGGGGGATGAATTACTATGGGGGATGAATTACTATATGGGGGATGAATTACTATGGGGGATGAATTACTATATGGGGGATGAATTACTATGGGGGATGAATTACTATATGGGGGATGAATTACTATGGGGGATGAATTACTACGGGGGATGAATTACTATATGGGGGATGAATTACTATGGGGGATGAATTACTATGGGTGATGAATTACTATATGGGGGATGAATTACTATGGGGGATGAATTACTATATGGGGGATTAATTACTATAGGGGGGATGAATTACTATATGGGGGATGAATTACTATGGGGGATGAATTACTATATGGGGGATGAATTACTATGGGGGATGAATTACTATATGGGGGATGAATTACTATGGGGGATGAATTACTATATGGGGGATGAATTACTATATGGGGGATGAATTACTATGGGGGATGAATTACTATATGGGGGATGAATTACTATATGGGGGATGAATTACTATGGGGGATGAATTACTATGGGGGGTGAATTACTATAAAAACTTATTGAAACTAAAAACAGTGTACCATCCTATGTATTTTCAGTTTTAAAAATGTGGCTCTCAAAATAAATTTCACTCGTGGTTTTTGCGAGATTTGGTTCAGTTGAAAAAAAAGGTTGCCCACCACTGGCCTAGCACATCATCCCAGATGACAGTATATTGAATGAAAGTTAAAATATACTCAAAAACAAGAAGTGACAAATCACTTAACAACTGACTACTGGAAATATGCTCCATATGGCACCAAGGGCCCCGACATAAAAGAAGTGCCATCCAAGAGCCAAGAAAAGGCTGATGCGTTTCGAGGGAAACCTTCTTCCTCAGATTACACTCAGCTCTCCTCTCTAAGCTGTGCAGTGTTTGACATTAGATTTCTGTCACATACCTCTGAAAGCTCAGAAATGCTGTGCAAATTCTGCATTTTAAAAGACCACAGAGAACAGATGGCGGCACATAAACAGTTACAACTTATGTAGGAGAATTGGTATCACCTTTGACTAGTCACTTCATTGGGTATATGTAAGGATTTGCAACCATTTTAATGCTCTTCCAGGAGTTTACAAAAGAGCATGCCACTCCAGCTGTATAAATCTGGGCAGTGACTGGAACTATAGGTGCAAAAAAGGAGAAATCCAACACATTTCAGGGACACATTATCCCATGAGCATTTTTTAAAAACCTAGGACAGTCTCTGGAACACAGGGACAGTATTATCTACAGTATGTAATCCATATCCTACTAATTGCTTAAACATTTAATAGCGTACTTACAGAATTTTAATGGAACTCTACAACCTTAAATGGCTCCCTCAGTAGATATATTGTGAAGTTTACAATTTAATTGCGTAGAATAGTAAATCTTACTATGCTGACAGCTGGAAAAATAATAGGAAGTGAAATGCTGTAGTAATACCGCACGCATGTAAAATTCAGTAAAGCCAACTGTAGTTTGCTTTAAAGTAAACAGTTTGCAGACTAGTAATAGCTTTTCTGGCATGGGGGATAGGTATTTGTCAGATGCTTAGCAAAGAAGTGTCTCCAAAGTCTGCACCAAGATATCTGTTTATCTATTGTGCTACACAATTAAAACGAATGCTGAGACTAGACAGAGCAGGCACCATGGGTTTGATTAACTAAAGTCAAGCTCACACTGGCAGTGAGGATGAGCAGCCTTCACTTTCCTTTGCCAATAAAATGATGATTGGTGTTGTACATTCGACCAGAGCTCTGCTCGAAGGACAATATCTTGGATGTAGTTTGCTACATCTGATCTATAAACAATGATTTCCCTCAGCTAAAGAACAGCTCTCCTGAAAAATTTAAAACATGAAAATTAAAAAAAAAAAAGGGAAAGACTTATAAAATGGTAGTATAATATAAAGTAAAGTGTTCTAAAGTGTAAAAATATCTAAAATGAAGTTTATAATTTTGTCACAGTTGGAAAAAAACACATTGTTTAACAACTTCCGGAAGGTTTTGTCCGCTTCATGCCCAGGGCATTTTGTGCTACTCAGCACTGTGCTACTTCAACTGGCAATTGGCAGGTAACACTGTGCCTAAAAAAAATTTATATCACTTTTTCACACAAATAGTTTTCTTTTAATGGTATTTTAACCTCCCTAGCGGTCTGATTATGTCAATATTTCTGTGCTCAAAGCGGTACATTTTTTGCATGGAAATATGTCGGTTTTTTTATTCTAGGCCTGTAATTTTTAGGATTAACTCACTGAAATCTGTCCGAACAAGAGTCTAGTAAACATCCCGGGTATGATAAAATTTGGAACACGAAATCATAAATTATAATATAATAAATAATCATAACAATCAATAATATAATAATAATAAATTTAATTCAATAATGTAATCAAACCAAAAACACTGAAATTTGAAATATAGCGCCAAGTTCACACATTACTGAGCTTAGTCACAAAATCGTTTTCAGTGTCTGATGACGAATTTCCCCACAAATCATTATCACTCAATTCTGCAAGTAGTTCTAATTTACTATCGCTGTTCTCTAGCTGGTGACCTAAAGGGATGCTTTTCGGACTCCATGGACATTTCTCAGTTTCCAGGCAGAAAGAACAGTAACAGTGCAGGCAGGGCACAGGACAAAGCACTCGGGACAAAATGTATGTGAAATGGTTTGATACAGTAATGTTTTACTATGTGATTTTAGTCTATTGAGTGAATGTCACTTTTAAAATTTTTGAATTTCCCGCCGGTTCCATCCCCCGTACGTCCCGATGCTCGCAGGGAATGGAACCCAGAAGACGGATGCTGGCAGGGGGGACATCGCAGGCGCGAAGGACAAGGTAAGTGATCGAGGGAATCCCAGAGCAGCGCTGCAGGGTAATCCCAAGTGTAGCTCGGGGTTACCGCTTTTGGTACTGAAAGTTAATGCCGAGCTACACTCGGGAATACCGGCAGGAGGGTTTAATCACCTTTTTTTTTTTGCTATTTAACGAAAAAATACAGAAAAGTTTGAAAAAATTTTTTTTTCTCTGGAGTTCCTAAAATGCCAGGATAGTAAAAACACAACCCAAATAACCTCTTTTTGGAAAGTAGACAGTCCAAGGTATTTAGTAAGAGGCAAGGCAAGGTTTTTGAATTTAAAGTTTTTTTTGTTACAATTTTTTGAAAAATGAAGAAATCAAATAAATCTTTTTTTTTCACATTTTATTTTTACGTACTGTCACCAGCGCAGTACAGCATCATCATATGATTGGTGTGGGGATGATACTGACTGGTGACAGTATGTAAAAATAAAATAAAATAAATAAATCATTTTTTATTAAAATTTTTAAACATTTTTTTTCTTTTTTTTTTACATTTATTTTTTTCTTTTACTATTTTTTATATACTTTCATGAGAGTAGTTCAGTTTCACCATTGTGAGGGGGGGGGGTGATCAGGGATTTTTTTCCTTACACTGGTATTGCTTATTACAGCACTGAGCGAACTATTGGCACTTTATAAATACTGTATAATAATAATAAGCAGTAGTTTTAGATATCATGACTGGGTCTCCATAGCTTGGTTACTGTTGACATGCTGTGATTGGCTACAGCTAGCCAGGTACCATGTGATAGCTGTAAGCCAATCAGAGCAATAATCAAGCTGTCATAAACGGAAGCCCACGCATGACAGTTTGCTTACTCAAATATCATGTGATCGCTATGATTGGTTATAGCAATCACATTATACCCTGGCCGCTCATAGCGGCTGGGTATTGAGCGTTATGATCTGCTTTGTCCACAGGACACAGCAGTCATGGGATTGCACTGCCGTGGGGGGCACGCTAGTACGCATGTGCCTAGTGACTTACCGGTTTTTCTCCTGACCTGGCTGTGGTGCCCGTCTGCAAAAGATGTACTGCGGGTGGGCAGTAATTAGTTAAATAATCAGAAAAAATAGCAAAATAATAATGCATTATTCTGAACTGAGTTGATCACATTATATCCTATTCTTTCCCTGGTAAAGAAAATTGGCCATGATTTATAGGTTTTTTTTTGCTTTCTTTATCCCATTGGGGAGATTTCCTTTCACTTTCTGTCCCATTGCAAAAACAAGAAGTGAGAGAAAATCCCTCCACAGTGAGGGAATCCCTGAGTGTCACCAGATATGTATAGTGCAATCATAAATATATCTGATTTTGAAAATGATGCTGGAATGCAAAAATATTTATTATTACTGATGTATTTAATTTATATGTAAGTTGATAATACTGGTTATTTTAGTTTGAATACATCATGCTGATGTGTAGTCCTTTTGTATCTCATTATAATTAAATATTTCTAAACTTAAAGTGGTTGTAAAGGCTCAAGGTTTTTAACCTTCGTGCATTCTATGCATGAAGGTAAAAAACCTTCTGTGTGCAGCAGTGCCCCCATCCCCCTCATTACTTTCCAAAGCCCCATCGCGATCCAACAATGTGAACAACAGCCTCGGCTGTCCCGGGTCTCTGCCCCCTGATTGGCTGAGACAGCAAATGGGAGCCATTGGCTCAAACCATGGCTGTGTGTGTGAATGGACACATGGAGCAGTGGGTGCCCCCATAGCAAGCTGCTTGAAGAAGTTTGGAACCACCAGGAATCTTCCATGAGCGGACCACCCAGCTTAATCAAGCGATCGAGGGAAAAGAGCCTCAGCCAGGGAGGTAACCAAGCACCCGATGGTCACTCTGAAAGAGCTCCAGTGTTTCTCTGTGAAGAGAGGAAAACCTTCCAAAAGAACAACCATCTCTGAAGCACTTGGCCAGACGGAAGGCACTCCTCAGGAAAAGGCAAATTGCAGCCTGCCTGGAGTTTGCCAAAAGGCACTTGAGGGACTCTCAGACTATGAGAAAAAAAACTCTCTGGTCTGATAAAACAAAGATTGAACTCTTTGGCCTGAAAGCCAAGCGTCATGTCTAGAGGAAACCAGGCACCGTTCACCACCTGGCCAGTACCATCCCTACAGTGAAGCATGGTGGTGGCAGCATCATGCTGTGGGGATGTTTTTCAGTGGCAGGAACTGGGAGGCTAGTCAGGATCAAAGGAAAGAAGAATGCAGCAATATTCAGAGACATCCTTGATGAAAACCTGTTCCAGAGTGCTCTGGACCTTAGACTGGGGCAACGGTTCACCTTTGAACAGGACAACGACCTAAGCACACAGCCCACATAACAAAGGAGTGGCTACGGGCCAACTCTGTGAATGTCCTGGAGTGGCCCAGCCAGAGCCCAGACTTGAACCCGATTGAACATCTCTGGAGAGATCTGAAAATGGCTGTGCACCGACGCTCCCCATCCAACCTGATAGAGCTTGAGAGAGAAGAATGGGAGAAATTGCCCAAAAATAGGTGTGCCAAGCTTGTAGCATCATACTCAAAATGACTAAGCTGTAATTGGTGCTAAAGGTGCTCCAACAAAGTAATGAGCAAAGGCTGTGAATACTTATGTACATGGGGTGTTTTTCTATTTTTTATTTTTCATAAATTGCAAAGATTTAAAAACAAACTTCTTTCACGTTTTTATTATGGGGTATTGTTTGTAGAATGTTGAGGACAAAAAAGAATTTAATCCATTTGGAATAAGGCTGTCACATAACAAAATGTGGCAAAAGTTAACCACTTCCCGACCGGCCGTTGTATATAAACGGCCGGACGGTGGCACTGCAGGGTCGGGTGGCCGTCTATAAATGGCCTCCCCGCACCCTGCTTGTGCGCGCTCCCTGGGAGCGTGCAGCACCGCGATCCGGTGCCCGCTGTGTCCTCCGGACACAGTGAAACACTGATCGTCGGACGGGACCTCTGTACGAGGTCCCGATCATGTGATCACTGATTGGCCAATCAGTGATCACATGCAAAGTAGTAAGCAAGATGTCACTTCTGACATCATTGCTTACTATGTGTGAAATCTGTGAATGATCACAGAGGTCACATGGTACAAGGCTATTCACAAAAGCCTTGTACCATGTGACAAGCTATGACCAATCACAGCTCACTCAGTTCTTTTCAATGAGTGCAAGAATGCACACAGAGAGAAAGAGAAATGATTGCTTTTATATCCTATATGGGTGTAAAAGCAATCAGTGTAAAAAAAAAAAAAAAAAAATCTTCATCACCCCTCACAAGTAGTACAGTGTCACCATGGTGACACTGTACTGCTAGGGTGACAGTATGTAAAAAATAAAAATAAAAATAAAAAATAATAATAAAAAAATAAAATAAAAATGTAAAAAAAAATGTTTAAAAATTATAATTTTTGCTTATAAACTAATTTGGATTTTTGTTTTTTACTAAAAAGATAACGGAATAAATTTTGGCTAAGATTTATGATGAAATATTATTTATTTGCAAAATTTTATAAAAAAAACACTTTTTTTCAAATTTTTTTGGACATTTCATTTACATAGCAAAAAAAATACAAATCCCAGTGGTGAATAAATACCACCAAAATAAAGCTTTATCTATATCAAAAAAATGGTAAAAAATTCATTTGGGTACAGTGTTGCATGACCGCGCAATTGTCATTCAAAGTGTGATAGCGCTAAAAGCTGAAAATTGCCCTGGTCAGGAAGGGGGTAAAAGTGTCCGGTCTGGAAGTGGTTAAGAGCTGTGAATACTTTCTGGATGCACTGTAGAAGAAAGAAAGCAAAAAAGAAGAAAACGAATGCAGCCAACATTTATAATAATTGGTAAGCTGTGATATAATAAATGTTTGCCTTTGTGTTTAATACTGCTTTAAAGGTTTATTTTAGAAGTTAGGTTGTGTTAGGATTTGAGTAATAGCAGGGTTAATTATCAGGATTTCTTTAATCAATGATATCTTAGATGTCAAGGACCATTATTACCTTTAACCTTTCCAAAATACACTAAATTCTTTATAATTCAAAGAAACAAAGTACTGTCTACTTCCTTTACAGTCCTTCTTTTCAGTGTTGTGCTTAGAGCTGGACTGCGAGAAAATAAATTATTTCACAAAGTTAAATGTATTACCTCCAATAATGAGTATACTAGATGTTGATGGCTGCTGGTTACTGTAAAAGTCATGGGCTGATTGAAGCCAGTTACTAAAGACAGTGCTATACTTATGGTGTTTCAAGGATGGACAACTGCACCTATGTCAATGAAGGATCTTGTCATTTGCCCTCCCTTTCTTTTCCCTTTTCCCTTTCACAAAAGCCTTGTATTCTGTTCAGAGAATACAAGGTGTTCAGTGAATCAATAAAGTGAATGCCAAGATCCCCCCTTGTTCGTTCACAAAAGGGGAGAGTTAAGGGTGGTCAAGACAGGATCCATCACTGATGCAGCCATAGCTGTTCATCCCTGCAGCGCCAGAAGTATAGTCCTGTCTCTTGCACCCGACTTTGATCAGCTATGATATATACAGTCACCAGCATCCATCTGCACCTAGTATACTTATTATTAGCTGTTGTTGCTGTTTGCAAATTAACTTTTTTTCTAGAGTTCAGCTTTATTACTCAGTGACAGGTGTGATTTAATTAATCTTTAGGCAGCAATTTCTGCTCAATAAACTGCACATTCCTAGGTAACTGTGTTCTATGGGACAGAATATGACCATTGACTTCCATATTGCTGTAAGAGTAAATAAATGGCCAATTTAGTTTATAGAAGGAAGAGGGATTGTTAATAGTATATTATATTTAGCAGGTTTTACATCCAATGTGGCCTTTATTTAAACAAATCAGTTCACACATTATAATTCTGCTGATGTAAACTACAATTTGATATGACGCATATGCCAAAATAGTATGAGATTCCTAAGGACAGCATTGGTATACATTAGTTCTAAGCTCCAACTGACAAGTCAAGCTCTGATAGAAGTAGTATGCCACAAATGTGCAACCATCTATAAACCTGGTTTACTGATTTTTAAAGGCAGGACCATCCTGCAACCATCTATAAACCTGGTTTACTGATTTTTAAAGGCAGGACC
Source organism: Staurois parvus (assembly GCF_062004578.1). Taxonomy (NCBI): domain Eukaryota; kingdom Metazoa; phylum Chordata; class Amphibia; order Anura; family Ranidae; genus Staurois; species Staurois parvus. Next base: position 3,898,678 of record NW_028318047.1, on the reverse strand, counting down.
ATCCTGCAACCATCTATAAACCTGGTTTACTGATTTTTAAAGGCAGGACCATCCTGCAACCATCTATAAACCTGGTTTGCTGATTTTTAAAGGCAGGACCATCCTGCAACCATCTATAAACCTGGTTTGCTGATTTTTAAAGGCAGGACTTAATTCAATGACATAGTGTACAAAGCAATACAGTTATGTAACTCAAAACAGTCAATCAGGAATTATAGTTTAGAACCCAAATAAATGCAAATTAATAACATATGATTTCATTGCTAAAATTATTACACACTATCACTTTTTGTATTAGTATTTTTAAATATATGTATTAACAATGATGCGCAGTACATATAGTACTGAAAGGGATTAGGCAGGTTGATAAATTAGAAGAGTTACTAGTTTATTTTTATCAACTAATAAAATGGAAAGAAAATGAACAGAAGAAACATTGAAATAAAATCAATATTTGGCATGACCATTCTCTGCCTTTAAACCAACATTAGTTATTCTAGGTACTCAAGCACGCAGTTTTTGAAGGAACTTGGCAGGTAGGTTGTTCCAAACATCTTGGAGAACTAACCACAGATCTTCTGTGGATGTAGGCTGCCTCAAATCCTTCTTTTTATTCATTTAATCCCAGACAGGCTCAATGATGTTGAGATCAGGGCTCTGTGGGGGCCAAAACCATCACTTTCAGGACTCCTTGTTCTTTTTTACACTGAAGATAGTTCTTAATGACATTAGCTGTATGTTTGGGGTTTTTATCCTGCTTTGGGGCCAATCACATGCCTCCCTGGTGGTATGGCATAATGGATAAGTATCTGCCTGTGTTTCTCAGCAATGAGGACGCCATTGATCCTGACCAAATCTCAAAATCCATTTGCAGAATGGATAAGCATCTGCCCTCAACAAGAACATACACTGCAAATTATTTTTTATTTGTCACACTAGTATAAATGCTACAATTTGCACCATTGTAAGGTGACATTCCTGATAGTTTATCTCACTGAGTGTGTCAAAAGTAATTTCCTTTTTGTCTGCATTGAACTTTAAAACAGGAGTCTCTAAACTTTCTAAAGAAAAGGGCAGTTTACTTGCCTTTAGACTTTAGAAGGGCCCAAAGTAAGCAATGCTCGGGGAAGAAACAGTGTCATTGGGAGAACAGTGCCTATTTTTGTTGTTTATGCCCCATCGTTGGTGTCAGGGGAAGGAATAGTGCTTCATTATTGGAGTTAGTGGTGGGAATTATACCCCATTGTTGGTGTCAGTGACAAAAATAATGCCACAAAGGCCAGATAGAGGCAAACAGAGGGCCGTGTCCAGCCCCAGGGTTGCAGTTTGGAGACCACTTCTTTAGAACATTTGTTTTTTGTGTGTATGGACTTGTTGGCTTTGATTCTCTGCTCAACTTCCTAACCTTTGGTGCTATAGAGTTTCAGTCCCAAAGTTTCCTGTATATTACCTGCTGTCAATTTCCCTCTTAAGCTGGCCATAGTTTGATTGAACTTCTGCCAGTTCAGCAGGGACTGGCTGAATTTTAATCATTGTTTGGCCATCCCTCACTAAACAGGAGTAGATTGTTTGATCGGCCTGTTGTAGAATTGAACTGGAAAACGTTTGTTGATAAGCACTAACAGCCGGTGATCAGTATATTCTGACAGTAGCATGTCCTGCTGTAAGTATTCAATGTTCCGGCGTGCAGGGGGATTCCTCCATCCATCTTATTTGCATAGCTGGCTGAATGAAAAAAAAACAGTGTAGGGCCAACATTAGCCATGTCTCATCTTTTCAGCGTTCTCACTTATGTTTCTTTGGCCAGTGCCTGTGGCAATACACAATGTGTTTTCATTGCAGGGACTGCTGGCTTATTGTACATTTGTTCTATTTTACAGCTGTTACTTCTGCAGTATACTTTTGGACAACACTCTGTTCTATTTTTTGCTGCTGTATTGTTTTGTCCCAGTCTACCCCAGTCAGGTCTATTGTTGGGGTACCTATTTTCTGATCCAGTTCGGGTCGTCAAGTAGCCTTATGTTCATGCATACATCGGCCTGAACATTCTTCTTTAGTTCTGCCTTGTGCCCTGTGACTTGTTCAGTTTAGTCTTGTTTCTGGATTATTTTTCTTCTGTAACTTTCCCTGGATGTATAGTACCAGGTTTGTCTAAAGCGCTTTATGATTTATATCTCAGTTCTGAGTTATCTAGTTTGTCATTTGGTATGTTCCTGTTGGTGTTACCCTTTATAAGCCTAAAAATACAAATGCAAACCAGCGCACAAGTGTCCCTTAATACACTTCCATAGCAGTTGGACAAATCAGTAACGCTCCCTGGTGGTTGTCAACAGATCTTAGTCCAAAACATCCAATGCTTATGTATAGGTTCAAAGCACTTCTCATAAATCTTCCCACAGGTGAGTTACTTGTATTAATCAATTCAATGTCCCAAACTCTTACCAGTTTTTCTGATCCATACAAATATACAGGTGCAATAAAGCTTTGTATCCACCAAGTCTCTGTATCTTTTATAATTCTCTCTCACTCTTCTTCACACGTATCCCCATTAATAAAGAAAACTCATATAGTGTCATACCTCTTATTTACTAAAATAAACTTTCCAATATTGTGCTCACATATGTGTATGTGGGCACAAATACACTAAGCGTTATCGTACCGCATCTGAGTATACGGTAAGATACTGTATAGCATTTTTAAAAAAAAAGTCTGAATTCACAAAAAAACGCTACTGAAACACTGCATGAGTTATTTTATCAAGCCATGCGGTATTTTAGTGGTGAAAAACATGTGTTAATGTTTCAGCTGTCAGCGGAGTTCCCCACTGACAGCTGAATGTAAAAGAAAGAATTTCCAGCAATGAAAAAAATTATTTAAAAAACCTCCGAGTCTGGTATGGATTTTGAGGGGAAACCTCATGCCAAAATTAAAAACAAAATGGCTTGGGGTCTCCCCAAAATCCATACCAGACCCTTATCTGAGCATGCAGGTCAGGAAAGGGGGGGGGACAAGTTAGCACCCCCTCCTGAACCATACCAGGCCACATGCCCTCAACATGGGGGGTGCTCCCCCCAAAAGCACCTTATCCCCAATGTTGATGGGGACAAGGGTCTCTTCCACACAACCCTGGGCTGTGGTTGTGGGGGTCTGTGGGTGGGGGCTTATTGGAATCTGGAAACCCCCTTTACAAAGGGGGCCTACAGATCCTGGCATACCCCCACATGTGAATGAGTATGGGGTACATGGTACCGTTACCCATTCCCATAAAAAAACTGTAGTGTGAAAAAAGACAGGAGACAGTCTTTGACAAATCCTTTATTAAAAGAAGGAAAATAAAAGAATGTTCCCGGAAGTAGATCCAATGTCAATCACAATGCCTGACCTGCCGGGCTGCATGCTCAGATAACGACCTGGTATGGATTTTGTGGGTGACCCCATGCCATTTAAAAAAAAATGTTGGCATGGGGATTCCCCTCAAAATCGAAACCAGACCCGAAGGGCTTGGTATGGATGGAGGGGGGACCCACGCCGTTTTTTAATTACTTTTTAATTGCTAGAAATTTTTTTTTTTTTTACATTCAGCTGTCAGTGGGGAATCCCACTGACAGCTGATGACTCATAGGCTGTTAAGGACTCTGCAGCTACCCACTCCTTAACAACCCATGACAATACTGACAGATACCAGTACATACCACATGCCTGGACCACTACTTAATTACCGCATGCATTTAATTATTTAATTCCTTTTGTGAATTGACTTTGAGGTCCTTTTATGTGGTATTTACCTAGTGTTTTTGCTATTTTCAGTAAATACTGCATACTAGCAATAGTGAATTTACATGTTCAGTATCACATGCGATATGTGGTCGTGTGACTCACTTTAGTGAATAGTGTCCAATGTGCTTTACAAACATCATGTGTGACTAGTGCCTTCTTTGCTCTCCTTTTGTCTATATTCTTAACCAAAAGACAAACTATAAAGTATATATCATCTGCATAGCAATCTTCTTTCAAAATTACTTTAAAGTATAACTAAAGGCAAAGCTTTTTTTAGTTTTGGATAGAATGGAAAGGGATTAGAACACCTGTCAGTTTTTATTGCTGTCTGTGCCCCTGTTAAGGAGATTCACCCTCTCTATTTGTCCAGTTTACCATTATCATTTATATTGTAAAGCGTTGTAAAGCGCTGAGCAAACTGTTGGCACTATATAAATCCAGTATAATAATAATAAAAATAATAATTGAAAGTAAAATAAAATCCCAAATTTTGGGTTGTCCCCAGAAAAAATAATAGAGGAGAAATCTTCCAATGGGAATACTAATTCTGGTGACCTGGGGGTCCGCAAGGAATTCCCTTAATTTGCAGGCATTTCTTCTCATTTCCTGTTTGGCTCTGGGACAGGAGGTCAAGGGAAACCTCCGCAATGGGACACAGATGGCAAAAAAAAAAATCTGACAGTGGTTATAAACCTTCCTTGCTCTATCCAAAATGAAAAAAATTGGCTATTGTTCTACTTTAATTCTCTTCTCTCAGTTTTGTCCAAAGAAAAAAAAAGCACAACAGTGTAATATGTACACACTAAAATAAATCAATAATACATATTGTGCTCACATTATTTTGTGCTATTACAATGTGCAAAAACAACTTCTGCCATGTCTCTTCACCAAAGTGAGCCTTTCCCCACACTCCAAACACCTTACCAGACCTGTCCCTGTAACCCAGGGTTAATTGGATACACTCCAGGTCTCTTTCACTTTAAATATGGTGAAAAGGGCACTTCCGGTTCTGGTGCTTTATTAGCATAGCTTGTTACCTTTTCCCATATTCACAACCCCAGCTCTGTATCTTCCAAACAGTTCTCTGTTATCCCTGTCTGTAGTCTGGAATAACAATGTAATTGGCGCAAGAGAATTTGTAGTGGATATAAAGTTCACTCAGTAAATCTTAAGCAAAATAGTCCAGTAAACGGAAATTGAGGTATATAATTATATATACTAGTAATGAAAGTACAACAAGTAAATAATGCAGCTTTAGTGGTAAGGAAAGGGAAGGGGGGGGGGAAGGGAAAGGAAGGGAAAAGGACTTGTAATGCAAACAGTACTGGATTGGGATAGATGGTATATATATATATATATATATATATATATATATATGTGTATACATATATATACAAAGCTGCAATGTAGACACCGTTGTGAGGCTTGCACTCTCTAGAGTAAAGCGGACTCTGTAGTAAAAAAATAGAGAAAAGAGAGAAGTGTGCCAGACTAAGTGCAGTAGAAATATAACAATTTATTGCACACAAGATTATAAAAACTCACAAGACGTGGGTAGATATCAGGCATCAATATATAAGGAGGAGGACGTCATCTGTGCTGCACCTCACAGGTGGATGGCTGCAATGCCAAGGTAAGTTTTTATAATCTTGTGTGCAATAAATTGTTATATTCCTACTGCACTTAGTCTGGCGCACTTCTCTCTTTTCTCTGTCTGTAGTCTGTCAGTCTGTTGATTTTAGGCTGAATTCACAAAATTACACAACAGGATATGGATACCAATTTTTAAAAAACTGATATTTATTTTCATCTTATCCCAATGAGAGATGAGATTTGCAGTCACATGGCTAAAATAACAATCCTTATCCTTTGCAAATGCATCCTTTTGTGTCCTGTTATATGCCTGATTTTCTTGTATATTCTCACTCTAGCATGCCTCAGGCTTTTGTACTCTTGGCTGCCAAAAATGCACGAAGGGATTCTTCCAGCAGTAAGGCAGTTGAGTACTTTTCAGTCAATAAAGCTTTCCAATCCACCCCCGCCAATAATTGTGTCATTTTCTTGTATTCTTGATGTGATAATTAAAAATAATTGATTAGTGCATTTATACAGTACATAGCAAGAGCTTGTAAACACTGTCTAGCCGGGCCTTGGATAGTGATTAAGTATCTGACTCATATTATATGGTTTACTATGATGAAGAGGCAATGGGGAAGGGGGGAGCTGAGAGTTAATGTTCACATGTCCACTTAGGATTTGGGGGGGGGACTTTGGATACCAGATAAAACAATTTCTAGAGATTTCAATCCCTGCTAATAAGTATTTGGAGCTTAAAGTTAATGCAATTCAGAGGAAGTACCTTAATATTCTCTTTAAAATTTTACTTTTAAGGTGCAGTGATATCTTTTTTACTGGTCCAGGACTGGATAGATTACTTATTGGTAAGTCACATTGTAAATAGAGTGTTAGGTGACCAACATTGTAGTACATAGTCCAGCTGCACTACTGAGAGGTCACCAGGCTTACAGGAGCACAGCTTGCAATCTGTTTCAGTGGTGCTGGTCTTGAGCAGGAAGAGCCACAGTAAACCCTGTCAGTATAAATAAATTAGGTCCTCCTACTGTGTTTATTATTTTATTACAGGTATTTATATGGTGGAAACAATTTACAGAGCAAATTAAATATAGTGCATATTCACAACAGTCACTGCCCTCGTAAAGCTAATAATAGAGGACAACACAGTGGCTAAATAGTCAGCTCTGCTGCTTAGCAGCACTAGGGTTACTGGATCAAATCCCAACCATGACACTGCCTGCCCGGAGTTTGCATGTTCTCCCTGTGCCTGCATGGGTTTCGTCTGGGTACTCCAGTTTCCTCCCACACTGCAAGGACATGCTGGTAGGTAATTAGCTGCTATCTAATTTGGCCCTAGCATGTATGAATGTGAGTTAGGGACCTTAGATTGTATGCTCCTTGAGGGTTAGGGACCGACGTACATATATATATATATATATATATATATATATATATATATATGTGTGTGTGTGTAAAGAGTTGTGTAAATTGATAGTGATATATAAGTACCTGTAATAAATACATCTAAAGTTCCTATCTCATATATACAAGGGCCAACTTAGAAAGGAGCCAAATTTCATGCAGGCAGTGTCACAGTTAGGATTTGAACCAATGATGGCAAGGCAGAAATTATAACCTTTCCTAAAGAAGAGGCTTGGGTCCCCGCAATGCATCAGTGGTCTCATTAGACTTTCCCTGGTGTTTCTGTCTATTTCTATCACTTAGTGTTCAGTACTGAGACAAGTACACACTATAGAGGGAATTGCTTTGTTCACATTTCATGTCTGAGGTTTACAACCACTTTAGTAATTAGAGAGCTGCATTTATTTGTGTTTTGTCTACCTGCCCAGAGTTCAAGTTTACAAATATCTGTTTATATGATGTTTAATTTTTTGGCCTGCCAAGCTAAACCATTGTTCTGATAATGGCTAGATAAAAAAATATGAACCCATTTATCTACATGTGCTCAACAAACAAAAGACTTGACTGTCCTCCGCCTGTTCCATCCCGACAGTGCTGTATATGATATAAAAGCCGTTTTTTCTTTTCTTCTTTTTTCATTGCCTTCGTCTGATGAGAAAAGATCATCTTGGCCTTCAAATATAGAATACAAGATTAACAAGCCGAAACTTTCAAATTTCTTATGCTCCTCTAAGGAGACATTGAGCGGTATACATAGTTAAAGACAATATTATCTTTACTTCTGAAAGCGGTAATTGCAGGAAGATGCAGTGGGGACCTGTTCTGCTGTGTAATTCTTGCTCCATCATTAACTTTTATGGGCAGATGTTTAGTGCTGTACTTAACATAACAAAACAAAGCATGCCAATTATAGAACGATTCACATGGCGTGCTCAAAGCTTGGTATTTCAAAATCTCGATTTGTTTGTTAGGGCATAAGCACTTATGAATATTATTTCTTGGCGTTCATACTCATTCATGCAAAAGAAGTGCAATCTGGCATAAGAAACTCACAGAGAGCTGTTATTCTACATGGACTGAGTTCACGTGAAGGCTATAGGATGTATATGTATTGGGGAAAATGAAGTTTTTTTCTCAGAATTTTGATTTTAAGTTCTTGAGTGATTTACAAGCTGTTTTATAGTTCAGGACCAAATGTTATATTTTACCTATGGGTCAAAGGTTCAGACAATAGAATCTTAAATTGCAGTGAGGTAGGAAACTCATAAATTATGTGGAACTGAACATGTTTAATGCTTATTCCATCTGTTTTTTTTTTCTGTGTTATAATAAAATTTAGAGCTGAGATAAAGTAAAATCTAGCAAAATTAAAAGCATATGTAAAAACGCTCTATAGTACTTAACACATATGTGTGATTAAAAATTCCCAGTTTTTATTTTTTTTTACTGCGCTACATGTAATTACCTGTATTACATTTACATTAATTCCAGTGATCTCTTGTGCACCAGCTGAAATATAATAACAGTGTAGAAAGTCACCGCCTTTCCATAATGTTATTTGGACTACTTTATTGTTAAACCATGCTACAATATTTGATGCCAATGTTTTGGGTCTCGCAGGGTCCCTATTTTGAGGAAACAGAATGACGGCTTTGTTGGGATTTTTCTACGTGTCATTTCAAGCACTCACTGTTTGCAGGCTGAAGGTAGTGCAGCACACATTATTTATAAGATTAGTGTAAAGGAAAAAGAACAGCAAATTAAAAAATAATACAGCATATATATAATTGCTACACAAACCATATTGTAATTGAATGTTAAATTGCATTTCCTTTTTTATTGGCAGCGCTGTAATTTTCTGTAAAATTCAATGTATAATGGCAATCTGGAGGCCTTCTGTACACAGTTGGTGTACAGAACAATTCCAGAAATGTCATTTCATACTTGTGTTATTGGCTCTCTGATTTTCCCAGAAGTCTGCACTAAGATACCAGTCATATTTTAGGCATCCTCTGCAACAAAATTTTAATTTTTGATGGAATATTCCCAAATGGTTAATCATTTCTGAAAGGATTCAGACCCTGCATTTTCCTTATTAAAATGCATCAGCTGACTGATAATGAAAAATCACTCCCATTTAGATTCACTCTGTACATCAACATAGACAAACAAACAGTTTTTTCTTCAAAGCAGAAATCAGTAGGAATTTGCAAGACAGGTAGTATGATTCTGTCCTTGTCAATGTCCTCCTGGGTTTAACTTAAAGAAAGGTATACTGTATTTTGGCTACCAAAACATGGCTTTATGGGATATTGGAAATTGGTATTTGGTCAATGGGTGCATCTGGAAGAGTTTTAGACAATAGGGTTGATTTCTAAAGGCAATGAAACTATTCACTTTTCAAAGGAAGTTACCCTGGGAGCTTATTGAGTTTGGTAAAGTTTCATATTGCAAAGAATACCCAATCACATGGAAAGATGGTCAGAAGAGCTTCACTCATTCACTAAGCTCTGGGGAAAATGTATTTGCAAAGTACAAGTTCCCTTTCAAAATGAATAGTCTATTTGCCTTTAATAAATTTACTGCTGTATGTTAGAATGCTAGAAAAAATCCACAAAATACTAATGTATTGGTACTACACCCCAATTACATTTTATCACTTATTCTTATAGAGCTCTTCATTTCTGTTGGCAAGGTTGTGGATCACAAGACACAGTCAGGCTTGTATTCAAATGTACTGGACTTTGGTACATGATTGACAGATATTAAACTGAATAATATATTATGTACTATATCTTTATTGTACAAATAAACATTTATCGCCTGACAAAGGATCCCAGAACATTGTGGATTAGCTACAGAGAAAGCACAGCAGATGATGTGTTCTTTGAGGCTCTGTTTCCTATGCTCCTGTGTGTGTAAATTGAGTTTGAGCTACTGAGTTCTGTAAACAGCAGGCTGTTTTCATCAAAAAAATAAACCGGGAACCTGGATAACAATAAAGTAGCCTAAAATATTAATATGTAATATGTTTTAACATACTGAAAAAAGAAACATTTAAAATGTAATGATTTTGGTTCTTTCAGTAATGAATTAAAAAAATAATGTACAGAATCACTAAACTGTACATTCCTTTAAGAGATTTTCTAGTTGAGTATAACAAAATAAACTTCCTTTCATGTAGCAGCAGAGGAATTTCTCTCTTCTTTCAATCCTTTCTTTTCACTAGAAGAGATTTAAATGCTTTTTATCAACAGTTATCATTGCAGTTTCACTGAGATATGAAAGTAATATATGAGTGGTATTAAATCTGGTTTAGTCTGTCAGTGCACTGTAAAAAAATGATGCAACAGGGGTTCTGCTGTTACTTATAAGGGCATTTCGGGGAGTTTAGGGTGTTATTATGAAATCTTATGAAACAAACTGGAACCTTCCTGCACAGGCTTTGCCCTAGACCTGTGTAAGAAAGTAAATATCTACTTATAGCATATGAAAACAATCACAAACTCATTTTCAGTTTTTTGGAAGAAAAACATTCATATTTAAAAGTAAAATTAAAGTTGTATAAAGTTTGTCCAGGTACAAATGAGTACAGGTTCATTAATTTATTATAATTCATTTTTATTATATTCATATTATGTATTCACTACTACAATCATTATATTTTTTTAATGCAAGTAATGCAAACATTTGAATATGATTTGATATCTACCTTTTGCACTCCTTGTACAGCAGAGCTCAGGCTGGGGAGGGAGAAGCAGCATAAGAAGCCAATCAGTTGTACTGCAATGCAATGATCAAGAGAAGAGAGCCTAGTGGCAGAGATTCGCTTATCAGTCTTCTTCTTCTCCTTTCACTGTCCAGTCACAGGCTAAGTGGGTGTACAAGACATGTAGGTATTACTGAACTGCAGCAGAAAAAGATCAAATCTTCTCCCCTGCCAGACAGGGCCATGCTGTGTAAATCTTAGGCTGGGATAGACAGAAATACAAACCAATTGGTAGGTAAAACAGCCTCTACATGTGCATTTCATTTGTATATTTAGCTCATTGTGTGGAGTTTAGGTATAAAGGAGATTGTAGGTTTGGGTCCTATACATCTGGAGTACTTAACATGGGTTTTTACAATGAGAATGATGCAAGTGTTCTACCAATCAGACTGAATTACAAAGGGAGAAATGTTTACTGAATGACTTCAATTTAAAGAAATCGGATTTTACCAGAACTTGACTGGGAAAACACAACTAAAGGAGCAAAGTATTCTTTTTGGGCTGTTATGTGCAGAATAGATGCTTTGTTTTTCTGCGGATATGAAGTGGCCAGGGGTGGACTGACAACTCATGGGGCCCCCAGGCAATAGGGGATCATGGGGCCCCTGTGTCCTTGCCCAAACTCAAAAAAGCCTATAAAAAAGGTACCAGGGGCATCTCATGGGGCCCCCTACTGACCCCGGGCCCTCGGGCAGTGCCTGAGTTTCCAAATGGTCAGTCTGCCCCTGGAAGTGGCTAACCTAAAAAGAAATAATTAAATATGGTATCCCAAACTATAATTCCTACACCCGTAAGCCAAAAAAAGGTCTTCCTTTCACCCTTGAAAGTAAAATAAGTATATAAATTATACTCAAAAATTAACACCAAGTGTCCATAAATAATCAAGTCACTCAAAATTTCGATCCATAAAGGAAAATTTTAAATCTTTCTGCCAAGCCCTCCGAATGGCTCCAAAGAAGACGTAATCCTCAAAACAAGGAAAACTCAATAGTGCATTACCATATAAATAAATCATAAATAATGTAACATGTGCACTAATCACTCCAAATAAAACGTGACCACATACGTGATTGTGAACACTTATTATATATATAAATATAATTTCCAGTGGCATTCAGTGTGCACTTCTACAGTGTCTGAATTAAATACACTTACCAAATAAATGCACTGTTGAGTTTTCCTTGTTTTGAGGTTTACGTGTTCTTTGGACCCATTCAGAGGGCTCGGCAGAAAGATTTAGAATTTTCCTTTCTGGATCGGAATTTTGAGTGACTTGATTATTTATGGACACTTGGCGTTAATGTTTTAGTAAGATTGGGACTTATGGACTTCCACTTATAATTTTTGGAGGATATATATGTTGCGCACAGAAAAGGGTTTATATACTTAACCTAAAAAGAAACAATGCAATTGGGTGAGCTAGAAAGCCTTGTGTCTTTTTTTCAACCTGACTAATAATGTAACAAATAACTGTATTGGTAATATGTATATAACATTATGGGGTAGATTGACTAAAACTGGTGCACTCATAGTCTGCTGCAGCTGTGCATGGTAGCCAATCAGCTTCTAACTCCAGCTTGTTCTAGTAAACTTTGGCAATTAAACCTGGAAGCTGATTGGTTTCTATGCAGAACTGCACCAGATTTTGCACTCTCCAGCTTTAGTATATTACTCCCATTGTAATTGTTAGTCAAGGAATCTCAACAGATGGGTGTAGACACTAGACAGAGAAGTTTAGACATTTGAACATAGGAAGATGTAACATTGCATTATATCATTCTAGTTTTAAAACGATGTGCTTTCTTTTACTGTTTACTAGAATATTGTTTATTTTTTGTCATTTTACTTCTTAGATTACATATTGCATAACCCAACAGATCCCGTTTTAAAAATTCCACTGGTCATACAGGCAAGGATATTTTTAAACCAACGACAATTGGATCCAGGCCTTTACAATAAATGAGTTTAATACAACTATTCAGTGCAACACAAACAAAAAAATAATAATGTTGCCTCTAGAGATGAGCGAATCGAACTTGGCGAAGTGGAATTCGTTTCGAATATTAAGAAAAATTCGATTCGCGTCGAATCCGAAAATTAGCAAACTTCGGATGCACGAATCAAATTTTTCCCGATCGGCCGATTTTCATCCCTTCTACAGCCGGCAAAAAGTGTCCCTGCAGAGAGCTCCGCTATTTCTGACAGTTCTCTGACAGTTCCTTCACATTTACAGCGGTTGAAACATTGTATCTATTTGTTTCCATTTAGGATACAGATGTTTTTATTCGGAAACAAATAGATACAATGTTTCAACCGCTGTAAATGTGAAGGAACTGTCAGAGAACTGTCAGAAATAGCGGAGCTCTCTGCAGATACACTTTTTGCTGTACTGGAATTCTTCTTATTTTCATCCTACTTCTTCTTCTTCTTCTTCTTCTACTTCTTCTTCATCCTCATCCTCTTCTTCTTCTTCTTCTTCTTCTTCTTCTTCTTCATCCTCATCCTCTTCTTCTTCTTCTTCTTCATCCTCATCCTCTTCCTCTTCTTCTTCTTCTTCATCCTCATCCTCTTCTTCATCCTCATTCTCTTCTTCTTCACCCTCTTCTTCTTCATCCTCATCCTCTTCTTCTTCATCATCCTCATCCTCTTCTTCTTCTTCTTCTTCTTCTTCTTCATCCTCCTCTTCTTCTTCTTCTTCTTCTTCATCATCATCCTCATCCTCTTCTTCTTCTTCTTCTTCTTCCTCACCATCATCTTCTTCTTCTTCATCCTCATCCTCTTCTTCTTCTTCTTCTTCTTCATCCTCATCCTCTTCTTCTTCTTATTCTTCTTCATCCTCATCCTCTTCTTTTTCTTCTTCTTCTTCATCCTCATCTTCTTCTTCTTCATCCTCATCCTCTTCTTCTTCTTCTTCTTCTTCTTCATCCTCATCTTCTTCTTCTTCTTCTTCATCCTCATCTTCTTCTTCATCCTCATCTTCTTCTTCTTCTTCATCCTCATCCTCTTCTTCTTCTTCTTCTTCATCCTCATCCTCTTCTTCTTCTTCCTCATCCTCATCTTCTTCTTCTTCTTCATCTTCTTCTTCATCCTCATCCTCTTCTTCTTCTTCCTCATCCTCATCTTCTTCTTCTTCTTCTTCTTCATCTTCATCTTCTTCTTCTTCTTCTTCATCTTCTTCTTCATCTTCTTCATCATCTTCTTCTTCTTCTTCATCTTCTTCTTCTTCATCATCTTCTTCTTCATCATCTTCTTCTTCTTCATCATCTTCTTCATCATCTTCTTCTTCATCATCATCTTCTTCTTCATCTTCTTCTTCATCATCTTCTTCATCATCATCTTCTTCTTCATCATCTTCTTCTTCTTCTTCATCTTCTTCATCTTCTTCTTCATCTTCTTCATCTTCATCTTCTTCTTCTTCTTCATCTTCTTCTTCTTCATCTTCTTCTTCCTCTTCATCTTCTTCTTCTTCATCTTCTTCTTCTTCTTCTTCCTCATCTTCTTCGTCGTGCCCCGTGACTGCCCAAATGAGTGAAGTGTGCGGTGATTCTAAGATCGACGGCACTCATCTGCATGTCATACTGACTGACAGTATAATTTCTCTTCCCCAGCAGACTCCAAGGGCATTTAAATTAAAGGTACAGTGTTCTGCACTAATATAAAGGCTCTCTGAAGCCTAGAAACCCTTTTAATAAGTTAAATTCGCAGCGAATAAATTCGCATCGAATCGAATTTATTCCGCAAATTCGGCAAATCAGCCGAATCGAATTTTTGAATAATTCGCTCATCTCTAGTTGCCTCCATCAGTTTAATCACCTTCAATGTCAATAATTTATTTGAAACTCTAAAGAAAAAATGTATTTGTTTATTTATTGATTGCTCCATATACCACTCAACTGAACTTCAATGAGACACGAAAACATCAGTTTGCTTTGGTCTTTGGAAGTGATTGTAATGCTCATGAAAAGTAATCAATGTTAGCTAGTTTTAATCAGTACATCAGAACAATGGTTTATTTTAACAAATAGATCAATAAGTGTATGCCTGGCATAAAGGGGCTCAAACAAAGTCTTTGGAGTGTGTGTAAATCCATCAGAAAAACTGACTTGGGTCGGTGGCTAACTTGCCAGGTGCCAAAAAATACCCATTACAACTGAAACACCAAACCTATTATTAGGGTGTAAACTCTAATGGAATGAAATTTAGTTTGTTAAAGTACTGTGTGTCATAAACAATTGCCTTTATTTAAATAAAATACTTGATTTCATCTTTTCATCCTTTGTTGCATTGAAGAGCATTTACGTTCATGACTTCAGTAATGTCTGCAGTGCTATATGGACTATACCTTGTAATCTCCATTGGTTGCCCCTGTGACAGGGAGACAACACAGGACTGGCAGACAGGGAAAGATTGCTGTCACGCTATAACATGAAGTATCTGAACAAGGACTTTCATAGCAGGGATTAGGATCACCAAATATTAATTTAAGAAAGCTGCATATTTGAACATATTGGTTATAATTTTTGAGATTATGTGAATGTGTCAAATTTTATATGAGATTTCAGTTGCTAGGTGCTTATATGACATTTTATTAGTTTGGTTTACATCTAATTTAATCTTAAATATGTTGCTTACAGTATTAAAGCAGACCCTGCATAAGAAACGCTAGCCAATGTTCCTCTTAAGTATGTGCTAGGTTAAGGC
This sequence comes from Staurois parvus, assembly GCF_062004578.1. Taxonomy (NCBI): domain Eukaryota; kingdom Metazoa; phylum Chordata; class Amphibia; order Anura; family Ranidae; genus Staurois; species Staurois parvus. The sequence continues at coordinate 3,883,434 of NW_028318047.1, read as the reverse complement.
GAGACATTTTAAAAATCAGAAAAAAAGTAAACAATATTCCACTTGCTTCTGGACACTTTTCATAGGTATTGATGACATCAGTGGGTTGTCTCAAGGGATTCTGGGAAAACTAAGGATTCCACATTTTATGGAAAAGCATTCCTTTACTGCAGATTTCTCTAGTTACATAGTTAGTCTGGCTGAAAAAAGACAAAAGTTTATCCAGTTCAACCATTTAAAAAAAAAAAAGTTATAATCCTACACCCACAGTTGATCCAGAGGAAGGCAAAAAACCCAGCAAAGCATGATCCAATTTGCTCCTGCAGGGGGAAACAAAATTCCTTTCTGAACCCCCGAGAGGCAATCGGATATTCCCTGGATCAACTTTACCTACAAATGTTAGTAACCAGTTATATTCTGTGTATCTAGGAAAGAATCCAGGACTTTTTTAAAGCAATCCACTGAGCTGGCCACAACCAACTCTTGAGGGAGTCTATTCCACATTTTCACAGCTCTCACTGTGAAGAAACCTTTCTGTGTTTGGAGATTACATTTCTTACATTTCAAGAGTGCCCCTTGTCTTCTGTGATGACCTCAGGGTGAATAACTCTACACCGAGTTCACTATATGAACCACTGATGTATCAGTGATGTCACCCTTTGCTTTTGCAAGTGCAGTGGATGTAGGGGTATAAGATATTTATACATTTTTATTTTTCCATTTCATTCCTCTTTAACCTAGTTTTTTTTAATATGGGGGTGGAGGACAAGCTAATAAGTGGACCTTGCATTTTCATGCAAGGTCTGCTTTAATTGAAACCAGTATCACATGTTTCAGGCCAGTTTGCTTTGATGAATGTCCTCCTTGAATATATTTGGTCTAAAGAGTTGAATTGCTGTTGTTGCTGCAAAGTAGTAATACTTTAACTTTTGTTAGTTAATAAAAAACATTGCAGGCATTAGTTTTACTAAGTTTTAGACAGATGTAGTTTGCGCCAAAGCAGCCCAGTCATGGTGATACACATTGTACAGTTATTAACCTACAAGGACATAGCTAATTTAATGCACATCTGTGTTTTACTAACACTTCAGGGTACATTTATGACTGTTGTGTGCACACACATTTTTTATTTAGATAATATATTTCTTTGATGGTTTAGGATTGAACTACTTTTTTCTGGGCTAGAAAAAAGCTAAAATATTGCTTGAAGGTATTTTACAGGGATATTGAAACACTGAGTTGTGTGATTAGATGTGTTTGAAGAAATAGTGCTCTTTTCGCCCATAGCAATAAATGTGCTTCTTGTTCATGTTCCTATAGCACATGACAGAAAAGAATAGAAGAATATGGATGCTTAGGGAAACAAAGATAGGTATTCCTTCGGATACATTTAGTCTTGCACTTCTGATTGACAAATATTCAGTTTTAGTTTTACTCTAGTTTTATTTGCTGTATATTATTTATATATATATATATATATATATATATATATATATATATATATTTAGTGGCCCCTTGGGTGTTTAACCACTTCAAGTCCGCATACTTTCACCCCTGTCACGTACCTGATTGGAGACTGAAATGACGAGGTCGGCCTCACTTGTGTCACTAGCGCTGACCCCACTGGAAGTGGAACAGAGGGTGTCTAGGGACCAGGGGGACAAGAGCGCCAGCAGATGTTGTTTGCAGCTCTTGCAGTTGGAGACTTTGGAAGTCTGATGTACCTCTGATTCAGGCTCCGTAGTAATATGCAGAGCTGGTATGGTAGGTCGCCAGGTGTGCACCAGAGCAAGGCAGGAAGCAGGGATGGAAGACAGGAGCAGTGTCAAAGGAATAGCCAGGGTCATCAACGTGCGGACAGCGAGGTACCAAATCATAAGTCAGGAGCAGAGCCGAAGTCAGGAACCAGTATCAAGCATGGGAGTAATCAGAGTCAGGTCATGACCAAGCCGGGTCAGCAACAAGGAAATCACACACAGGAACAAACAGGAAACGGGGAACAGCTGAAGACCAGTCAGCACAGGCAAAGAAACCTTTTAAATAGTCCATCTGGTGCCAATCTTCACCGTGCGTGTGCACGTGCGTGTGCGTGATCATGCATTTCTGTGCACATGCGCACATCTATTCACCAGACATCTCATGGGAATTCCCTTACAACCCCCTTCCACTCCAGGCCAAATTTCAGCTTTCAGTGCTATCACACTTTGAATGACAATTGCATGGTCATGCAAAACTGTACCCATATGAATTTTTTAGCATTTTTTTGAGACAGATAAAATGTTATTTTGATGGTATTTATTCACCACTGGGATTTTTATTTTTTTGCTATGTAAATGAAAAAGTCCAAAAATTTTGGAAAAAAAAGTGTTTTTCTTATAAACTTTTGCAAACAAATAATCTTTCTTCATAAATCTTGGCCAAAATGTATTCATCTATCTTTTTAGTAAAAAAAAAAATAACCCAAATTAGTTTCTAACCAGAAATTATAATTTTTTAATTTTTACATTTTTATTTTATTTTTTTTTTATATTATTATATATGTTTGTTTTTTTAACATACTGTCACCCTAGCAGTACAGTGTCACCATTGTGGAGGGTGATGAAGATTTTTTTTTCTTTTTTTACACTGATTGCTTTTACACCCATAAGGGCTGTAAAAGCAATAATTCCCCTTTCTCTTTGGCTGCATTCCTGTAGCCATTGAGAAATACTGTGCGAGCTGTGATTGGTCACAGCTTGTCACATGGTACAAGGCTGTTTTTGAATAGCCTTGTACCATGTGACCTCTGTGATCATTCAGAGATTTCACAAGTAGTAAGCAATGAGGTCAGGAAGTGACATCTTGTTTACTACTGTTCATGTGATCACTGATTATCCAGTCAGTGATCATTGATTATCCAATCAGTGATCACATTATTATTATTATTATTATTATTATTATTATACAGTATTTATAAAGCGCCAATAGTTCGCTCAGCGCTGTACATTACAAAGGGGGACAGAACATGTGACAGAACAATACCAATACAATGCAAAACATGAGGGGATCGAGGGCCCTGCTCTTTCGAGCTTACAATCTAGGAGGGAGGGGATGGTGGTACAGGAGGAGATAGCTGTGGGGGATGGAGTGGTAGGAAGAGTGGAGGAGGTCGGCAAGTTAACAGGGGGTGGGGTAGGCTTCCCTGAAGAGATGGGTTTTCAGGGTGCGCCTAAAGGAGAGGAGAGTAGGTGATAATCTGATGGGTTGGGGCAGGGAGTTCCAGAGGATGGGTGACACCCTGGAGAAGTCCTGGAGGCGGGCATGGGAGGAGGAGACCAGGGAACTAGAGAGAAGGAGGTCTTGTGAGGAGCGGAGTGTGCGTGCTGGGCGGTACTTGGATATTAGGTCAGTGATGTAGTTCGAGGCAGAATGGTGGACAGCTTTGTACGTTAGCGGTAGGATTTTGAATTTGATCCGTTGTGCAATCGGAAGCCAGTGGAGGGATTGGCAGAGGGGGGTGGCGGAAACAGAGCGGTTGGAAAGGTGAATGAGTCTGGCAGCCGTATTCAGGATGGACTGAAGCGGGGATAGCCAGCGGCGAGGTAGGTCAGTGAGGAGGGAGTTGCAGTAGTCGAGTCGTGATATGATGAGGGAGTGGATGAGCTGTTTAGTGGTTTCTGGGGTTAGGAACGTGCAGATTTTGGCGATGTTGCGGAGGTGGAGTCTGCACGAGTTTGTTAAAGATTGGACTTGGGGCTGGAAGGATAGGTTGGAGTCCAGAATGACACCCAGTACTCTGGCCTGCAGGGCGGGTTTGATGGTAGCGTTGTTGGATGTGACGGAGAAATCAATGGGGGGTGGTGTCCGAGCTGGGGGGAAGACAAGAAACTCGGTTTTGGAGAGGTTCAATTTAAGGAAGTGGAGCGACATCCAGTCTGATATGTCGCTCAGTAGGTGTGTGATTCGGGCTGAGACCAAGGGGGTGAGGTGGGGGGTTGAGAGATAGATTTGTGTGTTGTCGGCATAGAGGTGGTAGTTGAAGCCGTGAGAGTGTATGAGTTGGCCAAGGGAGGAGGTATAGATGGAGAAGAGAAGGGGCCCGAGGACAGAGCCTTGAGGGACCCCAACAGAGAGGGGGAGTGAGGGGGAGGTGGTAGCATTATAGGTAACGCTGAAGGAGCGTTGTGACAGGTAGGATGAGAGCCAGGAGAGAGCAGAATCTCTGAGGCCGAGGGAGTGTAGTTTTTTGAGGAGGAGGGGGTGGTCGACTGTGTCGAAGGCCGCAGAGAGGTCAAGGAGTAGGAGCACTGAATAGTGGCCATTAGCTTTGGCGGTTAGCAGGTCGTTGGAGAGTTTGAGTAAGGCAGTTTCGGTGGAGTGTAGGGGACGGAAGCCAGACTGTAGGGGATCGAGGAGGTTGTTGTCGTTGAGGTGAGAGCATAGGCGGGTGTAGACTAGGCGCTCGAGAAGTTTAGATGTAAATGGGAGCAGGGAGATGGGTCTGAGGTTGTTCGGGTCATTGGGGTCCAGGGAGGGCTTTTTAAGTATGGGGGTGATGTGTGCATGTTTCAGAGGGGAGGGGAAAGTGCCTGAGGAGAGGGAGAGATTGAAGATGTGGGTGAGGGAGCGTAGGATGGAGGAGGAGGAAGGTCGTAGGAGTTGTGAGGGGATAGGGTCGAGGGGGCAGGTGGTGAGGCGGGCATCAGAGAGGATCTTAGAGACTTCCTCACATGAATCGGGACCTCACACAGAGGTCCCGTACAGTAATCTGTGTTCTGCTATGTCTGGAGGACACTGATCGCGCTACAGCTTGCTCCCAGGGAGCGCGCACAGGCAATGGATGCGGGGGGAATTTTAGAAACGTCCACCCGCATTGGCAGCCATTTATCGACATGGGCCAGATGGGAAGAGCTTAAAAAAAAAATCAGCCCTTGTTGCAATACTCCTCTTCAATCCAGATCTGTTCCCTAGAGTACCATTTCTTTCTCACTGTGGAAAGACTCTGGGGTTGATTTACTATAAGCAAATAGGTTGTTCACTTTGCAAGAACATTTTCAACAAAGCTTAGTAAACAAAGTGAAGCTCTGCTAAACTCCATCATCCAATCATGTGCAAGCAGAAATACTGTTTTTTTTTATGTAATTGGGTATTCTTTGCAAAGTGATTTTCCAACACATTCACTATACTTTGAGAACATTCCCTTGCAGAATGAACAACATATTTGCCTTCAGTAAATCAGCCCTACTGTGTCATGGACCTGGCCCCTGATTGCACCCTGGACCTACAGTGTATTGATGTAGAAAGCAGTGCCAATGTAATTACATTAGCACCACTCTCTACATCATTCAGGGCTGCACTCTTCTGGGAGAAGACCAAAGAGATGAAGGTCCTAACATGAAATGAAACTGGCCAGAAGTAATCTGAAATTGGTAAGTAACAAAAATAACTATGGGGGCTACAGTAAGTGGTGGGAGCAAGTATAAAGAATGAACGGTGTAGACAAAGTGTAAACAAAGCCTGGCAAAGATCCTTGAAATTGTAAGACATTATAGAGAAAGAGATCACAAAACAAAAACTAGGCATTCTAGCTTATGGAAATGTATAGTGTTTTATGGATAAATTTGCTTTATTTATTATAATCGGGACTAAAAATAAAAGTGTTTCATATCTGTATAAACAAATAAAATGAATAATAAAATACAACAGGGGGAACAGTTTTATATTTTCCATGAAACATTTCCATTAAAATGGACCCTCTTGGACAGATCACCTGGTATTATTTTAAAGAAAATTGCAGATTTGAAAAGACTGAAAGTGGAATAATGTCCTTACAGGATGTCTCCAACTTACAAGCCGACCTCAATGCACTGTGTAATGAGGTTTAATGTTGATAAATGTAAGGTTATGCACTTGGGGGCTAATAATATGCATGCATCATACATACGGGGGGGGGGGGACAACTGGGGGAATCAATGGTGGAGAAGGATCTGGGGGTTCTGGTAGACCACAAGCTTAGTAATGGCATGCAATGCCAAGCTGCGGTTTCTAAAGAGAGCAAAATCCTCTCTTGTATTAAAAGAGGTATAGACTCCAGATTTTATATTTTATTTACCAAACACTTGTGGGGCTTTTTATACATGATCAGGGGTTTAAATGGAAACATTTTTTGAGTATAAATATATATTCACCTAATGAAGTGGTGAAGCTACACCTTGAAATGAGTTGTGACCCTCAAATAAAGCTTCATCATATCACCTTGGTGTTTATTTTGTATAGTGTTAACATTGCTGAAACTGCCAAAGTTCATACTGCTGACCTTTGGTATTAACAAGTGAATCGTTACTTATGGTGATCCTTGTGTAGCAGTTACCCTCGCAAGGGCCCCTGGAAATAGACAGGTTCTCCTAAAGTAGTGCAGAGGTTGCCAGTCACACAAGCACAGTCCTAAGCACACCAACAATTCAGTCTAGGGGATATCTTTCTAGTATTTATTGCTGAAGAACTTTAACAGGAAAGGGGTTTAGGGTCACAGAATACTCCAAAACAATCAGTAGTAATGATAGGGAAGCAAGCTTCTTCCTAATCTTTAAATAGCAGCTTTTCTGGAGGTAACGGAATGGAACGGATATCTGCCTACAGCAGCAGTCCCTATATCAGCCTCTGGAACCTAATTTCCTTTCCTGGCACTTGCACAACTAATAGTCCCCTGCAAGGGCTTTACTCACAATGTCCCAGGAGCTGTCTGCCATCCAGCCTCAACAGGTACAGTAGATCCTCAGTGAGGGAGATAACAAGATCCTCCTCCAGACCAGGACTTCAGTACAGTGCCCTCCAGAAACTGTAATCCTCTGGTCTTCTTCCCCTGGGCCCTCAGCTCAACAGCTGCTGAGGTCCAGACTGCAGATTCTTGTCTTAGTGAAGCTGCCAGGAGCAGCAGCCCCAAGAGAACTAGAACCCTCCTTTGAGGGAAAAGAACCCTCTGTTCAGGCCTCCTGCATGTTTATCACCTCGCCAGCATCCTTATGGACATCTCCTTCCTGGGATTGGTTTGGGCATGATAAACATTCAAATGATCAAGTGATTGCCCCAGCCCTATGCTCTGAAACCTTATTTCAGAGGCAGGTGGGAGGAATCAAACTCTCAGCTCAGGTCCAGGGGCGGACTGACAATTCATGGGGCCCCTGGGCAATAGAGGATCATGGGGCCCCTGTGTCCTCGCCCACACTCAAAGCACACCCAAAAAAAGCCTATGAAAGGTACCAGGGACATCTCATGGAGCCCCCTACTGACCCTGGGCCCTCGGGCAGTGCCCCGAGTTCTCCAATGGTCAGTCACCCTGAGCTGACTAAAAAAAAATCAAAGACTTCTCCACTACTACAGAGGAGCCAAAAAAAGCCTAAAGCAGTCTAACCAGAGAAAGATACAACACTTGCAGATATATTCTCATACATTTGGATCTGTTGCTCCATCATTACTTTCTCTTGTAGCAAGTTGGGAAGTGGGGGGGGGGGGGGTTGCAGTTCATATGTGTTCCTTGCAGATCCCCTGAGTGTTTTATAAACCTAGATATTTTCAAAAGATTGCTTAAATTGCTGTTCCATGGTTATGGTAGGCATGCGCTTGTAAACTGCCCGAAACCATATAAACAGTATCACTACATCTCTGCTATCTTCAGTCACATTTGTGTATTCAATGGAAAAAGTTTATAAGACCTTTTCATTACCTTCTATTGTGCCTAAAAAGGCTGAAAACATTTATCATATCTGATTTATATGTAATAAATTCCTAGTGTAGCAATAACATAGGGTTTGCCTTAAAGGAAACTAATCATGGGAAAAACAGAGAGGCTGCCATTACAAAGGCAATGTCCTGGTTTTAATGCTGATTTTCTGGTTGCAGTACTTTGAGTCAATGACCTGCAACAAATATGTAAATAAGGATTCCTGACCACCTTCAATTGCATACCTGTTCTAGGTGAATGACTTAAATACCTGTTTTTTTTATAGCAGCAACAGTTTGCACAGCACTTTACAATATAAAGGGGGGCAGTACAATTACAACACAGTTCAATACAGAAGGAATAGGATGGCCCTGCTCATGGAGCTTACAATCTAGAGTAGCCTTTTTCAACAAGGGTGCCCAGGCACCCTGGGGTGCCTTGAGGTTTCTTCAGGTGTGCCTTGGCAAAATGTCTACAAATTGCTCAAAACTTGTTTACAAGCCAGCAGGTGGAACAAGCCTGTCTTTTAGTTACACAAAGCCAGAGGTTTTCATTGTGCACCATTAGGAACTAGCTGCCAGTGTCATAACAATCAATGGCATCATCAGTTGATAAGGAGGATACTGGCTGCCTGCACAGCATCTTTGTTTGACCCTCCCCTGCCCCTCTCTTGGGGTCATATTAGCTCAATGATGGAGAAAAACTGGGGGAGAAGAGAAACACTGCAATACTAGTCAGTACCAGTGTGCAAAGATGTATTTGCTTTGGAGGAAAAAAATCACCTCTACTTTTGGGTGTCCTACATGTGTGGATGTTGCTGCGTTATTTAAAACTATTAGAATAGATTTTTACATTTTAGAATGGGGTTCCTCAAGACTGTCCTTAATCTTAAAGGGTGCCTTGGGACTGACCAAAATTTAAAAGGGTGCCTTGAATGAAAAAAAGGTTGAGAAACACTGATCTAAAGGAAGAGAGAGGTGGTTCAAAGGGTGATAGCTGCAGGGGATTGTCTGATGAAGGTGCCTTAAGTACAGTTCTTATGTGGAGGCGGGGAAGGCTTCCTTGAGTAAATGAGTTTTCAAAGATCGCCTAAAGGCAGACAGGGTGGGGGCTGACCGGTCATACTGGGGTAGGGAGTTCCAGAGGAAGGGAGAAGTTCTGAAGAAGTCCTGGAGGCAAGCATGGGAAGAGGAGATAAGCAAGGCTAGAGAGCAAGATGTTTTGGGTTGAGCAATTTGGGCAATATCTGCAGATGAGGTTGGTGATGTAGCTAGAGGCAGTGTTGTGGATGGCTATGCTGGGTTAGTGGAAGCCAGTGAAGGGATTGTCAGAGAGGGGCAACAGTCATGGATTGGTTAGTAAGGTGTATATATACATCATGAATCTGTGAATTCATGATATCATCAATGAACTGCAGCTCCTTGACACCAGCAGCACTCATGCAGCCCTACAGAAGGACACTGCCACCACCATGTTTCACTGTAGGCACCATGCATTTTTCTTTGTACTCCTCACCTTTATGACACCACAGTTTTGAAACCATCCGTTCCAAAAACATTTATCTTGGTCTCATCACTCCAGAGTACAGAGCCCCAGTAGTCTTCTTCTTTTTCAGCATGGGTCCTGGCAAGTTCTAGGTGGGCTTTTTGTGCATGGACTTTAGGAGAGACTTCCTTCGCAAATGACATACATGCATGCCATTCCTCTGCAGTGTACGCTATATTGTGTCATGGGAAACAATCACCCCAGTTTGGCTTTCTACTTCTTTAGCTAACTGCAGTGAACTTGCATGGTATTTTCTTCAACCCTTCTCATCAGAAGACGCTCCTGTCAAGGTGTTAACTTCCATGGACAGCCTGGACATCTGTGAGATGGTTGCAGTTCCATCTTTGTTAAATTTCTGTATCACTGTATCACAGTATTCTGACTGATAAGTAAAGCTTTGCTGACCTTCTTTTAGCCTTTACCTTTCTTTCTAAGGCCTTGTAACATTTCTTCTTCATGTGGTACCTTTGCTGACAGCATGAAATGAGAAGGGGTTTTCTTTGTTAAATAACACCCTTTCATAATCAACTGTCTGCTGGACACCTATTTAATGAATAATTAGACTTGCCTGTAGTTGAATTCTTGTTAATTAGAATTTTGTTGTCTAAAATTTAGCTTTGCTCCCAAAACTTTCACTGGGGTGCCTTAATTTTTGCAATATGGTCTTGAATGAATTTGTTAGGAAAAATACTTTTTTGTGTGTGCAAATGACCAAATCTTGTTTGCAATCAATGGCCCGCATTTGTGGGAGTATTTTGTAGTATAGTTTCTCATAGAAAATGTTGATTCTGAAAGGAAAGTAAAGGTTTTCTGACAAATCTGTTGGGGTGTTCTCATTTATGCTGAGAACTGTATATACCAGCAATAAATAAATAAATGAATATTTTAATGATGTGCTTCTTGTGGAACCCAGCTCACATTAAAGTACATGATCCACCGATAGTGGCTGGACACACAGAAAAAAAGGTGTCCCTATAAACTTTATTGAAATGTTGGCAACTATGCAGATGGTTTGCTGTGTTCAGAGGTGGCTAAATGTCACCTCTGGATGCAGCAAAACTTTGGGATTGATTTAATAAAACTGGAGAGTGCAAAATCTTGTACATCTGTACATGGTAGCCAATCAGCTTCTAACTTCTGCTCGTTCAATTAAGCTTTGACAAAAAAAAAAACTAGAAGTTGATTAGTTTTTATGCAGAGCTGCACCATATTTTGCCATCTCCAGTTTTAGTGAATCAACCCCATTGTCTTATATGGACGCATATAAACTTGCCAGTTAGCTGTGGGCAGAATGTGCAAAACCAAAACTCTGCAGATACACCAACCCTGGATGTACAGTGGATGTGTCAAGGGTTGATCAGAGGCTCATTTTGCACATAACCACTCAAATAAGCAGTTACAAGTGAACAGTCATGGAGCTTGCCATTGATTTGTACAACAGAGTAGAAATCTGACAGCCGCTACTGACAGCTGCTGCTGGTTACAAGCAGTGTGTGCAGCCAGCTTTTAGAACCATCAGTAAGAATCAGTGTGGCCATGTGAAAGTAACCAGTGGCCTGCTTTCTCTGCCTTTATTCTGTGCTCCTTGACCCCCTTTTTCTTCTGAGGTCTGCTTTGAGCTTTGGGGTGCCACATCATCCCTTTAAAACCAAGCACATACTAATTACATAGGTTCTGTGGCTGATTAAGGTGGTAAATAAACTCAATAAGTGCGTTATCTGCATTAAAGTGGTTGTAAAGGCTCAAGATATTTTACCTTCATTCATTCTATACAAAAAGGTAGAGAGATTGCAACACATATGCATCAAATCATTTTTTTAAATTTAAAATTTAAATTTAAAATGTAATTAATGCTAGTCTGTGGGCAGCCATGTTAAATAACTGTCTGCATTGGCCATCCACATGCAATTGATATGGGAGACAAACTTGCAGTTGATATGCAGGTCTCCATAAGGCCACATTCACACCTCTGAATGGGCCCCGACACCAATTGCATTTGAGAGCCCATCTGAGGTTCCTGGCAATTAGCTACGGAAGACAGCCCCATTGAAAGCAATAGGAGGCTGGCGCCTCACTCAGCTAATCATGGCCACTCTCGTATAACTGCCCATGCATCGATCACCTGTAAAATCAGCCCTGGATACAGACAGTCTGATCACTGCAGTTGTCAACTTGTTCCCTGCTCTCTCAATGGAAAATAAAAACATCCATTCTGACATACATTGCACAGTCATGGTCTACTGTGTGCAGGAAGCCCTTCCTAAACAAATGATATGGAGCAATTGCTGTAGTGCATATTGTTATGCTATTGTGTATTGTGTATTTATGCACATTTATGTGTATTAATTGCAGTACAGGGTGGAATGTACACTAATTAAGTATTTTAATATATTTTATATATAAATAAAGTATATTTTTCAACAAAACATTATTTCTGGAATGCATGAGTGTAGATTAAATGTGGATGCAAATAGGCCATAGAAGATCAGCAGCACTGAAAAATGAAAAAATGTGTAGTACTACACCCATAGAAGCCGCTGAGTTTTGGGTCCCCCTAAGCTCTGCACAGCCAGGCAACACACATTTGCATCCAAAGTCAGTAATCAGTACAAGGCTTTGTTTTTGTTGTTTTATTGTGAGTTAAGCAACTTGGATGGGGTCTAGGGGTATATGGGATGCCCAGCTGAACTGAAACAATTTTGGAGGACAAACTTCTTATGTAAAAAAAAACACAGCAAAAAGCACAAAAAAGAATCCTGGACTTTCTACTCCCCTGAGAGTGGCTTTTTGTCTCTTGGCAGATCAGCACACAGTCTTTACTAGAAGCCGAACATCTTTACTAGAAGCAGGGCATTTGTTCCCCTTAAATGAACCTCTTTAGACCCCAGATGAAAATCTCCTCCTCCACCTGGCTGTCATGAAAAGTGTCCCTGGGCAAGGGATTCCGAGACACATAAAGATATTGTCCCAGGGAGAACTAGTTAGGCATGGCACCTGACTGCCCTCTCCCTTGTAGGCCCAGGGGGTGTAGAGATACTCATACTGTCCTGCCCCTGTAGCTTTAAAGGTGAAGCTACTTCAAGGCCTTATGCTGGGCTGACTTCTTCCTTACTGAAAAGTGGTCCTTCCCTGTAGACTGTAGAACAATGGAGGTCTCTCTTCCCAGCTCCCAGCCTGCAGGTAGGCCCCCCTCTTCTGGGGCCCCCTCCCAGGCTCCACACCAGCAGCACTTCCTCGCTCCATTTTCCACCTGACTCCCCTTCCTGGCCAGGCTCTGTCATATTTATGGGCTAATCTCCCACACTGCCAGGCCTTTTAAATTAAATATCTCAATCAATAGTAGTATGCCCTGCTAATAGAAATAAAGTGCAACACACACATACTGTAACATAAGGCTAACTCATCAAACAAACAGTCTGTGCAAATAATGTGAATAGTATCAAAACGTCCAATACCAACAAAAAGTTCAAATGATATCAAATGAAATCTCTGTGTGTCATAACTTCCCTCCTTGATGATATACACCACGTGTGTTGGCACCCAGTGAAGATGTCAGCTTACCAAAAAGATGTGTGACTCTCTATCAAGTCAGAAAGTGCTTGTGTGGAGCAAAACTGCCTCTGCTGTAATCCAGACCTCATGTTCTGTCTACCAGATCCACCACAGCTCATCGTCCTGGAAATAAAAAATAGAGCACCAGGCTTGCATAGTATAAAATCCTTGAGGATGATTTATACAGGACAAGGATTTATACAGAACTATACAATTAAGCACAATGCTGTCCTTTGAAAAGTTGCTACATGTGGCAGACTTTCCCCTTGTAAATCCCTGGGTGTGCTTATGTACTCACTCTGACCTCCTTGCTCCCATTGCTCAAAGGCCTTAATCCTGTTTAAGCCACACTGCTGAATGAACCCTCCTGAGCCCAGCCTGGAGGCCAGCCCCCTAGACCCAGGAGACCCCTCCCAGACCACCGACAGTCTCTTCAGCACTCAATCTTCCACCTGATTCCCCTGCCAGGCTGACTATCCCATATTTATGGGCTGGTCCACCACTCTACCAGGGCCTCCAAAGCTGGGATTGGTAAGACTCCCATGAACATGCAGATTAGGTCTCCACCTCTTCTGCCTACTGGCTTCTTGAAGGTCCCAATGGTCCTCCAGATCCAGGTGGAGGTGATAGAGTCCCAACCTGTTAAGCCATCCAGCTTGACCTGCAAAAACCTGACCTTAATCACAGACTCACACAGTTACCATGAGTTATTCACAATACATTTGCCTACACTATTTTAGTAGCACAATACAGGGTGCTACAATTTATTAATATAAAAGCTAAAAAAACATACAAGCCAATTGGTATGTACAAGGATTTCATTTGATATAATTTTTGTTGGTGTTGGACTTTTTGATAATATTAACATTATTTGCGCGGACTGTTTATTTGATGATTAAGTTACGTTAATGTTTTTGTTGCACTTTATTTCTTTTAGCACAGCCTACTACTAATGATTGAGACATTTGTTTGTACATTATCCTGTACATTTTGGGCTTCAGCTTGTATATCTATATTTATTTATTCATTCATTTGCTGTTTGCATGGTTTCACTTTTTGGTTTGTACATAAATTAAATTATACCAGGTATAAAATAAATTAAATTATAATAGGTATAAATGAAAGTGGTAGTAAACCTTTACATATACCCAATATGTATACATTTCTGAGCTTCAAGAGGCATGGAGTGGTAGTAAGCCTTTACATATACCCAATATGTATACATTTCTGAGCTTCAAGAGGCATGGAGCGGGAATCTGATGTCACACACTGCACAGCGCAGACAGCTGAGTGAAATTTGACACTCGAGTAGAGAAAATGAAAACACTCTCCTCTAAACTGTCTCATAGGGAAACATGTACAACTGAGGCTGGAGAAAGGGGTGGGGCTGTCTCCCAGAATTGCTTGGTGTCAGAATAAATGATCAGAAGTGACTCATGCAGATATCGGAGAGAGGAGAGAAAAGCTATAAATCACACTAGGTGCTTTAAATTGAGGCTAGTACACACTACAGCAGGGTGTGCTTTGTTCATGTTTTATTTCAGAGGTTTACAACCATTTTAAGATGCATACACTTCTTGCATTTAAAATTACATTTAAGGATATATTAATGAATACAGAGTTGCATTAATGTGTGTCTTCTATATCTGTTTGGAGTTCAGCTTTAAGAAAGAATTGTATGTAGCATTGTAATAGGCAAAGGTATTCCTATAACATATATACATTAAATTAAGACTAGAAATGCAGCACAATCAAAAAACAGATTTTGATGCTAATGGATCATGAATCTGTTTTTATCTTTGGTGCTTAATCCAGATCAGCTCTGGATTACTAGCGACTTGTCCCCTGAACTTCCAGAGTGTAAGCTGGAAACAAGCAGATGTTTTGGTATTCCTGGCAGTAGTCCCAACCTCTCCACTTACTCATGTGCAGCTAGAAGATTAGTCTTTGATCACACACAATTATGCCCTACTTTGGTGTTTTGCTTATAGGGAGCACATAATATTATTTTGTATAACTGTGTATTTGAGTTGAAAGGGAAAATATTGTTTTTTTTGTGTTTATGGAAATCACATGGTTACTTTAATAAATAACAGATGTGGCAATACCCCACCCATTGGCATGAAAAATAAAAGTATTGGTGGTAATGCACTCCAAATGTTTACAGCACTTGAAATACTGAACACAGCAATAGCTCTGCAGACTGAATTAGTGAAGAACGACATCTTCATTTTAGAATCCTCTGACCTTATAACTTTTGTGTGCTTTATTCAGAATAGTATATATGATAGAGCTCTGTAACTTAAAAGTTGATAAATGTAGTGCTTGCATATGATATAAAAGAGAACTATTCATACAAAAAAATGAAAACATAAAAAATTAGTGTCTGTCCATGATCAATTTCCAAGGAACAAATAATTAAAACTGACTGGTCACCATGGTTAATTTCCAAAGAAACATGTAATTAAAAATGATTGGTCGCTATGGTTTATAACAAAAGAAAAAAAATCCTGTATAATAATAATAAATCCTGTATAATAATTCTATAGTCTTCTACACACACAGACATATATATATATATATATATATATACACACACACACACACATATACATAATGGGTAAAATAAGTATTGAACACGTCACCATTTTTCTCAGTACATATATTTCTAAAGGTGATATTGACATAAAATTTCCCACCACATTACTGTAACAACCCATGCATTCCATACATACAAATAAACCAAAACAAATAAGTTCAAAAATTAAGTTATGCGCATTAAAATGGAATGAGACAGGGAAAAGGTATTGAACACACTAACTGAAATGTATTTAATACTTCATACAAAATTATTTTTTGGTAATGACAGCTTCAAGATGCCTCCTGTATGGAGAAACTAGTCGCATGCATTGCTCAGGTGTGATTTTGGCCCATTCTTCCACACAGTCTTCAAATCTTGAAGACTCTGTGATCCTATTCTATGAACTCTGATCTAGTTCTTTCCATAGATTTTCTATTGGATTCAAGTCAGGTGATTGGCTGGGCCATTCTAGCAGCTTTATTATTTTTTTTTTTTTAAACCAATTGAGTTTCCTTGGCTTTTTGTTTGGGATCATTATCTTGCTGAAATGTCAACCCTCATTTCATCTTCATCATCCTGGTAAATGGCAGCAGATTTTTTATCAAGAATCATCCTTCCCTCAACGATATGAAATTTGCCAGTACCATATGCTGAAAAACATCCCCACACCATGATGTTCCAACCTCCAAACTTCAGTGTTGGTATGTTGTTTTTGGGGTGATGTGCAGTGCCATGTGACCTCCAAACATGGTGTGTATTGTGGCATCCAAAGAGTGAACTTTCAGTCTCATTTGACCAGACTATATTCTCCCAGTATTTCACAGGCTTGTCTAAATGTTGTGCAGCAAACTTTAAACAAGCTTCAGCATGCTTTTACTTCAGCATTGGAGTCTTGTGTGGTGGACGTGCATACAGGCCATGGTGGTTGAGTGCATTACTTATTGTTGTCTTTGATACAATTGTACCTGCTAATTCCAGGCCTTTCTGAAGCTCTCCACAAGTGGTCATTGGCTCTTGGGCAACTCTTCTGGTAATTCTTTTCACTCCTCTGTAAGAAATCTTGCCAGAAGCTCCTGGTCATGGCTGGTTTATGGTGAAATGATGTTCTCTCTACTTCCAGATTATGGCTCCATCAGTGCTCACTGGAACATTCAGACATTTGGAAAACTGTCTGTAACCAATGCCATCAATATGTTTTGCAACAATAAGGCTGCAAAGGTCTTGAGAGAGCTCTTTGCTTTTACCTATCATGAGATATTTCTTGTGTGGCAAACAGAAGAAAAGTCTAAAACAAATCAATAGTTGGTGTGACTACCCTTTGGCTTCAAACCAGCATCAATTCGTACATTTGCACACATTGTACACTTGCACAAGTCGGGGATTTCGAAGGATTAGAGTCAGGTGTATGATTAACCAATTATACCATGCAGGTGCCAATGATCATCAATTTCATATGTAGGTTGAAACACAATCATTAACTGAAACAGAAACAGCTGTGTAGGAGGCTTAAACTGGGTGAGGAACAGCCAATCTCTGCTACTAAGATGAGGTTGTGAAAGACAGTTTCATGTCACAGGTCATAGACCATGACAAGACTGAGCACAGCAACAAGGCGCAAGGTAGTTATATTGCATCAGCAAGATGTCTCCCAGGCAAAGAATTCAAAGCAGACTGGGGTTTCAAGATGTGCTGCTCAAGTACAAAAAAACGGGCAATGTTGTTGGCCAAGGAAACTTAATGCAGCAGATGAAAGACACATCGTGCTTATTTCCCTTTGACATTGGAAGATATGCAGAGGTCCCATCAGCACAGAAACCAGTGGGACCCAGGTATAGTCACCTACTGCCCAAAAAGCTCTGGCCAAAAGTGGTCTTCATGGAAAAATTGTGGCCAAAAAGCCATATCTCTGATGTGGAAACAAGGCTAAGTGACTCAACTATGCATGAAAACATACAAAATGGGGTGCTGAAAAATGGCAGCCGGTGCTCTGGACTGATGAGTCAAAATTTTAAATTTGGCTGTGGCAGAAGGCAGTTTGTTCACTGAAGGGCTGGAGAAGGGTACAATAATGAGTGTCTGCGGGCAACAATGAAGCATGATGGAGGCTCCTAAGGCCTAATAATGAACTGCAGATTTTAAATGAGGTCATACCAATGCTTTGTACAAGGGCAAGATCATGTCTCTTTCTCTCTGCAGTGACAGCACTAGGAAAAATGACTAAGTACCAGTGTTGTCACATGGTGAGAGTCCATAGCCATGTATAAGTTAGGATTTAAGTGTATCCAGAGCAGTTTGTCCTTCTCTCGACAACTGAATGGAACAGTGTGGAAGTGACAAAGAGTTTGTGCCTCAGGGGAGAGGAGGCTAAAATAGAACTGTTGCTTTATACTGTATGCCAAAGAACAAGTTCACTTTGAGGTGCCACTTCATATCAAATTCCTAGAGCTCTGCTGTAGCTTTCTGACGTTCCTATGAGAATGCATGCTTTCAGAAAATTGTTGGACATAGAAAAACCCCCTTGACCTCAAATTACAAAACTTGGGCCTGTATATAGGTTGCTCTGGCATTGAGCACTGCTTTAGGGGAGGAAAACTGCCTATACCCCAATGCTTGATGTTTGTTTTTTTTTGGGTAGCTTTGATAGCTTAGTGACTGTACAGGCTATGGTGTGCTGCGTTCTCTGTATCTGTTCCCTTACGTTGGCCATACATTATACAATTTTCTTGTTCAATTTCCTTAGATTTACCTTCAACTGTGTAGTGCAAGGGCCTGACTGATTGCTTACAAATTGAAAGTGTTTAAGTTTGACCTCATATTTTATGGTTTTGGTAAATCCAAAGGAAAATTGTACAAGAAATTTGTATAATGTATGGGCAGCCTTAGTTTATACTGCATGAATGTGGTACAGATGTACTTCAGAGTGTACCCTGATACTTCAGGACGTTCACTGTCATTGTAATGGCCTGATGTAAACTCCTGGACCATTCAATAACATTTTTCAATTTTGCAGAGTGTCATGAACTTCTTGAGGAAAAGAAATGTTGGGCTGTCAAGGCTAATTGAAAATGATATTTGTCTTGTTGTTGCTAACTTTTTCTGAGTCCGTGACCCAGAGCAATCATGCAGTAAGCAAAGTCAAAATGGCTAATCATCATAATCTTCTTCATTTTCCAGAAGCCTGAGTCTCTCATGACAACCAAACAACAAAAAGTCAGAAACAGGTCAGCAATGGCATCTTCCCCCTTATAATTCTCATGGCATGTACTACTTAGTCCTCATGCACACGGGACGTTTTGATAATGCTGGTAACGTTAGCTGTGTAAAGTCATGTTAAAAAACATGAGTTTTACAGCTTTATTTAGCGTTTTTGCTTTAGCATTTAGCCGTGTTTTCCCGTTTGCATTTTTTAACATTTGTATTTTTTACCAAATTTTGTTTTTGGTCAAAAAAAGTCCAAAAATGCTGGTTTGAGGCATTTTACCACGTTTTTCCGCATTTTTCAGTGTTAGAGCGTTAGACAGGGACAGGGGCGGACTGACCATTTGGAAACTCGGGCAGTGCCTGAGGGCACAAGGTCAGTAGGGGCCCCCATGAGATGCCCCTGGTACCTTTTTCATAGGCTTTTTTGAGTTTGGGCAAGGACACAGGGGCCCATGATCCCCTATTGCCCGGGGGCCCCATGAGTTGTCAGTCCGCCCCTGGACAGGGACATGCCTCCTTCTTCCTTCTGCCTCATTGAGAAAAGTCCTTTTGCTGATTACACTGCCTGTAACACAATATGAATGTGGGAGAGTCTTATCAGTCACATGATTCTCTCAATCCATTCACAGTGTAACTTGTGTTTCTCAATGGAGAAGGAGGAGGAGAAACAAAGGGGTGTGTCCCTGTCAGATCATCTTTAGTGCAGCTGAGTCTGGCGATATGAAGCTGTTAACCCCCACAGCACCGGAGGTTAAGCAACAGGAAGAGGACAGGGCAGCTTTGCAGTGAAGATTTCTACAGAATCCAGCACACTGCACACCATGTGACATGCTTCATTACAGGCAAGTGATGTAATAAAGCTATAGAGAAAAATGTTTGTTTAACTAAACTTTAGCTTTTAAAGAAACTCTGTCACTACGAGGAAGAGGATAAACTTGAAAGTGTTGGAGGTTTGACTGTTAGAATGACTCAACATTCAGACATGACTTGAAGGTTTGGGAGGCTGCTGCATGTGAGGGTTTATTCACTTTTTACATCCAGCAGGTTGCCCCCTTCCCCTTAATGACAAATTCTCTTTAAAGTGTACCTTGCACTCCATGCAAGGTCTGATTTTTAATGTTCCCCCTCCCCTTTGTGTACAACTCAGTCTTTTTTCTGGGACCACGCAGTGATCATGCTCTCAGCACATAATTATCGGCTGACCTGCGTCTCATACGTGTGGTGTGTGTACGTTAAAGCTCACCCTTCTGTGGCTGCATATTTGTGTTGGGTGATCAAAAAGGGGTTAAAAATGGGGACAGTTAATATATGGACCTTGCTATTTCTGTGTTAAATCAATATTAAAGTCAAACGCAACATTTATGATATTGCAGGTTACCAGTGTTTGGATGTGATGGATGCATCAGTTTTCTTTTTAGACTTTATTTGTTTTATTTTCACCTGGTGATCTGGCCAGTAAGTCTCTTGTTTTTTTTTCTTTTAAAAACAAGCTGTCCAGCAGTTTGTATCAGTTATAGGGATGAGACAAACCATATACTACTGACAGGGGTACTGAGTGTTATTGAACCCACAACAGTAAAATCAGCCTGTATATGCAGTAAAGCATGCTTGTTATACTCACTGTGGAACCTAAGGGGTTAATCCCATGCTTTGTGTAAAAAGGCTATTTGATCCTTTCTTCTCTGTTCCTCCCTTTTTTCAAGCAACCACCTCTTATCTCAGGATAAGACAGACAGAACCATAGACATTTTGCACATGCTCAGTTTGGTGTGTATTGCTATAGAGGGTTTTTTTTTCTTGGGAGAGTGCATGTGATCAGCAGGGGTCTTGCATCCTCCTAGAGCAGAAAGAAAACTCCTACAAGCTTTAACCAGTGCTCTGCTGAACACTGTTGAAGTCACAAGACTGCTCTAACTGCTGATGAGAAAAGCTAGTTTATAATTACTAAAATAATTGCATTTCTATGTTGTGTGTATTGTGGGAGACCAGATATAGTGAAGGCAGGGTCCTGGGTTTAGTAACACTTTAAAATGATCAGCTTTTATTTATGTATGTAAATCCTTTCTCTCAAAAAGAACAAAACTGTTGCTGTAACTGCTTATAAAGTGCTAGCTAGAGTTTGGCTTCAATAAGTTAGTTTATTTAAATCTGCTAGTCCATCTAACACTCCCCCCCACCCAGAACTGACAATGCTGCTGTCCTAAGGTGCTGTGCCCCCTGTGCTCATTCACCCAAAGTGTTGGAACTCTATTACAGAAGGTGTGTTACTGGACAGATCACCAGGTGAAACAGAGGGACAAAAGCCCCCCCACGACCAAAAAAAAAAAAACTAAAAAAACTAAAGCAGCCACCACATCTATTAGTTGGCAAATTACAATATATTACATTTTTGGTTTAATTCTGCTTTAAGTGGCTTCTATTGCAAATGTTATGCAAATACCATTTATTTTATTTTATTTTGGAACAGTTTTTCCAGCTACTGTGATTAAAGAATTGCACAATACAATAACAACATTTGCATGTTTTGAGTCTAGCTAACAGACGAAAATTCTATTATCGTTGTATCTAGAGAATGTGCAAACTCACATTAGTCATATTAGCTGTTGTTTCACTCTGAATGTGATTTGTTGCTACTATACAGCCAGAATTGTATTTACATCATTTCCACAGAGCTATGTGCACAATTTCAGGGCTAGTATTAAACTGATCATCTTTTCCAAATCACTCCAATTTGTTGTGGTCTTAACCATTTGTTTTGACATTAACAGGTAATAAATATAATTCATAATCACTTTTTCAGCAAAGTAACATTTTATATAAAAATAATACCAGAACATGAATTCCTGGGGAGGAATGCATTCCAAGAATAGTACAAGGAAACTGCTAATCTGCCCATCCCAAGATGACACTAATTACTGTTATATAGTCTGGAAAAGAGGCCTTTGGGGATGCAGGGAGAAAACAGCAAACTAAAGGAGCTTCATTTTGTTCATTTTCATTTTCTATCTTTTAGCTCTTTGCTTATTTGACATGTTTGCCTTGCATAGCTAAATTGAAGGCAATCTGTAGTTTTATGTATCTTATTTATTGATTGTGCTCAGTGCAATATTTTTTTTCTTTTTGATCTGCTAAATAAGAAATATTGCATATGAATTGTTCTTATTTACCATGTGCCAACAATAGGTGGAGCTCTGTGTGGTATCTTTCCATGTGTGCTTTGCTAAAAACAAAAGAGCAGACTCCCTCTCTCAACAGGTTGGTGAAAAAGTTACTCATACATACCACCAAAAAACATGTAAGCAATGTTGGTTGCTTCATCGGAAAAAATTCTATATCTCTATTTTACAAACATTAACTGAATCAATTGGCCGAATTCATATTCTTGTAGTATGTTAACATGCGTTGTGTTAAGGCAGCACAATGTAAATAGAGCCATGCCGTGCAGTAATGCACTATAACATGCATTTTACTGTATTACCGTGGTACACCACGTATTTATTAAAAAAAAATATAGATATATACTCACAAACCAAAGAAAATAAAAACAGGACAGGTGGTTCGCAATGACAGTCCAATTCAATTTCGGGAGACGAACCCCCTTTTCAGAGCTGACGAAGAGGGTTCATCTCCCGAAACGCGTCAGCCTATCCCTACATAGGGCACAGTATTGAATTGGACTGTCATTGCATTGTATTTTCTTTGGTTTGAGAGTATATATCTATGGGTTTTTTTTAAATAAATACGTGGTGTACCACGGTAATGCACGATGAGAGTGCGCAATTGTTTGCTTTTGTTCACCAGTACCCAGATTTCCTGATCTTTGAAGGTCTGCACCTCACCGCTTGGCATTCCGAATACCTTTTAGTCTGCATGAAGATTTGAGCGCTGGTTACGTTTATTCTTCTTGTTATATGCATTTTACTGTGCCTTACCCCATCAAAATATTGTAAACTTCCATCCTGTATAATAATAGAGTTAAAGTGATACTAAACTCACAACAGTAAAACCAGTCTGTATATGCAGTAAAGCATGCTTGTTATACTTACTGTGGAACCTAAGGGGTTAATCCTCTGCATTGTGTAAAAAGGCTGTTTGATCCTGTCTTCTCTGCTGCTCCTCCTGTTCAAATGTCCACCTGATAAGACAGACTGAACCCGTAGTCACACATACATGCTCAGTTTAGTGTGTATTGCTAGAGAGGGTTTTTTTTCTTGGGAGAGTGTTCTCCATTCAGGAACGGCTCCCCTCGCCCCTTGCCGAGAGAACACAATAGCACAGCAGGAAGGATTCCCCCACTAACACTGAGGGTGTTGATGTGGGAAACATGGTTGCTGGAAAGAAAATCCCATCACCTATGGCCTGCCTTAGGCAGAAAAAGATCAAAATCAGGTCTGCTTGCCTGAAAAAAAAGATACAGCATTGAGATATGGGTCAAAGGATGGAGCCATGGTATTCATTGGGGAACACAGGCACCCAACACTCCTGGAATTGTTAAATGCAAAAGCACTGATGGAGCTGCAGCATGTGAATGTAGGAAAGGTAGGACATAAAGGGCACAGGAGAAGGGAGAATAGGAGCTCATTAGGGAATCTTTATCTTGATTTTTTTTTGTTATCTGACATGATTGCTTCAGCATGCTAAAGCTTGTATGACATTTTAGTGAATGGGTTTAGACCTACTTTATTTATTTATTTTTTTATCATGGTAACAATCTGATATACAGTATTTGTGGTCATGTATGTCTGAAAGGAGTTTAATAAATCTAACATCTTATATCTGTCATTTCTGTTGGCGGGATATCTGCATTTGAGTTTCTGGATCTGCACACACAATGTTTTATATAATACATAATACATTATATATATATAATAAAGAATGTAAAAGGAAGTGCAAAACGTACAACATTGAGTAGGAACATACAAAACATTCAGTAGGTGAGGAACAGAATTGAGTGGCAGGGAAATCACACAGGAATATCCAAAACACACAAGAAACAAGTTGCTAACAAAGACCAACAGGCTCCAACTATAATGATCCCTTTTGAGTGGATAGGCTCTATCATTTGGAATCCACTACATTTGCCCCTTATAAATACTCAAAGAGTTACTAAACCCACAACAGTAAAATCAGTTTGTATATGCAGTAAAACATGCTTGTTATACTCACTGCGGAAACTCACTGGGAAAGGTTTTAATCCTCTGCATTGGGTAAAAAGGCTGTTTCATCCTGTCTTCTCTGATCCTCCCCTTCTTTTACTGTCCCCAATCCATCCATAATTCATAGCAGCAGTGGCAAGTCTTCACATTCTCAGATTGGTGTGTATTGTTAGAGGTTTTTTTTTTTTTTGGTTCAGGAGGGTACATGTGATCAGCACAGGGACAATCAGCACTGTCTAGACAGAGGGTCAGGGGTCATACAGCCTCATAGGACAGTCAGAGGAGAATGAAAACTCCTCCTACAAGATTGACCAGTGTCAGCTGCAGTCACAATGCTGATGATAAAAGGTATTTAGCAATTTATATTTGCTAAAATAATTGCATTTCCCTGTTCTGTGTACTGTGGGAGACCAGATATAGTGAATACAGGGTTTAATAACACTTTAAACCATCAGGGAACAACACATACAAATTATAATCCAAAATGTATTTATTCTGTATTTACAATTTAAACAGAAATCTTTATTATAATATTGAACATTAAACAACCATTTAAATTAGCAAGTCAACTATGGGCCTTATTCTCTAAAATTAAACGTTTCATGAATGGACCATCATGAAGTGATATACAGATGTGCTAACTAGGGGCTATATGTATGGGTTTATACCATGATCCAGCATTCCCACTTCAACACTTGCAAAACCTTGCAAACCCTAGGACATGTGATTTTTAAAAAAATTATTTTCCTAAAAATATCAATATTTGTTTTGCACCTAATATTTTCTAATCTTGAATTCTGTAGATAAATAATTTAAATATTATATTTAATTTTAGAATTAGTAAATTAGAAAAGCTCATACAAATGTTTTTATCTCTACTACCACTCTAAAAAACAATAGTTTTCTACAACGATTAAAATACATTTTCAAGCATATTTTGAATCTAAAACTGTGTTATAGTTTTAGAAAATTTTAGAATGTTTTTTTCTGTTCTGTGATACTGGAGAATACACTAACTTTATCAGGGGTTATACACTGTATATGATGTATCATCTGTTATGTATTTTATTCCTTCTGTAAATATATGTTATAAAACCCTAAAATGTTTTAATAAACAGATTGCCCATTATTATTCACAGTGCCACATTTCCACAAGCCCAAGCACATGAGAACCTGAAACAATAAACTAATTTCATAACTTTCCCATATCAAAGAACTTCAGGCTGATATGCAAGAAATACATTTTACAGATGTGCTTGGGGCAGATACTAGTATAAACCTGCATATGCACAGATTAAAAACATTTACACAGAGCAAGAAAAGACCTTCCATGGTCTGGTGCTGATTAAGTGATTATTGATATTATTAACAAAAATCAATTATCGTAAATTGTATATATATTTTCCTGGTACATAGGAAAAGAAAGAGTTAGTTTCAAATAATATTTATTCACTTAGGCTCTGGAAGGTTTTACCCCTTCATGGCAGGCCATTTTTTTTCTATTCGGCACTGTGCTACTTTACCTGACAATTGCAAGACTGTAGCCAAATGAAATTTATATAATTTCTTCACACAAATACACCCTGACATAGTGTAAGTCATTCAGGTGCCCATTAGAGGATTGTATTCCTGTGACAAGATAAAAATAAACCACGCGTACCAGGTTTTGTGATATTGGTCAACACATAGCAAAAGTTTCCTCTATGGAATTAATGTTATTTACCTTAGATAGCCAATCTTTGATAGATGGTGTATGACTGGTTTTCCAAGATCTAGGAATCCAAGGTTTTGCTGCATTAAATAGGTGTTTAACTAAGGAGCGCTTGTAATGATGGAGGGGTTGTGCGGAGATATGCAGAAGACAGCAGGCTGCATTTAATCTTACATCCAACTCCGTGATTTTCAAAATAAGATCACAAAATTTCTCCCAAAATTCAGTGATCAAGGGGCACTGCCACCAGACATGTATCCTTGTACCTTTGTCATGGCTGCATCTCAATTAGAGATCATTGGTTTGTGGGTACCAAGTGTGTAATCTATCAGCAGTGGCATACCATTGCGTAAGTATCTTGTAAGATCTTTCTTGGAGCTTCGTGATAATGGAGCATTTGTGTGATAGTATACATGCTTTTTCCCACTGAGCATTGGAAATATCCATGCTTAATGCTCTTTTCCATTTACATTTAAAGTGGGAACTTTGCCTATTTACAGATGATTGAAGCCATGAGCATACCAGAGAGGTAGTTTTCCTAACTTGGTTTGAGACAAAGTGCTTCAAATTGTGTGGGGGCCTTAGAAAAAAGAAGTTTATGTTTACGATTAGTAAGATAGTTGCACAATTGTAAGTACGTCCATTGAGGGAGTATATGACCTCAATGTGCATTTTGTAAGTCTTCTCTGGATTTCATCTCCCCTGTTTGTATGCAGAGAAAGGCTAATGGAGGGGAACTGTTTTCCATAAGGGTAATCAATCTGTTTTGTAAATCTGGTGCAAATTCTGAATTATTTGCAATTGGAGTAAGGGGGCCAGGGATTGAGGCCATATTATAACTAAGAGAGACTGTATGGAACACTTGCAAAGTGGTTCCAATAAGTGGGTGGCAATTTAGTGGGGTTGGATAGAAAGATTTCTGTATCCAAGGAAAGAATTGAAGTGGAAGTGGAGAGAAGGCAGTTTCGATTGCTATCCAGTCTTTGTTCTGGGTGTGACAGTGCCAGTCTATCACTCTTGTAAGGTGGGAAACAACAGTACCATTTGAAGTCAGGAAGACCCATCCCTCCAGCCTCTTTTGAGTGAGTAATTATACTGAATATTATACATGGCTTTTTATGAGCCCAGACAAATTGATGGTGGTTATGTTGTAAACTCCTAAGGAAAATAGGTGGGATTTTAATTGGGAGGGCATGCATGCAGTATAGTAATCTGGGTAATATAATCATTTTGACAATTGCAGCTTTTTTGAACCAAGAGAAATTCCTGGAATGTCACTTCTTGAGATCCAACTTGTAAGATTTTAATAGAGGGAAGACATTTTGGCTATATAGAACCTCCAAATTAGTAATGAGTAAGCCAAATACCTAGGTATTTAGGGCATTTTGCTCCCATTTAAAGGAGCAAATTTGATGTGTTGAGTTTAAGATCTCTGAAGGTAGGGATATTTTCAGCGCTTCGGATTTGTTATATTTTATTTCTAGGTTTGAAATGTAGCTGAATTTCATAAACTCCTCTAGTAAATTTGGGATGGACATGTGTGGTTGTGTTTAGAAAAACAGAATATGCTGCAGTTTTAAATTCTCTCCCTGCTAACTTAAAGCCATGGACAGAAATATTTTGGTTTATTGTACGGATAGAGGGCTTTAAAGTTAAATAAAATGCAAAGGTGATAAAGGGCACCCTTGTCTAGTACCATTTTTGTATGTATAGCATCAAAGAAGGTTCCGTTGATTTTAATTTTCGCAGTGGGAGAGCAATAGAGAGTGGAGATACATGAAAGCATCTTGTTTTGCAAACCAATATGTGTGCACGCTACTCAATCAAAGGCCTTCTCCGCATCCGCAGATAGGAGTAGGCCCTCTATTCTGTCTAGCCAGGAATTGTGAATTAGATTAGGCACCTTAGTGATATTGTCTCTCGCTTCTCTTTCAGGCATAAAGCCCACTTTTTCTGGGCCAGCAATCTTCGCTAAAAGAGGTTAAGGTGATTTGCCAAAATCTTGCCTAATAATTTTAAGTCAGTATTGAGAAGGGAAATTGGCCTATAGTTTGAACATTCAGTTGGGTCTTTATTTGCCTTTGGGATTACTGTAATATGAGCTAGAAGAAAAGATTCAGGACTATCCAGAGAGTTGAAAGCCTGAAGGAGTGGCACTTTAAGAATATTTGCAAATGTTTTGTAGTACTGTATCTGGACTGGATCAGGTCTTTAATAGCAGAGCCGTGTGTTGGCCCCGCCCCCCTCTCTTCTCATTGACTTACTGGATGTGATTAACAGCAGTGAGAGCCAATGGTTGATCTCCAGGACCGCTCAAGTGGCTTAGTGCAGAAGGCTCAATCTGCTGTGTCAGTTGGGGTAGTAGGGCACTGCATTTCCCTAACCCAGAGAAGGCTGGATGATGTACATGTACATGATCCAGCCTGCATGTGCTGTCCACCCGCAGTAAATGTACTGTGGGTGGGCAGCAAGTGGTGATACAAAAGTTGATTTTTCAAAGTTTGGTAAGGTAGAGGTAAAAGTAACTTTCTCCTATTCTACTGACACATTTAAATCATTAAAATAATTATTCTTCAGTTTATTTATGATTCATTTGGCAACATTGCATTGGCAAATTTTGAGACTGTCTATTCTTACTGAAATTAGACATGAATAAAACCTAATTTACACTTGCCCTTTTGGACAGTCAAATCATAGTAAATCATTATTATTATTATTTTAAATGCAATAATTTATTTTATTTTGGATTTATTGGTAGAAATCAAATGTTTTTTAATTTGATATTTAAAGTAAGTTTTTGACATATTCCATTTCCTATTCCTACATTTTTAAATGAAAAACTTTATCTGGAAATTATTTATAATAGTGTTCTTCACTTACTTCACTTTATTTTTTTTTTTATTGTTCAATCATACATGATGAGTTATATCAGCCAATAAACTAGGATGTGTTTACCCATGCAGTGAGCAAGACTTTACACTGGTCAATTTAGGTGCAGGGCTGCTGTTAGAAACCCATACAGCCAAACTGAAAGGCCCCCCTCCTAAAAAAACCCCTGCAGTTTACTATGCTCCAATCATGAATGAACACAGTAAGTAATTGGTACTGATCACACATTGTGCTCATTCAGGAAAGGAAGTGGTAATTGTAATATGACAGATTTACCTGACCCTTCCTCACTCTCTATCCTGTAGGATCTTATTGTGTGTTTGCAGCTGCTGGTGGAAAGGAGAGGAGGGAAGCTGGCAGTACTGTAGGGGCACACAGGGGGGCATGGGCAGCAGGAGTAAATGTATGATGCACAGGTATGGTGATGGGTGCACCAGGGTGTAATTACTGTAACCCATCCTCTGTATGGCTGTCTCTGCAGCAGCTTAAATCCAGCGGGAGGGAGGGAGAGGAGAAGAAGCCAGCTTTCAGCTGCTGCAAAGACAACCATATGGGGGATTCCACTGCCGTACTGATCGCCCTCCCTGCCCACATCCGATTCACTCAACTGCCTGGGCCCCCTTGGCTGGCCTGGGCCCTGTACAAAAGGGCTGGTGTTACCCCCTTATTCACTGCCCTGTTTAGGTACATGTACTTTTGTTTGTTTCTTCAAAATACATTGTGCTTAGCAATACCTTTGTATGATCAGTTTCTTTCTCTGTGTTTGACACTTTTTTTTGAGCACTGGTCCGACACCAGCATCATAAACGTGAGTTCATTTGATCCACTACACTTCTTAGACCTTTCTTCATGCTGAATATACCATATGTAGGGCAACTCCGCACTCCTTCTCTAGAATCATGCAGGTTAAGAAGCATTAGGGATGCACCGATAACAATTTTTTCACAGTGAGTACGAGTATCGATACTGTTCCTCATGTACTCACCAATGCCTATTTTTTCATGCAGTGTGGTGCAATTTGAGCCCATACAAAATGAATGGGCTCAAGTCACACTGCAAAGAATCACATGTGATTTGAACAGGAATTTTCAAAGGAGTCCTCTCCGAATCATATACAGTTTCCTGCACCATTCCTATGTGAACCCAGGCTGAAGTCAGTATGACAAGCCTGGGTTCACACAGGAGCAGTGAGGGAAACCGCCTGTGATTAGGACAGGAATCACACCACATTCCTGTTCAAATCACATGTAATTCTTTGCAGTGCGAATTGAGCCCATTCATTTTGTATGGGCTCAAATTGCCGCACACCACACAAAAAAGGTATCAGTTTTAGGTATCGGAGCAGTTGTATGAGTACAAGTACTTGTGCAAATGCTTAGTATCTGCACATGTTCTGAGTCACATAATCCAGAACAAATTTTTGACCCTAATAAGCATAATGCACTTTATTTTTATGTAATATGTTAGAGTAGACTAACTTGGCAACCATTTTTATTTTTTTTTTTTTTAAAAGAAAATAACTTTTTTTAAAAGAAAACATTGGTTCAAATCAGGGGCGGACTGACAACTCATGGGGCCCCCGGGCAATAGGGGATCATGGGGCCCCTGTGTCCTTCCCAAACTCAAAAAAGCCTATGAAAAAGGTACCAGGGGCATCTCATGGGGCCCCCTACTGACCCTGGGCCCTCGGGCAGTACCCGAGTTTCCAAATGGTCAGTCCGCCCCTGGTTATGTATTGTCTCTGTAGGATTCTACAAACTAAAAGTAAAAGCAGGGAATATAGTCCTTTTAACATAATTCACTTTGAGAAAGCCTCTTTCCACACAGTTCATCACTTCATTCAGCAGATACAATGGTATAGCAACCATCTATTTGGATCTGCAAAATAAGGTACAAAATATAAAAAAACAAATTTGCAGTTTACTAAACAGGTGCAAAGTTAGAAGCAATGATACAAAACAGGAGCAATATGGCAAAAACATACATACACTGTAGAATAATGGAATACAGGCCATGAAAGCCACAATCTCTGTGTAACCTAAGGGTAACATGTGGTTGCATAGCATACAGCAGTCTCTAAAAGTCTCTACACTCACAGGCCACATTATTATGTACACCTTGCTAGTACCGAGTTGAACCCCCTTTGCCTTCAGAACTGCCTTAATTCTTTGAGTCAGAGATTCAACAAGGTGTTGGAAACATTCCTCAGAGATTTTGGTTGATATTGACATGCGTTACTATTGCCTTTCTATCATCTCAAACCAGTCTGTTCATTCCTCTCTGACCTCTGGCATCAACAAGGCATTTTCGTCCACACAACTGCCGATCACTGGATATTTTCTTCTTTGTAAACCCTAGAGATGGGTGTGCATGAAAATCTCAGTAGATCATCAGTTCTTGAAATACTCAGACAGCCCATCTAGCACCAACAACCATGCTACGTTCAATCACTTAAAGCAGTTGTAAAGACTCAAGGTTTTTTACCTTCATGCATTCTTTGCATGAAGGTGAAAAACCTTCTGTGTTCAGCAGTGCCCCCAACCCCCTCAATACTTACTTGAGCCCCATTGCAATCCAGCGATGTGCATGACAGCCTCGGCTGTCCCGGGTCTCTGCCTCCTCATTGCCCGAGACAGCAAGGGGAAGCCATTGGCTCCTGCTGCTGTTAACCAGAGCTAGTCAGTCAATGAGGAGAGAGAGGGGGTGGGGCCAAGCTGTGACTTCATGTGTGATGGGATACATGGAGCAGCGTCTCAGTTACACGCCTGCTCGGGTGCCCCCATAGCAAACTGCTTGCTATGAGGGCACCCGACAGAAAGGAGGAGCCAGGAGCACCAGCAAGGGACCCAAGAAGAGGCGGATCCAGCGTGCTCTGTGCAAAACCACTGCACAGAGCAGGTAAATATAACATGTTTGTTATTTTAAATAAATTAACCTTTAGTAGCCAAATTAACCTTTAATATCGCTTTAAATCCCCTTTCTTCCCCATTCTGATGCACGGTTCGAACTTCAGCAAATCGCCTTCACCATGCCTAGATGCCTAAATGCATTGAGGTGATGTAATTGGCTGATTAGCAATTTGTGTTACCAAGCAATTGAACAGGTGTGAATATAGCTCCCTACTTACATGTGGGTGCCCCACAGATGTGCATTTGCCTCAATGCCCTATGGGCTAACAAAAATGTATCCCTCCTGCCCAATTACTTAATATATCCCTAGGTTGGGAAAACAATATATATACTCTGCATACTCAAATAACCAATGTGCTAAGGAATATATAATACAAGCGTGACAATGTGCCATCAAACTAAGCATACAGTGCATTTGTATGCATGCAAAAAATAATAAAAAGTCCTAGTCAACGTGCAAACATTTGAAAGTTCCAATGTGCAAAAATATCCTCATCCACATCCAGTGTGAAAACTAGGTGATATAATGGTTAATCTTCTTATCCATAAAAATCCTTTATGTTGAGTGCTCCAATTAGTGCTCCCCCTCCAGAGTTTTTCAGCTTTTTTATCGTTTTTGCATTAGCGTTTAGCCACGTTTTTTCACATTTGTGTTTTTAGTGTTATTTTGCTGCTCAAAACAATTCCAAAAATGACGGTTTTACCGCGTTTTGCAGCGTTAGAGCGTTTTTACAGCTAAAAAGCTCCTCTAGAAACCCACTAGCTCTGGGAGTTTTTTCCAGCCAAAAAATGCTGATTACAGTCTATGTGTGCATGGGCACATAGGATAACATGCTGGGGGGGTTATTAGCTGTAGAAAAAACCGTCAAAAGCCAAAAACACTCAGGTGTAAAAACGTCCCGTGTGCATGAGGACTTTTAGACAGCATCCCTCACAGTAGATTTCAGAGTAGCTTTGGTAACACAGGTGAACAGCTTGAGGGATCCAAGGACTAAGCAGCACTGGAACTGCAGTACTCTGATAGTAGCTGGATCTCTCAAAGAAGCATGTTGCTTTTAAGAAACTAAAACAAAAACAACCTCAAAGGTCTTTGATAACGCCCTGGAGGAGGGGTGAAACACATCAGAGAGACGTACTTCCGGTTTCCTATGTTGAGTGTGTGACATCATATCCGGTGCTGCCAGTTTGGTTTACTTTCTGCAATCCGCTTTACACTGGGAAGTCTGTTGTGGAGGATTTTGCTAATCGGCGACTTAATTTAAGTTATAATGTGAGTAGATCGAGCACTATTTTGATCAATTAAAAGTCTTTGCAATATTGCACTATTGGTTCTCCTTTGTCTTCCTATATAACACATCGTTATGAGGGGAAATCCCTTTTGAAGTTGGATGTAAGGAAGCTCTTGTATATGGAGAAGGCTATGGAGAGGAAATTTTCCCTGGGAATTGGAGGATAATATTGTATCCATAAACTGCAATTTATTCTTATCTCTGGTGAGTGCGGAATACATCAGTATTCACAAGAAGGTGTGGATCCGTGGAGTCTTTTCTCTGTATTACACTTATCCTAAACATGTTTTTGGAGCACTATTTGTATGTTTAAAGGGGACTTTCTTTTTTTTTTTTTTTCATTACATTTTGTATTTGGACACATATTATATATTTTTTTAATTTTGGTGGTTCTGGACATTTATTTTATAACCACAGAATTTATTATGATTGGTGTATAATTACTTTTGATTCATTTCATGTTGCATTTAAGATCTGGTTCGACTGCTTGCATGCCAGTTCTGACAGCGGCAGGCCTCTTACCTTGCTGCTGAGGGAAGGAAGCTGAAGGAATTTATACTCCTTGGGGATAGCAAGGCATCAAGGGAGTTGTGGAAAATAGAGTTAAAGGAGCCTGTGTCTGCATCTGAGCCTGGAGAGTAAATGGGCACTCCGCTACAGTAGCACTTGTGCTGCAGAAAATGCCACTGCATTGCTCTTACCTGTCAGGTCCATGCTGTTTCTATGTACCTTCCTAAATTGTGCTTCAGGGGTTGAGATCTGTTGAGGCTGTGGCGGGAACTGCTAGAGACAACAATGACATGGCAGGAAAATGGAAAAGCTGAAGCAGTGCTAGAAAAGTGATCCATTTGGAAGAAATCAAATTCCCTTGCAATTTCTAATGCAAAAAGAAAATGCTTATAAAATTGTTCATGGGAAACAAAAACACTGCAAGTGGGAGTTTATTTTACTTTTATGTTGCTTTTTACTGCTGTTTTTTAGCGAAAGGTTCTTTTTATGGGTTGAGGTCTGTATGAATTAGAAGCTGAAAGGTTTAGTATACTCAAGTTCTTAGCGAAGTGATTGCTTTAGATTTCAGCCGTGGCACATCAAAAAGACTGTGGCCTACAGTGTATATTTTCTCTCTGCTGGGGGTGTAATAGATGAACAGCTGGAAAGGGACTTCTAAAGTGTGCTGACATTACACATATCTAACTGTATCCAATGACCTGGTCACTATAGTTCATTCAGAATGGATTCTAACTTGAAGCAGGTTTTAATCTGCTCAACTTTAAAAATAAAAAATAGAGGTAATTGTCTTATACATTGTCTTTTCTCATGCTTAATATGATGTCAAGCTTTCAAATACAGAAAATAGATAACAAAAACAATCTTTTTGGGGAGATTTTTTAAATATTTAAAAACAGAATTCTGGAGCTTTGCATGTGATGAGAAAATACATGCGATGTGTAATGTTTCAGTAGAGTCTACAAAAATGACAACGTTATATGTCAATATATTGTATATTGACATGTAACTTGACTAAGACATGTTTTTACAAACTTCCCTTTTAAAGTGGGATTAAGCTGCAAACCTTCTGGGTGCAGCCACCTCCCCCCTCAGCCCCCCTTATACTTACCTGAGCCCCATCTAGATCCAGCAATGTGCATGAGAGCAGCGCCTCTCCCGAATCTCTCACTCCTCATTGGCTCACACAGCAGCGGGCTCCTGCTGCTGTCAATTACAGCCAGTGAGCCAATAAAGAGAGAGCGGGGGACGGGGTCAAGCCACACTCAGTGTGTGTGAATGGACAATGTCCATTCACAGTAGTGCGGCTTAGGAGCGATCCTGCTCAAGTTCCTCCATAGCAAGAGGCTTGCTATTGGTGGCACCCGGCAGGGGGAGGAGTCAGGACTACCAGCGGGGGACCAAAAAAGAAGAGTATTGGGGCTGAACCATTGCACAGAGCAGGTAAGTATAACATGTTTGTCTTTTTTTATTATTGTAATCTTTATAATCCCTTAAAATGATGTGATTAGTTGGACAATTATTTTATACATAACATTTGTTGAATCATTTCTTTGTAGTGATGTGATCATTTCTTTGCCCATTTTTCAGTGTATACTTTTATTATGCAGTGTTTGTTTTGCCCTTTTCCAATATGGCTGCTATGCTCTCTGGGTACTGAGGATGAGGTCATCAGAGAGAGACTTGTGAAAAAGAGGGAAGTGTGGTTTCTCCGGCGAGAGAGAGAACTCAGACTGTAAGTGTAGCAGCCTCCCTTCACTAAGAAATGCAGAAAAGACTATTAATGCTTTAATGTTCCTGTTTTGAAGATACTTTATGTTTGATGGTTCATTGAATGTTCTTTCTTCAATACATGGACTTTAATATACACTGCTGTGTGGATTATCGTCTGTGGATGATACATTTCTCAGTTGGGATTTCACTTGTTATCCACAAGCCCCAATTGAGTGGAAGCACTAGCGCTTGTTAGAGATCTTGTCCTGATCACACAGATTATAAGGATTCTGCTCTTAAATACTATACAGTTGGCGCCATCATACCCCAGTAGCCGCAAAGAGTGTACAAATAGCGCTACATCTTCAAAAACAATCATCACACAGGATACAAAAGAAATGTTTGTAAAACATAACAAGGATCTTCCACTATTTGTTGCCTTTTGGTCTGTTAAATATATTTTTGGAATTGTTTTGTCATACGTGTGCAGAAAAATACAGTACCTGGTAATCATGCTAGAAATTCGGTGAGTTTATACAGTATGTTGCTGGTCACACTGCAGTGTTATTTCAGGTGATATTGTCAGTTTTGCTCAGCTCACCTTTTGATATCTGCAGAACATGTTCCCCCCAGGTTATGGAGATGGGGAGAGTAAATCACTCTAGGACAGGAAATGTGTAACTGGCAGGATCATTAGCTGAGAATAAAAGACTGAGAAAGAAAACAAATGCAGCCACCACAAGACTAGTAAGCTGCAACATACAGTAAATAAAAAACTTTTCTTGGGTTTAGAATAATTTTAAATCTGAACTCCAGCCAATTAGAGTTTTAAGATATTTGCACTATAAAATGAAACTACCACTAGTGAAGTGTGTGCCATGTGTGGCTGCTTCTGCATTTTGGAAAACTCTTTCATTCAGCTGCTGCAGCAAACGTTGAACATTCACTTTCTCTATCTAGAAAATAACTTGCTCTCTTTACAAAGAATTCAAGGCATTTACTGTATGAGCTGAATGAAGGCAAGAATTTTGCTAAAAGCAACATCAGTTACACATGGCACGCCATTAATGGCTGCCTTGATCAGTGCCACCCATTATAGCCAGTAGTACTGATCAAGTGACAAAAATCCAACCGTGCAGTTGTACAGAAGTCAATCAGTAACAGGGGCGGACTGACCATTTGGAAACTCTGGCACTGCCCGAGGGCTTGGGGTCAGTAGGGGGCCCCATGAGATGCCCCTGGTACCTTTTTCATAGGCTTTTTTTAGTTTGGGCAAGGATACAGGGGCCCCATGTGTACAACCACCTTGCCCATTCATGGTTAGAAATTTGGGCAAGTCCTTGCTGAACCGGCAGAATTTCAATTTATGTAAATTATACTCATCTTGGTTTTTGCTTTGCTCTCCCTGGGTGTTAGACATTTTCCCCAGACATTCAGAGAGCACCTAGCATAGACTTGTGAGTATCAGTCACCAGAAGCAGCTTCTTGTGCTGGGATTTTCGGAATGAATGAGCACACAAAGTATAATTTATACACTAGACATACTTCTTCCCACTCCATCAACTGAGTCTAAAAATGATACTCAAGAGCTATTATGACTTAAACAATGAAGAATGATTCACAAATTTTAACTTGACTGACAACGCTGTATCTAAGAACTGCAAAAAAAAATGCAATTGTAAATTCAACTTTACTATTTTGAGAAATCATAACTTGGTAAAGCTGTGTAATTTCGTAAGGAATCTTGTGAAAATGCTTGTGATTTTAGAAAGGACACTATAAAAGAACAAAAGGGGTGGACTGACCATTCGAGCACTCGGGCACTGCCCGAGGGCCAGGGGTCAGTAGGGGGCCCCATGAAATGCCCCAGGTACCTTTTTATAGGCTTTTTTGGAGTATGGGCAAGGACATAGGGGCCCCATGATCCCCTATTGCCCGGGGGCCCCATGAGTTGGCCCTCTGAAAAGCAAACTATTTTTTGAGCACCAATTGCTGACAGCTGTTACCGCATGGTACATTTTCACACCACTAACTCCAGTTTGAGTCTCAGTTAAATTTATTGAAATGATAAAAAATGGAAAGTGTGTCAAAACACATATAAAGTCAAGCTGTTTACTCTAAGATAAAGCCAAATGTGTGTGTGCAAATTTACATTGGGAAACCATATCTTATGTTTCCTAGACCTATCTGAATAGAATTTAAACTGAAAGATGGACAGTTGTCTTCCACAGTATGGTCATGTGTCTACATGTTGGCTGGAGCTCCACATTCTCAAAGCTCTCCTGGCATAATCCTGTAGAATAGTCATTACCTATGCCAGAAATCCCAATTCTGCTGCCTATGTCTCTGTGCCCCATTTTGGGGTCTTCCTACACATTAGATTCCAATTTTTACTCCTATTTTGTACAAAAGTGCCCAATTTATGCAATTAGATGAGGTGTGCTCACTCAGGAACTTAACTGGGTAAGCTTTTGAGTCAGTGGAACCTGCTGGCATCCTGTAATGTGGGTGAGACTCTGCTGTTTTTGCTGTTCTTGACTTAGCCTAGTTGTCAAATCCTTCTCCTGGTCTCGAACACCACCTTCACTGAATTTGCCATTGTTTTGAATTTGATTTTGTTCCTTGTTTTGCTTTTAAGCATAATACTGTAGCCCTGTCAACCATGCTAACTCATACAGTTTGGTTGGACATTTAGAACTATATTCTCATGACTGCCTTTGTCCCTGCTTGTTCTATGACTACTCTGTATTTTACCCTTTGGCTTAGTTAAGCGTATCATGGTTTGACTCTCTGGCCACCTTTTGATTCTTCCTGTCCTTGTGATACTATAGCACAGGCTCTAAAATCTAAAAAACATATACAAAACCCCTCACTTAGAAGTAAAAGGAGATAAATAAAAAAATCTCAAAATTAAAATAAGAAACCATCACTGTCACCACATTCAAATTTCAAATATCCCAATCAACTTGAAGAGTGTAAATAACTTATCACTCCAACCTCAAAGCAACACTGTGAATTATAATTACCCCAAACCTCAATTATAGTACATAAATCACTCATTAGTCCAATCTCACACCAGCACTGTGACCTATTATTTCCACAAACCTCAATACCATTAAAGTGCATAAGGTGTACAGTTCATAAGAAAAGTCCATAAATTGTGCAGAAAAAACGTAGGTCACCATTCATGCATGTAAGACATCTCCCTCTCCAGGAGAAAACTCACCAGATCAACTTGCCACCCATTCTCATGACTAAGATAAAGTGTCTGTGTAAATTAACACAAATTCCTGGGATGAATCCCCTGGGCTGAATCTTACCATCCGGCTCATGAATTACCAACTTACATAAGGAAGAAAAGTACACAACATCCAATAGCGTAGTAGAACCCTCAGCAATCATCTTTGATAATTAAAATGCCACTCACAAGTATAAAATGATTCAAGCCCATCTCTTTTTTAAAACAGTGTCAGGCAGTAGTGTATAATGGTCACAATTAGAGAAGAGCGAATCGAACATGACGAAGTGGAATTCGTTCCGAAGATTTGGAAAAATTCGATTCGCGACGAATCCGAAGATTAGCAAACTTCGGATGCACGAATCGAATTTTCCCAAAAATGGCGGCGACATGTGTGGCGACAGGAGAAAATGCACAGAGAAGATGGGGCGGGGATCTCTGGGAAGGCGCGCAGACAAGGCGCGCTGACCCATAATGCATTCATGAGTCATGAATCATGACATGTGATCGCATTAGCCAATCAGCAGCCAGCCAGCACTGTGTAATGGTGGAGCTATAAATCGCGGCCATCTTAGAATTCTCCATTAGCCTCCGGCCATTCAAGAGAGACAGACCTGTCTGTATTAAGGGACAGAGTTAGGGCCATAGAGACTTTAGGGCCACAGAATCGTTACTCAGGGACACAGAATCGTTACTCAGGGACACAGAATCGTTACTCAGGGACACAGAATCGTTACTCAGGGACACAGAATTGTTACTCAGGGACACAGAATTGTTACTCAGGGACACAGAATCGTTACTCAGGGACACAGAATTGTTACTCAGGGACACAGAATCGTTACTCAGGGACACAGAATCGTTACTCAGGGACACAGAATTGTTACTCAGGGACACAGAATCGTTACTCAGGGACACAGAATCGTTACTCAGGGACACAGAATCGTTACTCAGGGCCACAGCTATCAAAGAATCGAAAATTTAAAGTGACATACACCCTTTTTTTTTTTGGTGGCTGTCGTGCACAGTTGGTGCTGCAGTTTGCCGATTGTGCAAAATAAACTGACTTTCTGCTTCACAACCACTATTGTACGTTCAAAGAGTTAAATCCATTTACACGCCGGCTGGCGGTAATATTTTTTGGGTGATTAGTGCATTCCAGTGACACAAACGTACAGTTTACAGCCAACGGCAAGCTGCAATTGACCGATTGTGTACAATAAACTGACTTTCTGCTTCACAACCACTATTGTACGTTCAAAGAGTTAGATCCATTTACACGCCGGGTGGCAGTAATATTTTTTGGGTGATTAGTGCATTCCAGTGACATAAACGTACAGTTTCCAGCCAACGGCAAGCTGCAATTGACCGATTGTGCTAAATAAACTGACTTTCTGCTTCACAACCACTATTGTACGTTCAAAGAGTTAAATCCATATACACGCCGGGTGGCGGTAATATTTTTTGGGTGATTAGTGCATTCCAGTGACATAAACGTACAGTTTCCAGCCAACGGCAAGCTGCAATTGACCGATTGTGTACAATAAACTGACTTTCTGCTTCACAACCACTATTGTACGTTCAAAGAGTTAGATCCATTTACACGCCGGGTGGCGGTAATATTTTTTGGGTGATTAGTGCATTCCAGTGACATAAACGTACAGTTTCCAGCCAGCGGCAAGCTGCAATTGACCGATTGTGCTAAATAAACTGACTTTCTGCTTCACAACCACTATTGTACGTTCAAAGAGTTAGATCGATTTACACGCCGGGTGGCAGTAATATTTTTTGGGTGATTAGTGCATTCCAGTGACATAAACGTACAGTTTCCAGCCAACGGCAAGCTGCAATTGACCGATTGTGCTAAATAAACTGACTTTCTGCTTCACAACCACTATTGTACGTTCAAAGAGTTAAATCCATTTACACGCCGGCTGGCGGTAATATTTTTTGGGTGATTAGTGCATTCCAGTGACAGAAACGTACAGTTTCCAGCCAACGGCAAGCTGCAATTGACCGATTGTGTACAATAAACTGACTTTCTGCTTCACAACCACCATTGTACGTTCAAAGAGTTAGATCCATTTACACGCCGGGTGGCGGTAATATTTTTTGGGTGATTAGTGCATTCCAGTGACATAAACGTACAGTTTCCAGCCAACGGCAAGCTGCAATTGACCGATTGTGCTAAATAAACTGACTTTCTGCTTCACAACCACTATTGTACGTTCAAAGAGTTAAATCCATATACACGCCGGGTGGCGGTAATATTTTTTGGGTGATTAGTGCATTCCAGTGACATAAACGTACAGTTTCCAGCCAACGGCAAGCTGCAATTGACCGATTGTGTACAATAAACTGACTTTCTGCTTCACAACCACTATTGTACGTTCAAAGAGTTAGATCCATTTACACGCCGGGTGGCGGTAATATTTTTTGGGTCATTAGTGCATTCCAGTGACATAAACGTACAGTTTCCAGCCAACGGCAAGCTGTAATTGACCGATTGTGCTAAATAAACTGACTTTCTGCTTCACAACCACTATTGTACGTTCAAAGAGTTAGATCCGGTTTTATTTTTGGGGTGCTTATTGAATTAAAGAGTATGTCAGACAACACGCAGAGGAGTGGCAGAGGAGGCAATGTTTCAGGAGCGAGCAGACGTGGCAGCAGAGGAAGGGGTCGAGGCAGCACTAGTCGCAGCCAGAGGCCAGTGCTCCCGGTGTCATCCAGCGGTCGTGTCTCCACCGACAACCCTGCCGTCATCGATTGGTTGACTCGGTCGTCTTCCTCTTCCCAGGTCACCTCTGACACCTACAGCCAACGGTCGGTGGGTACGTCAGACACAACCGTTAGTTGGCATGGCCCGGGAGCAAGCCCACTGAAATCACGTGTCCTTGACCTGCCCCTGTCCTTTGGTGTTCCCTCACCAAGCGAAGTATCGCATGCTGTGGGCTCAGCCCCACTGTACAGTGAGGAAGAGCTAACAGAGGGCGGTCAGGAATGGGGGGAGACATCCGCCTCTTCAGCAGCCAGGCGAAGAAGTACTGGCGAGGAGAGTGGCTCGGTAGCCGGTCTAGAGACAGGTCTGTCTCCTGACCCACACGCAGCCGAGGGGGCTAGTAGTGACGCGGAGACCCTAATTGATGATGATGAGGCTGATCGCACTTGGCAGCCTCGTCGTCATCAGGCTATTGCTTCCGCATCATCAGGAGAAGAGGGTGCCAGCTTGCCAGCGAGCAAAACAGTCGGTGGGTTGCCCAGGAGGCAGCAGGGTCGCAGCAGTGTCAGTGGAGCCAAACGGCCATGGAGTAGAGCACCAGCTCCACTGCAGCCTACCACCACGGCCAGTAGTGGTGCCGGTGTGCACGGAGGAAGTAGAAGTCAGCCAGTGAGGAGTAGCGGGGGCAAAGTTTCCTACTCGGGGTGTGGCAATTTTTCGTCACGCCGCCCGAGGAAGTACTATGTGGCCAGAAAGTCAAGCGTGGCCAGGGGGCCAATG
This sequence comes from Staurois parvus, assembly GCF_062004578.1. Classification (NCBI taxonomy): domain Eukaryota; kingdom Metazoa; phylum Chordata; class Amphibia; order Anura; family Ranidae; genus Staurois; species Staurois parvus. The sequence continues at coordinate 3,841,966 of NW_028318047.1, read as the reverse complement.
TTGGGACTACAGCGTTGCGTCAGCATATGCAGCGTCGCCATTCGGTGGCCTGGGAAAACCGTGATAAAGATACGGCGGTTCTGCCTGCCCCAGCCCCCGCTCCATCACCCGCTCCGTTACTTGCTCCGTCACCCGACGTCAATCGCCCTCTATCAGCCAGTCAAGGCTCCAACACCTCTGCTGAGGGGAGTTGTCGCTCGTTGGCATCTTCCGCTCGTTCAGATGCTCCTTCTCCTGCTACTCCTCTTCACGGATTCCGTCAGCAGTCTTTCTTGGAATCCGTTTCCAAGAGACAACAGTTTGCGAGCACGCACCCGACGGTGCAGAAGCTGAACGTCCTCCTGTCCAAGTTGCTGGTGCTGCAGTCCCTCCCTTTCCAAGTGGTGGACACAGCACCTTTCCGAGAAATGATGGCTTGTGCCGCGCCGCGGTGGAGAGTGCCAAGCCGGCATTTCTTCGCCAAAAAGGCAGTGCCAGCCCTGCATTCACATGTAGAAGAGATGGTGGGCCAGTCTTTGAGCATGTCGGTCTCTGCCAAAGTGCACGGCAGCGCCGACGTGTGGAGCTGTAACTACGGTCAGGGACAGTACATGTCATTTACGGCCCACTGGGTGAACGTGGTGCCGGCACAGCCGCACCAGCAACTTGGACAGGTCACGCCGCTTTTGCCTCCACGTTTGCACGTCCTTGGTCCAGCAAAGATGTCCGCCTCTACCACCTCTTCTTCCGCCGTGTCCTCAGCTGCCACCCCCGTGCCAAGTCCCATTACCCGACCGGCATATCACATGTGCAGGGCGCAACGGTGTCACGCTGTGCTGCACCTGGTATGCCTTGGCGAACGTAGTCACACAGGGGAGGAACTTCTGAGTGTAATGAACAGAGAAATCGACAGATGGCTGTCTCCGCGCAAACTGAAAATCGGAACCATGTTGACCGACAACGGAAAGAACATGGTGTCTGCTCTGCGTCAAGGAAGGTTGTGCCATGCGCCATGCATGGCTCACGTGTTCAATCTGGTTGTCAAGCGGTTCCTAAAATCCACCATCCCACTGCAAGACATCCTTAAAATGTCACGTAAACTTTGCATGCATTTCAGCCATTCCTACACCGCAAAGCACACCCTCCTTGAGCTGCAGCGGCAGAACGGAATTCCACAGCATCGCCTGATCTGCGACGTTGCAACAAGGTGGAATTCAACCCTACATACTGTATGTTAGACCGCCTTTACGAACAGCGAAAGGCCATCACCGATTTCCTGATGTTACAAGCGGATAAAGGTACTCCCCTGTGTAACTTAGATGTCAGCCATTGGCAGCTCATGCGTGACACCTGCCGCTTGCTCAGGCCCTTTGAGGAGGCCACGCTATTCGTGAGTCGGCAGGACTATGGGATGAACGACGTCATTCCTCTGTTGCACGTCCTGGAACAAATGCTGTTAACAATGGCTGGTCAGGGTGCGGTAGACGTGGCGCACAGATCTCAACGCCACATGACCCCTGTGGGGGCAGGACAGGAAGAAGAGGAGGAGGTAGAGGAGGACATTGGTGCTCAGGAATTATTGAGTGAAATGGGTGGTTTTTCCACTCAGCGGAAAGGAGTGGAGGAGCAGGAGCATCTGGTAGAGGAGGAGGAGGAGACAGAGGACCCAGACGCACCGTGGCAGTATGCTGTGGAGATGGAGGCAGGGAGTCCCTCGCATTCCTTGGCACAAATGGCTCATAGCATGCTCGGTTGCTTGCGTAGCGACAGCCGAATAATAACCATCAGACAGAGGGATGACTTTTGGCTGTCCACCTTGTTGGACCCTCGCTACCGTTCAAAAATGGTGGCCTTTTTCACACCTGCTGAGAGGGAGGCCAAAATAAAGTACTATAAAAACCACCTATGTAGTCATGCAGTATATAGCCCTATCGGCCACTTTCTGGCATCCAGTTGCTGTAGCCCCCATCACCACACTGTGCCACGGGCCCCTGTACCGCCTTCTCATACTGCTGCCAGATCCATCCTCTGCCATGTGCGTCTTTGTCGTCTGCTCACGCTGCTGGGTTCCAGTTTTAAACCTAGGCCTGTGTATGGCTTCCGAATACTGCTGCCTCCACCGCCACCCTGCGCCATGTGCCTCTGTCGTCTGCTCACGCTGCTGACGGCTTCCGCTTTTTAAACTAGTCCTGTGTATGTCTTCCGAATACTGCTGCCTCCATCGCCACCCTGCGCCATGTGCCACTTTCAGGTCTCCTTACACTGTTGGTGGGTTCCATTTTGTGATAGGGTGCTGTATGGCCTTCCATTGCTGCTGCCTCCACCGCCACCCTGCGCCATGTGCCTCTGTTGTCTGCTCACGCTGCTGACGGCTTCCGCTTTTTAACCGAGGCCTGTGTTTGGCTTCCGAATACTGCTGCATCCACCGCCACCCTGCGCCATGTGTCTCTGTCGTCTGCTTACGCTGCTGACGGCTTCCGCTTTTTAACCTAGGCCTGTGTATGGCTTCCGAATACTGCTGCCTCCACCGCCACCCTGCGCCATGTGCCTCTGTCGTCTGCTCACGCTGCTGACGGCTTCCGCTTTTTAAACTAGTCCTGTGTATGTCTTCCGAATACTGCTGCCTCCACCGCCACCCTGCGCCATGTGCCCCTTTCAGGTCTCCTTACACTGTTGGTGGGTTCCATTTTGTGATAGGGTGCTGTATGGCCTTCCATTGCTGCTGCCTCCACCGCCACCCTGTGCCATGTGCCTCTGTCGTCTGCTCACGCTGCTGACGGCTTCCGCTTTTTAAACTAGTCCTGTGTATGTCTTCCGAATACTGCTGCCTCCACCGCCACCCTGCGCCATGTGCCACTTTCAGGTCTCCTTACACTGTTGGTGGGTTCCATTTTGTGATAGGGTGCTGTATGGCCTTCCATTGCTGCTGCCTCCACCGCCACCCTGCGCCATGTGTCTCTGTTGTCTGCTCACGCTGCTGACGGCTTCCGCTTTTTAACCTAGGCCTGTGTATGGCTTCCGAATACTGCTGCCTCCACCGCCACCCTGCGCCATGTGCCTCTGTCGTCTGCTCACGCTGCTGACGGCTTCCGCTTTTTAAACTAGTCCTGTGTATGTCTTCCGAATACTGCTGCCTCCACCACCACCCTGCGCCATGTGCCACTTTCAGGTCTCCTTACACTGTTGGTGGGTTCCATTTTGTGATAGGGTGCTGTATGGCCTTCCATTGCTGCTGCCTCCACCGCCACCCTGCGCCATGTGCCTCTGTCGTCTGCTCACGCTGCTGACGGCTTCCGCTTTTTAACCTAGGCCTGTGTATGGCTTCCGAATACTGCTGCCTCCACCGCCACCCTGCGCCATGTGCCTCTGTCGTCTGCTCACGCTGCTGACGGCTTCCGCTTTTTAAACTAGTCCTGTGTATGTCTTCCGAATACTGCTGCCTCCACCGCCACCCTGCGCCATGTGCCACTTTCAGGTCTCCTTACACTGTTGGTGGGTTCCATTTTGTGATAGGGTGCTGTATGGCCTTCCATTGCTGCTGCCTCCACCGCCACCCTGCGCCATGTGCCTCTGTCGTCTGCTCACGCTGCTGACAGCTTCCGCTTTTTAACCGAGGCCTGTGTTTGGCTTCCGAATACTGCTGCATCCACCGCCACCCTGCGCCATGTGTCTCTGTCGTCTGCTCACGCTGCTGACGGCTTCCGCTTTTTAACCTAGGCCTGTGTATGGCCTTCAATTGAAGCTGCTTCTGCTCCGTCACTCTGCCATTGGACTCTTGATAGTCGTCTCCCCACGCTGCTGCTGGGGGGACTTTTTAACATAGGCCTCTGTATGGCCTTCAATTTTAGCTGCTTACGCTCCGCCACTCTGCCATGGGCCCCTGTACCGCCTCCTCATGCTGCTGCCAGGCCCGTAATCTGCCATGGGCCCCCGTACTGACTCCTCATGCTGCTGCCAGGCCCGTAATCTGTCATGGGCCCCTGTACCGCCTCCTCATGCTGCTGCCAGGTCCAGAGTGTGTCATGGGTCCCTGTACGGCCTCCCATTGCTGCTGTCTCCATCGCCACACTCTGCCATGTGCCACTTTCAGGTCTCCTCACACTGCTGGTGGGTTCCATCTTGTCATAGGGTGCTGTATGGCCTCCCATTGCTGCTGCCTCCACCGCCACACTGTGGCTCCACACTCTGGTTTTGGCCCCGTGACTGCCCAAATGAGTGAAGTGTGCGGTGATTCTAAGATCGACGGCACTCATCAGCATGTCATACTGACTGACAGTATTATTTCTCTTCCCCAGCAGACTCCAAGGGCATTTAAATTAAAGGTACAGTGTTCTGCACTAATATAAAGGCTCTCTGAAGCCTAGAAACACCCTTTTTATAAGTTAAATTCGCAGCGAATATATTCGGCACGAAGCGAATTTAATCGGCGAATTCGGCGAATCAGCCGAACCGAATTTTTGAATAATTCGCTCATCTCTAGTCACAATGATCTCTCACCACATCCGGAAACCTCGCCCATCTCCGCTGCATCACTTCTGGTCCTGGCTCTGACGTCACTTCCAGTTGCCGCATGGCCACGCTCGATGCATTTCATCCTTCCAAGTTCGTAACAGAGGGTGGCTACATGGCACGGCAACTATATATATATATATATATATATATATATATACATACATACCCTCCTCCTTAAAATCATTAGCCCAAGCTGCTCTAAAGAACTCATCAGTGGATGGCAAATTAATAAAATGGGTATATCTGAAATTATCCACCTGTGCATTTAACCCCTGTTTTGCCAAATCTGCCAGAGAGCTTAACTATTACTTTGCCGCAAATGATACCAAAGACAAAAGTACATATCTTTTAAAGCACCATAACCCTAAATTAGCCAATTAACTTTGTTGGTATCACAAAAGACTATATACGTATTTACAGGAGGATATATATATATATATATTGCAATATTTGGGGATGTTTAGCTTAGTGGTAGATGCGTTTGCAAGTGAGTTCACGCCAGTCAGGAACTATTTTGCCTTGGCAGCCCAGTTTTATTAAAAGGGAAAGAAAAGGAAAGTTCAAAACACATAATGTTTCCCATGCAGGGGTTATTCTCCAGCAAAATATACACAATCCAAATGAGAATGCTAGCCCACCTTTAAGGGCTCATTATCTCTAGGGCCCATGTTATACCATGGCCATTGGTGAGCCCTGTAAAGTGAGTGGTACCAATACATCATAAATAATGAGCAACACTGTTTATTTGTTTTCAACTTTATTGAACTGTCACAAAGCCCTTAAGTTGTGGTTCCTGTATGCTTGTACAGGTTCCTGAAATGTCCATTGAATCTTTTGAGAAACATCAATGTGTTGTATGTTATTATGTGGATGTAGGCTTCTTACAGAATACTTTCATAGTTAAATTGATTATGCCATTTTTCTACATTTTCATTGATCACCATAAATACTCCAAAAGTCCATACAAGCAGAAAGGTTTAACTAATCCTGCACATTAAGTTGATTATTTCTTTGGGAGGGAAATAAAGAGGTGTACTGTTATAAACTGTAGTATTTCATTGTATAGTTGTAATATTTTATTTTGGTTGAAACAAGGACTTTGAACATCAAAATTAATTTAGCATGGACCAGTTATGAATATGACTAAGGACAAGGATTAGTGCTTAGATGATTACAGCTTTCTCTAGTCCCACTTCTGGCTAACATCTGGTATACTTCAGAATTGCAACAAGAGTCAAGCTACAGACCTATTATTTTATTGAGTGTTTATGTTTTTCAAAAAATGAAAAACTGCACTGTGGCATGCCTTTTATTTTCTCTATCCTTTATTCTTTTAGAGCTTCCCAAAGCTCTCTAAAAAAGGCAACAAGACAACTAATACTATACTGCTACAAATACTATATTACAAATTAGACAGCTAACATTGTTTTCCATACTGTTTTAATGGTTTAAAATATTTCAGGCTTGATTTTCCCTCTGTACTGTTCTATAATTCAACATTTGCCAGAAGGTCAAAAAATTGCTTTAAAATGTTACAGCATGGAAATACTGTTAGTACTACAAGTATTGGCCACAGCCTTCAATGACATAAAGAAAATTTTACAATTGCAAGTGTGAAAATGTGAGATGAAATATATTGAATACACAAGGGGATAATCATATTTATTCAGTACATGAACAGGCGCTGTGTTTTGCTTCGCAGTGCTACACAATGACTGTGCTTTAATGCTCCTTCTCAGAATGCAAATCTGTAAGTCGGCCATCACATTGTAAACAATGCACTCCTTGTGTGTGTTAAGCAAATAGGCACAGTGAATGTAGATTGAGTGTGTGCTCCCTCTAGTGACTAATATTCAAATCTCTTTATTTTATACAATAAAAGAATATGGAAAAGGAGCCAAGTAAAAGTGTGAAATTCATGTCAAAAATTAATTTAAAGTAAAACTATGGACAAAAGAAAAATTATTATCTGATGCAGTCTATTACAAGCATTCATGGTAGGTTTTTTTTTCCCAGTAACATACTTTTATTTCCTGTTGATTCTGGCAGTACATTACTTTCTGTAACAGGCCAAGCTGTCCATCAAATATTTAAGTTACAAGGTTGTGACAAAGCATATACAACTGCAGGGGTCCTTACAATGGTCATCTTTTATTTATATGACTTCAAACCTGTTTTCAAAATTTAAAAGAAACTGTTGCTATAACAGTCAAAGTTGTTATACTATTATACTAATAGTGTTAGTTAGAGTTGAGTTTTAATTTGTTTGTCTTTTACGTGAGGTCAGTTTAAAACCACATGGCCATCTAAGACTACTCCACAGGATGACAATGCTGCTGAATGATTTCACTACACAAGGAAAACTATAGACACTTCCACAGGAAGTGGAAAAAATATCAGATTTTCCTGACAGGATGAACAGGTAAAGTGTCTTTACCAGTGAGCTTCTTCAATATTTTTCACAACCCTACTATATGTGCCACATAAAGCATGGAGTGAGACCACCACCAGAAGGATTAGAAATCACTAAATGGATATATTGACCCCAGAATTATCAAGAGGTCAAACATCTTTTTTCAATTCGTCATACACTTTGCTAAGAAGGTCCTCCACGGGTATACAAGTCCCAGGAGTATCTTCTGTGTTATAGTGGCATAAAAATAAGCACATCTCCTGCAACAAGATTCCAAGGAAATAAAAACAAATCATGCAAATAGCATCTTTTTATTCAATCAAAATTAAAATTGCCATAGCAAATTTTAGGTATGATACCTGATATCAAAGGCTGAAATGCTTTGTCCAATGCATTTTCTCAAACTGTTTCTCATACATAATATTTTTAATGAATTTTTTACATGTTTTGTGTCCTCACAAATGATGACATTTTCAAAAATATGGACTGTAAAAAGTGATCAACATGTTGCCCCAATCAAATGTTCCATGACAGACTAGGCAGTGCAGCTCCAACGCTGCTGTGTATATCCTGTCAGTTCAGAATCTACATCAGGTTACGATCCTCCACACATACACTGCAATACAAAACTCAGACTGCAGTCTGATGACATCAGTCATTACATTCTATTCCAAGACTGTGGCTTCTGCACACCTGTTTCACCTGGATTGGGCTTAATAGTTTAAACCGTATCTGGGTGAAATGCATCAGAGCAGCATGTGTCCAAATCTAATGGATAATTAATCTATTCCGCTAATAATTGGTCTCCTGGGCCATTTCTCCCCAAGTCAATGTGCTCCTTGAAAAAATAATAAGTAATAAGAGATCAACAGGATTCTCAATGCAGAGGAAATAAAATGTTTTCTTTATTAAGCATACCAGCCCTTGTTTAACTAATTAGAAAAGCTCTTGTTTACATTTGAAGGTGGGATCACTACAAGATAGACTTTACATTTTGACTCATTGGATAATGATGTATGTATTTTCGGACTGCTGTTATTTGCACTAATTTCAAGGGTATTTACCAACAAATACTTTTTAAAATTAATTTTCCAACAAACGTTTTTATGTCAATGAAAGTCTCAGATTTATGTAACTTCCACTGTGGGACAAATGCTAATTTCTGATGTAACACTTTGAATTCATGCACATTTATTGAAACCAATCCTAAAATATAAATCCAATTTCCTATTATCCTTTTTTTATTTATGCCTCCTACCCCTTCCTAAAAATGATGGCTAGAATACCAAAATTGTTGGTATTTCTATAATATATCAAAATAATATTGAAATATAGCAAATCTGTTATAATAATGAAACTGAGCACAATAGGATGTTGTGGTAGACCTATTATACTGTTGATCTGAGCTGTGCCTGTTTTTTGTATGTCTCAATTATGTTACAAAAAACAGGTCATGTTGGAAGTATTAACCCTCCAGTTATTGGCACCCTGTGGATGTGCAGCACATCCTTTAAACAGATCTGTTTTCTCTAGAACCAGTTTCTTCTTTATACACCCCTTACTATTTAGATTTCCCAAATTGATTCACCTCCATAATAAAAAAAATGTTTTTTTGCTGTGTCTTCCTTGATTTTATATTAATCCAAATCTCTCTTCAATACTTCTTGTGCTTTTAGTCTTCTATATCTTCTATATCTACAAGAGTTTCTCTGAATTTATCAGAATTCATTTTATACTCTCTGTCAGCAACTTCAGTTTCCACTTTTTTGTGCATAAAAAGTGACTGGGATTAAGTTAAATTAATTTAAAAAACTGAAACCATTCCTCATTTTAATTATGATCACCAATTCATGACCTTGACATTGTTATGTGGCCTGTGGGCAACAATACTGGTGTCTCTCCGTTTATGATGCAACACTGCAAATGATATAGGGAATTCTATCTTGTGATATGCTTTGACACCCTGAGGATGTACAAGTGTTGCTTGGAGAGAGGTGGTTGGATGACCTAGGACTTTATTTTATGTGTCTGTGTACTGCTGATGTGTATTGTCCACTAGACGTTGATCATACATGAACACTAAACAGCATAACCCTTCTCTTGGAGTCTTCTAGCAATGATAAAGTTCCACAGTGCACTCTCTGATGGTAAAGAATTGTCCACACTAAGTATTTTGGCAAGTGGTCCTAATTATCTACATCTCTTTTTAATACTTAAAGGGATACACAACTGAAAGATTGAAAAATATAATGAAAGCTGCGCCATTCATTCCCCTAGAAGGACTTTGCTAACTTGTGATTTATAGATTCACAATTTTTGAAAGATTAGCAGATCTGTAGCATATAGTTATAAGGGACATTAATCCATGAGGTTTCCAGCCAACACCAATTTTATGATTTATATGCTTGATGTTGTTATTATGTAGCTCAGAAGAGGTTTTTGCAGCAGCTGTTTTTGAATTTTTGGCCAATTCTGAATTATAATTTGATTTATTAAGTTGGTGAACTAAGAATCTGGTGAAGCTCTGCATAGTAGCCAATCAGCTTCCAACTTCAGCTTGTTCAATTAAGCTTTGATCAAAAATACTTGGGAGCTGATTGGTTTCTATGCAGAGTTGCACCAAACTTTGCACACTCCAATTTTAGCAACTCTCCCCATTTACAGTAATGCCAAGTGGTCCCCTGGAGATGCTTAATTTGTGTCTTTAACTTATACGACTTTTGATATAGAGGGGTAGAGCCTCAGCCAGACTTTTATCCACTTTTTTCCTAATAATTTTAATTGAAAAAATGTTGACAAGAGAGTAAGGTACAAGTGCAATCAGTTGAATGTCAAATAACAGTGTCACATCATGAGACAACAAGAAAAAAAGACCCCCATCCCCATCCTCATCATGCAGCAGCCAAATACTATTGAGGTGGTAAGCCATAGTAAGCTACACCTTAAAGAGTGAGGTAACTACTCACTCAGAGCAAAGAGAGGTCCAATCTATGTGTTTATAAGTGGTGTGGGGTCATAATACCACAGAGTGCGTTACAATTCTATAATGTACTGTATATACTACGCTGTGGAAAAAATTAACCAAATTCCATAGTACCGCATAAGGTTCTCAGTACGCAATCAGGGAACACCAGAATTCCACACCTACCGTAGGTCAAGCTGGAGAACCCTTCGATACGTACACAGAAAATTATTATGAGAACCAAATAAAATAGAAGAAAGTTGAATGGAGTAGAATACGAAGGAGGAAGGAAAAGGAAGAGATATGAGACCAATCAACACGTTCCCGTCTACCGACCTCCAGGCCACCCGGCCCACTAGGGAGATTTGAGATATCTAATCCAGGGATTCCAGACTTTTTCAAATTGAAGCTGTTTGTCCCAGAGGATGCTAGCCAATTTTTCATTAATCAAGATCCAGAAAATGTTATGTTTGACTAGCGCAAGGTTAATCTCAGGAGTTTTTTTTATCCACCTTTGAATTTAATCTCACCACCCTGTGGGGATATAATCTCTGGGTGTCATTCTGTTAAGCACATATTTTTCCAATAAAATTACAGTCCATCATTTCTGTCATTATGATACCTAATATGTTTTGATGTACAAAATTCCCAACTCTGGGTTTAGCGCAGAGGTACCAAAGAGCTGTTATAATAGCAGTTAGATCCTAAGTTAAATATATCCATTAACTTTAATAGAAGTAGAAAACCATGTATATAAAAATAAACAGTCTCATTGCGCTACTCCTAAAAAAATATAATTCACATGCAGTTTGCAAGGATGATATTTGGTACAAATGCCAAATATCAAACTCAGAATGATCAGTGTTGTGATAACTGTAGGAGCCATTGTCAAAATACAATGTACCTGTGGGTGGGATTCCTCCATTATTTGGGTGCAGCAATCTGGTATATTTTTTCATTCAGTCTACTGGCTAAACGAAAAAAAAAAAGCAAACAGTACATGGCCAGCTTTGGAGAAAGAGGCTGCTATGGATACACAAGTAGGAGGAAAATAGTGAACAGTGACTGTAAATTAGTAATGCCACTATATGGTGGCTCTAGGTGAAGAGAGTGAAAAACAGTCCAGTGAAGGAGTGCTCTTAAGATCCAGGGTGATCTTCAGACGTCCAATATACAGGACCATCGGGTGATAAAATATAAAGACTGCGCACTCACCAGATACGCAATCTTTATGCGCATTTGTGTAAAATTATCACTAGACCTCCTGTATCATCATCCTGGTCTGGTCAGATCTGGTCAGCATATCCCTCATGGCCCGGTAACTGGATGGATGCAGCTGTTCCGTAGACTTGGCCGGTTCTCACCAGAACTCAAATAAATAGAAAGGGCCACATAGTGTAATATCCTCAGGTATCTTTATTGAAGGCACAGGATAGCAGAAAATCCAACTTAGAGATAGCTACAGCAGGTTGGACGCTTCACCGCCGGCGCCACGAGGGGCCCCGGCGGCCATCTTTGATTCATACCTGGGTCAGTATTTTTTTGTAAGTTGGATTTTCTGCTATCCTGTGCCTTCAATAAAGATACCTGAGGATATTACACTATGTGGCCCTTTCTATTTATTTGAGTTCTGGTGAGAACCGGCCAAGTCTACGGAACAGCTGCATCCATCCAGTTACCGGGCCATGAGGGATATGCTGACCAGATCTGACCAGACTAGGATGATGATACAGGAGGTCTAGTGATAATTTTACACAAATGCGCATAAAGATTGCGTATCTGGTGAGTGCGCAGTCTTTATATTTTATCACCCGATGGTCCTGTATATTGGACGTCTGAAGATCACCCTGGATCTTAAGAGCACTCCTTCACTGGACTGTTTTTCACTCTCTTCACCTAGAGCCACCATATAGTGGCATTACTAATTTACAGTCACTGTTCACTATTGTGTAATTATTATTTGTTTGGTTATACAGCGCTGCACCTCCCTGTTCACATATATGCTATTGAAGGTTTGATACGGTGCCTTTTGGGTGTACAGCTGCTGCTTATTATATATTACCACATAAGCACTCACTTATCTTCTGTTTTTCAGGAGGAAAATAGTGCATTTGCAGCAATATGAAGAAAGTATATATTTAATCATTTTATTTTATTTATTTATTTATTACACATACTTATATAACGCCATCAATTTACGCAGCGCTTTGCATATATATTGTACATTCACATCAGTCCCTAACCCTCAAAGGGCGTACAATCTAAGGTCCCTAACTCACATTCATACATACACATACTAGGGCCAATTTAGACAGGAGCCAATTAACCTATCAGAAATAAGCTGCTATGCACCCTTGAGGAGTAGAAAGGCATGCCTTTTGCTGCAGACTTGTTGTACTGAGGTGCTGCTCCCAGCAAGCGCTGTGGTGTCACCTGTTATGTGTCAAGGTTGGTACTTCTACCATGGCTGATACACTGTAGGCAGATGACACCAAGCTATGCAGTGGAAAATGTCCTTACAGGATATCTCCAATGCCGAATTCACTGTTTAAGCGGGTGACTATGTGGCAAATGTGGTTTCATATTGATAAATGTAAAGTTATGCACTTGGGGGCTAAAAAATATGCATGTACCATCCATACTAGGCGGAGAACAGCTAGGGGAGTCAATTGTGGAGAGAGAGAGACTGCATACCTCAGTGGTGCTGTCAGAAGAAGATACATTAAAACACACTGCAGAGTTCTTTCTCATCCATTGTACTGTGCCTTTTACCACTGGATAGAAAATCAGGTTTAACGGACAAAAAAACACTTAAAAAAAATTATATTTCTGCATGTTGTAGTGCATCCGTTTTGTGTGCCACTGCTGCATTTAGGCCAGGTACACTTTGAAAGTTTAAAAAAAAAAAAATGTAATGCTGATGCTGTCTGTAAGAATTGTAGTATTCCCTAACACCACATACACTATATTGCCAAAAGTATTTGGACACCCCTGAAAATCATTGGATTCAGGTGTTTTAATCACTTCCATGGCCACGGGTGTATAAAATCAAGCAGGTAGGCATGCATGCAGACTGCTTCTGCAAACATTTTTGAAAGAATGGGTCGCTCTCAGGAGCTCAGCTGCAGTGGTGTAAAGCACGTCGCCACTGGATTCTAGAGCAGCGGAGATGTGTTCTCTGGAGTGACGAATTACACTTCTCTGCCTGGCAATCTGATGGATGTGTCTGGGTTTGGCAGTTGCCAGGAGAACAGTCCTTGCCTGACTGCATTATGCCAAGTGTAAAGTTTGGTGGAGGGGGATTACGGTGTCCGATTGTTTTTCAGAGCTTGGGCTTGACTCCTTATTTCCAGTGAAGGGAACTCTTAAGGCATCAGCATACAAAGACATTTTGGACAATTTCATGCTCCCAATTTTGTGGGAACAGTTTGCGGATAGCCCATTTCTGTTCCAACATGACTGAGTCTGACCTCAACCCGATAAAACACCTTTGGGATGAATTAGAGTGGAGACTGCCAACCAGGCCTTCTCATCCAACATCAGTGCCTGACCTCACAAATGTGCTTCTGGAAGAATGGTCAAACATTCCCATAGACTCCTAAATCTTGTGGACAGCCTTCCCAGAAGAGTTGAAGCTGTTACAGCTGCAAAGGGTGGGCCAACTCAATATTGAACCCTACAGACTAAGACTGGGATGCCATTAAAGCCCATGTGCATGTAAAGGCAGGCAGCCCAATACTTTTGGCAATATGGTGTACCTCTTAAAGGCATCTCCTAAGCATGTATTTGAAAAGATCAATGTTTTTCTCATGTCCCCATGTCACCCATATACGTATGTCATTTTACGCTGCAAATAAAGCTCAAAATGCCTGCCCACTGCCTGCCTGCCTTTCCTTTAAAACAGAACAGTAAATCAGTATAATTAGTACAAGCTAAGTTGTATATGTATTTATTTAATTGTTATTCTTCATTAAAAAAAAACTAAATGAATTCATCCATCTTGTTGGTTCTTATACAAGAGTTCATACTATTCAAAGTCAGGTTCTGATTATGTCCTATAAGTTTGTGGCCAATCAAAGCATTGGCATAGCTAATGCTGGATTACCAGTAAAACTTTATTACTAAGTCAACAGTTTTTGGTCATTTTTAATGCAGTAGATCATTTCCTACCCAAGCCATTCATCTTTAATTTCTTAAACTACTGTCTGAAGCGTCAAAACATAAATGTATCTGCTTTGTTCTTTGTGGTGAAAATTTAGTTCTCACAAAAATGATGAACTCTTAGGATTAAAATATTTGACTTTAACTAGCGTAATCTTTTCCATTGAGAAATGCCTGGATTCTATCATTTGGAAGCCTATTCCTCTGACGTACAAGTGAGGATTACTGTATAATTGTCCTTTCTGGAAAAATGTACCTTATTTTAATGCAAGCTCAAAAGTGTGGTTTCATAGCAGGAGAACAGAAGAAAATGAATGAATGCAGAAACACTAAGCAAAGCATAAATCAGACAGGTCAGAAGAGGTCTCGAGCCCATATGTGCAGGATATATTGTCAAAGATATGATCTAAAATTTAAATCACACACTATACTGTCGTGTCCCCATAAAGAAAAAAAAACAATATATTGCAGTCTATAAGTCTCTAGATGTAGTGATTGCATTTTTTTTTTATGTAAACGAACTGAAAAATACCTGTCGATTCTGCCAGAAATTCAGTGTTCTTGTACCATCCATTCACAGAACTGATATCTCAGAGTTATCAGCTTTTCCAGTTCTTTTCTGTAAACAACAAAACATCTTCCCACTATGTGCCAAGGGTGACTATGTTCCTTTTTTGTAGATACAGTTTAGTCACCCTAGTGCTGAAAGTGTGTTACTGGCAAGATCACAAGGTCAATCCCTTTATGTCTTGATGCCAAATCATGTAACATTATGTAATTTTCTAGTATCATTATTGGGTTATTGATTAGAATTAGATAAAACACAATACTGATGTATCAGAGCTATCCATATCAATGACTTTTCAGTTTTATTTAATTTTGAGCAATCAGAATAATACATTATAGTTGATTGTTTCCAGTGGGTTACACATTGTTCTTAGTCTAATAAAATAAGCCTGTCATAAAAATATACTTTACTTGTATCAATGGGGCAAATTTCAGAAAAGTATATTATACATTATTATACAAACACCATATATTTGAGCACAAACACTTTTTTCTTGAATGAAAATGCTGCTAAGAATTCCATTCTAAAAACATAGGTATAAAGACCTGTTTTTGGCTACCAAATGCATTGTGGATGTAAGTCAATATTAGAGAGTGCAAAAAGTGTTTCCAATCGGACAGATCTCAGTGAGAACAGAGGTCAATAATAACAAACATCAATTAAAAACAATGATTTTCCTGCACTAAAAGGAATTTATAGTGTTTTGTATATAATCTGATAAATAATGTACAGGAGTCATTTTCATCATTTTAGTCAATTAAATATAACACATTATAACCAAATATTGTATATCTGCTATTTCCAGTCAACCAGTGGGGCTCCTCCTTAGGCCTCCTACACACCATACATGCAGAAAAACTGATGGAAACTGACACGCAGATTTCACATTCACCGATGAAAACTGACGCACAGAGACGTCAGTTCACAACAGTTTTCATGGGTGCTTTAATGAGTTTTATACAAAATTCTGATTCCTGCTCAGAAAAAATCTGCACGTGATACTAGTGTTGTGGTGTGAACAGGGCACAAAGAGAACGATTGATTTTGTTGTGCCCTTGCAGAATGCATGCAGAAAAACTGAGGTCTCTGCATTGTGGTGTGAACGAGCCCTTACAAGGCAATCTTTACCTGCTTTGCTCAAAAAAGCTAGTTGGTTACAGAGCTGAATAGCTGAAGCTCTGGTTACATACACAGCAGAATTAATTAGTCCCCTACTGTATATCTCTATGTGAAATAAAAATTATGGAGGGTAAAGCTACCACAGTGTTCTCTCTTTAGAGAACCCAGAATGTAAAATAATATTTTTGGTGCACCTACATTAATGTTTATCTAAAAAATAAAGATTTATGTATATAATAAAAATAATGAATAATGAAAATTGATGCAAAATAACAGTTTAAAAATTTTGTATTTAAATAAAAATACAAATTTGCTCCTAATTATTTCTTTTTTTAACAGTTTATAAAGATTATTCACATTTAGCTGAGCTTTTTTTTAATGTAAACATAGGAGTCTATTTTGAAATGTTAACGCTCACACAGGATTCACTCAATTTTCTTATTGAAACCAATTAGGCACAATGAAAAAATAAATGTGAAAGTTGTGCGATTCTTTTGTGAAAAAAATTCTAAATAGATTCAAATAAAACGAAAGTGAAGCCGAGATTGACTTTCTTCTAATAAACCCACGTCATTGCATAGTTTTATATAGACATAGTGTAAACCATCAAACACTTTATGTAAAATAGTTGTGTGTTTAAGGAGCTTAATAAATAATTTTCCATCAATCAATAAGAAAAGAACAGCAACACAAAATATGTAAAAAGAATCCTCATTGCTATCTGAACTCCAGGAAAACTGTAAATGTTAATGTGCTTATGACAGACACTTGCATAATAAGAAGTTGACATTTACAAAAGAACTCTGTAGTGTGACCTTTATATCTCCAGGATCCTTATATACTGAAAATGTATCCTTCACCTGTTCCTGAGATTGTGAATCAACACAAAGCCATAATTTCTAAAACAGAGGCTTTATGCTGAAAATAAAATAAAATCTGTCACCTGGCACATTTACTGATAGTTTTTAGGGTATTTACACTCTGCTAGATGAGTGATCTGCTGCTCCCTTTTAGGCAGGGACGGTGGGAATTGTACTTTATCTACATGTATATAGCAGGTATCATGTATTTGCAGGATCAAACACAAAACAAGTAAAATTGTGAATCATGGTGGATATTCTTAATACAAAATGGATTTAGGGGGATACATCAGGTATATCTTCAGCTGTGAAAAATATTAACCACTTGCCCTTCGGAAGATTTACCCCCTTCCTGACCAGGTCATTTTTTGTGATACGGCCCTGCTTTACTTTAATTGACAATTGCGTGGTCATCCAAAATGAAATTTATGTCCTTTTTTCCCATAAATACACCTTTCTTTTGGTGGTACTTGATCACCCTTGCAGTTTTTGCGTTATGAACAAAAAAAGACAGACAGTTTTGAAAAATAAAAAAGAATAGTTTTTAATTTTCTACTATAAAACATATCAAAACAATTTTAACGTCAAATGTCTTTATAAATTTAGGCCAAAATGTAGTCTGCTACATATTTTTGGTTAAAAATCCCAATAAGCTTGTATTGATTAGTTTGTGCAAAAGTTATAGCGTCTACAAACTGTGGGACATATACTGAAATTAAATTTTTTTTATATACTAGTAATGGTGGTGATCAGCGATTTATAGTGGGACTATAATGTCTTTATAAATTTAGACTAAAATGATATTGCGGCAGACATTTTTACACTAACTGACACTTTGTGGGAACCAGTGATACTAATACAGTGATCAGTGCTAAAAATATACTGACACTGGCTGGAAAGGGGTTAACATCTAGAGGGATCAAAGGGTTAACTGTGTGCCTAGCTATGTGCTTGGTGTACACTAAATGGCACAAGAGGAAGTGATGGATCATGTTCCCAGCTCTGCAGGGACATACAATGGATCACTTTCTCCTGTCACAACACAGCTGTGCCTATGTAAAAATAGGCACAGCTCTATTCTTCCTCCCTGCCCGATGATCTGCGTTCGCCTGAACTCACAGATTGGCTTCTGGTGTGACAATTCACAGCAAAAGCGATCCCCCATGATTTTGCACAGGAGCGTGGCCCTGTAGCAGTAAAACTGCTATAGGGTGGATGAAAACTGGTTAAATAGAACTTTCAAAGTTGTGCCCAAAAAAGGCAAAGGACAAATGACTAGTTACCAGTATTGCCTGTGGTCATTCTGCAGCTATTGTTTCCCAACTCCTGATGTACCGCACAGTGGTGACATTGGCAAGATCTCACTCCAGAACACCTAAGATTAGCAGTCAGAGGTAGCAGTGCCTTGGTTCTTACATGGCAGATATACAGTTAAGAGGTTGTAGGCACACTCATATACCAGGAAATGCACTGCTATTTTTCAGGCAGAATTCCAGACAAAGTCATATTTTTAAGGGTACCTCTTAGGTGCAATTACCTTTTATAAATGCTTCCTATAACACAGAAAAGTTTCACCTTTTGAGTTCAGTTAGACATTACATTTTCTTTTATTTCTATGAGTTGTTAGTCACTTGTTTTCATTATTACTGCCCATTTTTCCCTTTTATTTATCTTTGGCATAGAGTAGGGAATGGTTAGAAACCCTGACAAGAATTTTTTTAACTGCCACCCTGTTGGGGATACTTTACATACTTCCTGGCCTGGTGACAATGTTGTTACCAGGAAAAGAAGTGAGAAAACATATCTGCAATAGGAACACAATAGCAATAAAAACACTTTGTATTAGAGAGAGAATGGAGTGCTGTTTTTGTGTTGTCACCAAAACAGGAGGGTCTGTAGCCGTATTAGTGCACTTGTTCGTGATACTTTTATATATTTGCACTTATACCCAAATGTTCAGGACAAGCTTTAGGGGGGGAAACACCCCTTAAGCTTGCTCCGAAAATGTGGATGTTAGTGCAAAAAAAACAAAAGTATCACGAACAGTACTCAATTGTTTTTTTTTAACAGGTTCTAGCCATTCCCTATACAATCCAAAACTTAAAACAGTTTTGGAAATAAATACACTTCTCACATTCTCTGTGCAAAAAGGTCAAACATACTCCTAAACATACCGACGTAAAAGTATGTGCGATATCCCAGTATTTGCAAAATTAGAGGGCAGTCAAAACAAAATGAGCATCTAACAGTATTCTCTACATTGTAACAAAAAAGGTAGACTGTATGCTTTAAGCTGGGCTCAGGATCTCTGACCCTTCATGCCTGTCCCCCCAAAATGCTTGACTGCAAAAATTATTTTTTTACAGGTATCCTTAGCTAAATCCAATGACATCACAGGTCTTCTTCTCCTCTAGACTGTATGCTTTAAAGCTAGGCTCAGGATTTCTGACCCTTCATGCCTTTCCCCCCAACATGCTTGACTGCAAAAATTATTTTTTTACAGGTATCCTTAGTTAAATCCAATGACATCACAGATCCTCTTCACCTCTAGACTGTATGCTTTAAAGTTGGGCTCAGGACCTCTGAACCCTCATGCCTGCCCCCCCCCCCCAATCTGCTTGACTGCAAAAATTATTTTTTACAGGTATCCGTAGCTAAATCCAATGACATCAGGTCCTCTTCACCCTAAGGCGGGAAATGCTATATGCTACAAAGTGGTGCTACTTTATCATATGACACCACTTTCTTTCTTCTCCTGGGAGGCTGAAGGAGGGGAGAGGTGTAGCCTTGATGCCTTGGGATCTCAGGAAGTACAGTTGCAAGAAAAAGTATGTGAACCCCTTGGGATTACGTGGAGTTTTGCATGAATTGGGCATAAAATGTGCTCTGAACGTCATCTAAGTCACAACAATAGAAGAACACACTCTGCTGAACATAATACTACACAAACATTATATGTTGCCATGGTTTAATTGCACATAAGATGTAAACATTCACAGTGCAGGGAGGAAAAAGTATGTGAACCTTTGGACTTAATAACTGGTTGACCCTCCTTTGGCAGCGATAACCTCAACCAAATGTTTCAGACCTGCACAACGATCTGGAGTAATTTTGGACCACTCCTCTTCACAAAACTGTTTCAGTGTAGCAATATTCTTGGGATGTCTGGTGTGAATCGCTCTCTTAAGGTCATGCCACAGCATTTCAATCGGGTTGAGGTCAGGACTCTGACTGGGCCACTCCAGAAGGCGTATTCTGTGCTGTTGCAGCCATTGTTTTGTTGAACTACTTGTATGCTTTGGGTCATTGTCCTGTTGCATCACCCATCCTCTGCGGAGCTTCAGTTGGCTGACAGATGGTCGTACGTTTTCCTGCAAAATGTCTTGATAAACTCTGGAATTCATTTTCCCATCAATGACAAGAATCCGTCCAGGCCCTGAGGCAGCAAAGCAGCCCCAAACCATGATGCTCCCTCCGCCATGTTTTACAGTGGGGATGAGGTTTTGATGTTGGTGTGCTGTGCCTTTTTTACTCCACACATAGTGTTGTGTGTTCTTCCCAAACAACTCAATCTTGGTTTCATCTGTCCACAGTATATTTTGCCAGTAGTTCTGTGGAACATCCAGGTGCTCTTTTGCAAACTTCAAACGTGCTGCAATATTCTTTTTGGACAGCAATGGCTTCCTCCGTGGTGTCCTCCCATGTACTCCATTCTTGTTTAATGTTTTCCTTATTGTAGATGTGTCAACAAAAATGTTAGCATGTGCCAGAGATTTCTGTAGGTCTTTAGCTGACACTCTGGGATTCTTCTTTACCTCATGCAGCATTCTGCGCTGTGCTCTTGCAGTCATTTTTACAGGACGACCACGCCTAGGGAGAGTAGCAACAGTGCTAAACTTTCTCCATTTGTAGACAGTCTGTCTTACCGTGGACATATGAACATCAAGGCTTTTGGAGATACTTTTGTAACCCTTTCCAGCTTCATGCAAGTCAACAATTCTTGATCGTAGGTCTTCTGAGAGCTCTTTTCTGCGAGGCATGGTTCACATCAGACAGTGCTTCTTGAAACTAGTAAACCCAAAACAGGTGTGTGTTTTTTAAGGGCAGGACAGCTGTCAGCAACACATCCAATATCATCACACTGATTAGAGTCAAGGTTGGCTCACTCCTGGCTCCAATTGGCTCTGGGAGAAGTAATTAAGCTAGGGCCTCACATACTTTTTCCTCCCTGCACTGTGAATGTTTACATGTTATGTGCAATTAAACCATGGCAACATCTAATGTTTGTGTAGTATTATGTTCAGCAGACTGTGTTCTTCTATTGTTGTGACTTAGATGACGTTCAGAGCCCATTCTATGCCCAATTCATGCAAAACTCCACGTAATCCCAAGGGGTTCACATACTTTTTCTTGCAACTGTAGATTAAATAATGCACAACCCAGGTATTTAACATAAAGAACAGGTTCACTTTAACCCACTTCTCAATTCAGTGACAGAAATGCCATTATAGAAATGTGACCCTAAATTCTTAGTTATACTACAGCCAAATTCATCATCAGCCTTCTAGAAACTGAAAGTACCATTTCCAAACAATATGGGGTTCTTCATATATATCAACCATTAGAACAATTGTTTTTGTCTCAGTGATAAAATGTGCATACAGAAACAGTCTTATAGCAGACATACAGCCTAATGTATATTGAGGAAAATAGCCAACTGAAGAAAAAACAAGATCACTGGAGGATCTTCGAAACAGGGCATCCTCACAGAAAGGAGAGAGCTAGAAAAACAATACCCTTAATCCATTTAGATTCCTCTCAGAAACATCTAATACAGCACAGTAGGACCGAAGACTCTATTAACAGCTTAGAGCCAGATCCAGCATATCTATTGTCCAGCATCGTAGTCATTCTATATTTAGGGTACCATATCTATTTAATCATGATTTATTACCATTTTCTGCTGTGCAATATGGTACATCTCAGATTCTGAACTCCAGCTCATTATTTTCATTCTGGTACAATTGCTTTGATCAATTCACTTTGTTATTTTTGTTTTCTCTGCTTGTTGGGCTGCATATTTCTCCTTTCTTCAAATGGCCATCTGGTCTTGCAAAGCTCTGACAGTTCTAATGATAGGGGATACAAGCATGTATTACAGGAAAGAAAACATAGCTGAAAAGAACTAGTGGAAATTTCATTACAGTAATGTCTAATGTTTACGGAACATTTTTTATGTGTTTTAAGTTTTGATTATTTAGGTTCATAGAACAGTGTGATTACACACTTTTGTTTTAGCCTAAACTGTCTTTAAACATAAGTTAGTTGCTATGGTATTTGTAGTTTTTGTTCATCGTTTAAAACCATCTGGCATTCCTCAAGCAATAAAATTCAAGAGCTTGAGCTGAGTTTTTATGTGATGCTACTTTATTAAATAAGAATCATCAATTTTGTTTATGGAACAGTTAAAAAACGAGCTTTTAATAAAAGTACTATTTTATTCTGTAATAAGGTCACTAACTATCCTTAAAATGTGTCTGTTGTGCAGATAGTTGTTGCCTATGTCAGTTTTCCAGTTATACAGCATGACTCTTTCATGCATGCGAAAAAAATGTGAGCTGCCTTAGGCATTTTTATTTCACATGAAACCTCTGTTGACTAGAAGTCAATGTATAGCCCAGCTAGGCTCCTCCTATGACATGTTTCACTCTGCAATAGAGCTTAGTTGTAGGAGGAATGAGCGTATTGTGAAATGAAACTGTCAGAGGGTCAAGCCTAGGCAGGCTATGCATTGACTTCTATTCAATAAAGTTTTTCTGCAAGACTGAAGCCTCCAATGCATCTCATATGTTTTTTCATGTAATAAATTAATAGGTTTAAATAAGTTGACTATAGCTGGGATTGGGTGGAAGCAGACTGAGTGCAGAGCTGCATTATGGTTAGGGATGAGCTCCCTGTTCAATCTGAACACAGGTTTGGACCCAACTTTGCTTGTTCAGGCGTTCATCCAAACGCCAGACTTCCATCTGAACATCATCTCATCTCACATTACTATATATAACACTTTCCTCCTTTAGCTGTCAAAGTTGATAAGAAAGTGGCAAATGCCAGTAAATAAATAAATAAATAGTTCAGCGCTAAACCATAAATCTAAAGTGAATATATATATAAAAATAAATAAATAAATACAAAATAAATATATATCATATATAAGTGCAACTGTGCAAATACAGTATTAATTAAATAAAGTGTTACATGTCTATTCCCTCCGGGAATAATCAAAGTGACCAAGTGATCAAATATATTCAATAAAGTGCAATCCGTGTATTCTCTAAGGGAATAATCAAAGTGACCAAGTGACCAAAACAAATAAACAATATATCACAATACACCCTAATACAAATCTCCACTCATTGTGAACATGTCCATATATATATAGTGTGTCCAATACACAATCTTCATGCAGGTGATATCAAGTGTCCACACTGTGTATATCCAAAATAGCTACAATGGCCCCTCACCTCCTTACATAGACCCTACAGGGTCAACTCGCTTTAGGAAACAGACACCACTCAGGGTTATCACAGGATCCTCCCCAGCGATGTATACTCTATTGCCAGCTTCCTCTCCGGTTCATGTGTAAACAGAAGACTCTCATAGTGTAAAACCGCATTTATTATATCCACTATATACAGAGATATCTACTCACATGATTATACATCTTTCATGTTTGCATATGGCTCCTCCACCTCATGCTATGCCTGCCTTGCATGGGTATTAGATATAGGGGTTTCAAATATGGTCGCCACGCCGGAAATGACGTCACCGCGCATACGCGAGGAGGATTCTGGGAGCGCGGTGATGTCATTTCCGGCGTGGTGGCCATATTTGAAACCCAAATCCAAAAATCCACCTCGGACCCTTATCTGAGTATGCAGCTTGACTTGCCAGGTTTTAGGGGTCAGCGTAGGGGGCTTATCAGAATCTGGAAGCCCCCTTTAACATATACCCCCTCAATTTCCATGTAACTGAGTATGGGGTACATAGTATCCCTACCTATTCACAAAAAAAGAAAAAGTAAATAAAACCACATACTTTTTTGGCAAGTCCTTTAATAATAAAAAAAAAGTACCACAATGTATATCTACCATCTATCAAATTGTTCAGTGATGCAGATCCACATCATTCACAATGAATGATCCCGGCAAAAGAAAAAAATGATGGCTGCCAACATTATCCAACCCCGATGACCGCTCTCCCATGAATAACAGCTCCGGCAGATGACAGCGAAGTATAACCAAAGGGGCAGAGTCTCCTGGGTGATGTAATTGACCAAATGAGGTCATGCCCGTATTTGTTTGAAAAACGTCATCTGGAAGACCCTTCCCCCTTGTTTATACTTAACTTTCGTCCACCAGAGTCATTTTGAGTGAGCAGTTTTCAGGTTCAGATCATGTTGACGTTAAGCAGATTTTTTTCTTTTGGCGGATCTGTGAGCATCATTAATCATGATTGACATGGATTGACACTGGACAATGTGATTGATGGTGGATTTACATTGTGGGACTGTTTTTAAATAAAATCTTTCCATAATCACTAAAATCTGGGGTAATTTCCCTTGCAGAGCGCAACTTCTCCTGCAAAGTGAACAGTGTATTTGCCTTAAATACAAAATCAACATGTTAGAGGTATGTTGTGTGTTTTTATATCATACTAATGAACATAATTCATAAGTCAGGACAAAGAAAAATACGAATGTGTACAGGGCCGTAACTCATAGCAACAAGTGAGATTTCAGTTTAACAGATCAGTAATATAGAGATGAATTCTAAGATTTGCTAAACTTTATACACTACTATTTATTAAATGTGATTGTGTTATTTAACTTTCATCTTTTTCTTAGAAGTCTCCAGTGAGTATTTTATGGATCAGTAATTTATAAGGTTACACAGAAAACAATTACCATTACACTGCTTTTTACCTCTTTATCCTTTTCTAATGAGTGCAGATAAAGCGCAGCCTGGTGAGTGATGGCCCATTAATAAAGCCACCTATAGCCTTAACAACAGGAGATTAATAAAATAAGTGATAATTAGTAGATGAGTAACATGAATATGTTTCATAAGCTGTCACTCTTGCTGAACAGTACATTCTACTGAAGTTTTTTTATATTTTTTATATAAAAGAGGAGAAACAGAAACAGTTAGTTTCATGGCTACAAGATTCCTATCCTTAACTTTACATAGAAGACAACAAAGCCTCATTCTCCAAAAGAAACAAGGCAATAATTAAACCAATTAATTTTACTAATTACAGCTGAACTTCAGGCAAACAGCAAAATAAAAAGATGAAATACATATATGGTTACTGATTTACCTGCAGAAATATTTGTATTTTTGTCCTTCCAGAATAGATGATATTTACCAAGGGTGGACTGACAACCCATGGAGCCCCCGGGTACTAAGGGGATCATGGGGCCCCTGTGTCCTTGCCCAAACTCAAAAAAGCCTATGAAAAAGGTACCAGGGGCATCTCATGGGGCCCCCTACTGACCCCGGGCCCTCGGGCAGTGTCCGAGTTTCCAAATGGTCAGTCCGCCCCTGATATTGACTCATTGCTGCCAAACAGCACAGTCAGATTGGTGGCCTGACTTTTCTCTACTGCGATTGGAGTAATACAGCTAAGCCACTTACCTGTCCACAGCCTGTCGCAATCAAGGGTTAGGCACAAAGGCCAGTGGCTACAGCAGCGAAAAGGCTCACACAGAAATCAGCAGGATAAATACACAAGAAGATTCCCTTGGTGGGATACATACTGGGTCTAAGCACTAACTGGTCTTCAGCAGAGTTCTCGATGGTTGCGGTTCTCAGGATCACCCCACCAGTAGATGACCTACTTGGGATGCAGCAGCAGACTTAGCAGGTAGAGATCAAGCAGAAGCGTAGTTGGTACACAAGCCAGAAGTTGGCAACAAGTGGTTGCAAGTTGGGATCAAGCAAAGGCATAGTCAAGTAATAAGCCAAAGGTCAGTAACAAATGGTTGCAGGTTGGGATCAAGCAGAAGCATATTCGAAGAACAAGTCAAAGATTGGTAACAAACGGTACTGAAGATGAGGATGGCAGCAAGAGCATAAGAAGCAAGATATTGACTGGAGAAGAGCGCATTAATCGTGCAAACAGGAAGTGCAAATTCATGGCTTAAATAGGAGGTTCATGGGAGGAGCAAGGAGTTCAAGGTTCACCAGAAACATGATAGAAAGTAAGTCTGTCTGATGAAGCAGAGAGCTGTCCATCATCTCCGGTGGCTCAGCAAGAACAGTTAATGCCAAATGCAGCAGACGTCCTGGGTTCAGTTCCAGGTCCTGACACAGCCTGTGACTGGACAATAAAGGAGCAGCAGGTGATTGGTGAGCTCATTGCTCTGCTCTTCCCTACTATCAGCAGGTTTTTTGAAAGCCCATGTGCTTGCAGTACACTGGATTAGCTCCTGGTGCTGTTCATCCCTCTCTCAGTCTGAACCAGGGGCGGACTGACCATTTGAGCACTCGGGCACTGCCCGAGGGCCCGGGGTCAGTAGGGGGCCCCATGAAATGCCCCTGGTACCTTTTTCATAGGCTTTTTTTGAGTGTGGGCAAGGACACATGGGCCCCATGACCCCCTATTGCCCGGTGGCCCCATGAGTTGTCAGTCCGCCCCTGGTCTGAACCCTATATTGCAGTTGAATACTGAGTCAAATACGTACAGTAGCTTCATTTTAAAAATGTCATTTTTTAATGGATACATACCCGCTTGATGTTTGTGATATAATGGAATCCTACCAATCTCCCTCAATAGAGATTTCCTTTTACAGACTTCCAGGATTCCATCTGAAGCATAGTAAACTATTGCTGAATGTGGTGTTTTTTAAATGAGTGTTTACAAGCTAAGATTAAAAAATGGTCAAGTGTAAAAGACCTAAACATTTCTATCTTGAAGAGTGAGAATAAGCTGGCAGCTCTTCAACTGGGAATTTGCTATGAGATCCAGTTGATCAACAATCTCTAAACACAGTAAAGCAATTTTAAACATGTAAGTAATAAGCACGATTTTGTTAATGATGCCTGCATTTTATATTTTTTTTAACTGAAAAAAATATAACATATTTCATGTCCCCAAAAAGATGTGCTGCATAATAACTAGATATCAAAATTCAAATAGTAATAACTGAGCAAAAAAAAAGGCAGAGGCAGGAAATATTTTCTTTCATTATTTAGAATATGGTATGTCACTGACATTTTATAAATGTCAAGATCACACTTAATGTGATAAAGGAAAAATAAACCTGCTTTAGACATAATGCAATTTTTTTTCTTTTAGTTTATAGTACAATGCTGTCTGACGTTCTGTGGATCTGTTGCTAGGCACTAGTGTATTGCTGTATTAATATTTATCTATATCCTTGCATCATGTCATTCCATTCATTACACATTTTCCAATACCTGCCATCTCATCATGCAATTGGTGTTACTATGCCTAGGAATTTTCTGAATCATCGGAATAACTATATATTATGTTGTTATCACAGTACTTTGCATATTTATTAAATCTTAAGTCCATGAAGAATTAAACCATGAAACGCATACAGAGAACACAACCTACTTGCCAGTACTTTTGTCTACATACAGTATTGCTCCAGTACACTCCATTTTCTTTTGTCGGTGATCCGAGAACCCCTGCATGTGATCAACAGAGCTGTTCCCAAGCAAACGCACTGTAAACCCCTCTAGTCTCATGTATTTGGAAATCCCTAAGTAAAAAGAAAATATATATACTAAAGTTCCTCAAATCCAGCAAATTCAATAATGCTTTGAATAATTGCATATAACTGATAAGGTAGGAAGCAGATTAGAGAAACTGAAATCACACGCTTCTGAAAGTACAGTTTCATTGATCTTGTAAGAGTCTGGATTCTTGCTACAGTGGATAACACAGACCCTTTATCTCAGTGTTTGTTGGATGCTAATAGTAGCTCGCTCATTGGTTTTTCACTTGTTGATTGGAATTGCATCTTATTTATGTATTCAATAAAAATTGTAAATGTAAGTAGTAGTAGTTTACATATTTGCTTCCTGTAATTTGTACAGAAGCAGTGCAAGCATAATAAGTGCTCTAAACCAATCAGGTCTATATGGTGCCTAGGTTTGGCCAAAACTATTTATTTACGAAAGAAATGATAATCAGTGCAAATACTGGAACCAAGTCCAAAAACTCTAATAGTTAGTGGAAATAGTCTGGGTGACTTGGATTGGGGGGGTCCGTATGGCACTAAGGGCAAGCTTCATGCAGTACTGTAGCAGACTCTGTGTAGTAAAGGAGAGAAGAAGAAGCATCTCTAAGTGCAGCAGACCACTTTAATTCAGCATAAAAGTAGGAACACTCACATGTTAGTAGAGTAATACAGGCATGTTTAGTATATAGTGTGGAAACACAGTGTGGAACGGCTGTCACTGGTGCCTAATACATCCGTGTCTCACTGGAAGGAGCGTGGTAGCAGGAGGGAGACATATGTGGAGCCAGCCGGCATGCATGTACTCCTCAAGATGGCAGCTGGAACACATGCTGGAGTACAACGTCGGCATAGGTGTGATGACGTCAGTGACCAGAATTCAATGTGATGCGTTTCGGAGCATGTTCTGGCCTCTAGTGGCAGAAGCACGCTCCTTTGTCAAGCTTCCACCACTAGAGGCCAGCGCATGCTCCGAAACGCCTCACATTGAATTCTGGTCACTGACGTCATCATGCCTACACCGACATTGCGCTCCATCATGCGTTCCAGCTGCCATCTTGAGGAGTATGTGCATGCTCCACAGCTGTGTCCCTCCTGCTACTACGCTCCTTCCAGTGAGACGCGGACGTATTAGGCACCAGTGACAGCCGTTCCACACGGTGTTTCCACACCATATACTAAACATGCCTGTATTACTCTACTAACATGTGAGTGTTCCTACTTTTATGCTGCATTAAAGTGGTCTGCTACACTTAGAAGATTATGTATTTAGCCTGGGTTTCCACTGATGCAGTGTGGAATTTGCAGATTTCTGTGCGATTTCCGCACCACATCATAATCGCACCCATTCATACGGACCACTGCAGGTGTGTATTTTAAGTTAACAGCACCCCGAAATCAGTTCGCAAAATGTGGTGCGATGTGTAGAATCGGATTGCATGGGTGTGAACACCCATACGATCCGATTCTGGTCCGGACTTAAAAGAAGTCCTGCACTTTTCTGGTGCGGATGCAGTGTGATTTGAGCCATACAAAATGTACGGCTCAAATTGCACCACACAGAAATCACTTGCAATTTGCACAGGAATACAATGCGGTTCCTGTGCGAATTACATGCAATGTGCCACACCGCATCAGCGTGAACCCAGGCATAATCGTATACGGTTTAAAGACCTGGCTAGACTGATGGGGTTTTATTTTTATTACAGCCCTGGCCACAATTTTTTTTGATTGGAAAAATAGTTCACATATGTATATTTCAGTAATATATTGAGCTGTATGCCTGGAGTTCAGCTTTAAATGTGGTGTCTACTCTGCATGGAAATCTTCTCATTTCTGAATTCTCTGTATAGTAACATTGGGTGTAGCCACCTTCCACTTTTCAGTTTTACTGGGTCTGGGGCATGATTTTTCTGTGCATTTGTGCTGGTTTAATCATTCCTGATTGCTTAGTTTGCCAAGCAATGTAAGCAATAGTGGTAAAAGTATACTACTGTAGATCAGAGAGTGGTTTTGGAAGAGGAAACCTTTCAATGTTAAAGAAAGTTCATGTCCTTTCCAAGGATAGGGAATTTAAGGTAACTTTCATTTTCTGACATATCACCTAACTACATGTAGTCAGATGATACAAAAATATAAAAGAAAACAGAATTATATTATCAATTTTATTATTAGTTTATTGGGGTCCAAGGCTGGGATTTAATCATTCTTGGTACATTATCCCATTAAACTGATAAACCTCATACAACTGTTCCTCCTGTCCTTTGTGAGTCTTGCTGCTAGGCCTCCTGCTAAAATTTTGCCTGTCTATTCTGGGTCTTGCTGAAACCTTCTGCTCCTCTGGCTGCATCCTCTCCTGCAATTTATGCTGTATCTGAGTGCTCTCCAGACTCCACTGTGTTTGCACATTTGCTTTTTTTTATATCCCCATAAGGGCCGTATACACAAGAGGGCATGGCCAAAGTAACTTCTCCTGATTGATTCACATGCTTTAAAGGGACAAAAGAAGCCACAATCTGCATGGTATAGCATTTGGATGGCTGTTGCTAGAGATGATTCCTTGCAATCTGTGTAAGCTCTAAAATGCCCAATGGGAAAAACAAAAGCACAAAAAAGAAGGTGGTGGTGGTGAAAATTCCAGCAAGTAGGGAACCACATGGGCGACTTCCTTGAGCACATAAAAGTAATCCAACATGTAATTGGATGTTATTTGTTTTGTAATAAAATTGCCTTTCCCACTGTTAGATGGCCACACAAGACCAGTATCTATTGCTCTGACTGTTTCAGGTGTCTGAAATCAACTGGGATTGAAGACTACAAGGACTTTGTTATAGTCTGTATATTATATCTATACCCTTTGCTAGTTGCCAGTTTACATTTTTGCCATAAACCTTTTAGTTTGAAAAATTGTAAAAAGATGCAAAGATGTAAGGCACACAAATCATACCTTCAAATATTGCATTAATAACAATTAGGGCAGCATAGTAATCCATCCATTCTTTGGGTTGCCAACTTCCCCAAGAATAGCCAGCGCTTCTTGGCAAAAACAGTAGTGCAAAATAATAATTCACTCAGGGCAGTGAGTTACAATGGCAGAATACATCTTAGATTGGATCTAGAGGAGTAAACAATAAGGGTGAGGATCCCTGAGAACTTAGAATATATATAGTCATAATGGGGTTTTAGGTCCTGTTGAAGGTGGTGGAAACAGGAGTGAAAAGTGAGGTGAAATTAAAGTGATATTAAAGGCAATTTGAAAAAAAAATAAACATGTCATGGTTACCTGCTCTGTGCAGTGGTTTTCTACAGAGAGGCCCTGAACCTCCTCTTCTCAGGTCCTCCACCAGCGCTCTTGGCCTCTCCCTCCTGCCAAGTGCCACCAGAGCAAGCAGCTTGCTATGGGGGCACCCAAGTTGGCTCACTCCCGAGCCACTGCTCTGCATGTCCATTCATAAAATGCATGAAGGTAAAAAACCTTGAGCCTCTACAACCACTTTAAGAGACTGGAACGCTTCTGTTTTCTGCCAGCCATAAGGACTGACATTTAGAAGCTGTGAGATGGGCTTTAGCATACGAGAATTTCAGCAGGAGATGATCATTACATATATGAATATCATCTTATAAATGAGGTGGTTGTGTGGTGTTTCATCGTCTCGCAACAGCTAGTCTGGCAACAATGAGGGTATGAGTTGTGAATGATTGTATATGATGGGGCAAGGCCTGTATGTCTAATTCTTGCAGAGCCATGTATGGTGTACAGTTACTGATACAATAAAAGTGTTGACCACTTTCCAGAACTTGCTGATGGAAGGGCAGGACCCCATTTGTGGGGTGGAGTTCCTGGGCTATCACAGTTGCACAAGGATTTAACTAGTTTACCTTTTTTGTCTAGTGGCTTATATAGGTCTCATTAGTGCTGTGGGTTATTTGTTTTTTTCTTTGATTGTTTTTTGGAGCTACACACACATAACCACTCCTCCCATATACACAAACATACACACAAGTTCACTTAAGTATCTTCAGCATTGTAACAATGCTACAATTTACTCTGATGCAGTAATGTTAACGTTCAATTAAATGCTTTGTGGTTTGGTTGCTTTGGAAATAATGGATTGGAATAGTTTTTAATGTTTTATCATCACAGAGCAATCTATTTTTAATATTTCCCAGGCAGCAGTGGAATTTATTAGCCTATAAATAGTCTTCTTTCAGCATGGGCTCTGTGGAGAGAAATCTGTTTTGTTGTGCAACACGGGTATTGCCATGTGTATGTGTTTTAAGTAACGCTCTTATACTTTTTGTGTTGAAGGAAAGTGTTAAATGTAGTATAAATATAATTGAAACAAATCTTCTTCATTTTTGGGGTTTTTTTCAGCACTCTCTTACCCCTTAAAGGCAGTTTGTGACCTCCAGGTGGCTATGTCAGCTGGTATTTCACCTCAGGGCAAGATCCTTCACTCTTTGTGGGGTGGACAAAATTGAGCACCAGTCACTTAAGGACAGTTTAAGAGAGTTTTGTTATAGGGCCAATAAACGTAGTAAGAAAGGAATTAGGGCACAGGATACCCATAAAGGCCAACGTTGAAGTCTGTTTCACTAATCACAGTAAATACAGAAAAATGAACTTTAAGACACATACATGCTTTCTGTACAATTTGAACTGTAGAGCAGCTTCATATCAGCATATTTACTTCGTGGTTGAGCCAACAGAACTTCCTTCAATGTCCACTGACAGTAGCTTCTATCCAGCTATTCAAGACACTCTTCAGCACGGATGTCTACCCCCTGGTGCTTCCATTAAGGCAATCACCCTCCAGTTCCACTTACTGTGGATATAACCTCACGCAATACAGCAGGACACTTCGGGCCCAAGGCTTGGGCCTCTTCTTTTAGTACAGTACAACCTGCAAAGGCAACAGCACTTGGGGAATAAGAAATCCAGAAGCAGCAAATCCTGGGAGCCAAGACAGCTTTCCAAGACCACTGGCAATTATGTACTGTATATCTACCTCCAGTATGCACCATTGACTATAAACCTCCTAGGAGTTGGTCAGGGAAACAAAAACATGCATAACTCAGGTCATTGGATCTTCTTATATTATTGCTTTCCAATGCAGGCAGAAGCGAACAATACCACTGAGCTTAGAGAAAGCCTGAAAAAGCAAAAACTACCATGCTCTGACTAACTACAGCATGGATAGTCTTACATTTAGATCAGGGACACTACTGAATAGAGTAGGGTGCCTACTTTTTAAAGATACAATCCGAGGAGTTGCAAGAACCTGCTGTTGTCTCCTTTGTTATTTTTGATCATGGGTTGAACTCTAAGAATGGACACTGTCTGAATGGAATTATGGAATTTGTACTATGTATTCTCCCTGTATATGTAAAAGGGCAGCTTGCAGAAAGATTACAGATTTCTGCCAAGATTTTAGCAAAAATTGGGTAATAGCAGCAAACTTTTTTTAAGGGATAATGAGTTTAATTAGCCCCTGAGGGTTGGCAAAGCTATTTTCCACAATCCTTGACCTGGTCTTGTGCCAAATTGTCATGAACATGGTGTATTGTAATAATTATCTGTGTATTGGTAATTTTATTTTAATGATTGCCTGTTTTTACCTGCATATTTTCTATTTGTTCCTATGTGTTGGCATAGTTGCCCATTTTTGCCCTGCTATTAAACCCTTTCATTCCCCAGAGAACATCATTCACTGATTGCTTACTAGTGGTGGCTTAGGGGTGTCACTGGACATGGGAGACTTTTTTCTTAAGGTTGATGGCTTTTTACAATTAAGTTTTGCCTAAGAATGTTGAATGGAAATATTGGATGCTAATTCTGGCAAAGGCAAAATCACTTATTTTACAGAAAGTGGCATATTTAAAAAGATTGAAAATAAATTTTGAGCAGTAATAACTTGCTAAAAGTGTACTGATTAAGTTGAGCTTTATTGGTGGAGATCAATACATGGGCACTGTCTGCATTCGTTCATATACTCCTGTTTTCCTGTGGGTTTATTCTATATTTTTTCACATGATTCTAAATAGTAGTAGCTTAATGAGCTTGCATGCACATTGGCCTATCTGTATGTGCAAGAGTGCAGTGCAATGCTTTTTGCTTCTCCAACTCAAGGGACTGAATGATCTTGGCTATGACCGCCTACAACAATGCGCTGTCAACAGCCCTTGACTCACTAGCGCCTTTAACCACACGCAACATCAGACCCCGACCGCTCCAGCCCTGGCAGACTGATCACACCAAAACCCTCAAACGACACAGTCGTGCCCTGGAGCGACTATGGCGCAAAACCAAATCCCAACAAGCCTTCACCCGATACAAATCTGCCTTCCACACCTACACCTCCTCCCTCCATACTGCCAAACAAGCCTACTTCCTGACCCTCATCAAGGCCCTCTCCTCCAATCCTCGCCGACTCTTCTCCACCTTCAACTCTCTACTCTCGCCACCCCCACCTCCACCCAGCACCTCACTCACTGCCCTTGAGATTGCCAATCACTTCAAAAACAAGATTGACACAATTCGCAAGGACATTGCCGCAACTCACACGCCTTCTCAACCCGTCCCCTCTCACACAGCTACCCCCTCATCCCCCCTCCCCCTCGACATAACCCACAGGGACTTCGTCGCTGCTCAAACTCCCTCCAACCCCCTTCCCCCTCACTCAGCTACCCCCTCTACACCCCTCTCCCACGGCCCCACCACTGCTCTGACCTCCTCTCCCACCCCACCCTACATTCCTCATACTGAAGCTCCCCCAACACTCCGCACCTTTGACCTTACTACCATCGAAGAAGTCTCCAAGATCCTCTCTGATGCCCGCCTCACCACCTGCCCCCTTGACCCTATCCCCTCACAACTCCTACAACCTCCCTCCCCCTCCATCCTACGCTCCCTCACTTACATCTTCAATCTCTCCCTCTCCTCCGGCACTTTCCCTTCCCCTCTGAAACATGCACACATCACCCCCATACTTAAAAAGCCCTCCCTGGACCCCAATGACCCGAACAACCTCAGACCCATCTCCCTGCTCCCATTTACATCTAACCTCCTCGAGCGCCTAGTCTACACCCGCCTATGCTCTCACCTCAACGACAACAACCTCCTCGATCCCCTACAGTCCGGCTTCCGTCCCCTACACTCCACCGAAACTGCCTTACTCAAACTCTCCAACGACCTGCTAACCGCCAAAGCTAATGGCCACTATTCAGTGCTCCTACTCCTTGACCTCTCTGCGGCCTTCGACACAGTCGACCACCCCCTCCTCCTCAAAAAACTACACTCCCTCGGCCTCAGAGATTCTGCTCTCTCCTGGCTCTCATCCTACCTGTCACAACGCTCTTTCAGCGTTACCTATAATGCCACCACCTCCCTCTCACTCCCCCTCTCTGTTGGGGTCCCTCAAGGCTCTGTCCTCGGGCCCCTTCTCTTCTCCATCTACACCTCCTCCCTTGGCCAACTCATACACTCTCACGGCTTCAACTACCACCTCTATGCCGACGACACACAAATCTATCTCTCAACCCCCCACCTCACCCCCTCGGTCTCCACCCGAATCACACACCTGTTGAGCGACATATCAGACTGGATGTCGCTCCACTTCCTTAAACTGAACCTCTCCAAAACCGAGTTTCTTGTCTTCCCTCCAGCCCGGACACCACCCCCCATTGACTTCTCCATCATGTCCAACAACGCCACCATCAATCCCGCCCCGCAGGCCAGAGTACTTGGTGTCATTTTGGACTCCAACCTATCCTTCCAGCCCCAAGACCACTCTTTAACAAACTCGTGCAGACTCCACCTCCGCAACATCGCCAAAATCCGCACGTTCCTAACTCCAGAAACCACTAAACAGCTCATCCACTCCCTCATCATATCACGACTCGACTACTGCAACTCCCTCCTCACTGGCCTGCCTCGCCGCTGGCTATCCCCGCTTCAGTCCATCCTGAATACGGCTGCCAGACTCATTCACCTTTCCAACCGCTCCGTTTCCGCCACCCCCCTCTGCCAATCCCTCCACTGGCTTCCGATTGCGCAACGGATCAAATTCAAAATCCTAACGCTGACGTACAAAGCTGTCCACCATACTGCCCCGAACTACATCTCTGACCTAATATCCAAGTACCGCCCAACACGCACACTCCGCTCCTCACAAGACCTCCTTCTCTCTAGTTCCCTGGTCTCCTCCTCCCATGCCCGCCTCCAGGACTTCTCCAGGGTGTCACCCATCCTCTGGAACTCCCTGCCCCAACCCATCAGATTATCACCTACTCTCCTCTCCTTTAGGCGCACCCTGAAAACCCATCTCTTCAGGGAAGCCTACCCCGCCCCCTGCTAACTTGCCGACCTCCTCCACTCTTCCTACCACTCCATCCCCCACAGCTATCTCCTCCTGTGCCACCATCCCCTCCCTCCTAGATTGTAAGCTTGAAAGAGCAGGGCCCTCGATACCCTCATGTTTTGCATTGTATTGGTATTGTTCTGTCACATGTTCTGTCCCCCTTTATAATGTACAGCGCTGAGCGAACTATTGGCGCTTTATAAATACTGTATAATAATAATAATAATAATAATCTATGAAGAATATTTTGTAAAGAGCAGCAAAAGTAAAAGCTAGCTCCATAGAAAAAAAAAGTAAAGACAGAACGTGTATAAAACTCAAAGCTATTTTACCCAAGCTGAACAAATTACAACAATGTAGCATCAAAGTAAAAAGATTGTTGGTGTGTGCACAATTAAACACGCACATGGACCATTATGTACTAATCGCGGCTTCGTGTCACCTAATGCACTCATTTTTATCACTCATTTTACACCCACCAACAAAACATGTTTTGTCAGTACAGAACCTGCTTTGAAATTACAGGAAACCATAATTCCTTTTTATCTATCTTGATTCTCATGGAAGAGATCTTATTGTGCAAACATATGGTATGTTTTCTATTTGGCTTTGGCTTCACTACTGTTTATTTCTTTTATGGTTGAATACTGTTTGACCTGACTTTCAGTAATAACTCATTTTGTACAATATAGTAAAATAAGAACAGTAGTAAACCCTGGTGCTGACTCTCAGCAATGTTAACTAGACCTAGACCCTGCAAAAATATAGCCACATCACTTTACAGAGACATACAAATATATATTATTTTCTGAGGAACCTCTTTTAAAATGAAAATGAAATCCTTTCGGAAGATCAGCATGATACAATATCAGTGAGCAGGCTATTGCAGTGTTTTTTTATGCTACCTTCACTGTTTTTGTTGTTGTATTAACCTCCCTGGCGGTATGATTATGTCAGGAATTTTGTACCAAAAGCAGTACCATTTTTTTGCATGGAAATTTGGTGTTATGTATTGTAGGCCTGCAATTCTTAGTAATTACTTACTTAACCATTAGCCGCCCGGCCAATGGCCGTTTGGCGGCTTGAAATGCGCTCCTAAATTCCGGGTGCACGCCATTTGGCGTGCTCCCGCACATGCGCAGTTTGCGGCACAGCAGAGCGGCGCAGCAGCGGGATCTGTCACGGGCCGTGCACCTCGGACACGGCCGATGACAGATCCGAGTACCGGCTCCCGTAGCTGGTACCATGTGACCTGCTGTGACCAATCACAGCAGGTCACATGATAGTTGTATACAATGGATGGCTTCATTCATGATGCCATCCATTGTATACTAGTGCCTAGCTGTGAATGGTCACAGCAGGTCACATGCACATGTCATGTGATTAGCTGTGACCAAATCACAGCTAAGCACAAAAAAAAAAAAAAAAAAAAAAAAGATGAATGAATCGATTTCATTCAGCTAAATGCTTGCTTATAGCAAAGTAATTCTTTGCTATAAGCAAACTGTGTATAAAAAAAAAAAAAAAAAATACTGATCACTCCCCCAAAGTAGTACAATGTTACTATGGTAACATTGTACTACTTTGGTCATAGTAAAATATGAAAAAAAAATCTGTAAAAAAATGTAATAAAAAATTAAATATAATAAAAAAAAAAAAAAATATATATATTTTTTTTTTTTTTCATACTATCACCAGTCAGTGTCCATGTTCACCGCCATGCCAGTTATATGAAGATGCTGTACTGCACTGGTGACAGTATGTAAAAAAAAAAAAATAGTGAAAATAATTTTTTAATTTTTTCATTTTCCGAAAAATTATGACAAAAAAATACAACTTCAAAAAACTCGCCATGCCTCTTATGAAGTACGTCGGACTGTCTACTCTGCAAAAAGGGTCATTTGGGGATATCTGTACTATTCTGACATTCTTGGACCTCAAGAAATTAGATTGGCTGTCAGTACTTCAGGATTGATCAATATTCAGATCTATACCATAGTTTGTGAACTCTATAACTTTCCTACAAACTAAAAAATACATCCTAATTTGGGTTATTTTCACCAAAGACATGTAGCAGAATACATCTCGGCCTAAATTTACGAAGAACAATTATTTATTTGTAAACTTTTATAACAGAAACAAAGAAAAATGTGTTTTTTTTTCAAAATTTTTGGTCTTTTTTTGTTAATTTAGCAAAAAATAAAAACCCCAGCGGTGATTAAATACCACCAAAAGAAAGCTCTAGTTGTGTGAAGAAAATGATAAAATTTTAGTTTGGGTACAGTGTTGTATGACCGCGCAATTGTCATTCAAAGTGTGAGAGCGCTGAAACCTGAAAAATGGCCTGGGCAGGAAGGTGTAAAATCACACGGTATTGAAACGGTTAATAAATACTCATAAAAAATAATAATATAATAATAATAAATTTAATTCAATAATATAATCAAACCAAAAACACTGAAATTTGAAATATAGCGCCAAGTTCGCACATCACTGAGCAAAGTCGCAAAATCGTTTTCAGTGTCTGATGACGAATTTCCCCCATGAATTATTATCACTCAATTCTGCAAGTAGTTCTAATTTACTATCGCTGTTCTCTAGCCGGTCTAAAACCGATTTTGACATAAAGGGACGCTTTTTGGACGCCGTGGACTTTTCTAAGTTTCCAGGCAGAAAGAACAGTCAAAATGCAGGCAGGGCACAGGACAAAGCAGTAGGGACAAAATGTATGTGAAATGCTTTGATACAGGAATGTTTTGCTATGAAATAATCGTTTTTAAAAAAATGTCATTTTTTGTAAATTTTCAAATTTGCCGCCAGTTCCGGTGCCCGTACATCCCGACGTCACAGGGCCCGGAACACGGAAGCCAGATGTCGGCATCGGCCGGAGGAGATGGCCGGGGACGCTGCAGGGGACGCATCGCGGGAGCGAAGGGCAAGGTAAGCTGTAGGGAATCCCTGTGCAACGCCGCATGGTAAGCCCGAGTGTAGCTCGGGGTTACCACTTTTGGTACTGAAACTTTACCCCGAGCTACACTCGAGAATACCGCCAAGGAGGTTAAGTACTGGTAATGGCCTACAGGTTTATGATATTATTGGTTTCCTTTTACCCCTTCCTGCCCTCTTCTAATTCCTGTGTTATATGATACCCCATGGTGAGAAAGTTAATAAACATCACAACAGCCTTGTACCATGTGACAAGCTGTGACCAATTACAGCTCTCACAGTATTTCTCAATGGCTGCAAGAATGCAGCCAGAGAGAAGGAGAAATTATTACTTTTACAGCCTTCATGGGTGTAAAAGAAATCAGTGTAAAAAAAAGAAAAAAAATCTTCATCACCTCCCACAAGTAGTACAGTGTCACTATGGTGACACTGTACTGCTAGGGTGACAGTATGTTAAAAAAAACACACATCAATAATAATATAAAAAATAAAATAAAAATGTAAAACCTTTTTTTAAAAATTAT
Organism: Staurois parvus; assembly: GCF_062004578.1. Classification (NCBI taxonomy): domain Eukaryota; kingdom Metazoa; phylum Chordata; class Amphibia; order Anura; family Ranidae; genus Staurois; species Staurois parvus. The sequence continues at coordinate 3,802,797 of NW_028318047.1, read as the reverse complement.
AATTTTTGGTTATAAACTAATTTGGGTTATTTTATTTTTACTAAAAAGATAGATGAATACATTTTGGCCAAGATTTATGAAGAAAGATTATTTATTTGCAAAACTTTATAGCAAAAACACTTTTTTTTCAAAATGTTTGGATTTTTCATGTATATAGCAAAACAATAAAAATGCCAGTGGTGAATAAATACCATCAAAATAAAGTTTTATCTGTCTCAAAAAAATGCTAAAAAATGCATATGGCTACAGTGTTGCATGACCGCGCAATTGTCATTCAAAGTGTGATAGCACTGAAAGCTGAAAATTGGCCTAGACAGAAAGGGGGTGATAGTGTCTGGACTTGAAGTGGTTAAATGGGATTGCAGGCCCCTTCAAAAATTCTTAAGCAAAAATTGATCAATAAATATAAACCAGAAAAACTAAATTGGCATGAAAATGGCCACTGAACTTTATTAGTTTACCATAAATAACATCACTTATCATAAATATCAAATATTCTCATTTTAATGAATAAGCAAAAATGATCAAACAACATTAACCATATTGCTTAGTTATTAGAAATTGAGCAAACTTCCACTGAATCACAAAAAACATCCTCCACTGGAATCCAGGTTGACAGAAAACCACATAAAGTCCACGACAGGGAGGGAGGGAATTCTCTTGAAAATGCTGACAGGAATGTGAAAAAAGACGCTTTTCCACTAACTTTTTATACCCTCCTTAGCTTTTAGAACTTTCTCTAAACTCCTGTTGGAAATCTCACTTAGTAACTGCTTTCATACATTTTAAAGGGGTAGTGCCCCTAAATTACCAAAGCTCAGCAGATGAACAACAAAATGTATATAGGTAGATCAAAAAAACAGAGGGGGGGGGGTGGGGAGCTGTAGGGGGTTGGTGCGACTGCAGACCCTTTTCCATTCTGACAATGTGAATTCCTGGTTGTCCAGCCTTGAAGGAAGACGAAAGCTATTTTGCATGACTACATGTGTAATTGCTGGGCAGTGATGTACATCATTGCCGTTTTTGTGAGACTGATGTTTTGACATTTTCACACAAAAATGCCCATGCCCTTTGATAGTATCTATATATTCTATATATTCCTGTGTATGTATGTCAATATTGTATATTGATTACAATTACTATTTTGTGTTTTGAAAATGTTATTTTTAACATTGCTTTGTCAGGGGCACTGGAAGGTCTCAATTTCTATTAATGGATGATTCCTTTATCTTTCTGCAATGTTTTATTGTATTATCACATGCCTGATGAAGGTCCTTGCATTATTCCAAAACATTGCTTATCTATGTGATCATGCAATAAATGGAGCTTTTCATTTTGACACAATCTTGTTGGTGTGGTGCAACATAATCTTATCCTTTAGATCATTAAATTATTACAGAAACTCTATATTAGATTTTAATAGATTTCTTTTGTTCCTCAATATGTGAACAACATTTTTTTTTTTGCAGATATATATGAAGTACTGCATACTGGTACTATACATGTTTATTATTTGCAAGCAAGTGGAGTTTTAGGCCTTCATTTTTTATTTACATATTTCCAGTTGTTCCATACCTCTTGCTAAAAAGCTGAAATGTATACACAAATAAGAATATGTCAGAGCCTCGCTCCACCTTCCCCTGAGCAGCTCCAGCTATGGTTTTATTGATATATTTTTTCATTAAAAAAAGGTTGTATAAAATATTTATACATACAGTATATAGAATGCAATATATTTTTATAAAGGTATAAAAGCTGAAAAAAAATTTAATAACTTATAATTTGTACATTGGAAATGTTATTTAAATTGACCCAAAACTTTCAGTTCAATGCAATTACTTTAAGCCTGGGTTCACATACCTGCAGCTCCATATATCGCATTTGATTCACACTGCATTCCTGTGCAAATCACGTTATTTTTGTGTGGTGCGATCGGATGACATACATTTTGAATGGCTCTATTCGCACCGTACCAGCACCAAAAATGTGCAGGACCCTTTTTTGGGTCCACACTAGAATTAGGTATTAACACCTATGCAATCCGATTCTTCACATCGTACTGCATTTTGCCGACCGCTCTCGGGGTGTTGTTAACTTAACATACACACCCGCATGAATGGGGTGCGATTCTGATGAGGTGCGGAATTCGCACTGAAAACGCTGTGAATTACACACTGCATCAGTGTGCACGAGGGCTTAGACACAATTTATAATCCAAATACCAAAGGGTCTGTTTATAAATGTTTTCACACAATGGTCACAGAACTTTCACCCTGGATTCACATATTTTTCCAATTGAATTAATGTAAAACAGTTGTGTGAATCTTGTGTGAAAACATTTATAAATGGACTCTTTAAGTGTGAACTGATTAAAAATGCTCTGATCTACATCTAAGGAGTCAGTGAACCGCAAATTCATTTAATTACATGCTGGTAAATGGCAGTTGGTCAAATCATTCATTGTCTTCTTACACCTTATGGAGACCCAAGTGGTGACATTTCTGTCCCTAAGTTTAGCTGTCTGCAAACAGGCTGCATTTGTTTTTGAGAAGACCTCATTCTTCGTAATGAGTTTTCCATTCATGTTACAGTATGAAGAATACTGCAGGAAAAGTTGAACTGGAAACCTGCCTCCGCAAACTTGGAGGTTGGGGGTGCTTGTACAGTAGTGGTGAAGGGGTAATTGCAGTCGCAGTGATAAATGGTACCTTCTGAAGAGCTGTCGGCTGTAACTCCATATGTAGTCCTCCCAGTCAGCAGCAGCAGTTGAGCAGGGGGGCTCGGTGGTGTGAGCTTCCAGAATAGAGATTACAGTGTCTCTGTAAGCCACAGCAGAGGCTGGAAGGTAGGTAGGTGATGTGAGCTGATTGGGGCAGAAATTAGAAGATTGTGCCCAGGGGATCATGGGGCCCCTGTGTCCTTGACCACACTCAAAGCACACCTAAAAAAGCCTATAAAAGGTACCAGGGGCATTTCATAGGGCCCCCTACTGACCCCAGGCCCTCGGGCAGTGCCCGAGTGCTTGAATGGTCAGTCCATCCCTGGTCATGCCCCATTTCATCACAGATATACCTGCAGCAAGGACCACACTGGATATGTTTCTTGTTGGGTGTGGCTGTTTTGGATGACGCTGGTCTACATTAAAATGTTGACACTACCACCCATGTGTAGTAGTGACAAAATGTTATTACCTTCCTGATGCTATTGCACATGCACCATGTGCAGGTGCTATCTCAGCTTTTCTTATAAACTCTACATTTAGTGGCAGTGCTGCCAATATTTGCAGATACTGTCAATCAACTCCCAGCACTGGAATTCTCTATTCACTTATAACTTATATTTTATTTCTACATGGTGCATATTTTACTGAAGAGAGCTGGTATCAAATTATTACTGATGGGAGACTTCAGGTGCTGGAAACTGGTATGTGCAAGGATCACTACATTTTAGAGGAGATCAGCAGCACTATCACTCAATGTTGGATCTTGGTCCAACCATAAAGGTATATAATACATGGGGTAGGGTGTATAATAAATAAATATAGAGTTTAACTACCATGATATCATCCCATATACTGAATACTTTTGAGAAAAGATTTAAAAAAATGTACTTTTTCCCGAGTAAGTTACAGTATGTATCCTACAAAGTAGGTCTACTCGTTTCGGCAGTGTTCCAGTTTGTTGAGGACCCGGATAGTTAATTGAAAGGACGTGCAATTGTACAGATTGCATAAAACATAATCTAAGAAGAAAAATAAATATAAATAAACAATATTTGACACACACATATACATGAATATCTGCAAATACTTTATCTATGTTATGTAAGAAGACAACCAGTAAAAAAAAAACAAAGTTTAAATAATGAAAACTAAAAAATTCAATTTTGAATCTGAAACAGATTTGAAGAAATTCTCTTACCCCTAACAAAAGGGAATGTGATATCCAAACAAAAGAAATAGCGTCAACTTTTTGTGCTTGCCGGCCCAAGGGTGATCTCCCCAAGCATACATTGTTCCCAAGGGGGGTCTAAAATATAAGCCATGAAATCAGAACATTATGCTGAAAAAAGCTCAGCAGCTCAAGGTTAAAGTGTTACTAAACCCACAACAGCAAAATCAGTCTGTATATGCAGTAAAGCATGCTTGTTATATTCACTGTGGAACCTAAGAGGTTAATCCTCTGCATTGCGTAAAAAAGCTGTTTGATCCTGACTTCTCTAATCCTCCCCTTTTTCCAGTGTCCCCCTCTTATCTCCTGATTAGACATATTGTGTGGAGACACTTTGCACATGTTCAGTTTGGTGTGTATTGCTAAAGAGGTTTTTTTTTTTCTTGGGAGGATGCATGTGATCAGCACAGGACCAATCAGCACTGTCTAGACAGAGGTCAGGGGTTCTGCATCCTCCTAGAGCAGAAATAAAACTCCTCCTACAAGCTTTAACCAGTGCTATGCTGAACACTGATAGAAGTCACAAGACTGCTATATACTGATCTTGAGAAAAGGTATTTAGCAGTTTATATTTACTAAAATAATTGCATTTCCATGCTCTGTGTACTGTGGGAGACTAAATAACAAGAATGCAGGGTCCTGGGTTTAGTATCACTTCAAGTAGGCAAGGATAATAATATAATAAATATAAACTGTCAATACTGCAAAAAAGGCTATAAGATGTGGGGATAGCGATAATAAAATAAAGGAAAAGCGCGTGGTCACTGTAGGTCACTGCAATAGAAGGTGATATTAATAAATTAAATAAAAAAGAGCTGATGTTTAGAAATACATACAGGAATTAAGTAGCCAGAATAGAGTCATGAAAATGTAAGCTGAGCCAGATCCTAGTGAAAGGAAAGAGGAGGGGGAAAAAAACAACATTTCGGGGATGTAAAAACTCCTTTTTTCAAGAACCTTCAACTTGCTCCCCCGTATCACCTTTGCAGGGACATGCACAGAGGGAGAGAGGCGGAGTCTACCTTTTCTGTGCTCTTTTCCCCTCCTCCTCTCTCTGATAACACCTCCTCTCCAGTGCATTCTTTAGAGGTCATTCTTACTTCTGGCCTCTGGGGGCTCTGCGCACATTGCGCATGTTCCTAGGAAATGGGGAAGGAAGTGCACACTTTAGGGCTAAAAAGAAAAGGGAACCAAATGCTGAGGTGCTCACCTTTACTACAGCAATGCAGAAGCCAAGTCTATCTTTCAAATGTATTATTTAAGTAATTTACTCTTAAGGTAAGCATTTTCCTTGACCTACTATGCCCCTATGTCTCACTCCTCCCTCCTAAACTATTGAACCTTCTTATTTTTATTTTAAACATGTAATTAATATATCAGGATGAAACTAAGGGCTCTGCCTTGGGAGCCACTGTCAATCACTTCCGTGGAGGAGGAGCAGAGGACGGTGCCTTGTTTGTGTAGTCCAGGCTGCCTGTGTATGTACGCACTTGTAGACGGGCCCCTAACTAATCCACGGTCTAACCTTGTAGCTGGTCCTGCAGTTATACAGAGCTATTAAAGCTGTCCTCAGTATCCATCCAAGCCCTTCCAGATTTGCCTTCCTGCCAATCATGCAGAGATGTTTACACTTCATCCCCCTAATCAAGCTCCAGGACAATATGTGCAGCATGTGGTTCAGATTAGTTCAGCTGAACACCTGGGGCCCTTAAAAATTGGGGCCAGGGTCACCTGGCACATGTTCCTAAGGCGGATGGGGACCTCTCTCATTTCCAGGAGGACAACCTCTTTATCTAACCACCACCAGTTCCTAGCCTGATCAGGTTTCCACTAGTTACTCAAAGACTCTCCATTTCCCTGTTATTAGCTGCACTTTATAAATTACGCTTTCTTAGGTTTCCAAATTGATTACCAGTCTAAGATATTATGAGCTCAACTTGTCATTATCTGACTGCCTGCAGCCATGCAGAAATCGCACCCACTTTACATGCTATGACTTTAATGCATAGACTCTTGGAGTTTTTCAGCTTTCATGCTTTACTTGAAAATGAAAAGGTAATTGGAAACACATGGCACATTACTAAACAGCACATAGCATGACTTAATTTAGTTCCATTCCTGTGGCAGGATTATTGTCCTGCAAGGTGTTAGACATAGTACCTTTGCAAGGGACCTGAGTGACCATGAGAATGGTAGGAACTGCCCCAAGAATAGGGTAAAGTGTCAGTTACATACTTGTTCAAAGCCTATATTACTGTTTCCATTCTAAGTGCCATAGGAGAGGTACTGCAGTAGTCACTTTACTGGTGCATAGAAACCTCTCAAATAGGAGCTCCATTCTGAATTTTCCAACCGCATACCTAAGGCCTCTACAATTACCCAGACAGGGGAAAGAGTGCACTTGTGTCCTGTCCGAGTAACATCCTGTCTCTCCCTTTTACTCTCAAGCCTTAAGCAGCAAAGACTTCCTGGATAGTTGGGGTATAAACCTACTACCTGGAAGAAGTGACAACGTGCATTTTTCTATACTTCTTCATGATGATGTTGTCTCTCTGCTCTCTTTTGAGGAATCCCTATAAAATGGTGGGAAAGTAATAATAATAATTAAAAATATATATTGTATATACACCTGCATCAAAAAGGTTGCCCAAATTTCATGGGATTTCAGTGCCAATCACAGGCACTGGCTTCCCCAAGATGGCTGCCTGAAGCCTATAACAGAGGATAACTTAGTCCTCAATGAGTTTCTCTCAGCCTGAAGCAACACAGCACCATCTATAGGTCAGTGAATAAACTGCAGAACAACACCTGTCTACAAACAGTCAGCATAATCTCATCAGGGAATTTTTAAAAATGCAGGTACATGCATCCTCCAGGTAAAGACTACAGATAAAAAAAAATGTGGGACTACCTTCATAATGCGTACCAGGCCTTTCGGGTCATGTATGAATTTTAAGGTGAACTCCATGCCCAAAAATTATTTTAAGAAATTAAATGGTGTGAGGTTCCTCAAATTCTATAGGGGATCCTTACTGGAGCAGCCTGGTTGGCCAGGAAAGAGGGTAATGAGCGTGTGCCCCACCTCCTGAATCATATGACTTCAACATGGGGGGTACCTTGGCAAACACCTTGCCCACATGAGGGTGAGAACAAGGGCCTCTTTCCCACAACCATGACCCAGTGATTGTAGATGTCTGAGGGCAGGCGACTTATTGGACTAAGAAAATCCCCATTAAAATTAAGAGGGCATGTGGCCTGTTATGATGATGTTAAGTTGATTTAGATACACTGAAAAACTGAACCCAAACTCCAACTCACACTGCCGTTACACAAGCAGTCACAGCAACAGTTTTCTCCTTTTGGGATAAAGGTTTTTCATTACATAAAAAACAGCGCCCCTGTCAGTGGTAAATGGTTTGTCTCAATACTCTTAACTCTTACATTTGGAGGAGAGCTTGTTCTGTTGAACAACAACAGACTCACTGGCTGGATCACCAAATGCAAATAAATGAAAGAAAGCCTAAAAATTAAAATGAATGCAGAAACCACATCTAAGAATTGGTAAGCTGCAATATAATAAATAATTGCTTTTTAGTTTATTACCGCTTTAACTTTCAGCTCCATTAACTTCAGTGGGGTTTGAATGCAGCACCCAAATGTCTGTACTGTTCAATGAACGTGCCTCAGACTGAATCCAAGTATGTTCAGCTCATCACTAATTATAACAAACACAGCTCAAAAAGAAAAGTTCCTTCTGGTTCATAGGAAATTAGTTTTCTTGATTCACGGTTGTTCTAATATGACACATAAAAGATGAAGAGCTGTCATTTCTCCACATGTATATAATGCATTAAGCATCTCATAAATGGCAAGCCTTTTTCATTGGAATATCTGTTATTTACTGAAATTATATTGCATTTTTAATGTTGCCAATTTACAGTATGTACAATATTAGTGGGTCGCTTCTGTAACCCCTTCACGGCGAAGGGTAAAACAAATCTTAAAGCCTATGTAAAATTGTACAACGTTGACATGTGTTAGTAAAACCGTACATATCATCACAGCTACTTTATGCATCCAGGTGAATTATACTTTGTTTTTTTCAGAACAAATTGGGCTTTAATTTGTTGGCAAATGGTAATGGATATCTCCTGACCCAAAATAGTAAAATAAAATATATATTTTTTTAATTTAGTTGTGTGTTTCTTGTTCTACCATAACCTACCAGCAAAAAACAACCCAAAATAAAATTTTCAGCTCTTGATGATCGCAGCGATACCATATATGTGTATGTTATTTGTTATTTGTACCTGTACTACTGCCCAGAAACAATAGTGCACATTTTGTTTTTTGGGTTTTTCTTTTTTACCTAAAACACACTGATACTAACTGACACTAATACCAATTTAAAAAAAAATCATGCCATTTTACCCTGCCCTTTGACCTTGACCTTTGACCCTGACCTTGACCCAATCACTAACTCTGGCACTGAACTAGATCAAACCTTGATTTAGATATTTTGTCTTTTATTTTTTAACATTTATTCCTCCCCCCTCTATGCAAGGAGAGAGAGAGAGATACAATTTATCTCTCTCCTCCATTCAGAGAGAAAAAAAACAAGGGGGGCCGGGTTTCACAGCGACTGATCACTGTGATAGCCAATCAGAGGCTACCAAAGCGATCATGTAACCAGGAATCGGGAGTCCAGGGTCCCAACTGTTAGAACGGGACCTGGGGCTCCCAGTGACACTCTGGTCTTTGTGCTGGGAGCTCACTGTGTGGCGCGCTCCCAGCACAAAGACAGGTATGCAAATACCCCATGGAAAAAGCCCAGTTCTGTGAGGCCGCATATTTGTGTGAGATCGGCGTCAAGGGATTCAAGTGGAATTTCACTCTCTCAATCAACCTGGACTATTTCTAGTCCCTATGCTGCTAGCATTAGTAAATAGATAGGAAAGTTTATCTTATTTACTTGTTTTTACCCTTTTTGTTTGCATTCCTTCAGTTACTTCCTGGTTTCCATGTCTAGGCAAAGCATGTCATACATCCCAGGAGTCTTCAGGAAGGGAGGGAGGGTTCTCAGCTCAACCAATGCCTGGGCTAAGGACAGGTGGATTCCAGGAAATAACTGCTACATGAATCATGTGCCCTTACTCAAGATGGCCACTGCTAGAAATGCTAGGGGGTGTTTTTCAAAATGGTTTCTCGGCAAAATAAAGCATGGAGACACAGATGGATGTAGGAGTTTGTTTTGAATATTAAAAATGAATTAAATAGCATTTTTGTTTTTTGGTGCTTAGATGCAGTGCAGTTCCACTTTAAAGGGATTTTATAGCAGTTTTGTACATGTTTTATTTATTATAGGCATAAGACGAATATTATACAGACTTTTAATTTGACAGCAGATGGAGTTCTAGTCTCATTTGCACTAGCTGTACAGTTTCTAGTAACCATGTTGTTCTAAAAAGCCTGTGTTTATAGAAATCAATAGCTCAAGGTGAATGACTCAACATAATTTAATGGACTTTGACAGGACTGAATCATGCCTTATCAGGCTGTTCAGTCTGAAGTGTCAATTAGATGGCCTGGTCTGAGAGTAGATAGCTACTGCTGTGCTGTCTTTGGCTGACCCATAGTAGAATCCTTTGTCATGTTTTTAAAGTTTCTTTTTAAAACAAGGAATGTGTGCATATATATAAACTATAGAAATAACTGCACAGTGGATTGAATACCATCTCTGAAGGAGCACATTGCCAAGCAGGCTCCATGTGCATGTACTGTGCTCAGGCTATATTACCATTGTATGGGCTGGGCTGATAAAACTAGTATGTTAAGATGTAGAAATGTTATTTTTAGTATCTTATAATAGCAAGACAAAATGAATACATACTGAAAACAAACAAGCTTTTTTTTGCTAGAAAATTACTTAGAACCACAAAGCATTATATAATTTTAAGCAGAGTTAGGTCAGGCTAGCATGGGGGCCATTCAGTGGTATCAATTCCTTCTTCCTTCAGGATGCCTACTCTCGCCACATGAGGCCATGCATTGTTGTGCACCAGGAGGAACCCAGGACCCACTGCACCAGTGTAGTGTCTGACAATGGGTCCAAGGATTTCATCCCGATACCTAATGGCAGTCAGGGTGTCATTGTCTAACCTATAGAAGCCTGTGCATCCCTCCATGGATATACCTCCCCAGACCATCGCTGACCCACCACCAAAATGGTCATGCTGAACGATATTACAGGCAGTATAATGTTTTCCATGGCTTCTCCAGACCCTTCCACGTCTGTCACATGTGCTCAGGGTGAACCTGCTCTCATTTGTGAAAAGCACAGGGTGCCAGTGGCGGACCTGCCAATTCTGCTGTTCACTGGCAAATGCCAATTGTGCTCTATGGTGCAGGGCAGTGAACACAGGGTCCTCTAGAGGACATCGGGCCCTCAGGCCACCCTCATGAAATCTGTTTCTGATTGTTTGGCCAGAGACATTCACACCAGTGGCCTGCTGGATGTCATTTTGTAGGGCTCTGGCAGTGTCATCCTGTTCCTCCTTGCTTAAAGGAGTAGATACCAGTCCTGCTGATGGGTTAAGGACCTTCTACAGCCCTGTTCAGCTCTCCTAGAGTAACTGTCTGTCTCCTGGAATCTCCTCCATGCTCTTGAGACTGTGCTTGGAGACTCAGCAAATCCTTTGGCAATGGCATGTATTGATGTGCCAACCTGGAGGACTACCTTTGCAATCTCTGTAGGGTCCAGGTATTGCCTCATGCTACCAGTAGTGACACTGACCCTAACCAAATGCAAAATTAGTGAAAAACAGTCAGAAAAGATGAGTAGGGAAAAAAATGTCAGTGGCCTCCACCTGTAGAACCATTCCTGTTTTGGTGGTCGTCTCATTGTTGCCCATCTAGTGCACCTGTTGTTAATTTCATTACATCAAAGCAGATGAAACTGATTAACAACCCCCTGTGCTACTTAACTGACCAGATCAATATCCCAGGAGTTTACAGTCAGGTCCATAAATATTGGGACATCAACACAATTCTAACATTTTTGGCTCTATACACCACCACAATGGATTTGAAATGAAATGAACAAGATGTGCTTTAACTGCAGACTGTCAGCTTTAATTTGAGGGTATTTACATCCAAATCAGGTGAACGGTGTAGGAAATGCGACAGTTTGCATATGTGCCTCCCACTTGTTAAGGGACCAAAAGTAACGGGACAGAATAATAATCATAAATCAAACTTTCACTTTTTAATACTTGGTTGCAAATCTTTTGCAGCAATTACAGCCTGAAGTCTGGAACACATAGACATCACCAGACGCTGGGTTTCATCCCTGGTGATGCTCTGCCAGGCCTCTACTGCAACTGTCTTCAGTTCCTGCTTGTTCTTGGGGCATTTTCCCTTCAGTTTTGTCTTCAGCTAGTGAAATGCATGCTCAATCGGATTCAGGTCAGGTGATTGACTTGGCCATTGCATAACATTCCACTTCTTTCCCTTAAAAAACTCTTTGGTTGCTTTTGCAGTATGCTTTGGGTCATTGTCCATCTGCACTGTGAAGCGTCCAATGAGTTGTGAAGCATTTGGCTGAATATGAGCAGATAATATTGCCCGAAACACTTCAGAATTCATCCTGCTGCTTTTGTCAGCAGTCACATTATCAATAAATACAAGAGAACCAGTTCCATTGGCAGCCATACATGCCCACGCCATGACACTACCACCACCATGCTTCACTGATGAGGTGGTATGCTTAGGATCATGAGCAGTTCCTTTCCTTCTCCATACTCTTCTCTTCCCATCACTCTGGTACAAGTTGATCTTGGTCTCATCTGTCCATAGGATGTTGTTCCAGAACTGTGAAGGCTTTTTTAGATGTCGTTTTGCAAACTTTAATCTGGCCTTCCTGTTTTTGAGGCTCACCAATGGTTTACATCTTGTGGTGAACCCTCTGTATTCACTCTGGTGAAGTCTTCTCTTGATTGTTGACTTTGACACACATACACCTACCTCCTGGAGAGTGTTCTTGATCTGGCCAACTGTTGTGAAGGGTGTTTTCTTCACCAGGGAAAGAATTCTTCGGTCATCCACCACAGTTGTTTTCCGTGGTCTTCTGGGTCTTTTGGTGTTGCTGAGCTCACCGGTGCGTTCCTTCTTTTTAAGAATGTTCCAAACAGTTGTTTTGGCCACGCCTAATGTTTTTGCTATCTCTCTGATGGGTTTGTTTTGTTTTTTCAGCCTAATGATGGCTTGCTTCACTGATAGTGACAGCTCTTTGGATCTCATCTTGAGAGTTAACAGCAACAGATTCCAAATGCAAATAGCACACTTGAAATGAACTCTGGACCTTTTATCTGCTCATTGTAATTGGGATAATGAGGGAGTAACACACACCTGACCATGGAACAGCTGAGAAGCCAATTGTCCCATTACTTTTGGTCCCTTAACAAGTGGGAGGCACATATGCAAACTGTTGTAATTCCTACACTGTTCACCTGATTTGGATGTAAATACCCTCAAATTAAAGCTGACAGTCTGCAGTTAAAGCACATCTTGTTCATTTCATTTCAAATCCATCGTGGTGGTGTATAGAGCCAAAAATGTTAGAATTGTGTCGATGTCCCAATATTTATGGACCTGACTGTAATTGGCTTGATGCTATACTCTGATTAACAAGTGTTCTTTTAATTTTTTTGAACAGTGTATTATATTTAACCCTAAAAAAACATGAAAACTACGTGTTCACATTTCGGTCTTATTCTCAGAGCGCAAATGTCTGAAAACCGTAAAAAATTTGAATATTTCTGTGCCCAGTAGTGTTGTGTACAGCCGCCTGGACACAAACTGCTTGTGTCCAGTGTGCACGTACAGTCATGGCCAAAAATACTGGCACCCCTGCATATCTGTCAGATAATACACCACTTCACCCAGAAAGTTGTTGCAATTACAAATGTTTAGGCATTCTCATGTATATTTCTTTTGTTTGTGTTGGTATGACACAACAAAGTGGAGAAACAAAAAGCCAAATCTGACACATTGCACGCAAAACCCCAAAAATGAACTGGACAAAATTGTTGGCACCTTCTCAAAGTTGTAAGAAATAATTGCATTCCAAGTTTGTGATGCTCCTGTAATTTGTAATTAAACTCACTTGTATCAATTACCAGGTGCTGGCAATATAGATATCACACAGGCAACCAGTTAAAATGGTGAAAGATTGACTCAACCTTTTTGTTGTGTGTCTCTGTGTGCCATATGGAGCATGGAGAAGAGAAAGAGCAGCAAAGAATTATCTGAAGATTTGGGAACAAAAATTGTGGAAAAGCATGGGCAATCTCAAGGTTACAAGTCCATCTCCAGAGATCTTAATGTTCCATTGTTCATTGTGCACAACATTGTCAAGTAGTTTACAGTCTATGGCACTGTAATTAATCTCCCTGGACATGGGTGAAAGAGAAAAATTGATCAGAGATTGCAACCAAGGATTGTTCAAATGGTGACTAAAGAACCTCAGTCAACTTCCAGACAGATTCAAGCTGACTTTCAGGCACAGGGTACCTGGAACTACACGTCGTCATCTGAATGAAAAGGGACGCTATGGTAGGAGACCCAGGAGGACCCCACTGCTAACACAAAAACATAAATAAGCCAGATTGGAGTTTGCCAAAACATACCTGAGGAAGCCAAAATCCTTTTGGGAGAATGTACTGTGGACAGACAAAACAAAATTACAGCTTTTTGGTAAAGCCCATCATCATACTGTTTTCAGAAAAAGCAATAAGGCCTTAAAAGAAAAGAATAGTCCCTACAGTCAAACATGGTGGAGGTTCAATGATGTTTTGGGGTTTCTTTGCTGCTTCAGGCACTGAAGACTACCACAGAGTTCTGGGGTGCAATGTAGAGCCCAGTGACAGAAAGTTGGGTGTCCACCAGAGGTCATGGGTCTTACAGCAGGACAATGACCCAAAGTGCACATTAAAAAGCACCCAGAAATAATTTAAGACAAAGCGCTGAAGAGTACTAAACTAGCCAGCAATGAGTCCAGATCTCAATCCCATCGAGCAACTGTAGAGAGATCTCAGAACAGCAGTTGGAAAAAGAACCCTTCCAGACCCTTTCCTTCTGAGAGACCTGGAGCAGTTGGAGAAAGAAGAGTGGTCCAATATTCCAGTAGAGAGGTGTAGGAAACACATTGATGGTTACAGAAAACAATTGATTTAAGTTATTTTTTCCAAGGAGTGTACTAACAAATATTAAATTGAGTGTGCTAATAATTTTGTCCCATTCATTTTTGGGATTTTGCATGGAATATGTCAGATTTGGCTTTTTTTCAACAATTGTTGTGTCATACCAATACAAACAAATTAAATAAACATGAGAATGCCTAAACAGTTGAAATTGAAACAATTATCTGGGCAAAGTGGTACATTATCTGACATAAATGCAGGGGCGCCAATATTTTTGGCCATAACTGTAAATCCCTGTACACGTGTAAATGCTCAGAAGCACAGTAATTAAGGTACAGCTCCAGCTTGTCATTGATTTGTGCAGGCGGATGTAAGCATCATTGCACCAGTGTAAATAAGCCCTGAATTATGATAAAAAAAACATGAAAACTGGTATTTACATAATTAAATCATTATATTGAAAAAACATTGAAAACACTATAGACTCACTTTAATATTGTACAATGAAATAATTCTACAATGCTCGCTGCCTTTGCACTGTGCTAGACTGTGTGGATTGTGCCAGTAACCAAGGTAATTTCTGCCCTCTTTTGTGTTTTATTATGAAAAGACAGATATCTCATCTATTGTTACCAAGCTTGGAGGAATATATAATTTAAATATCAAATTTGAATTCTAACCATAATACCCATTTTGCAGGAGGGGATCTGTGATACTTTTTGAAGCTACTAATTTTCTTTACTGCCACTGAAATACAGAGAGATAAAACAGAGTGCGGTAAAATGTTATACAGCCACTCATGATAAAGGTAAAACGGAATAAATGTCAGCGCAAAAGACTTAGGAAAAAATACAGAGGACATATGTGCATAATAAAAGATAAGATTCTGTGCTTCAGACAGAGGAAAAGAAGGTGTTTAATTAGTTGAAATGAAAGCCTTCAGCAGGTGTAGCTTTATCTTTTGAAAACGTATACTTAAAAGGTTACAGTCACTTTTCATTTTTAAAGGGTTTTGGATAAGTTTTATTTTTTATGTTTACATGTGTTTATATTTTTTACTATATGTATACAGTCATTATTTTAAAAATAAACATTTAATAATGACAAAAGTTAACTTAAGATGCAACACATCAATAGCTTCCTGTCTTCTAGCTAGCTCTGTGAATAAACTACAGCTTGAGATAGAGAGCCCTGCAAACAATAAGCTTTTCACAACAGACTGCTATAGAGACATTAAAGGGAAACTAAAGAAGACAGAAAAAAGAGACTTAAACTCCACACACATGCTAAACACCACATAATGTTAACATGCAATTTTTCCTAAAAAATGTATTGTATATTCCTGACCGTAGTAAATAAAGACTAAAGCTATATGAACTGCACAATAATACAAGCAGTATATTCAATAATGTTCCTTATGTTTTAATTTTTTCTGATATAATTTTTTTTTTTCAATTGAGTAAAGGTATTATAGCACAGATGAGTTGGATTTTCTGCACACATGGTATATTATCAACTTTAGAAATACTTTACATAGGCAACTGTCAAAAACGATCATATTAGATTCTGACTGGCAATACTTGTGAGGTACTGAAGAGAGCAGGAAAGAGAGCAATTTTAATGGAGATATAATGATTTCTAACAAATATATGAGAATATATGAGTGACTGAAGTTTTGTAATATTTAAAAATGATTGTGAAAAAATTATGATCAAACAACTATGAGATGTTTATAATTATATATAATTGTATAATAATATATTATTTATAATTATATACTATCTATATATATATATACTGTGTGTATATATATATATATATATATATATATATATATATATATATATATATACACACTATATTGCTAAAAGTATTGGGACACCCTTCCAAATCATTGGATTCAGGTGTTCCAATCACCTCCATGGCCACAGGTGTATAAAATCAAGCACCTAGGCATGTAGACTGCTTCTACAAACATTTTTGAAAGAATGGGTCGCTCTCAGGAGCTCAGTGAATTCAAGCGTGGTACCGCAATAGGTTGCCACCTGTGCAATAAGTCAGTCTGTGAAATTTCCTTGCCACTAAATATTCCACAGTCAACTGTTAATGGTATTAAAACAAAGTGGAAGTAATGGGGGACAGCAGCATCTCAGCCACGAAGTGGTAGGCCACGTAAAATGACAGAGTGGGGTCAGTGCATGCTGAAGCAGACAGTGCGCAGAAGTCACCAACTGTCTGCAGAGTCAATAGTTAAAGATCTCCAAACTTCATGTGGCCTTCAGATTAGTACAACAACAGTGCATAGAAAGCTTCATGGAATGGTTTTCCATGGCCGAGCAGCTGCATTCAAGCCTTACATCACCAAGTGCAATATAAATGCAGTGGTGTAAAGCACGCTGCTACTTGACTCCAGAGCAGTGGAGATGTGTTCTCTGGAGTGATGAATCACACTTCTCTGTCTGGCAATCCGATGGATGTGTCTGGGTTTGGCAGTTGCCAGGAGAATGGTACTTACCTGACTGCCTTGCCAAGTGTAAAGTTTGGTAGAGGGGGGATTATGGTGTGGGGTTGTTTTTTAGGGGTTGGGCTTGGTCCCTTAGTTCCAGTGAAGGGAACTCTTAAGGCGTCAGCATCCCAAGACATTTTGGACAATTTCATGCTCCCAATGTTGTGGAAACAGTTTGGGGATGGCCCTTTCCTGTTCAGACAGGACTGCACACAAGTGCACAAAGCAAGGTCCATAAAGACATGGATGAGCAAGTTTGGGGTGGAGGAATTTGACTGGCCTGCACAGAGTCCTGACCTCAACCCGATTTAACACCTTTGGGATGAATTACAGTGGACACTGCAAGACAGGCCTTCTTGTCTAACATCAGTGCCTGACCTCACAAATGATCTTCTGGAAGAATGATCAAACATTCCCATAGACACACTCCTAAGCCTTGTGGACAGCCTTCCCAGAAGGGTTGAAGCTGTTATTGTTGTAAAGGGTGGGCCAACTCAATATTGAATCCTACGGACTAAGACTGGGAAGCAATTAAAGTTCATGTCCATGTAAATTTTGTGTGTGTGTGTATATATATATATACACATATATACAGCAGGCCTTGAAATTTCCACTTGCCTGCTCGCCAATGGTGAGTGGAAATTATGGTGGGGGCGAGTGTGTCCCTTAGGGCCGTCTTGCTGAGCAGGCCGGATCTGTCATTGGCACTGGGAGCTGTCAGACTGCTCAATAGCTGACCGCAGTGAAAGCAAAGGAAGGAGTGTGTTCTGTGCTCTATGCCTCCCCCTAGAGGTCAGTACTCGGCTCTGTGAGTGAACAATGAAGTACTGCAATTTTTTATAGGGTGTGTATGTGTGTCTACCTAATTTCAGCTCACTTTGGTCACATGATCCTCACTGTCAGCCAGTGGGGGCTTCAGGAGAGAAGAGAGAGCACTTAACAGTGTGTGTGTGTACATGTGTGTGTGTTTGTGTGTGTCTGTGAATGCATGTACATGTGTCTGTGTGTATGTACATGTGTGTATCCGTACATGTGTCTGCATGTATGTACATGTATGTGGGTGTGTACATGTGTCTGTGTGTGCATGTACCTGTGTGTGTGTTTGTGTGTATGTACATACATGTGTGTCTGTGTATGTACATGTGTGTATCTGTACATGTGTCTGCGTGTATGTACATGTATGTGTGTACATGTGTCTGTGTGCATGTACATGTGTGTGTATGTACGTACAAGTGTCTGTGTATGTATGTACATGTGTATGTGTATGTACATATGTCTGTGTGTATTTACATGTGTCTGTGCATGTGTATTTCTGTGTATGTACATGTATCTGTGTGTATGCGTGTCTGTACGTGCCTGTGTGTGTATACACGTGTCTGTATGTGTGTGTGTGTGTGTGTGTACATGTGTCTCTGTGCATGTGTGTACATGTTTCTGTGTGTATGTACATGTCTGTGTGTGTGTACAGGTGTCTCTGTTTGTGTGTGTTTGTTGGTGGCGAGTAACTCTTAAGGCCTGGCTAGTAGCTCAGGACTTGAAATTTTAAGCCCTGTATACAGTATCTCCCAGAAGTGAGTACACCCCTCACATTTTTGTAAATATTTTATTCTATTTTTTCATGTGACAACACTGAAGAA